>NC_090929.1:576703996-577328996 GCF_040938575.1 Ambystoma mexicanum | reverse complement strand
GTTAGTGGCTTTCCGGTTGCCGGGGTGCTCAGCACGGGCAATTCAACCACTAGACGTCCTGGAAGCGAAGAAAAAGCAAAGGGACTGGTTGTTCCCAGCAGTCAGGAGAAGAAGACTCTCCGGCAGGGAGATCTCCTCTGTCGTTGGGAAGTGGTGAGTCGGTTCAGCAGGGCTCCACCGGAGGTGTCGTTGTTGCATGTCGGCTCAGCTTTACCCTCGTCAGATTCTTAGGTCCTGTGGCGACTTCTGAAGATCCAGTCCCAAAAGCCCTGCTTTTATGCAGAAAACCCCCATTCATTCAGCCTAGCTGTCAATCAAAACACGCTAAGTAGTGAGCGGGGCGGCTCACCACTTGGGCCAATCACACCAGAGTGCGACTTGAGTTGGCAAGGCAACTCAGACCAGGGTGCCTAAACCCCCTCCCACACCCCCTGTGGTACCCAGACAGAATGGCACCACTTTGGAGGGCTTCTGTGCAGAATCCCGCCAAAAGTGGAACAAAGGGCTCAACCTTTGGTTTGGAGTTACAGAGGCGAACACATACGCCATTTTAAAAACCGAGTTCTGTCAGAAAATACCAACCAGTGGATTTATTTAAGACAAATAAACTGGCGGTATGTTAGAGACTAACGTGAAAAAGTAGTAGCCTCCAGCAATGGGAAGAATCCCATAGGAATATATTCGCGGTCGAATATAAATAGTAGTATCCACTGCCACCAGCCAAAACTCGACGAGGGGGGATGGGACAGTGCCCCCTCGAACAACAGACCCAGGGGTAATCGAATTACAGTACGTCCACAATATGATGGTTTGTACTAGTTCTGTTAGTAAATTTAGGTCTAGTAAAGCCAATGGTGACTTTACATGCCCTGGGAGACAGTAGTCAGTCCCAGGGTATGGGGTCTATGGTGGGGATCCTCTAGGACACTCCAGTGTTACGGCACAGAGGGTGCGGTGTAACACACATAGCAACACACATGAGGCCCTATGGAGTAAAAGACCCCATAGCCCATCGAACACATTGACATTCAAAGGAATTAACCACATTCATGTCCAAGAGTGGGAGGAAAAAGGTCTCACTCTTGGCAGGATGAAAAAAACAAACTCCAGAAATCCAGCAAAGCTGCTAGGGGACTCACTAGGTTGGGAAATTCAGCCTAAACAGAGAATTCTCCCTAACACTCACCCCCCCCCCCCCCGAGACTAAGGGACAGGAGGATTTAATCCACTCCTGGATGAATCTCATACCTCTAGTCGATGACATACATCCTAGAGAGTCCATCAGCATTTTGATGGTGACACCCTGGCCTGTGCTCAATGGTGAAATCAAACCCTTGCAGGCAGATTGACCATCTCAGTAGTTTTGGGTTTTCCCCTTTCATTTGCATTAACCATCTCAAGGGTTGGTGGTCAGTCTGAATGACAAAAGTAGAACCATACAAGTATGCCCTAAACTTCTTCAGAGCCCACACGATAGCAAAGCACTCTCTTTCGATTGTTGCCCACCTTGTTTCGGGATCCTTCAGCTTGCGGCTGATGAAGCAAACGGGGTGCTCCCTACCTTTCCCATCCAGTTAACTGAGTATGGCACCTATTCCTACATTTGAAGCATCTGTCTGCACAATGAAAGTTTGGTGGTAATCAGGGGCTCTGAGTCCTGGGGCTTGGCAAAGAGCCTTTTTCAGGTTTTCAAAGGCCTGATTGCATTCCTCGTTCCATCTAACCTTTTTAGGGAATTTTGGAGAGGAGATGACATTCAGAGGAGAAGCTATGGTCCCATAGTTCTCAATGAAATTCCTGTAATACCCAGTGAGACCTAAGAAGGCTCTCACCTGGGTCTGAGTAGTAGGTGTTGTCCAATTTTGCACAGCTTCAATCTTACCGAGCAAAGGCCTTATTTCTCCACCTCCTACCTCATGTCCAAGATAGACTACCTTACTCTGTCCAATTTGGCATTTACTCACCTTTATGGTCAGATTGGCTCCTCCAAGAGCCTGCAAAACATCTCTCAGGTGGGTTACATGTTCTTCCCAGGAATTGCTGAACACTGCAATGTCATCCAAGTATGCCATGCAGAAGTCCTCCATCCCATTCAGAACCTGGTTTACCATCCGTTGAAACGTAGCAGGTGCATTCTTCAATCCGAAAGGCATTACCTTAAATTGGTATAAGCCAACGGGGGTCGAAAATGCAGTTTTCTCCTTGGCATGGTCTGTCAGGGCTATTTGCCAATAGCCTGACGTCAAGTAAAATGTGCTGAGGAACTTGGCGGCGCCAAGTTTATCCACCAACTCATCTGTTCTTGGCAAAGGGTGGGCATCAGTCTTGGTGACTGCATTAAGAGCTCTATAATCGACGCAGAATCTAAGTTTTTTAGATCCCGCCTTTGGTACTAACACAACTGGGCTAGACCATGGACTAGTAGAAGGCTCTATTACCCCGAGATCAAGCATCTTGCTGACCTCACCTTTGATGTGGGTTCGTACATTCTCTGACATTCTGTATCCTCTGCTTTTGACTGGCAGACAGTCACCAGTGAGTATGTCATGCTGGCCCCAAGGGGTCAAGCCTGGTGAAAGTGAGAACAGAGAGGTAAACTGATTCAACATAGATTTGCACTCTTCTTGTTGCTCAGGTGTCAGATTTGAAGAGAGATTTACTCCTTCAATCTTTTCGTCTAAATGTAAGCCTCTGAGGAGATACGGAAGAGCTTCACTCTCTTCTTCTTCCTCTGATGATGCTAGAAGCAATGCTCCTACATCAGGTCTCGAGACATACGCTTTGAGTCTGTTGGTGTGGAAAACTGTCGGAGCCTCCTTGGGATTGCCCAAGTCCACCAGATAGTTGACCTCTCCGAGTTTACCCACAACTCTGAAGGGTCCCATCCATTTGTCTTGCAAGGCCTTCTGCCTTTTTGGGATCATAACGAGAACTAGCTGGTCTTGAGTGAACTCAACCATGTTAGCCTTTTGATCATCCAGTGCTTGACCAATGCTTGTCCAGCTTTCAAGTTAGAGCTTGCTTCCGTCATCATGTGCGACATTCTCCTCCGGAGACCTATCACGTAGTCAGTCACTCTGACTGGCTTGGGGGAAGGCGCACTCTTCAACCCCTCCTTAATCAGGGCCAATGGACCTCTGACAGGATGACCATAGAGGAGCTCAAAGGGAGAATAACCTACTCCCTCCTGAGGGACTTCTCTAAAAGCAAAGAGAAGGCATGGCAGTAGAAGGTCCCACTTCCGTTTAAGGGGTTCTTCTAAAGCACCTATCATGCTCTTCATGGTTCGGTTGAACCTTTCTACCAATCCATTGATTTGTGGGTGGTAAGCTGTTGAGAACTTGTAAGTAACACCACAGGTTTTCCACATGGCTTTCATGTAGTGGGACATAAAGTTTGACCCCCTGTCAGAGATTACTTCCTTAGGAAACCCGACCCTGGTAAAAATACCAAGGATGGCCTTAGCCACGGCCGGAGCTGTAACAGTCCTCATAGGAATTGCCTCAGGATACCTAGTAGCATGGTCTACTACAACAAGTATAAACCTGTTGCCTGAGGAGGTTGGAGGATCAAGGGGACCAACAATGTCAATCCCTGCTCTCTCAAATGGGACTCCCACAACTGGGAGAGGCACTAAAAGTGCTACATTCTTGGCGCCAACCTTGCCAGAGGTCTGGCAGGTGTGGCAGCTCCTGCAGTGTTTTTCTACTTCGGCCCCCATCTTTGGCCAATAGAAGTACAGCGAGAGCCTTTCGTTAGTCTTCTTGAAACTCAAGTGACCAGCCAAAGGAATCTCTGGGGCTAACTGCAAGAACTGTTGTCTGTTCTCTTGGGGTACTACAAGTCGTTTGTAGTCTCCAGGTTCAGACTTGGTCGATTCACTGTAGGAGAGGCCATCTTCCCAGTGCAACCTGTATTTCCCAGGCTCTTGTCCTTCAGCCTGAGCTTCTGCCTGGTGGCGAAGACCTTCCAGAGTTGGACATTCTCTCTGTCCCCTACTGAAGTCCGCCCTGTTGGGTCCACCTTCTGCCAGTAAAGACTGCAGCTCAGGATGGTCAACAGGATCCAGATCTCCAATGAGTTACTGGCCTTCCATTAGCTCTTCCTCAGAGTCTTATTCTACCACACAGGGTTGTACCACCCTCTCAGCCTCAGCTGGAGGGGGAGTTACGGGTGTAACTGTGGACAACCGAGGGGAAGTCCTTGTTGGCTGCACTGTAGTGCTGGCTGCTGGTTTCGGTATAGAAGTTTTAGGTTTCCCTTTCGCTTCTGATTTCTTGGCGACAGCAGCTGACAAATCCAGTGGAGCAGGCGTGATATTCTTCTTCATCATCTCCTCTGGAGTACCTCTCATGGTTCTCTCCCTTGCAGGTCTGGTTAGCTCCTGTAACCGTTTACTAGGAGGTCTGGGGGTATGAGACACAACTCCGAGAGCTTTTAGATCGTTACCCAATAGAACTCGTCCTGGTACCTCACTCTGTATACTTACAGGTATCTTCACAGTCATGTCATTACACTGGATGAGAACTGGTAATTGGGGAAGCATCTGCACAGGCCCTCCAGCTAACTTGGTGAGGCGTTTGGGTGCCTTAGCAACATCCTCTGCCTGAAAAAAAGATTTATCCACCACAGTTATGCTGGCCCCAGTGTCCCTAATGGCAGGAGTCTCCTGACCATTCACCTGGACACTGTCCTTATAATACTCTTTAGTTTTATCTGGGATATAATTATAGACATCTAAATTCTGTTGTTCCCACAAACCCAGAGACACTAAAGAAACACTGGCTGAGACTCCAATGGGTTCATCAGCCAGCAGTAGAAAGTTTCCACTTGCCATTTGGACTTCCCCCTCTGGAGTGAAGGCTAAGGAGACAAGCTGGACCCCTGAAGGTTTACCCTTGTATCTGGGACCTCCTTTCACATGGTCAATAGAGGCACAAACAAAGCATTTACCGAATGCTTTCTAGAATGGCGGCTTGTTCTGGCCTCCCTCTGATTTGGCACCAGACGGTACACTATTCTGCTGCGGTTTTCCTTGTGGCTTACCCTTATGGTTTTGTTTGGGGCCCTCTTTGGAATTTGAGTTATTAGAATTCTCTTTTGAGTGTTTTTTAGGCTGTTTTCCCTCATCCTTTTTCTGAGTTGCCCCAGAGTCCATATAAGTAGCCCTGTTGGCAACCTATAAGTCAGCAGCCTTAGCTAGCTTCCTGGAATCCAACTCCTTCGAATCAGCCAAGTGCTGTCTGAGCTCAGGAGAACAGGCATCATAAATAGACTCCAACATAAAAAGATTCTTCATACCCTCATAAGTGTTCACCTTGTAACCCTTAATCCATCCCTCTAAGTTCTTCAACCCTTCACTCACCCAGGTAGCCCAAGGGGTACCATCATGCATTTTGAGGGTTCTAAACCTCTTAAGATACTGGGAAGGGGTGTTTCCAAATCTAGCTATCAAAGCTAGTTTCACACTTTCATAATCCTTCTTATCCACCTCCCCCAACTCCATTACCACATCAGTTGCAACAGGGGGAAGCCAAGAGAACAACCAGGTAAGTAACTCATTCCCTGTGATGTCCTGGAGCCCATGATTATATTCAAACATTTTCAACCAATACAACACATCCAATCTAGGTTCATACATACCCACTAATTCCTTAGGCATCCGGGGTCTTTTGGGACTGGAACTTCTAGAGGAACCAGAGGAGAGAGAAGCATTTTCCACAGACAACTTTTTCATTTCTAACTCATGATTAAGCTCTATTTCTCTGAGTCTTAACTCAGCTTGCTTCTGCTCAGCCTGGGCATTCATTCTTCTGAACTCTAGCTCTTGGTTTCTTTCAGATTGAGCTAAGAAACGTTTGTACTCTAATTCGAGCTTCATTTTCTCAAGTTCAAAATAAGCAGGATTACATGTGGGACCTGGTATGGGCCCAGTAGGTACAGTAGGTAAGGCAGACAGAGGCTCAGAGTGGCTAACTTCATTAGGTTCACTTTCCTCTTCTGACTCATTATCAATACTTTGATTTAGATCAATACCATCACTGTTTTCTACATTTGCTGGGGAAGTTGGTTCCTCTGAACCAGTACCCAGACTTTGGTTTCCCAGCAATCTCGCTATCAGTTCTACTTTCTTGCCTTTTACAGAAAGATTCTCTTGTCTACAGAGAGCTCTCAAACTCTCAGTATTTTCACCTGACAAGGACTCTTGACTGTAAACATCCATAGTAGACATGTTTTTTGAAAGTTGCTTTTTAGTGCTAAGCTTTGTGGTTAGTTATCCTAAAGTGTTGAAAAACACTCTAAACTGTATACTCAATACAAAATCCCACCGCTGTTCACCAGTGTTAGGCAGAAACCTGTGCAGTTCCCTCTTGGACCACTGCAAAAAGTTTAAGTCTACAGGAGTTAGCAGTAAACCCAATTGGTAGCAGTCTGCACCACCCAGATTTACCTGGTAGCTGTGGCTGAGCAGTCAGACTTCTCTCAAGATGAGTTAGGCAGTATTTGGAGTATACAAGATAGGGTAATTTACACAGTAGAACAAGCAGACACTGATCATAGCTTGGGTGTAAAGATATATAATTATTTATTTAAAGACACATCTATAAAAAAAACACACTGGCACTAATACGGCAACCAACTTCAATCACAATTACTATAAGTATATCAATCCCCTAACAATATTTCGACAAGTCTAGGTTCAACTGCACCACTTATTTGCAGACAGAGGTGAATGCTTTAACCTAGATGGCACTCTAATATTCGTTAGAACGGGAGAGAAAAGGCAGGGTATGAAACCAACTCAGTACCAACACTTTTACAAAGCAAATGCAAGACAAGTAAGGCAGGGTCTACTGTAGATCACAAAGTTCAGAGGCCAGGCCCACTCGGAGAGAGGCAAGGCGATATGTCCCAACAAGTATCACAGTGGAAATGCACTTCGAGTCTTGTAGCAAATTGTCACAGAAAGGTTGGACCAGTTTAGAACAAAAAGTTAAGAAGGTCTGGAGGCGACCCAATGGAAAGTTAAGGATTTAAGACACCTCACGCTAACCCTCACAAGAAAAGCCAGGCGGACACAGTACCTTGTAAGTGAAGAGACAGCTCCGGCGGGGGCAGTTGTTCCTGGTGGTGGATGCAAGTCGGGGCTTTGCCAGAAGATGAGATGATCTCGTCGTCGAAGAAAAGTGGAAGATCGTTGCACCACCAGGGAAGAGACCAGCGGCGGAGTGCTCCATCACAAGGCACCACCTTTTGGTCGCGGTACAGTGGTTAGTGGCTATCCAGTTGCCGGGGTGCTCAGCACGGGCAATTCGACCACTAGACGTTCTGGAAGCGAAGAAAAAGCAAAGGGACTGGTTGTTCCTACCAGTCAGGGGAAGAAGACTCTCCGGCAGGGGGATCTCCTCTGTCGTTGGGAAGTGGTGAGTCGGTTCAGCAGGGCTCCACCGGAGGTGTCGTCGTTGCAGGTCAGCTCAGCTTTACCCTCGTTCGATTCTTAGGTCCTGTGGCGACTTCTGAAGATCCAGTCCCAAAAGCCCTGCTTTTATGCAGAAAACCCCCATTCATTCAGCCTAGCTGTCAATCAAAACACGCTAAGTGGTGAGCGGGGCGGCTCACCACTTAGGCCAATCACACCAGAGTGCGACTTGAGTTGGCAAGGCAACTCAGTCAAGGGTGCTTAAACCCCCTCCCACACCGCCTGTGGTACCCAGACAGAATGGCACCACTTTGGAGGGCTTCTGTGCAGAAGCCCGTCAAAAGTGGAACAAAGGGCTCAACCTTTGGTTCGGAGTTACAGAGCCGAACTCATACGCCATTTTAAAAACCGAGTTCTGGCAGAAAATACCAACCGGTGGATTTATTTAAGACAAATAAACCGGCGGTATGTTAGAGACTAACGTGAAAAAGTATTAGCCTCCAACAATGGGAAGAATCCCATAGGAATATATTCGCGGTCGAATATAAAAAGTAGTATCCACTGCCACCAGCCAAAACTCGACGAGGGGGGACGGGACAGTGCCCCCTCGAACAACAGACCCAGGGGTAATCGAATTACCCCTACCAGTACGTCCACAATAGGATGGTTTGTACTAGTTCTTTTAGTAAATTTAGGTCTAGTAAAGCCAATGGTGACTTTACATGCCCTGGGAGATAGTAGTCAGTCCCAGGGTATGGAGTCTATGGTGGGGATCCTCTAGGACACCCCAGTGTTACGGCACGGAGGGTGCGGTGTAACACACATAGCAAAACACATGAGGCCCTATGGAGTTTCTCAGATGTATCATTAAACAGGACTATTTATTTCAGCCATTCAATCTGCATTGGTAAGTACTGGATCATTGATCGTATAATTGTTACTTCTTTAGCTATGGCCTTATACCACCATCCATCCATGGACAATTGCAAAAACATTTACACACTGTAAATGAATGCCCCTTTCCTGTTCTCTCCTGAGTGCAATAACTCAACTTCCCCCTTCTGAGAGCCAACGTTGAGTCTGCGACACAATTCCTGCATAGATCATCAGTCACAATAAGCCTACCCTCCATCCACAGTGTTACTCCCAGAGTCTGGATCTACTGCTGGGCTCTGCATACTTAATCCACCCAAGCTAGGTGGGGCTGACCAAGGTGTGCATTGCCCCCATTCATTGTTGAAAGATGCGCATACTTTTTGCTACAATTATTTTGTCAGAAACATTCACAATTTGATCCAAATGTGTTAAGGTAATTCTAGTGTGGATAGATCAGGACATTCAATCAGAATTGTCTTTGCTAGTTTTATTGACTTTATTAAAGGTGCTGGTTCTCCCCCTAAAGTCTCTGATGTGCCCATGCTTATGGTCAAAGCCATCTCATTTAGACTCACATTGATACATGGTCCTGGGAGTCATGTGGCGTAAACGGTGAGAGAGTAAGTGAAATGGTTTAAATGGAATGTTCAGCCAGACAAAGCCTGTAATCAGAAAGTATGTTAAGGGTTAAGTGTAGCAAGGCTCGTCAATGGCTAGGGTGCTTTCACCTTGCTTTTTATTAATTTTGATTGCTCGAAGTCTGGATGTGTTCTTCCCTATTGATATTAGGAGACAATGCATTCTCAGGTTTAATCACACTTAATGACACTCTTTCCTCACTACTGTCCACTTATTTGGACAACCAATAAATCAGAATTTCAATTCCGGTTATGACTGAGTTTGCCTCATTAATTGTAGTCACCGCCATAGCCAGTACTGTAGCTTGTTCTCTGAGTGGATTGAAGTGGAGGGAGAAAATTATAGGTCACCATTTCATCCAGGGGAGCCTTACACCAAAGTCCAATCCAGCCCTTCGCAGAGACTAGGTGATGATCAATGCTTATGATAACTCCTGGTTAGAGAGGAAAGAAAAGCCTATGCTTACCGGGCACCTTCCCGGAAGTCATCAATATTATGCAACATGGGACTTGGACCCCATCTTGCTTCCCTGCAGACTGCCCAAACTGTGCATACTGCTGTCTCTGTGGTTGCAGGCTTGCCCACAGGTTAGCAGGGGCAGGCTTTTTCAGCAGCAGAGGTCGATGAAATGTCCTAAAAGTGCTAGGATTGGTGACCCTTTGCTTCAGGCACCCCTGCCCTGACTGCTGAGCCCTGGGCTGCTGGCTTTGACGCCAGCTAGAAGATGTGAGCTTTTTTGCATCTGAGGCAGATGCACAGTCCTAAACATTCTTTACGCCAAATGTATCTGCCCAGACTGCTTTGCCACTGGCCACTGAAATACTTCCCCGACAGGCCATCTTCACCGAATGGCGACATTTCAAGGAAAAATGCATGTGCTGACAGCGCATAAGAAACGCATTAGGAAGTGGCAGCCAACGATGAGATAAGGAAGGAGTTTGGGGTGGAGGTTGTGTGTGCATATTAGTGTATGTATGTTTGTAGTGTGCGTGTGTGTGTGTAGGTATGTGTTATATCTGTCGAATGAGGCAGGCAAGGAGTTAGGGTGTTGGACGTGTCTCCCTCGTGGAACACAGGGCAGGGCATTCAGGGAAGAGGATGGAAGAGAAAAAGGGAATTGCTGGATTGTCCACCACATTAGGAGAGGGCAGGGAAGGGGGCGCTCAGAGGATATGTCTCCCTGCACCGCTAAAACTTGGCTCAGTAAACTGGACTTCGGTGAAAATGGCCTGCGGGGAAACATCATAGATCTGCTTTTTCAGCAGCTTAGGCAGATGCAGGGTCACGAAAGTGCTGGCACTTCCCTCCAGAATCTTCTGCCAAGACTACTACACCCTTGGGCATAGGAGCTGCTGTTGCCTAGTGGAGGCAGACTTTCTCAACAAGTATGGCAGAAGTAAGATCCTAAAAATTCTAGGTATGTTCCACTTCATTCCACTTGCACAGATGGCAGCATATTTAGCCGTGGATTTACAATTTGCCAAGTTTGACAACTGGGTTTGTAGGTGATTGTATTTCCATGGCTGCTGCAGCCCGCACGAGGATGACAGAATAGCTGCTTGCTCTCCTGATGCGCACTCACAAAGTCTGTGGGTACTCTCCATTGAATATGTGCATGATCAGGAGCTCCAAGATGGTCAAACAGCTTGTTAAAGGTTCAAGCTGTGGATGCAGAATGTACAGAGGGGGAAACATTGAACACACTTGATATTCCAACGTGCAACCAATACCAAGTGCATAAAAGTTACCAATCATACATAGATCACAGCCTAGCCCAAGAAGAAGGACTGAGGCTCTAATAGGGCACACCTTAAAGCAATAGTGAGTGTGGATGTTTGGAGTAGTAGAGCAACAAGACATGGACAGGTGGATATCAGGTAAGGGCTGAAGGTGCAGGAAGAGGAGGAGTGGAGTGAGCTGAAGATGCAGGATGTGGATGATTTGTAGAGAAAGCTCAAGCTGCAAGATGAAGAGGAGATACACAAAAAATGGATGAAGTGGAAATATGGAAGAAGCTGAGGGAGCAGAAGGAAGAAGAAGCAGAGAGAGAGTTATGAGTAGTCCGGAATGAGACACAGACACAGAGAGCTGATAGTTGTGTCCATAAACTTTTAATTGACAAATAAGGGGTTGGAAAAGGCCTCACTGTCCCTGTGCTAGAAGGTGTTCCCTACCTCAACAAAACTATGGGTCTGTCCATTGTCAAGATGTCCAAATCAAAATGTCCTGTGTCCAAAATACTATTCTGGGCATCATACTCTAAACATAACTCTAAGGTGAAAAGAGCTAATGTCTTTAGCCGTGCTAATGCACAAATTGTTCAGATTCAAAAGTAATGGCATAACTTTAACACAAAAGGTCCACTGGATGCAGTCCACAGTTCTAGGGTTTTTCTCTTGAGCTTCACTTAACTTGACCTGGTATACTCTCCTTCCAGGATTTTTCTCTTGAGCTTCACTTAACAATGCTTGTAAACTTAGCTTGGCCCGGAATACTCTCTTGACAGGGCTTTCTCTTGAGCTTTACTTAATAAATTTGCAAACTACACTGTGCCTGGTGTATTCTCCTGCCAGGGCTTTTCTTTCAGGTGCTACATTCAACAAACTTGCAAACTTTACTGTGCTTGGTATACTCTCCTGCCAGGGTTTTATCATAAGATTCTCTTGATGCACTTGTGATCTTGATTCACAAAGGTATTTGGTGGCAGGTTTCACATTTAATGTCCAACTGCTTTCATTACAATTTTTGGTTTACTTCTTTGCCAATATTCATTATGCGTTCTTTGGCTTACTTCTTCCTTTGGGTTCCTTTGCCCTGTTATTCTTATTTGCTTACAGCAGTTCCCCATAACCTCTAGCATGCATCTCTCGCTTAGTGTACCTGTTTTTTTGGTGCACCGAGTTCAGGGAGAGAGACTTCTCTCTGTCTGGTTCATGGCATTCGGGGTTCTTGGGTGGCTAGTGATTTCTACGCTGCTTGCTTCCCAGTCGTTCCTCCACTGGGATCTTACTTCTTGGAGGGGCTTCCTTTGCCTCTTGTTTCATGGGTGCTTCTCACTGGGATCTCACTTCTTGGAGGCGGCTTTCCTTGCCTCCTGCTTGGCTCTCCCCCGCATTTTCTGGCTTCTCGGGGATAGCAATTTCTGTAGCTGGCTTCACATCCGGGGATAGTGCTCCCCAGCCACAGACATTACAGAGCTCTGACGGGAGGTTGCTTTGGGCAGCATGACCAGGGACTCCTTCTTCCTGTGCCATCCTCTTACTCCTGCTCTCCTTGTTCTTCGGCGGTCTGGCCTCGTTGGGACACCTCCAGGCAGTGGTCTCTCCGAAACCCATGCTGGATGTTTTTTTGTAAATGTCCCAGCACCTATCAGTGGCTCACTACAACTAGACCTCGTTCTGTGCTTCTCACTGCCAGTGATCTTCATTGCTATATGCAGCTTTCTTGTTGCAGTTCCGTTGTGTTCATAAAAGTGGTAGTTAGTTATAGGTAACCTATGCATGACATAAGGGAAGATATCCACATTGGGTTCCCTGGGAGGTCGAAGGGAATCATGACAATAGGCCATTAAGGCATGGGGAACAGAAAGGGTATCCCTAAAAGGAAAAGGGGGTACAATGTCTCATCCAATAATGCACCACTCCCTTAAAGGTCACCTTGCCCACTGTGATCCTCCCTCATGTAGCTGCCCCCAGTGTCAGAATCAGGCAGCAACTGCCATCCCTTGGCCATATGGGAAGAGGCTACTTCTGGGAAAGGAGTGATGACATCATCAGATTCTTCACAGAGTTGAGCACAGGAGGAGACAGAGGGGAGGAGTGAGCTAAGGAAGCACGGGAGGTGAATGCGCAGTCAGAACTGAAGATAAATGAACGGAGAGCACAGAATTTAAAGTAAGAGATTGCTGTGGTGGAGGGGAGAAGAGAAAGGTGGGAAGATGGGAAAATCAAGAAATATGACATAGAACAGATGTTGGAGGAGGAGAAGCTTAAGCAAGGGAGCAAGGAGCAGAGGTGGGAAAAGAAGATCAACAAGGAGGACAGAGGGCCCTAAGGTGGGGAAGAGAGTACACAAGAGGTTGGAGGGGGGACATCAAGGAATCCTGGAGAGAGCAAAGAATGTTAAGAATCAAGAATACATAAAAGGAGGAGAGGGACAGAAAGGACGAGAGAGAACCAAACAGAACGCAGGGGGTAGAAAGAGAGAAGGAATAACATCAGAGTCAGAATATCAGAAGGTAGGATCAATGAGGATGGTCCAAGTGAACATGTCCTTAGTTTGGGAAGAAGAAGAAGGAAGAAGAAGAACAGAGGACTAGACAGAAATGTAGGTGGACGTTCCCTGGACCCCCAACCCAGTTACAGTCATTTAATAATAAGACAACATCTGAGAGTAAATGGGAGGAGGAACAAGCTTGTGGTAGTTCAACCATTAGGTTAGCTTCCATATAGCCTGGGGACAGATCTGAGACCTAGGCACAGGTTCCTAGGTACAAGTGAGGGTCAGTTTGGTGAGGAGGAGAGTGAGAAGGGTTGGATAATAAGATAAGGCACTTGAGACAGAAAAATATAATTCTGCCTGGAAAGAACCCTGCTATGCAACCTACCTCTCCTCTGGGTGATGCAGTAGACCATACTGCTGCACAGCCTGTAGGTTCAGAAGGACTGATTTTTCATCTGTGAGATGCTACCTGAACTGTGGCCGCATGGAGAGGCCCATCATGGATCAGGATGTTATGCCCAAGTGTGAGTGATGCCAGGGAGATACCTGGAAAGAGTCCCTATGTATGATAAGGACTTTTTCTTCACTGTCCATTGCACCAGACCTGATGGAAAGGTGCATCCTGGGGACCCTACTGGCAGAAAGGAAAAGCACTGTGGCAACCAGGAACCTGCCAAACCGCTTAAGGCCAGGTCACACCACCGCTCAGGGTAAGGGGGTTGGACCATTCTTCCCTCTGGTCCAACCCACTCAGCCGGGCACACCTTGGATGTCCTCATCTCAGCAAACATCTCCTTCTCTAACTCTCTCACTACTCCTCTCTCCTGGTCTGGCCATGCTTCCCTCTCCTCCCATCTGGAGCTACCGGGCTCCCCGGCTAAGCCTCTTCCCGCACTGTCAGTTTCTTTCTCCATCATTCGACCAATGAAGCAAGTGTCAGTAGCTGGCTTTGCCTCCTCCTTCATCCCTGCATTCCGAAAATTCACTCTCACCCTCACCAGCTCTTGCTAACCTTCACCTCTCCATCTCCAACACCTTTGATATCTTTGCCCCTGCCATGAGGGTCTGCATGCAGCCTGCTTCCAAGTGCAATAGTTGGTATGATTCCGACCTAGCCTGGCAGAAACGTAAATGCAAAGCTGCGGAACACCCTCTGACAAACTGGCCTGTGGCCGGCTCTAAAGTCAATACAGAGGGTCTATCTGCTCCAAGAAACTGGCCCATATCCAATCCCAAATCTCTGAGGCCATCAACAACATGGCTGAACTCTTCAAAATCTGCAAGGTACTTGCCAATCCTTCTACAGTCTCCACATCTCCTCTCCCTTCTCAGGCCCTCTGCACAACACTGGCCACCCATGTCACAACCAAAACTCAGGATATCCTGACCTCTTTCTCCTCTACCGCCCTCCCTCCCCTGCCTGCATGCAGGCCTCACCCTCCCCTCCCACTCCTTCCCCCTTACTCTCCTATTTCTCACCCATTGCACCGGATGAGGTCACCAAGACAGTCTGCTCTATGAAAGTCTCCTCCAAACAGGTGCTACCCTGCTCCTCTAAAACTCTCAAGGACAACATTTCCTCTCTCGTCCCTCCTTCACTGAGATCTGTAACCACTCAAGCAGTCTCTTGTGCACCACTTCCTAAAAAATCTGTCTGCGGACCCTTCCTGCCCGGCTAACTACCGCCCTATCTCCACTATTCCCTTCTTGAGCAAATTCCCAGAGAAGTTGGTCTTCTCTCAAGTAATTCACCACACTGAATCTGTTGGTTGCCTTCATGACCACCAGTCTGGCTTCAGAGCACAGAAACTGCTCTCCTGAACACCTGTGATGACCTGTTCTCCATCCTTGACTCCAACTCTCCTGCCACCCTTATTCTCCTCGATTGCTCCACGGTCAATCATTCCAACCTCATAAAGTGTCTCTGGGATACCTTGGGCATCACCGACCGGGCACTGGATAGATGACCTCTTTCCTCTCATATCGGCCCTCCCGTACAGGTGGGCCCCTTCCTCTGCTCACCTCACTCTTAACTTTCAGCGTTCCTCAGGGCTCTATACTCTCACCAGGACTTTTCAACATTTACCTTGCTGCTCTTGCTCACTTGTTCTCCACCTTCTCTCCTCACTTCCAGTGTTATGCTGATGACACATAGCTCTCCTTTCAGCTTCCCTCCTCCTCCTCCTCTCCTTCCTCTCTAATTCGGACTGCTATTCTGGGATGGTGTGCTGCTAATGACTTCCGCCTTAATGCCAGTAAGACTGAGATCCTTCCCATTGGGACTCCTACTCCCTGCTTTCCTCCTACACTCTAGCTGTCCACTTTGGGCTCCCTCCCCTCACCCTCGAGTGAGACTAAAAACGTGGGTGTTCTCTTCGACTCCCCTATCTACTTCTCACCTCATATCATGGACCTTGCCAAGAAGGCTCACTATCAGCTCCATCTCCTCACAGGCATTCTCCCTTTTCTCGCCTTCCCCAGAACACGGCCTCATTACCATTGAGCCGGTCGGGAAATACAGGTGCCGGTAGCAAGTTACCAGCACCCTTTCCAGACCGGCTCATTGCAAGTCTGCTGGTAGGGGCACTGTACTACCGGAAGACCTGACCTTCTGGGAGTTCAGGCCCCTACCAGCAGATTTTTCACTGAAGCATCAGCACCGTTAACAAGGGTGCCAGTGCTTCAGGGTTCCCACTTCCATGGAGTCCGATGGGATTCCATGGGAATGAGAACGTACTGTACCACTGGTTTTTGTCACATTACAGTGGCACCGGGATGTTAGGTGGCAGTAACGGTAATACAGGGTAGGCGGCAACCTGCCGGTAGTACCAACATGTTACCACCAACCTCGTAATGATGGCCAATGTCTGCAGAGCTCTGTTTCTCTCAAGGCTCGATTACTGCAAAAGCCTTTTCCTTAATCTGCTTCTTTCCTCACTCCATAGTCTTCAACTAATCAAGAATATGACTGCAATACTTATTCTTGGCCTCAAGCTCAGGGCCTGCATCTCTCCAGCCCTAAAATCTCTCCACTGGTTCCTGGTGGCTGCAAAGATCACATTCAAGAACCTTTGCATCATCCACAAGGCTTTCAGGGGCATGGGACCACACTACATCCAACTATCTCTCCCTAAATACCTTCCTGCTAGGGTCCTTCGGTCCTCTAGCTCCTACTCTCTGCACATCAGACCTTTCTCCAAGCAGAGAGTGGGGTAAATCTTTTGCTTTGGCAGGAGCCTTCCTTTGGAACAACCTCCCTGCCACTCTCCATCTTGTGCCAGATCTCCTTAAATTCTGGAAGCTTCTCAAGACATCTTTTTCTACTCCTCCATCCTTCTCCCCCTGCCCTGCTAGTCTCATCCTGCCACTGTAACTGGTTGCCTGTGCTCCCGCATGAGTCTTACAGGAGCACAAACCTCCTTTGACCAGTCTTCCCTGTAACCCTTCCTACCAGCACTTGTCCTCGGCACTCTTCCCTGATTAGCCTTCTGAGGCTGGTCCGCCATCCTCCCACTTGACCCTACCCCCGCTTGGTTCCCCCTTGTACCGCCCTACTGGACACCCTTAGCACCTGTCCTACCCCGGGCATCCTCCCTCCAGCACTTCTCCCTCTACACTCTTCCCCTATCCCACCCCTTCACCCTGATCCTCCCCCTGCACTTCTTGTCACTGCACTTGCACGATCCGAATGTCACAAGGCCTAGTAGGACAGCTATTGTTGATTTTCTCCTCTGCACCCCCCATCCCCACTCCCTCCCTATTTTGTCTTGTAGTGCTTGGAAAGATTTTGCTGTACAGGCACCATACAGATGTCCAATAAATAAATAAAATAAATAGGGAAATTGGAAAGACTTTTGCATTGTATTAAGCCACCAGTTATACCCGGAGTTAAAGGGTTCCCATGAGACAAGTTGGTCCACGAGTGGGAGATGTATCCCTGCGTTTAAAACTTTGTTATCCTTGCTTCTAATTCTTAAGAAGATTCTATTTCAAAGCGTTTTTGGTATCAAGTCCTAAAACAGGTACAATTAGCAAAATGTTTCCTAACTACCTGGTTGCATTATGACTTTGTGACAATAGTAGGAGGACACGGTGCTTCGTGAACCCCTGTTTAATAACATCTTACAGGTCTTTTGCTGAGTGTTACTTCTGTTCATGGTAGCCGAGATGGTGTGCATTTTATGCAGGCATTCCTCCTGTGATCTGTGGAATGGCCACTTTGCATAATAATGGTAAGCGATCAAGCTGCCTGCGCTTGCAGTTTAATCTATGTTAACATTTTGACAGTGAACGTTTGATGCCCAGAGCTAGCGTTACAGAATTCAGCTGCTTTCGTTCTTGTTATGTGTTGGCAATCTAGCTCTGTCTGTCTTTAGGAGTTACCCTACCGTGCCTCATGCTCAGCCTTCTTGTGCCATCTTTTAATTTCTCTGGTTGAAAGTTAATTGGAGTTTAGGTGTGTATGATTGTGTGGGTTCTGTTTTAATACGTGTTAGTATGTTTCGGTATACTCTTGTTATGTAGAAAGGAGGATGAATAGTGATTGACGTTCTCAATTCTCTATGTAGGTGTTTGAGGTCAAGCTAGTTTGCCTTTCTGTGTGTTGTGACTTCTGAGCTGAAGACAGTGCTCCTGTCTTTCTATGTGGGAAAAGAGAAACGTGGTGTGCTGAGGGTTTATGAGCCCGGATGTGTGTGATGTGCCACGCATGTCTTTCTCATGCTAGGTCTTATTATTTAGGTTTGAGAGAGAGGCTGTGTGGTGTTGGGTAATGTATGGTCACTGATGTATTAGATCTCTCATGAGTAATGGAATGCAGAATGTTGTTGACTGGTGGTGAACGATTCTGGCGCGAATTCCATGCCTGGCAATTGACATTTTGTGATGAGTTGGCTGGTGTAATGTTGTGCACAAAGTTGTGCTTTGCCTTGCTTACATGAGACTCGTGCGTATCCCGTAACAGAAAGTAAACACAGCAAATGTTCTGTGTCCTTTCCATATGAACGGTTGAGGTGCGATATATTCAAGCAGTCCCAATTTGCCACTACGGACTCTCATTAACTTTATGCTGAGGGGATATATTCCACAGATGGGTTCCGAGCTGAGAACCCCCTAAACGAAATGTACCCCATACTTGATGGTTACCCATCTAAAATGGTCGTGTATGGATCCCACTTCGGCCATTGGCAGTATGGGAGCTGCATCTCTCTGAAACTGACATGCTCGAGCTCTTGTAGAATCAAGGAGCCCAGACTTCATGCAGGCTGGATATTGGTCTCTCTTGATATGATATGTAATTTATAATGTGCTTAATACCCAGAGGTTTCTAAGCGCGGCAAGCACATAGCTCCTGAGCTATCCTCCCGAGACCTTCTCTGCTAACTTCAAGTTAAAGAACCCTGGAGGGAGGATAACACGGAGCATTATGTTGCTGTGAAGTCACAACACTTGATTATGAATACACGTACAGTATGCAGATTTGGCATTTCAAAGCTGGTTGACCCCAAAACAACAATTGCATTACCCCACTTGCATCTATTTGACGGCATCACATTGCAGAACCCACGCCTATGGTCTGCCTAAATGTCTCACTGATCCAGAGAGGAATTATGTGATTTGTAGTGCTCATTTTTGTACTGTATATAAACATTGTGGGCAGACTGCACGCTCACTTATAAGGTTATCCCCATTTGCCGAATATGTTTTAATAACAAAGTGACCGAACAGTTAGAGATTGGCTGCTCAAATAACTCAATTTCAGCTAAACACCATATCCCAGTCCTAGTTTTCCATTTAAAAACGAATGCACTATGGGAATTCTAGTCTTGTGTGAGTCTATTGAGCATATTGGAATTAAGAACACAGCATACATGATGTTCAAATGAAAAGGCCAATACAGGAACATATTTGCATTTACAAATCATGTTTTTGACGATATTACAAAAACAGTAAGTCATGATCCCTTACATAGATTCGATTGATTTTGACAGAGCCCATGTGACTCTAGGACAAACAACATGGCAATGCGGAATGCAAATAAATAGGTACATTTGCACACTTTACCAAAATGTACCATTGGAAAGGCTTACTAGACATTGAAGTCCAATTAAACAAGAGACAAACCGTTATGGCTGCCTTGCTTTAAGTGTGTTTCTGTGTGAATGGTGTGTATCTGTCTCTGTGTGTGTTTGTGTACGTGTGCACACAGTGTATAGAAGGGTGTGTAATGATTTGTATTGGTTGTTGTTTGTGTACATTTAAAGATGGTTAGAGTGTTGTATCTGCATCTATGTTTTTCAGCCAATAACATGGTCGTTTTCTTTTTTTTACTTTCTTCTCGAGAAATGTAAATCACTGCAAGTGAAAAATGGCCCATTTGCCATACAGCCTAAAACCTACTGTCATATGGCAGCAGCAGGGATGTGCCAAATGTTTCTTGGGATGGCGAACCTACACAGTCAATGGAGAGGAACAGGTTTTGAATGGTGATAAAAATGTGATTGGAGGATATATCTAGCGAAGCCATTCTGGAGGTGGGTGAAAAAGAGTCCGAGGTGTGTGTCATCCTCCAAATGATGGGGCGCTGAAAGGTGAGGTTTATAAGCCGTTAGGCAGATGGATGTTAGGGCATAAGATTCTATGACTGTTGGGTTGTTAATACTGAGGAAAATAGCAAGTATGTTAGCCAAATAATGTTCCTCTATTTGCTTGAACACCAACATGTGATTTCTCTGTCACTGACAATCCTCTTGCATCCTCTTATTCCCACCCAGAAACTGGAATACATTCTCAGTTGACTATTTATATGTCTGGCACCAGTGCTGATCGGTATTTTACACTTGTGATTTTCTTATTTTAATACATTTAATTTACAATATATATATTTGGCAGTTTCCTAAGATTCATGAGGAGGTGTCATATAGCAGCAGCAAGGATACACTCTAATTATTGAACCAGGAATAGGTGCTAACTAGAGGAATGCTCTATGTGGCTGATGTTATTATCCTGAACCATGGACACTTTGTTCCTAGATCTCTCAACGTGTTACCTAAGATCTCCACCCTCCCTCAAGAACCTTCTTTTTATTTTATTAAAAATAGTATATTTTCACCGCAACTAAAGGGGGCCATGCACCCTCACCTGACTCTAAGACTTCCACCCTCCCTCAAGAACCTTCTTTTTATTTTTATTAAAAATAGTATATTTTCACTGCAACTCCGATTTGAGTCACTTGACTTATACAGAGAAAAACTGAAATCCGTTTGCTCTCAGTCTACTTTGCTACTGGACAGCCTTAGAACGCCTCCCAGGGAATACAAGTTGTCAAGGTATATCTTTATGAAGGAGAAATACAATATGGAGAACATCGTTACTACCTCCATAATGATGGACGACTTGTGGCTATCACCTTGGAATGGCACTCTATAAATTAGAGTTTTTGCTAGAAAGGTGCACTTGTCATGAATTTCATACAATTCATATGAGGACAGTGTGTGAACAGTGGGCCTCATTTGGACCCTGGCGGCCACGTAATGAACTGTGTTGGTAAGGGACCGGCACCGTTCATTACGGGCCGCCCTATTACGAGGACTGCTGCGGGTCCCGCTAAGGAACGCCTGGTCAGACCATTAACAGGCCCGTTGTTAGCATCCTCCCCATTCCCATTGAGCCCTATGGGGGCTGAAATGGAATTCCCCTGGTAATTTAAGGTGAAACCCAAAGCTACTTAATATGCAAAACAAGGGGGCTTCTGGAAGTCCCTCTACCAGCACGAACACGGCCCATTGACCTGTTCTTGGGTGGATGGCCCCCGGGAGAGTCTCAACCAAGTCTTTAGCTCACTGTCCCTTTCACAGAGGAGAAATATCCCTGCATATCAGTCTTTGTCCTGCCCAGGGGTATTCCAGCATCAAAATGCTAGGTAATTCTTCTCTGAACAAGAGTACCAACGGCAACCCCAGACACATGTTTCAGCCTAGTCGGGCCTCATCAGTGAGGTGGAGCTCTGCCTCTCTAAGGACAGTGAGCAAGGGGTCCATGTCTGGATTCCCCTGGTAGCTTAGGGTGAAACCCAAAGCTACTTAATATGCAAAACAAGGGGGCTTCTGGGAGTCCCTCTACCGGCACGAACACGGCCCATTGACCTGTTCTTGGGTGGATGGCCCTCAAGAGAGTTTCAACCAAGTCTTTAGCTCACTGTCCCTTTCACAGAGGATAAATATCCCTGCATATCAGTCTTTGTACTGCCCAGGGGCAGTCCAGCACATAAATGCTAGGCAATTCTCCTCTGAACAAGAGTACCAACAGCAACCCCAGACACATGTTTCAGCCTAGTCGGGCCTTATCAGTGAGGTGGAGAGGTGCCTCTCTAAGAACAGTGAGCAAGGGGTCCATGAAACACAAAGCTACTTAATATGCAAAACAAGGGGGCTTCTGGGAGTCCCTCTACTGACACAAACACGGCTCATTGAAGAAAAGTGAGCAAGAGGACCACGTCCGGATTCCCCTGGTAATTTATGGTGAAATCCAAAACCAGACATGGACTCCTTGCTCACTGTGCTCAGAGAGGCATGGCTCCTCCTCACTGATGATGCCCAACAATGCTGATAGACGTGTATGGGTTTGCTGTTGGTATTCTTGTTCAGAAGAGAATTGCCATAGCATTTTCGGTTCTGGACTGCCCATGTGAGCAGGACAAAGACTGATATGCAAATGGATATTTCCCATCCGTGAAAGGTACAGTGAGCTAAAGGGTGGCTGCGGACTCTCAAGTGTTTGCCTTCACAAAAAACAGGTCAATGGGCCGTGTTCGTTCTCTCAGAGGGGCGCCTATGGACTATTTTGTGATGGCTCTCTTAAACATACTAATGTTTGTATCTGATCGCAGGGATATAGGGAGACCATTCCAGATTCTAGAGGAAGAGTGCGCAAATGATCTGCCCGGCCCTTTTGATTTCTTGAAGGATGGGCGAGCAACAAGACTGGTGTTAGTTGATCTTAACGAGGGTTGCGATTCTCCATATAGGCACTTATGGAGTAAGGTCACCACTTTGAAATAACATCTGGCCGCGAGCGGTAGCCAGTATGATTCCTGCCGTTAGATTGAGATATGGCATCTTCTTGGGACAATTTTAAAGATCTGCAGCGAGTCATCTTGAATGGTTTGGAGCCGCGGGGTGCGTTTTTATCGGCCCCTACTAGGAGTGCATTACAATAATCTATTCTTGATAGAATAGTTGCCCGGGCGATGGTCACTGAGTTGTCCTCATTGAGATATCAACGAATATTCCTAAGTAGCTTTAGATAATACAGTTTTTGGCGAATAGGTTAACATGGGCTTGCTGTGCTCAATGTGCAGTTGGTTTGTACACCGAGAGTTTTGATTTTCTTCTTCACTGAGATGCTGCAGTCTTGGATGGGGAAGGTCTGGTAGCAGTTAGAAAGTTTGGCCCTAGCTTGGGAGGAGCTAATGATAAGGAGCTCAGTATTGCCCTTAATGAGGCACATCCAATGGTCCGGCATCCAGGTGGCTACTTGATTATAGATATTTTGGAGGAGTTGGCTATCGGAAGCATCGTCCCCAAAAATCTCCAGGACCAGTTGGGTGTCGTCTGCATAGCTGTTCCAAAAATAAAGATTCTTCTAGGAGGCTACAGAGAGATAGGATATCTAGGTTAAACAAAATGGGGGTCATACATGCTCCCTGTGGCACCCCACAGGTGGAGAGAATGGAATCCGTGGGGGCATTAGCCCAGCAGATGTTCGATTGTCTTCCAGTCAAGAAGGAGTGTATCCATTTGCAAGCTAAGAAAGAACAATGGCAAGAATCCTTTAAGATGTGAAGGAGTCGTTTGTGATCTTCTAAATCTAATGTGGCTGATTATTCCAGTAAGGCCAGAAGGCCAGACTTACCCATGTCCATAATGCTTAGCGTCTGGCTCTGAAGATCTATGAGGGATGTCTACGTGCTATAAGCAGGGCGTGTAGACTGCCTTGCGTGTAGAATATTCATGAATTCAATGTAAGTCTGAATCTGATTGGTAGCTACTTTGTCTAGGATTTTCAAGAAGAAGTTGCAGTTTGTGATTGGTCTTAGATTGGCTGCTTCATTGGGGTTCAATCCTGGATTTTTCAGGAGGGGAGTCATTGTGACTTTTTTGGTGCCATCAGGAACTACGTAAAAGAGACATTGATAAATTGTGTCAAAAATGGGGCTAAAATATCCTTACTATCCAGGATCATTTATGGGAGAATTACATTATCTGGTCCAGCTGTCAGCAGCATGGTACCTACGATTGGCAGCAGATCAGAGATAGATACTTGCGTGAAACTAAAGGAGGTGCCATCATGTGAGCTGCCAGAACTGCCAGAAGCATGGAAACTGCTCTCCTGAACATCCGTGAGGACCTGCTCTCGAACCTTGACTCTAACATTCCTTGTGTTCTCATTTTGCTTGATATCTCTTCTGCCTTTAATACTGTCAACCATACCATCCTGCTCAACCGTCTCCGTGATAACCTGGGTATCACTGGTCAGGCTCTGGCTTGGCTGACCTCTTTCCTCTCCAATCGACCCTCCCAGGTCCAACTGGGGTCTTTCCTGTCTGACATCTTTTTCTCTACCTGTGGTGTCCCCCAGGGTTCTAACCTCTCTCCCTGGCTGTTCAACCAGTATTTGGCACTTCTCGCCCACCGCATCGCTGCTCTCTGCCCCAACTTTCAGTCGATGCGGATGATACCCAGCTCATTTTCAGGCTACCCTCGGCCTCCCCTTCTCCTTCCCTCATCTCTGACTGTCTTTCTGCTATCTAGAAATGGTGTGCCGCCAACGATCTCTGCCTTAATGCCAGTAAGACCGAGATTCTACTCATTGGCACACTCTGTCACGATTCCTGTCGGGCGGCGCCTCTGGGATTTGTGGAGACACCATTGACAGGTGCCGTTACGTTCGACGGCCGCTTGGAAGCACCGCTCTAGTGTTTTTCCAAGATGGCCGCCGATGTTATTTAGTGTCGGGCTCGAGCAGCGTTTCTTCGCGTTGCACCTTCTCTGCTTCTCCCGGCTCGAAGGTTACGCTGTTTGCCCCCGCGTCCTGGCTAGCCCCCTCTCCATTGGACTTTCTATTGTCATTTTCCCGCTTGCTCGCTTGCCGGTTCCCTGACCGGTCTCTCTGTGATCCCTCCTCTCAGCTTGGCTCTTTTGGTCTCTCCCTCATTGGCGCCTTGGCTTTTCCATTCTTTGGTCCTGTGTGCTTTCTCTCCTGGTGTATTCTCCTCATCCTCGCCTTCTCTGGAGGTGAATCTGCTCACCTGGGATTTCTCCCCCATTGTTCATCCGTCACTCTCAGCTCTCCAAGTTGGTTACTCCGATCATCCTCAACATCCCAAGACATCACCTCGGACATCTTCCTGTTCTGGACTCTCATCGCAGGGTTTTTTCTGCCGTTGAGGCTTTTTCCCTGCTCAGGAGCCGGCTCCCGGGAGTTCCCGCTGTTCGGTTCCCCAATCACCCGACAGCGTGGCATCCCTGGAAGCTCGCCCCTACTTACGTCAAAGAAAGGAAGGCAAGAAAGACGGCAAGGATCCAGCTCGAAGACGCCCAGGAAGAAGGTCGGTGGCGCAAGACTACCCTACGGATACCTCAGGTGAGGAGGAAGGGAGGGAAGCCTTAAAAGACTCTGACAATCTTGATACACTCACTCCCTCCTTCCCTGGAGTTCTCTGGCCGGCCTCTCTTGGCCCTCTTCCTGCTCCTACCTGCAAGGCAAAAAACCTTGGGGTCATCTTCGACTCCACACTCTCCTTCTCTCCTCACATTTCTGACGTTTCTAAGAAGTCACACTACCAGCTGCACCTCCTCAGAGGTATCCTTCCTTTTCTCTCCTTCCCCCAGAAGCTCACTGTCTCCAGAGCCCTGGTTCTCTCGAAGCTGTACTACTGTAACAGCCTCTACCTAAATCTTCCTGCCTCTACTCTCCACCCTCTGCAACTCATCCAGAACAGGACTGCGAGACTTGTCCTTGGCCTCAAGCCCAGGGACCGTATCTCTCCAGGACTGCAATCGCTACACTGGCTCCCTGTGGCTGCGAGGATTAAGTTCAAAACCTTCTGCATTGTCCACAAGGCCTTCTGGGGCCTGGGGCCAAATACCTTCAACTCTCCCTTCCTAAATATCTTCCTTCTCGAGCACTTCGCTCATCCGCCTCCAACTCCCTCAGGGTCAGCCGTTTCTTCAAGCAACGAGTTGGGGGGAGATCTCTCTCCGCAGCAGGGGCCTCCCACTGGAACAGCCTTCCTGCCTCCCTGAAACTTGAGGAGAACCATCTCCGGTTCCGGAAGCACCTCAAAAACTTCCTCTTTGCTTCTGCTTTCTCTCCCCCTCTCCCCTGCTAAATCACTGAAACTGTACTGAATCAGCTACTGGGCCACTCACCATTCTCGGTCCTTGGCCCAGCCACTCTCCCCTTCACTGTCTTCTTGGCAACCCCTGCACTGCGGGACTGTCTCTGTATCCCTACAGCCCCCCTTCCCAGCACTTGTCTGCACTTATCTTGCACTTGCCACCAGCTGGCCCTTATTATTTATCTTGTTCGTTACTAACCCTGTACTGCACTTTCCCCTCTCCCTTTCTCCCTCGCACTTTTCCCGTCCCCCCTACCCATGCACTTGCGCGATCTGAATGACACCTGGCCTAGTAGGATCGTTGTCTGTCTCCCCTTGTTCCCCGGCTCGTCGCGCCTTGAAACACTTGTGTATAGGCGCGTTACAAATGCCATATCATATCATATATCATATCAGTTCTAGAGGTAGGGAGAGGGGCCTGGGGTCCCTGGGGGGATTTGCTTGGTTGGTTTAGACATGCAACGGTCTGAGATTGGATTTTGTCCCTTGCTTTGATTATTTTTTCTTGGAAGGCATTCTGTGTCTAGTGCAATCTGCATTTCTTGGTGTGAACTGTGTCAGTTGAGCTTTTCGAGAAGCTTTAATATCTTGAACAGTTTGTTGTGTTTGTTATTGGCTTCTGCAATTTGTTTGTTGTAAAAATGATTTTTGTTTATTTGATCGAATCCTTATAGGTTTTTTCAAGAGTCTTCCATGAATTTAGTATTGTCAGATGAGGCGCATTTCAGACAAACGCTCTATGCTCTTCTCTTGTCGGTTTTTAAAGATCTGAGCTCAGGTGAAAACCATGTTTGATGGTTAGGATTGTCCCAGACGGTTCTCGGCTTAAGGGGGGCAAGCTTATCTAAGAGCAAGGTGGATTTTATTTTTTATGTTGAAAACATCAATTAGTGCGTCAGGGGAGTCTGTCTCCAAGGTCGATGACATGATGTTTGTGATGCAAACTGTTTACCTGTATTTTTATCGATGGCATTAAATTGCTATTAGGACATCCCTCAATAGCGTTTAATAGGGTGCTCCATGTATTGGGTTTACAGTAGCTAAAATAATACAACATGACTGACTGCTGGCAGGCCTATCACGACCGCACTAATGTAAGTATATCCTTAGTTGTTTTACTGTGCCATATCCTAGTTCGATAGACATTGATGATTGGTTTTAGGGTTTACATTCCTATAAGTGCATAGAAGAGTGGGATTAAATTCTTAGAAGTGTATAGAAGAGTGGGATGAAAGGACTATATTCAAGCAATTACAGGCAGAATCACGCTGTACAAAATAGCTTTGCACATAGGTCAAGGAACATGGTGGTTCAGCCGGGGAGGTTGAAGACAGCAATTGCATATCGAGCTGTGGGTAGAAATGTGGGGATAAAGATTGGCGGAATGTGGAGGAGAGCGGTGGGGAAGGGTGGCTCAAAAGCCACATGGTGGGAAGTAGGTTTAAGGAGGGACCCCCAAGAAGGAGCAGGTTGAGGAAGGCGAAAGAGTGCCCACGTGAGGGATGGCCATTACCGGTCAGCCCTGCACAACGCCACTCTTTTCAAAGTAAGGATTAGATTTAGGCCCTGTGCCAGCACATTATTATCAATATTGGAAAAAGCTTATTGTCTTACCATAATATTTGAAATGCTTGATTTATACACTCACAAAAGTATAAATATACATACATTCTAAACAGACATGTGAGATTTTTCTCACAGTGTTCTATTTTAGGTGTATTAAGAGGGATTACAATGTAAGTGTAAATGTTAATTATTTTGTGATATAACTGTATTTGAATGTTTAATGACAATTAATATTCATGATGTAGTCAAGAGTAATACAAGTTAGTTCCTAAGAGTAAACCAGTCAAGTGTTCAGGACTAGAGGGCTCTCCTGCCATAAAATGGAGTGATCTAACTCTCTGTGGAGCCTTGCATATGCATATTACTATTCATTGCCACAAAACTTGCGTGTTCCAAGAGATTTTAAATCGACCTTCCAGAGACCCCGTGATCCAGGTATGAGCAGATTTGCAAAACCAAAAGTCCTGGATAGTGAGAAGGCGAGAGGAGTGGTTGACAGTGCCGAAAGCAGCAGAAATGTCCAAAACGATGAGTATGGAAGGAAGTTTGTAGTGGTAAGAATTAGACAGAAAGTTGAAGACATGCAAGAGTGCAGTCTCGGGATGTTTACTATCGAAGCTAGATTGAAATGTCTCTCCAAGGTTATTATCCTCAAGGTACTTAGTAATTTAGTCAAAGAACACCTGCTCAAGGACTTTCAAACTAATAATGAACGAGAGAAACTGAGCAAAATTTTACTGAGATGTATGGGTCAGCAGAGGGTTTCTTCAAAAGTGGTAAGACAGTCGCAGATTTGAAGGAGGGAGAGAGTGGTTAAAGAGTTAAGGGAGATAAATACAAGTGATTGAGTCTAAATCTTTGACCATTTGGGGAGGAAAGTACAAGATGGGATGGCACTGCGAAGGATGGCTGCAAATTCAATAAGAGAGGTAGGGAAGAAGTAGTGAAGAGTTGAAGAGGTGGCAGAGTGGTAGTGGAGAGAAGGAAGGTTAGGGAGGGAGTGAGAGAAGGGCTGTAGGAGTGCCACGTATTTTAGAGATTATAGAGAAAAAGTAGTGCACAAAGTAATTAGCAGAAAGGAAGGAGACAATGGAAATTGGCATAGGAGGTTAGAGCAAAGATCGGGGGTAGATGAAAGTTTGCAGAAGTGATTGCAAAGGGAGCACAGTAGGTGTGTGAAGTAGGAGGATTTCGCAGGATCCAGTACAGAGGTCAGGGCAGCAAGGGAATTGTGTAGTTTAGGAGAAGGGCAGATGTCCATAATCTTCTTCAGCATCATATATATCTCAGTGCATGCTTGTTTGATGCTCTGCATTTCAGAGATGATACAAAGCTCATGATAGGGACAGGAAGGTGTGAATGTGTGAACAGGATAGTGTTGGTAAAATGGAGTGATAAGTGCACAGTGAATGTCAGAGAAAACACAGCCAAAAGAATATGCATGGGAAAGAGAAAGGAGTGAGATCCTTACGTCATAAGCGTAAGGGACAAGTGTGTCTTACATGAATTCCCTCCCAGTCATTCAAGAGGGGAGATGAGAAACAGAAACTAGAAGGACTGAGATGTTAAGTGAAACATTGAATGTTCAGAGGGAGAGGGGCCAAAGTAGAGGTCAGTGTAGGAGACTGAATTAGAAAGTATTACAAGATTGAGAAAGTTCCCACCATAGTGGGTAGGCTGGTCCTGGGGGAGTAGAGGAAGCGGCCAGATAGGAGGGAGTTAAGTTAAAGGCAAGACTGCAGAGGGGCTGGGAGGTTTAAAACCCTCATTATGACAATGCTATGTAGTAAGTGATTCAAAGAGAATGATCAGATCAGGGAAGATGTAGTTGAGAGGGCCAGGGTTGATAGAGAGCCATGGCAGTGTGAGGAGTAGGAGGGATGTGTTGAATAGTGGCATATTCAAAAGAGGAAGATTTAATATCAGGCAGGGTTAGCAGGGTAGTGTGTATGGGTTTATTGGTAAGTAACCCCCCCACCACCATTGCCCTGAAAACAGATCTGGGAGAGTGAGAGAAGGTAGCAGAGTCAGTGTGGTGAGCTGCTAGTGTAGCAGAATCATCAGTGGAGATCTAGGTTTCTGTGATGGGAAGAAAAGAAGGTTGAGGGGGCTAAGAGTTGAAGTGGTCAATAATGTAGGAAGACTTACTGCAAAGGGATTGTTCAATCCAGAGGCCAAATGAAAGAGTGATAGGAGGTGGGGGAGAGGAGCAGATTTGTGGTAGGTGAGGATGATCCATGAGGTTGGAGACCTTGGGAGAATGGACAAGTTTTGCATGCGTGGTGTGGTTTCAGTGGGAAGGAGGCAGATGGGGAGGCCACAGAGTCATGTAAAAGCAACACCAGGCAGAGCCTGAAGACTATAGTGAATGGGAGGAGAAGGAGAAATGGAGTGAAGTCAAGATGTATGATGAAGGGTAGAATAAATAGGCAAGTGAAAACAATGAATAAATGGTGTAGACCAAGAGAAAGCGAGGTTAGATGGGTGATCGGAAAGAAATGGGCTGGATGGTTGGCTGAGTAGAAACAGGTGTAAGTTGTAAGTTGGGTTAAAATGGGGTGTAGGTGAGTAAAGGACAGTAAACAGGCCCACAATAGCAATATTCCTTGGTCATGTGATGTAAAAGAATCCCTGCAATTAATGGATAGTCAATAGGTAAAAGTATCCCTATGCATTGAAGCAGAAGTCAGGTAAAGAGTAAGCTCTGTGAAGTCCTAGCTTGAGCAGGGGTTCTGGACCTAGACCCTTTCCAGACCCAACAGGCCCAAACACAAAGCTGGCCTTTGCTACTTTTGGCTCTTGGCTTCAGATGCCTGAGCCGGATGCCCATGAGAGACTGAATAAGCGAGGCAATATGTAATATTTCCCTCTCGGAGCTAATCACAGTGTTCAAGATGGCTTCCACAATTGCCAGCAGAGCCATGGGTATAATAGAGCCATACCATGATACACTCAGCTATCCATCATGCTATGTTATGTTATTGTATGTTATGTTATGTTAAAGGTTATAGCTGTAAAGCAAGAGGGTGAGGGGGTGTAAGTTAGTAGGACTGAGCAGGAGAAAAGAGCAAGAGAGCTGTGATGTGCTGTTGGCAGCTTCAGTTCGGTTTACAATGCTGAGCTTAGGTGTGTTTTGCAGTTGGTAGCCATCATGTGCTGTTTTGTGAGGCTATGTGCGGTTTGTTTTGTTGCTGCAGTGTAGTGAAGTGCATGTGGTTTGTTGTGCTGTAGATGTATGGTTGTGTTTAGTTCAGTGTTTGAGAGGTATATGCAGAGGGGTGAGTTATTTAAAGTAGGGTTGGCTAGTGGCATCTCTGTTTAGATGTTATGCATGCTAATCTTCAGAATTCTATCTCTGTGTGGCGCACAATTAATCTTCACAGTTCTGTCTAAATGGGGCGCAAGGTTAGTCCTCACAATTCTATCTGGGTGTGATGCAAGGCTAATCTCCATAATTCTATCTAGATGTGGTGCATGCTAATCTTCACAATTTTATATAGATGTGACACACAGCTAAACTTGACAGTTGTATCCAGATGTGAGGCAAGGCTAATCTTCACAATTCTCTCGAGATGTGACGCAAGACTAAACTTCACAATTCACCCTAAATGTGACACAAGCTAATGTTCATAATTCTATCTAGATGTGACACAAAGCTAAACTTCACAGTCCTATCTAGATGTGAGGTGAGGCTAATCTTCAGAATTCTCTTTAGATGGGATGGTAGACTAAACTTCACAATTCACTCTAAATGTGACACACGCTAATCTACACAATTCACTCTAAATGTAGTGCTTGCTAATCTTCACAATTTTATCTAGATGTGACACAAGGCTAGTCCACACAACTCTACCCCACCCAAAACTGACCAAGTACAAACTGTGGCCGACTAACACAAATAGACTAGCTGCAGAATATGGGTGAGTAACCCAGTTAGGCTGGATGCAAAATATGGCCACCTTACACAATGAGGCAGCTTAAAAATGACTACCTTTTACAAGTAGGATAAATGCTAGCTAACCTGTGACTTATTAACATAAACAGGCTAAATGCCTGAAGGGGTAAGGTGTTAGGTAATGACATCATGCAGAAAGCTGCCCCCTTTCCAAAAGAACTAAGAATAAACATAAATTTAGCACATAAGTAAAACACATCAATGCACTAAGCAGCATTGAAAAAAGAAGCTTGTACAGGTAACCTCTCCAACTCACCTCCCAATCAACACAGAAGTAGTAGTTTCTACAAAATGGACATTCTACAACAGATGTGTTTGTTTGGTACTAGGGTCCCTCTGCCTGTTTCTACACGAGCTCCAGCAGAGAGCAAAATAATTCTATCAAAACCTTTACTCAGGGTGATTTACCACATGCTAATCAATGTTTCCTTCTTCAAAGAGGTACATTTCAATAATTACATTTCTAAGCCAAGGGTATTGGATGCTGTCCATCTTCTTGGTCATACAGCTGCATTAACTCAGAACAAGGTGTAGACAGATACCTCCAGCCCTAATGTAATCTGCAAGTGGCAATACCAGTAAACCTTTGGTTTATGCATTCTAAAGTGTATAAAGAATGATTGGGTGGAAATGACTTGTAGTATGCTGTTGATACTCCCCCATCAGGTCCATTTAGGAACTGATTAGAAATAGCACAATTTGACATACCTATTTGCACATTCTGAGATCTTCCCTACAGCGTTGCCAAACATGGCAGGTGCATGCTCTTCGCCACACATTTAATGGAACATGATAAATTGTTCATATTTTTATCACATTTGCGCCAAATGAATGCAAAGAGAGCTCTTAGGACCTCATTCTGAATGTGTCGGCGTAGAAGAGAAGAAGCATTTGGCAAAGCTCGTAGGTTTGGCTTTTCAAATGTAGGGAAGCATTTTTTGTAAGGCTCCCACAGGACGAAAATAAAGGCTTACCCTCTGCATTTGTAAAGCCAGATCTAATGTCTAAGCCAATCATTGTGTTTTAGATGTGCCATTGAAGAGGATTCCTAATGCTGCCACTGCATAATGGCAGCCAGATTGCCAAGTTCCTTAATTACTTGCAGCCATTTTTTATCTTTTAGTTTATCTGACCGTCACCTGTCATGCATGCTCAAGAAATCAGCCAGTACACATTTTCAAATGCTTGAAATCCTGTTATTTGGATTATGCGTTGCTGCTTTCTACTGTAAAACATTCTACATTTTCTCTCAGTATGACTTACAAAGGGCTGAGTGGAGAGATTTCATTCGACTGAGAAACATGGTCACTCTAAAACATTTTTCTGAAATAGCGCTATTAATAATTATTTCTACCCCGCAAAACCATGTTCGGTAAAATGCACTTACAAGGCATATAACGCAGCACATCCAGCAGCAGCACTGTCAAGCTTCATGGTAATAATTGCACTATCTTGCTGAATACAATCCTGAAAGCAAAAGTACTCTGCTATTGGCACTGGTATGGAATGTGTAGACTTTACAGTCACCCTATGGCTCCAGGGCACTAAAAAACTGAAAGGAGTAAATAACAAAGGCAGAGCTTAATTTGGAAGTAACTAGGATTTTAGTGCCTTCCTCAATGAGAGATGGTTAGAACCGGTGCGAAAGAGGGAGGCGGTTCTGCAGCTGCGGAGCTAGCACAGAAAATCCCAAAGTGCCCTTCCATTTTCTCAGAAATGAAGGAATTTAATGAAGGAGGGCAGCAGAAGAGCTCAGGAAATGCAAGTGAATATAAGGGCCAGATTTCGCAAGGAGATAAGAGGGACCTATTCCATCGAGAAGAATGCAGTCAGCTGTACAAACAGCCAAAGCAGGGCGTGTAGCAATGATGTGATATGCTAGGACTGACATGCGGACGTAAAAATGATGTGCAGTTGAATTCTGTGGGATAGGTATATATCCTATCATGTACAAAGACCAGCCAAGAAACTGAGAATTAGTATGATCGAGTCTGGAAGAGATGACTGGTGTAAATACAGAGCTACAGTGAGGACAATAGATATTGAGCATTTGTTAGACACCTAAACAAATATATGGTGCTTCCAGGCACCACAAGACAAGTGGAGAGGGAGCAAGGGAGTAAATAACAGTGGTAAAAACAGTATATATACAATCGTGTTCCTACTAGGCCTTGTGACATTCTGAAGTGCAAGTGCAGTGAATAGAAATGCAAGAGATAGGGAACGGGGGGGGGATAGGTATTGACAAGTGGTGATGGGAGTGCGGGAGGGAAGTGCAAGGGGGAGCCAAGGGCTAAGTTCATAGGGCGAGGGAAGCCCAAGGTTGGGATGCAGAGCCACCAGGTAGGGGGCCACCAAGGACAGTGCTGAGGGTGGGATGGTGCCTGTGTTGACTGGGTAGAGGGCCTGGTAACCTGTGAGATTCATGAAGGACCAGGCCACCAGTCACAATGGCAGTGGAGTGATGAGCAGTGAAGGGAAAGAGTAAAGAAGAGCAGAGTTTTGAGAAGTTTCCAGAATTTAAGGAGTCCGGCTCACAAGACAGAAAAGGTCAAGCTTTTCACAGAATGTACAGCTGCTATACGCAAGCGTCAGCAAATGAGTATGTGGAAGCAGTAAGAGACCCTGGTCGAACTTAAAAGTAAAATGTTTTACCCAAGTAACAGGAGACGGTCAATCATCCATTACAGAAGGCCAGAATGGAAATCTGAGCTCTTCTCCACCAACTATTAAAACCTCTGTTTTTAATCAGAGCTGGGTTTTTACCAATTTCTACACATTCATACATCTATGGCAGTTAGACAAGATGGAATATTCTCTGCTAGTGACAAATCACTGTCCAGATGGAACGAGATTAGTGTGTTGTTGGTCTATAAATGGAAATGTAGCTACAATGAGTGGATGAAGTGGCCAGAAGATGCATGTGTCCATTAAATAGAGCAGCAGAGTGGAAAGAGCCCTGTGGAATGGAGGATATCACCCAATAGAAAGAAGGAGGTGTTGAAGAGAAATGGTGTGAAAGTGAGGTTTTTTCAAAAGGGTGAGAAAGGGGAGAACCAGGGTCTCTCTCAGAGGAGCTGTAACTAAGCCGGCTATGAAAGAGTTATTGACAGTGCAGGGCGTAATGTGATGAATACTATGGAGTCATCACTGATCCCCAGTCTAAAATGTCCTCCCATGTGGCCAGGGGAAGGCAGCCGCTAACTGATCCTGCCCCTGGGGTGGTATTATGAGGAAGGATCACATGGGAGGAGATGGCTGTCAGGGAGAAGTGGTGACCCCATCAGGAGAGACGTGCTGTGTTCCTCCTCCATGTGAAGAAGACTCTATAATTCCAGAGTTCCTGATGGCATATTGTCATTATTCAAATACATCTATTTAGTGAAATCCTAAAACCCCTCCTTGTCAAACATCCTAAACAAAATGCCATTCACACTTCATATGTGCATAACACCAACCTATCATCTTCTGTCTGTTATGTTTCTGATTTTACTCAAATGTAAAGCAATGTTACATTAACATTAAAAGGTTTGAAACTCCTAGGGACTACAACTTCCATAAAGTATCAAGTTCTGAGACGAGGAGGAGGAGGAAGGAGTCAATGTGGAATGAAAGGAACATGAAATGGAACAAGCTAGTTGTCAGACTGGTAAACAGCTGCATGGGGCATTTAAACCTGATGAAGAACTTGAATGGAGGAAAGGAGAGGAGAGCTGCAGAGCAGGCAAAGCGGGAAGTGTGACCAACAGCAGAAGGAGAAATGCAGAGATGAGCTGTGCTGGGAAAGTGAAGTGCTCACAGGCAACTGCCTGGAGGTCTGCTTCACTAGAGGAATGGTACATCGATGAGAGAGCAGCGGTAGAACTGAGGCAAAGCAGACCGCTGCCGCGTGGCTCCAAGAGACTCCTTTCAGATGGAACCAGGACTGCCCTGGTTCCATCTGTAAGGAGTTAGGAAGCCAACGCGGGAACCAAAAGAGGGTCTGCACGACCAGGGAAGCCTTACCATAGAAAGCAATTCACCACAGCACACGTCAGACCGGTAAGTCGGCCCAAAGAAGTTGGCAGTCCCGGGACGTGTTTGCAAACTAACAAATAATTGAATAGTCGATTTGAATACCAACCGAATGGAGTGGAAAGGCAAGCATTGTACAAATCTCCTTACACGAAATATCAATTTGGGGAAACTTGTACAATGCATTGCCACCAGCCAAGAGATGTTAATGAAGAAGTTGAAAGGCAAAGTTGTACAAATCTCCTTGTATGAGATGTCAATTTGGGGAAAGTTGGAACAAGCATTGTGTTGAGAAGGGGACAGCCCCATCACACCCCCATAGGTGCTTTAAAGTGAGGTGAGATGCATTTGAGGCACTATGATGGGCCAGGGGAGAGGGGAACAGTGAGAGGGAAGCCGTTGCATTTAACAGGACACCATTTTTGATGTAACCAAATATTGTCTAACTACATGGTGTGGCCCAAGGCACGAGCACTATTTTGTGTAGGTATTAGTAATCATAGGTAGAAGGGAAGGCCTGCACGGTAAATGCAGCATTTCATGCACTAGGCCTAAATTCGCAAGACCACAGAAATCCCCAGCCATGCTCAAGCTCCCACTCGGACAGCTCACACCCTGAGGTGGTCGCAGGAACGATATTATCGCTGGATTTACAGGGATTGTTGCTTTTGGAAAAGAGGGTTGTCCTATTGGGAATGAACAGGGATGGGTGTGAGTGGCGCACACTGCTCTGTGTAGATCAATAGTGCAGCTAAAGGAGATGACGGATGACAAATTGCTTGAAAATAACAACAAAGAGGGTGAAATAATCCTAGAGATCTTTATCCCATGTGACATAATGATACAGTACCGAAGAGTGCAGTGTCCCTTAATGGCAGCATTACCTCCATCTCCATTTTTCATTGAAGATTTACAACACGTGCCTTCACAATTGTGGACTACATATCCACATGATGTAGGATTATTGAAAGACGTAACACCTCTGCGCATAACACTGAAGCCAGGTGCAGTGCTGCCCAGTGCAAGAAAATATCCACAATCAAGAGAGGCGGCGGAGGGTTTTAGAAAAACAATACAGACCCTACTGGACCAGGGGATTATCGTGCCATCTACGTCCCTGAGTAACACAACAATATACCCAGTGAAAAATTCAACAGGTGGCAATTGGAGAATAATTCAGTACTTGCACCCCCTAAATGACGTAGTACAGAAAGAATTTCCAGTCATTCCGAATTGCGCGTCAATTTTATGCAGCATCCCCAAAGAAGCCACGTATTTTACTGTAGTGTATTTGAAAAATGCATTCTTCTCGATAGCACTTCACCTGGAGTCGAGGTACCTCAAAGCATTTACAAAGGGCCAGATGCAGTTTGAACACACTAGATTACCTCCTGGGTACTGCGAGAGCACAAGCATATTTCACAGAATACTGCATGCCGATCTTGGGAATATTCAGGTGCCTAGCATGATTATCAAGTATGTGAACAATATGCTAGTGTGTAGTGACAGTGAACAGCATTGCCGAAGGGACTCCATTGCACTCTATTGCACTCCTACAGTTGTTAATCTGTAAGGGCTACACGGCTGACAAGGGTAAATTGCAACATTGCCAACAGGAAGTAATCTATTTGGGGCAATTCATATCAGCAAATGGTAAGAGAATACTACCAGACAGGACAGCGGCAGTACGTGCCACCCCCAGACCCGCCCCTCAGTTGAAGAGATGCAGAAGTTTATAGGCCTGTGTAACTACTGCAGGGCCTGGATCCTAGATTATGCAGCGTACACAAGAACACTTCTACATGCCCTTAGGGAAGCACTAAAGTCAAAAGACCATGACTTACAGTGGATGGCTGAAATGATCAGACAGCTTGACGACTTAAAAGAAGTCATTAGTTCGGCACTCGTACTGGCCACCTCAGATTATATGCAGGAATTTTATTTGTTTTCACATTCGGATGGCCAGCTCATGACAGCAGTGTTGACGCAGAAAAGCACTATGGGCCATAAGCCTTTGACCTAGCATAACAGCACTTTGGATTCAGTGATCCAAGGGCAGTTCACATGCAAACACGCTTTAGCAGATGCTGCTTTTACAATAGAGAAAAGTTCTACAATCATAATGGGGTGTTCAGTCACGTTGTATGTGGAACATTCTTTGTTATTCTAGAGAGGTCGAAATCTACCCTGACTATGCAAAGGTCATCTGCATATGAGATCATCATTTCTAAACTCCATATTCATGTAGTTAGGTGTAAAACAGTGAATCCTGATACCTTTTAAACAGACATGCTTACTACAGAGGACCTGCTGTCATGATGCAGTTGGACATACCTGCTAATATGCAAATTCATCCCGTCTTTCATGTGTCACTTTTGAAGCCAGTGCAACCAGGGACAAGACTAACCAAGTCACCAGACCCTGTCCTTATAGACGGGGAACCCGAATTTGAAGTTAAGAACATCCTGGACTCCAAAATGGTGAAGTCAAAACTTTTTTATTTAATCGACTGGAAAGGTTACGGACCACAGGAAAGGTCTTGGGAACCTAGTGACCACGTGCATGCACCTTGATCGGTGAAAAGATTCCACCAAAATTTCCCAGACAAACCAAAACCACGGGGAAGAACGACTTTAGGAGGGGCGTTGGGGGGGTGTGCTGTCATGATGCCTACCCCCGGGGCACCAGACCAGGTCCAGCAACCCCGGAAGCAGGCATAAAGTTATTTTGAGCAAGCCCAAAACCCCTGCTAGGGGCTGCTTGTGTGCAGTCCTGGCGCCTATGGCGCCAGGCTCATATGGAGAGTCAGTCCTGGCGCCATAGGCGCCAGGCTCATAGAGTAGAACTTACCTGATGCAGACCATGCTGCAAGCTTACCTGATGCAGACCATGCTGCAGAGCTCCAAGCCAAATGAGGCTTGGAAGGGATTATTTTACCTTGGGACTATTTTTTACTTGGGTGGGGCTGGGGAGGAATACTTACCTGGGACTACTTTGGGGGCTATTTAAACCACGCCCAAAGAGCAGCACACGCTTTGCGTTATTCTGCATCCAGCAGCGTAACGCTCACCATGTCTGCAAGCCTGCATCCAGTCTTCTGCCACGCCCACCTCGAGTCTGCAGCTCCTAGAAAAAGGGAGAAACAGAAGGAGCAGAGGTTAGAATAAGAGCAAAACCTTCGATCCTTACCTGAATTCCGGATCCACCGCGCATTCGAGCTGGAAGAAAGAAGCATTTTACGAGCGCCGCCTTACCTGCTGCAGCGCCGCACTGAAATCACCGGCCTCCGCAGCATCCTCACGATCCACTGCATCCTTCTGCACGTTCCCGCCGCACTCTGGCACCTAAGGGGAACACAAGGACAGCAAAGGTGAGCCAAGGGAAGAAACAGAGGCAATAGTAACTACCCCCATAGACTTACCTGATTACCGCCGGGGGTAATATTGCTCTTCACGAGTTGGCGCAGTCTCCATTGTATCCTCGCCGTACCCCGGCCCCCAAGGGGAACAAAGACAAAGGGACAAACAAGGGGAACTCTTCTCACCACAATAGACTTACCTAATTTTACCGCCGGAGGCATTATTCCCCGAACTTCATATTTTCTCTCCACACCTGAATAAGGGAGCAAGCAACAGGTTCCATTCTGGCCTTATTTTATTGAACTGTGTAGGATAAGCCAAATCCTTACCTGAACTTCGTCAGCTACCACGAGGAACTCTTCGCTGGGGTCAAGCTGCAAACTGCAAGGAATCGGGCAAGAGTGAAACTCTTACGAACTACATACTTTTCGGAGTCTATATTGTTCTGGAACTCACCAATTCCTTCGAGCCAGTGAAGCAACTGGTTATCAACGCGCCCCTGCGCTCAATGCTGGATGGAGAGCTCATCTTTTCAAACCATCAGGTGAGACTATAAGAGGGGACATCAAAGGTGATCTGTGGGGAGAACAGCGGGGGGGGTGATTTACGCTCAACTCCACGGGTGATTAATCCCCTTTCTCCATTTGCAGAAGAATATTCCTACGGGCCAAGCAAACGAAGCTAGGTGGGCCAGTCCAGTCTGTCATCTCGGCCCTACGCGTCACATTGGTGAGACCGCAGCTGTCCAGTTCAGATCGACGCCTCTGTGGGAGCCAGGTGAGCGTAACAGAACGCAAAGCCTACCCACAAATTCCCACCCGGGCATTATGGATACCTCAGAGACTGACCAATTGGCCCAATTACTAGGGGAACTGAGGGCTGAAGTGCATTCCGCCCGTCAAGAAACCGATGCTCTTAGGAGAGAACTGATTTTGTCAAAGGAGCGAACTGATGACCTTTCTAGGCAACTATTGCAAAGCCAGGCTTCACAAGCACCCCTACCTGGTTCTGGGAGAAATCCAGCTCCTGTGTTATCGAGTAACCTGTGCAAATAAACCTACCAGGAAATATTCCATTAGCTCCACCCAAACGCTTTGCCGGAGATCCCAAAAGGTTTGCCGTGTTTATGAACCAATGCCACTTGCACTTTTTATGCAGACCTGGAGCCTTCCAAAATGATCAAGCCAAGGTAGCCTTTGTATTGTCATATCTCAGAGGCAGCGCGGCTGATTGGTCAATTCCACTAGTTACTCAGGATGACCCAATTCTTCGGGATTTTCAGGGCTTTCAAACTAGCATGGAAATACTATTTGCCCGGCACTCCCAAGGACAGGCCCTGGATAATGAACTTTTGTACCTACGACAGGGTAACCAGGACCTTCTATCCTACATCGCAACCTTTATTAGGTTGATAGTGGAAACTGGATGGCCTGAGGTAAAACGAATCACGTTATTTCATCGAGGGCTTCGAGGAGAACTCAAGGATGTCTTGGCTCAAGTCGTGAACCCACCTCAAGACTGCGCTGAATTTATAGACTTAGTGGTCCAGTTAGATCACAGACCTCCGAACAGAAAGGCTGATCGAGCCAAGTTTGAGAATCGGGTGTTGGTCAAAACCCACGCTAACCCCAAAGGAGAAGATGCTTCAGAACCCATGCAAATCGGAGGGGTTAAATGACCCTTAACCCAGAAGGAAAGAGAAAGGAGATGGCAAATGCAATTGTGTCTATATTGTGGAACTTCTGGGCATTTTCTATGGGATTGCCCTGTAAAACCACCCAAGAAGGTGGTAGGAGCTGCTGATAAAAGCCATATGGAGTCAGACTCGGGAAACGACCACGCCCGACAAGCGTAGAGGTCCACTTGCCGAGCTTGAAGAAGGATACTCAGACCTCGCATTTCATCATACCAATGGTCCTCGTAGATCCAGGGCAGCCATTGCGTATGCACGCAGTAAGGGCGTACATTGATAGCGGGGCCATAGGAAACTATGTGGACTATGAATTGGCTTCCAGGATGAATCTACCTCTCTGCCGAAAAACCACCTCAGATGTCATCACCACAGTCGATGGAACTGAAATTGCCTCTGGGCCTGTAACTCATTCCACCGCAGAGATGACACTATTGGGTCAGGATGGGCATCGAGAGACTATTGTGTTTGATCTAATCAAAGCCCCACAGTTCCAAATAATACTGGGGATACCTTGGTTGGAAACACATAATCCTTGTATTGATTGGCGAGAGAAGAGAATAACCTTCCCGGATTGAGCACAAACCTGTTACCCAAAGAAAAATCAGAACGCAGGCCTGGCCACAGTAACCACAGTAGTCATGCAACTACCTCCAGAATACCAAGAATTCCAGGATGTCTTCCAAAAGGAACAGGCAAACACCTTAGCTCCTCACAGATCGTACGATTGTCAAATTGATCTCATACCCGGTGCACAACCCCCTTGTAGCAGGATCTATGCCCTTACGGAACCTGAGAACCTTCACCTATGACAATACTTAGACAATACCTTGCCAATGGCTTTATACGCCCATTCAAGTCCCCTGCATCTTCAGCTTTGTTCTTCGTGCCCAAAAAGGAAGGTGACCTCAGAACGTGCATAGACTACCGCGCATTGAACCAGATAACTGTTAAGAACCGATACCCATTGCCTCTGATCCCTGAACTACTAGACCAAGTGAAGGATGCTTGTATATGCACTAAATTAGATTTCAGGGGGTATACCATCTGGTACGTGTAAAAGAGGGCGACGAATGGAAGACTGCTTTCCGCACTAAGTATGGGTTATTCGAATACCAGGTGATGCCTTTCGGGTTGTGCAATGCACCAGCAGCCTTCCAATACTTCATGAACGATGTCCTTCGTGAACTCATTGACGTTTGTGTTGTCGTGTATATCGATGATATTCTAGTATACTCCTCTTCAGAATTTGACCATGTGAAGCACGTCCGAGCAGTCCTTGAGAAATTGCGCCAGCACAAACTATATGCAAAACTAGAAAAATGCGTTTTTCATGCCACAGAAGTTGAATTCCTTGGGTTTGTCCTGACCCCAAAGGGAGTCCGAATGAACTCACGAAAGGTGGCCGCAATCCTTAAGTAACCATCACCAAGTTCAGTTAAAGGAGTACAAAGCATTCTCGGCTTTGCCAATTTCTACCGCTTATTCATCACAGATTTTTCACATGTCGTACATCCCATCACAGCACTCTTGCGAAAAAATAAACGCTTTATGTGGACTGAAGAAGCTGAAAAAGTCTTCCAAGAGCTGAAATCGAAATTCACGTCTGCACCTGTGTTAAAGCACCCGCGCCCTGAACATCCATACATAGTGGAAACTCATGCATCCAGTCTAGCCATGGGAGCTGTCCTGTCTCAAAAGGACCCTGAAACCGGCCAGCTTCACCCAGTAGCATTTTGGTCCAGAAAGTTCTTGGCACCCGAGTTAAACTATGCGGTTACCGACAAGGAGTTATTAGCCATTAAATCCTCCTTCAAGGCTTGGTGGCACTATCTTCTCGGTGCCAGGCATACCATTACTGTGATCAATGATCACCGGAACTTACAGTATTTAAAAACAGCCAAGGCCCAATCGTCACGTCAACTCCAATGGGCATTGTTCTTTGCCGAGTTCGATTTCGTGATAACCTATCGACCAGGTTGTAAGAATGGTAAAGCAGACGCCTTATCCCGAATAGGGATGGGAGAGGCAGAAGTGAACCCAGAAGAACCAGTACCTATAATTTCCGAACAAAGGATTCTTGGCATGACTACTCTACAGACACTAGAGGACATTTAGGTAAAGATCCAGCAACTCCTTGATCCTACAGCCCTGCAGGACTGGGTAAAGAAAGGCCTGGACTACTCTGTCACCAATTATCTGCCTTATTACCAAGGGCGGCTAGTTCTGCCACACAAGGAACTACAAGAGCTAGTCATTTCCCGTTATCATGATACCCTAATGGAGGGGCACCCAGGTATTGCAAAAACTGAAACTAAAATTAAAAGACAATTCTGGTGGCCCACCTGGCGAAAGGATATTAAATCATTTGTGATGTCTTGCGGCATTTGCGCCCAAAACAAAAGTCAGAAGAAAAACCAGCTGGACTCTTACAACCTTTAGACATTCCGCCTACACCATGACACACATTATCGTTAGACTTTATTACTGATCTACCTCCTTGGGTTTAACACCAATCTAGTTATTGTGGATCTTTTTTCCAAGATGGCCCACTTTATTCCTTTAAAAGGACTACCTTCAGCCTCAATCCTGGCCAAAGAATTCCTCAAAAACATTGTTCGCAGACATGGATTTCCGTCCGTTTTGGTCTCTGACCGGGGGAGTGAATTCATTTCACATTTTTGGAAGAAATGTTGTCAATTGGCGCAAATCGACATGAGATTATCGACCAGTCAGCACCCCCAGACCGATGGTCAAACGGAGAGGACCAACCAGACTCTTGAACAATACCTGCGTTGTATGTTACATCAGACTGAGAGTAATTAGAAGGACATTCTTTGGATCGCCGAATATGCATACAATAATTCAGTACATTCTGGAACTGGACAAAGCCCCTTTTATACCCTATATGGGCACCAACCTCGAACCTCAGACCTTGACTCACCCCAACACTTAGAAATGCCTGCAGTGGACCATCTACACGCTACGATTACACAATCCTTTAAGGAGGCAACTGGACATTTAAAACAGGCGAAGGAGAAATATAAGAAAGATGCTGATCGGCATAGAAGTAATACTCCACAGTACCAGATATGGGACCAAGTATGGTTGGCCACAAAACACATACCTCTCAAGGGAACGCAGACCTTTAACCCTAGATATTTGGGACCGTACTCTATTAAGACCATTATCAACCCGGTGGCCGTCAAGTTGGACATACCTGCTAATATGCAAATTCATCCCGTCTTTCATGTGTCACTTTTGAAGCCAGTGCAACCAGGGACAAGACTAACCAAGTCACCAGACCCTGTCCTTATAGACGGGGAACCCGAATTTGAAGTTAAGAACATCCTGGACTCCAAAATGGTGAAGTCAAAACTTTTTTATTTAATCGACTGGAAAGGTTACGGACCACAGGAAAGGTCTTGGGAACCTAGTGACCACGTGCATGCACCTTGATCGGTGAAAAGATTCCATCAAAATTTCCCAGACAAACCAAAACCACGGGGAAGAACGACTTTAGGAGGGGCCTTGGGGGGGTGTGCTGTCATGATGCCTACCCCCGGGGCACCAGACCAGGTCCAGCAACCCCGGAAGCAGGCATCAAGTTATTTTGAGCAAGCCCAAAAACCCCTGCTAGGGGCTGTTTGGGTGGGGTCCTGGCGCCTATGGCGCCAGGCTCATATGGAGAGTCAGTCCTGGCGCCATAGGCGCCAGGCTCATTGAGTAGAACTTACCTGATGCAGACGATGCTGCAAGCTTACCTGATGCAGACCATGCTGCAGAGCTCCAAGCCAAATGAGGCTTGGAAGGGACTATTTTACCTTGGGACTATTTTTTACTCGGGTGGAGCTGGGGAGGAATACTTACCTGGGACTACTTTGGTGGCTATTTAAACCACGCCCAAAGAGCAGCACACGCTTCGCGTTATTCTGCATCCAGCAGCGTAACGCTCACCATGTCTGCAAGCCTGCATCCAGTCTTCTGCCACGCCCGCCTCGAGTCCGCAGCTCCTAGAAAAAGGGAGGAACAGAAGGAGAAGAGGTTACAATAAGAGCAAAACCTTCGATCCTTACCTGAATTCCGGATCCACCGCGCCTTTGAGCTGGAAGAAAGAAGGATTTTACGTGCGCCGCCTCGCCTGCTGCAGCGCTGCGCTGAACTCACCGGCCTTCGCAGCATCCTCACGCACCACTGCATCCTTCTGCACGTTCCCGCTGCACTCTGGCACCTAAGGGGAACACAAGGACAGCAAAGGTGAGCCAAGGGAAGAAACAGAGGCAATAGTAACTACCCCCATAGACTTACCTGATTACCGCCGGGGGTACTATTCCTCTACATGGGTCGGCGCAGTCTCCATTGCATCCTCGTCGTACCCCGGCCCCTAAGGGGAACAAAAGGACAACAAGGTGGATAAAGGGACAAACAAGGGGAACTCTTCTCACCACAATAGACTTACCTAATTTTACCGCCGGAGGCATTATTCCCCGAACTTCATATTTTCTCTCCACACCTGAATAAGGGAGCAAGCAACAGGTTACATTCTGGCCTTATTTTATTGAACTGTGCAGGATAAGCCAAATCCTTACCTGAACTTCGTCAGCTACCACGAGGAGCTCTTCGCTGGGGTCAAGCTGCAAACTGCAAGGAATCGGACAAGAGTGAAAGTCAGACATGTGAACTCTTATGAACTACATACTTTTCGGAGTCGATATTGTTCTGGAACTCACCAATTCCTTCGAGCCAGTGAAGCAACTGGTTATCAACGCGCCCCTGCGCTCAATGCAGGATGGAGAGCTCATCTTTTCAAATCATCAGGTGAGACTATAAGAGGGGACATCAAAGGTGATCTGTGGGGAGAACAGTGGGGGTGGGGGGATTTACGCTGAACTCCACGGGTGGTTAATCCCCTTTCTCCATTTGCTGAAGAATATTCCTACGGGCCAAGCAAACAAAGCTAGGTGGGCCAGTCCAGTCTGTCATCTCGGCCCTACGCGTCACATTGGTGGAGACCGTAGCTGTCCAGTTCAGATCGACGCCTCTGTGGGAGCCAAGTGAGTGTAATACCTGATGGCACATGACTCTGCTACATACGAGGGCGAGGAGGACGACATTGCCAAAGCAAGGGACTGTGCATTGAGGGTGAGGTACTTTTTGTTGACCGGTGTTACACAATTGATCAGGTGGTTGGGCAAAGACGGATAGTGGCAGCGGGGGTACAACTTATGGTAGGGGTGTACAAGACGGTGGTCATGAAAAAATTGGCCATGCATTATTCTGCACAGGCGACAGAACTCGTGGCGCTCATCAAAGCACTGAGAGCGTCTAAAGGGTGCCATTTTACATTATATCAAGACTCAGCATATGTTACAACAACAGTACATGCCGGTCTATCCCGCTGGAAGTGGAGGAGGTTTCGGAGGTTGGAAGGATCCCCAGTGCAGCATTAGGCACTGCTAGTAATACTAATAGAAGCATAATCCCAGGGATCTGTTGTGGCAGACATCAAGTGCACCACCCCCACTAACGGGACAGACAAAATATCAATGGGGAACCTCGTCGCTGATGCAGCAGCAGAAAAGGCAACGTATCGGCTAAATGAAATACCCGCTGAGTATTTTGTGACTGCCCCACACACGAGCAAACATCCAGCACCTTACACCGCATTGCCTATCTCCCACATTATTGAGCTACAGGGAAGGGCACCTCAAGGGTAGAAAGAGTTGTGGTTACGGAGAGGTTGCAAGCAAACCCTGACAGATCTGTTATGGAGGCAAGATAGCTCTGGGAAGACAGTAATGTCTAGGAGCTACTAACAGTAGCTTTCAACAGTTACATTATCCATCTCACAGCTCGAAGCAGAACATAGCAGCAGATATACAGGAGGACTGATTTATACCAAACACCCAGGAAAGCATTCCAGAAATGGTCATACATTGCATCACATTTTAATGTTTCAGTACAGGGATGATATTACCGACATTATGGGTCACCTTGCCCCGCCCTCCTGGGCTGTTCTGTGAATTAGATACAGATTATGCTGATATGGGTGAGCGGTGTAATGGATTTAGATACCTCAATGTGGTGGTTTGTCACTTTTCAAGGTGGGTGGAAGCAGGGCCTTGTGCACACCCAGATGCTAAATGTGCCCGCAAGGTTTTTTGTGTGGGAAGTCTTCCCGTGATGGGGTGTGTGCAAGATTTTAAGGTCAGACAAAGGCAGACATTTCTTCAATGCGCTATTTCAACACATCACAGCACTATTTGGCATCAAACATCAGATGTAGTAGATTTATCACCCACAGGCCAATGGCATTGTGGAGAGAAAAAAAATGAGCTCCTTAAAAGTAAGTTAACCAACAATATTAGGTAAACATTATATCATTGGCTCTCATACTATAAGGCCTATGTTATACGGCCTTCTATAATTGGTTGGCATGCTCGTGCCATGTCTGGAACATTCGGTTCACTTTAGCAGCACATAAGCTCATACCCAGGTGCCAGGAGGTGGACTTGACTTTAGCTCCCCACCCAATTAGCCCAACATCTCTCATCACCCATGCCTTCTGCCATGAAGATTGTCTTTGAACTTGGCCTTGCAAAGTGTTCTTGTCTCTGGGGATATAAGAGAGTACGAGCATTCACCATTGCTGGTCTAGGACCCCAAGCTACACTCTATTTTCATCCTTGGCTCACGTGACAGGAGACCAGGATTTGGTCCATTTTTCAGCATTTAAATTTCTTAAATGAATCAAACTTGCCATGTGTTGCACGTGTGCAATCTTCTTTTCGGATATGAAAGTTTACTCGATTCTTAACTTCATCATCAGTTTCTATAAGACCCATGTATTCTCTTCAGTCAGTATTCCCCGGGCGTCACGCTCATCTCTCGTAATGTCACTGTTGCATCCGCCCTGCGTCCCGGTACGCGATGACGCAGGGCGTCTTAATAAAAGCCCCGCCCCCGAGCACAGGGCGGCAGTTCTGGGGCATACCCTCGCTAGGTGTGCCGCGTATTCTTTGAGCTCCGGCTGGAGCTACGCCACAGGCCGCACGGCCTGCTCTAACCACACCAGTCCGCATGCGCTCCTGGCCGCGGGGCTGGGCGCATAACAATGGCGACGAGGTGGAGCTGATTACAACACGTGCTCGGCGCACGACAGCACGCGGATGGCCTGCAACCATCGCGTGCAAATTTTTGGACACCCGGTGGGGGGGGGACCGCGTACGTGACCCCCCCACCCAAAAACGGTTATTCTCTGTTGGTGCCATCCATTCGCATAAATACATCACAACGCTCCAAATTGCCACAGCCACGACGTGGAGCCACCTGTCCAACATACACCTCCCCAGAGTCTGGAAGCTGCAGCGAACTCCAAGTAAGACCCAGAACATGTTGCACCTGCATCATCTAAGGGGAACAGCTGAGGTGTGCTGGACCTTTGACTACCACAGTGCCGTGGCACAACTCTGAAGGACTCACACCTAGACGGTACGTGTACATGACAACATGGCGGCCGGAACATCCACTCCTGGGCCCAGCACGCCGTCAAGAATCGTCGCAAACTTGTCAATGGCATCACCACAGCCTCGCCCACAAGGAGGTTCATCGGCACTGGTCCAACCTTTTGACCCCTTCACAGATCCATCATCGAGCGGGCCCAGATGGCAGTTATGGATCCAAATGTTCGAAATGGCGATGGAATGCAAGTACGTAACGACGGCCAGAAAGATGTAGGCACACCTGCTGCTCAGTGTGGGCGATGAGGTACTACGCATCTTTAATTCCTTAAACGTTGACGACGGCCAAGACGCATATGTGAGTGCAAAAGAGGCTTTAACGGCACACTTCCTCCCACGACTAAACCCGCACTATGAGACGTTTATTTTTTGCACCACTGTTCAGGCAGTGGATGAAACTCTTGATGCCTACCACACACGATTAAGAAAGTTAGCCATGTCCTGTGAATTTATAAATGTGGAGAAAGAGATCTGGAGGCAAATCATTAATGGCCTCCACTCAGAAAAGCTAAGGCGGCTGGTACTTAGTGAGAAAGGCATCCCCCTGCAAGAGATCCTTGAATTGGGACGACAAAGGGAACTGGCACACACCAGGGCTGCCAACATGGAGGCCACGCTACACAAATTGCAACCCGCTCTCACCACAGCCATGGTGTCCCAGATCACCAACAGACAAGTCACAAGAGACGAGGTCAGTGGGGGCTATGCTCACAACAGGTGGCAACCACGCAGCCCGGGTCCCACAGAATGCGGTTGGTATGGTGGACCGCGACATGGCCGACGAAACTGCCCCGTGCAAGGTACTACTTGCGGAGCATGCGGCAGGAAGGACCACTATGCGAAGGTATGCAGGTCTGCAGGCACGACGACACAGCCATCACAGAACCTTCAGGAAAAGAACGCAACCAAGAAGAAAAAGCAGGCCAGCGCAAGGAGGGTTGCAGCTGCCAATTCCTCAATGGAGGAAGAGGGTGATGATGTCTCAGGCATACAACGTGACCCCGGTACGGAAAACAACAGAAAAGGGAGGAAGGTATACCCGGTGTCTGCGCTGAACCAGGGTCAAGCACCACAGAAAAAAATCTGTCCGAAAGCGGAAGTTCGTGGTCACCATCCAAAACCAGCAAGTTCTGATGACCATCGACACAGGTGCCTCAGTGAACGTTATGCCCACAAGCATATTTCAGACTCTAAACCCACAACCAGATCTGAAGAGCACAGACACGCTGTTGTTTGCATATGGCAGCCGGAAGCCTCTACCAGTCGTGGGCAGGTTCCGCACTACTCTGGGCCATGGTGAAAACACGCTATGGTCGAAGGTCTATGTCGTAAAAGCAGGAATTGAAAGCCTTCTGAGTGGCGACGCTGCGGAAGATTTGGGTGTGGTCAAATTCATCTGCCATGTTGATGAGGTCACAGAGGTGGAAAAAATTCTAAGCCAACACCCCAAGCTGCAAGACGCAATAGTTTGTTTGAAAAGCAAAACCATTAAACTGCATATAGATGAGTCGGTACAACCCAGAGCAGTAAGGCATAGGAGAACACCTTTCCACATGCGGGAACTAGTGGAGAATGAACTTAAAGCACTGGAAGACGCTGGCATCATAGAGGAGGTCACAGGGCCCACACCATGGGTCTCCCCAATGGTGGTAACAAGAAAGCCAAAACAGCCTAGAAAAGTCCGGATTTGCATCGACATGCGCCTCCCGAATACGGCTATTAAAAGGGAATGCCACATCACACCGACGATCGATGAAATTGTGGCCGACCTCACGGGGTCGTGTGTGTTCTCCAAAGTCGATCTGAAGGCGGGGTACCATCAGCTCAAACTTCATAGGGACTCTCGATATATTACGACATTTTCAACGCATCTAGGTCTGCGAAGGTACAAGCGCCTGAGCTTCGGGATATCATCAGCGGCCGAAGTCTTTCAACAAACCATTCAAGAGGTCATTAGAGGCATACCTGGCGTCCTGAACGTGAGTGATGACATTCTAATTCACGCGCCGGACAGGGAAGAACACCTCAAAAGACTCCAGGCATTACTGAGCAGGCTAGAAGATGCTGGTTTAACCATACACAGGGAGAAGTGCGAATTTCTCAGACCTGAAATTACATTTTTTGGGTACAAGTTCGGCGGTACTGGCATCTCTCCTGATCCCCAGAAGGTCGCAGACATACAAGCCGCGAGCCCGCCAACGACTCCCACTGAGGTACGCAGTTTTCTTGGCATGGCCACCTACTGCGGCAGGTTCATCTGAAACTTGGCTACTCTTTCGGAGCCCCTACGTGACCTGACCAAAGCTAACACAAAATGGGAGTGGGGACAGGAGTGCCAGGAGGCCTTCGAGAACATCAAGGAGTCCCTGTCCGTCGACACAAAGATGGCGTAATACAACAACAAACTCCCTACAGAACTGTTTGTCGATGCGAGCCCAGTAGGACTCGGAGCCATCTTAATGCAAGTAACTAAAGAAGGGGAGAAAAGACCCATCGCATATGCCTCAAGAGCGCTCACAGCGACAGAGCAGAGGTACTCTACTATTGAAAAAGAGGCCATCGCCGTGCTCTGGGGGTGTCAGCATTTTCACCTATACTTGTATGGACGCCGATTCACGGCGATCAATGATCATAAACCCTAACTACCCATCTTCATGGGTACATCGTCACATCCGCCAGCAAGGATCACCAAATGGCTGCTCCACCTGCAGCAGTACAATTTCGAACTGGTCTATAAAACCGGCAGTGGAAATCCGGCAGACTTTCTCTCAAGGCATCCTAGAGCAGCAACCCCACAGGAAGTCCAAGTGGCCGAAGAGACCGAGGAGCATATATGCCAGGTGATACACGCCATGAGGCCAAAAGCCATCAGCATCGAGGACATTGAGTCGGAGACACACCGGGATCCTTGTTGTGACCTGGTGAAGGACGCTATCATTTCAGGTGATTGGAAGACGTTCATGAAGCATATGCACAACAGAACGACGGAGGCGAAGACGTTTCTGTCTGGCATGTTCACCGTCTGACAGGATAGGTCGATCACTGAGAGTGTACTGCTGCTAAGGGGAAATCGCATCCTTATCCCATTGGGCATACAAGACAGGATAGTGGCATTGGCCCACGAGGGACACCAAGGGATGGCACGGACAAAACCCCGGATCAGGCACAGGGTATGGTTCCCACAAATCGATGACCGGGTCGAGACACTCATAAGCACGTGCCTGCCCTGCCAGATAACTGGGGCCCCACCGGAACCAGAACCAATCCTGTCAGCAGAACGTGGCCGCGCCCGATGGGAGGCCATTAGCATTGACTTCTGTAAGCTACGGGAAGGCCTCCACCTCTTGGTGGCAATTGATGACCACTCCCGCTACCCAGAAGTCGAAATAGTTGAATCCACATCAGCAGAGGTCGTCATCCCTTCCATAGAAAAAATGTTTGCAACCCATGGTTTGCCAACCTCCATTAAAAGTGACAATGGACCCCCTTTCACGGGGGAGGAATTTAAACAGTACCTGCAAGAACTCAATATAAAATACCATCACATCATGCCGAGGTGGCCCCAGGCAAACGGGGATGTTGAACGTTTCATGAGGACCATTAACAAAGTGTTAAGAGTGGCCAAGGCGAATGCCAGCCCGTGGAAGATTGACCTTTACCGTTTTTTTAAGGAACTACCGTGTAACCCCTCACAGCACGACAGGCATACCGCCGGCAGACCTCATGTTTGGAACAGTCATCAAATCCTCCATTCCGCATCATCCTAGCAGGACCCCGGATGAGGTCAACGAAGAGCACACCGAAAGAAGGAGAAGGTGCGCCAACGCCCACATGAGTGCCAAGAGGAGGGCGAGGCCGTCCAATCATCAAGTGGGTGACCAAGTGGTCATGCTGCGAAATCCAACGAAGTCTAAACTGGACACCAGATATGAAGAAATCCCATAGACCGTGAGTAGCAGGCAAGGCACTATGGTGACGGTGACAAGAGGACGCCGCCAGGTGACGAGAAATGCGTCATGGTTTAAGGCAGTGCCACGGAATCTGTGGACCGATGGTTAGTGCCACCAGGAAGACGAAGGAGGTCAGCCCAGCGAAGAAGAGCCCGTGTCCATCCAGGATGAGGCAGGGGTGGAGGATCGATCCTGGGAACTGGAGAGCGAGCTGAATCTGGGGGACCATGGATAGCGAAGGTGAGCCACCCAGTGGGACAGTGGGGGTTAGCCCCCGAGAAGGGCGGTACGGTCTGAGAACTGCTACAAAACCGCCCGCCAGACTAAATGACTATGTGTGGCAATGTGGCCCATAGTGTATGGCCGGTAGAGCCTGGGTGGTCTCCTGAATATTGGTTAGGTTGTTGTGATCTTTACGCTACCGTTTAGTGTTATTGTTGTTTTGTTAAAATAAAGGAGGAATGTTGCATCCGCCCTGCATCCCGCTACGAGGTGACGCAGGGCGTCTTAATAAAAGCCCCGCCCCCGAGCACTGGGAGGCAGTTCCGGGGCATACCCTTGCTAGGTGTGCTGCGTATTCTTTGAGCTCCGGCTGGAGCTACGCCACAGGCCGTGCGGCCTACTCTAACCACGCCATCCCGCGCGCGCTCCTGGCCGCGGGGCTGGGCGCATAACAGTCACCAGCTCCCCTTTCACTCGTTCTCATATTCCTTCAGGGTGTTCCTCCCTCAGATTATCGTCTCTTCGGGAATACAATTGAAAGGGTTGTTAGGCAGAATCATATGCAGTACCCTTTGGGAACACCACACACAATTAAGACTACAAGTGTAAGTATAGATTCACCTTTGGTACAAGCCCGTACTACACAGTAAAGTGGTAGCGATGGCTGAGCAGCCAGACTTATCTCAAGAGTAAAGTGAGCAGTATCAAAAGTTACACAAAGGACAGCAATGACTAGGGCTTAAGCAAACACTGATTCAAGGTTTCCGAGTAAAGGAATATACATTTATTTACATCATCAGTTATAAAACAGTTCACTAATATAAAGCAGCAGAAAATCACAATCTTAATACACTACACACCACCCAATCAATTCTGGACAAGTTAAGCTCAAAATGAAGTGGGAGCAAAATGGCCCTCCAGCAATTTAAAAAGGGAGGGAAAGACAAGCTTATTCAAAATCAAGCAGCCCCAACAAGTAATAGGCAGGGCAATCTAGAAAAGGCTTACTACAACTAGGATTCAAATCAATAGGCCTGGGCCAATGTTAATGGTTCAGATTCTTTGAAGAGGATCACACAGTTCAGAGTAGTTTGCGGTTAAGTCTTTGCCAAGAGTTCAAAACGAAGTTGGTCAGAGGAAAAGTTATTTAAAAGAGTAGAGAAGGACAAGCCCTCGGATTAGCTAAAGATTTAAAACACTTTCACCACGGTCGGACGGAACGAACGACCAGATTTGAACAGTACCTTAGTAGGTGAAGAATGCTGTAGCTGAGGCAGGTCCAGCAGGCTCACGGTTCCTGAAGCGACTGTCGGACTGACAAGAAGGAGGAAGACTAGAGGGTCCTGCACTGCCCAGGGAAGAAACCAGCAGCAGAGCAAAGCGACGAATAAAAGGTACGTTCCTTAAAACCCAAACAGGGTCAGGTCCTGCTGGCTATCCGGTTAACTACAGCGATGCACAGCAAATTCAACCAGGAGAGGGAGGCCTTGCTTGGTGTTTGGCAAACTGGTTGGTCCCACCAGCTCAAGGGGAGAAGATTCCTTGCAGATCTTCCCTGTCGTCGAAGTTTCAGGCGTTCGGACCCGCAGCAGGGCTTCACCGGGAGGTTCAGTAGTTGCAGTAGTCCTCTTCCTTCAGCTTCTCTTCGGTTCTCTCGATCCAGTGGCGACTCTGCCTTCCAAGTCCCAGAGACCTGCTTTTAAGCAGTTGTCCCCCATTCACACAGCCTGACTGTCAATCACACAGCAGGGTGGCTGTCCTGGCAGGACAGCCACCTAGCCAATCAAACTAGAGTGCTACTTGGGTAAAACCCCTCCCTCACATCCTGTCCACCCAGACACTGAGGCACCTAAGGAAGGCTTCTGTGCAGAAGCCCGCCAAAGGACAGCGAAAAAAGGAACTAAACCTGGTTTGGCACACAGAGTAAAACACAAGAAAGACCTTTACAAAAAGAAATGGCGAATAAACCCAACCAGAACCCAATAAAATGAAAAGGGGTCCAGCAGATTAAAGTTTGATGCTACCACCATAGCCTCTAACAGTACCAAGGCTATTTTCATAGTCCGCAGTAGGAAAAAAAATGGTAGATACCACTGCCAATAGCCAAATCTTACAGAAAGGGGAACGAATCAATGTTCCACGAGAAACAGACGAAAAGGGATAATTATTAACCCTTTCCTGTACTCTATGGAAGATAGTTTGTACTGGGTCTGTAAATTAAAAAAGACTAGTAAAGTCAATGGCAACTTTACATGTTCTGGGAGACAGTAGTCAGTCCCAGAAAATGGAATTTAAAGTGGGAAGTCTAAAATACAACCCTGTGTCACTGCACTAAAGGTGCTGTGTGACAAACAGTAAAAAGATGATGCCTATGGAGTAGGTGAGACTCCACAGTCTATGAACACAAAAATGTAAAACACACAGCAAAACACATGTAAGAATGGGAAAAAAGGCTCACACTCTTACCAGGTGAAATAAATAAATCTTAGAAATCCAGCAGAGCTGCTGAGGGACTCAGTAAGGTAAGGGAAATGAGCCATTCTGGAGAATTCTTCCCAACAAGGGTTTTCTCAATGGGTATCTTCTTTAGAATATTCGCCTTGGTATAGTCATAACTGCTGGTGTCAAGCATGGCAAATTCTCAAGCTTCCAACATACAGGTAGGGGGGGTGGGATTTCCTTCAGAGGCATTCAACTACTCCTCCACAACACTGGTACATCAGTTATCTTGAAATGAGGGGGAACAGTACCTGTACCCCGTACAGTACCTGTAGCCCAGGACTATCTCACCAGCCTGTCCAGGGGAGATACAGGTGTGGTGGCACGCTCAAGTGGTAGGCCAGAGCATAGCTGCTAGCGCCGTATTTTTCTTTTTTCTGGGAGCGCTTTACTTTCCTTTTCTCTATCTCTCTTTATTTCTCATTCTTATCTCTTTCCTTCCCTTTCTCTCTCTCTCTTTCTCTCTTCTCTCTTTCCTTCCTTCCCTTCCCTCTCTCCCTCTCTTTATCTCTCGTTCTCTTTTCTCTTTCCTTTCCGTCTCTCCTTCTCTCTTTTCTCTCTCTCTTTCACTCTTTTCTCTTTCGTTCCCTTTTTCTCTCCTGCCCTCTCTCATTCCTTCTTCCTTTGTGTACAAAGTATGTCTTGTACATTTCTCCCTTTTCGTTGTCTTGTGTATCTGTACTTCTATTTCAGGAAAGAAGAAGATGGATGTAACTAATGTAAATAATTTGTTAAGAAGGGACCCGAGGCGCAGATGCAAGAATGAGCAAATGTGGACCTATATCAATTATTGTGGATCAGTTATTGCTGGAGGATTGTGTGTGATATTGCTAGTACTATTGGGGTGTATTGGGGGAGGGTATTATAGGGGAGATCCTATGAAGGGGGTAAATGGGGGGAAATAGGATTGGATATGGAACAATACATATAAATGTTAATAATATGAGTAGATTTACATATATTAGCGCTAATGTGAACACTAATAATAAAAATGGAAATTAATTTACTGACTTGAATGAGCACAATAAGTCAGTGGGGGAAACATTGAATAGGTTATCTTCAGCAAGTAGGGGATTGTCTACCACTGCAAAACGATATAATGATATTTCCGATAGCACTATTAAAGTGGCCATGCCTGGGAGTGTGTATAGAAGAATGAAGAGAGAGGTATGACAAAAGTATGACACATATCAAAGGTTGGGTTTTGATGTGATTGAGGATATTCATCAAATCCAAGTTCACCAACTCATGGTATTCGGATATGAGTGGTGTAGGGAGAAACGCTGTGAATGGGAGCTGTTATGAGTGTTCACTCATTCCACATGCGTCAGGGGCTTCCAAGGTATTAGAACCACAAGCAGTTCCAATTATAGAGGCGCAATACCTAGTTTATCTTGTGCTATGCAGAATAAAATGAACATTCCAGGCACATAGTGTGCAACTGCAAATGGTAGGTCCAGATTTTGTAAAGTGCAACGATGATCCAAAAAACATCAAGTGTGAAGAGCTATCCTATCTGATGGTGAAAGGGCGGAAACATGTCAATAACAACTGGCAGGACATAACACTACCTTTTTTGGCAGAGGCAATGGTAACGTATAGCATGGAAAGGATAGCACGAGTGGACACTTTCTGTGCGCAAATCTGGACAGAGCATATAACAATAGTGACGAGGATTGATGGCAATGGAAAAGCCTGTGCGAGTGCATGAGGAAGTACAGTATAGGGCCTCATTATAGGTTTGCTGGTCAGGGAACTATGGTACCAGTAAGCATGCCGGTACTGTAGTTCCCAGAGTGGCAAACTACGTGTTCTGCTTGCAGGTGCCACTGCGGCCACCAGGTCTGACCTGGCAGCCTTACCGGCCCCCATGAGCAGAGCATGTCGGATGCACAGGCACCGTTGATAACGGTGCCGGTGCCTCCGGCTTCCCCATTCCCATTGAGCTATGCTCAATGGGAATGGGGAAGAATTTTTTTAGGTGCCCAGGAATGGGCAAATACCAGGTCCAGCAAGGCTGTAATGACCCTGTAATTGCCCATTTCTGGGTGCCGAAAAAAAATACCGGTGGCAGCCGTGCCTGTATTACAGGCACGGCTACTACCAGCCTCGTGATGAGGCCCATAGACTCTGTTTCTGCAACAAAGGTACAGTCTTTGTCTGCACAAATGAACATTGCAATAAAACTCTCTTGATCACAGATATGAAGAAAGGAACGTCAGCCTTGATGGATTACTATTGGGTCTGCGGCCGACAAGCTTATTTGCATCTCCCACCATCATGGAGGGGATGTTTTTTGCTGGCCACATTGCACTGAGTGCTATTAGTAATCCCAGATGAACACCAGCATGGGGAGCACTGCCTGCAGAGGGGCCAACGAGTTTCCCCAAAGTCAAAAATGAAGATAAGAGCTTAGTACCCACAGAAGAGCCCCACATCCAGATAGGAAAAGGGCAGTTCCAACAACCGCAGAGGATGATAAGATTGAATTACATATCCAAAGACTCTTCCACATTGCTTGCTGAAACACCAGAAGAATACAGGCTTTTCAGCTCAGCAGAATCCTTTTGTGCAGCTTTACTCTTGCCAGAAGTGCAGGCCGCAGCAAATGCAAAATGGTTGCAAATAGTAAGGTGGGAACTGGTCCAGCTTGTGAACGACACAGAGAAAGAGTTCAACGTGATCCAGGTTGAGTTGCGGCATTGAGAATTTTGACAATGCAAAATCATTACGTGCTGGACATGTTAACAGCAATGGAAGGTGGGGTTTGCAAAATTTTGGTGATTCCTGCTGTATATTCATGCCACCAGAGGATGCAGAAGAACTCACTATTATCCCACATCATTGCAGCTGTCCGTGGCATGGTGTTCACATGCAGGAGGAGGGAGGAATACAAGACAGTGATTGACTAACTATGACATTCAACTGGGCCCCGTCGTGTCTAGGAGCAATAGTGAAGATATAAATCCCTATCATTGTGTTCATCCTGGTCCTTTTCTGCACTTGTCAGTTGGTCCTTTGATGCTGTGCCACTGTTGCACCTGATAGTGCACGAAAGATTGTATCAATTGGTGTGCCAAAAGCAACTCGCAAAACAAATAAAATTGAAGTACAAACTGATATTCTACAGGGGGGCCCAGAGTATGAAATGTTCCCCATCTCAGGAGGAGATGATGAAATTGATTCTCTATACCACATTATTATTTCCCCGCTCCCTGACCTCTGACCCAGAAAGTTACACAGAAGTTAGGGTGGACCTGGCAGTGGAGGGGGGTGCTTTTATATGACTTGCTCACCTGAAGAGTACACGGATAGGGGGGAGAGTTTGTAATCAGTTTGTATGACCTGGGTGCCAATAAAGTGGACTCCGTCATATGTGGATGCAGAAATGGGGGACCGAGAGCGCAGAAACATTCCAGAATGTGTTACTATAGAAGTAACAAAAGGGGGAAATATTGGGAAGAGGACAGCCCTGTCCCACCCCCGTAGGCACTTTAAAGTGAGGCGAGATGCATTTGAGGCACTATGATGGGCCAGGGGGAGGGGGGACAGTGAGAAGGATGCTGTCCCGTTTAACAGGATCCAATTTTTGATATAACCAAATATAGTCTCACTACATGGTGTGGCCCAAGGCACGAGCGGCATCGCTATTTTGCATAGATATTAGTAATTATAGATAGAAGGGAAGGCCTGCGTGGTAAATGCGGCATTGCATGCACTAGGCCCAAATTCGTGAGACCACAGAAATCCCAGCCAACCCTGAGCTCCCATGAGGACAGCTCACACTCCCAAATGCCACAACACCTATTCATTGTTCCAAAAGTGTTGCAAAGATGTGTTTTTTACCCACGAGAAATGTGCCCTACAAGGCCGCGATCAGAGACCCGCGCCTGGTGTGCATGTTATCCTACACTGGCCAAAGCATGACCCGACCCATTCCCAGATGACCATGAGTTATATCCCATATAACTGACTACACCTTACGATCCCCGAATTCCATGGCACCAGTTGCCTTTTGACCACCAACCCCAAAGTAACAAGTCCTGAAATGTTCAAAGAGAACAGACAGGGCATATTGTTGAAGCAAAAATCGTGTGATTTGTATTGCGAGGTGCTCGGAGGGATACATTATAATTCAAAATGAGGGTGGAGACCTTGTAGCCGGATGGCATGGAGGGGAGTCAGTGAAATGTGTGTGTGAAGGTTAGAGTGCCCCAGAACCTCCATTGTGTCTGTCTTAAGGCATGCCAAGTGCACAGTATGAGTGATAAAACAGCTGTATAGTAGGAGTATAATTAATTTGTTTTCTTACTGTTGACATGAGAAGAAGATGAGCCCCACAGCACCCACGTGATGGAAGATGGATGGACTGGGCTAGGGCCAATAGACTGGCATTCCTTATGGATAAAGGTGACACATGTATAGGGTCCATTCAATCAGGCACGCAGGTTTTTACTGTATGTTGTTGGGACATCATGACGCTGTGTACCTTTAAAAGTTTCTGCTTGTACCTCTCTTTGGCAGAACGTTCTTAGCAGCAGAGTTCTTTGCTGCTGCTCTCATCTGTGTGTCAGATTAAAACTTGCTATCCTTGCGAGATCAACTTGGGCCCTTCTTCCCTAGTGGGTTGTATTCTCTCTGGTGTGAGTGTTTAGGGGCGTGTCTTCAATTGCCACAAGGAAAGAGATGTTAGTGAAGAGGTTAATAGAAAGGAACATGTACACACCTCGATGTATGAGATGTCAATGTGGGGGAAGTTGGAACAAGTGGTACCCGAAGTAAAAGACGTATAAACAGTGAAGGAGTATAATTGTGTTATACGTAGGGCGAATGTGAACATTATAGAAAGACCTGGTGAACAAAGCACATCAGGCAGTGAACTCCCTTTGGAGAAAGATACCTGGCAGGAGAGTACACCAGGGGATCTGCAAATTCAAGAAAGGGGGGATTCCTGGCAGGGAGTATACCAGGTAATCCATAAAACCTAGAAAAAGAACAAGCACAATGAAATATACCTGGCAATCGAGTGTACCAGCGGAACTAAAGAGTCAAAGGACACATTCCTGGCAGAGGAGTATACCAGGAAAGCGTCTTTGGAAAAGTAGTGTGAAAGAGACATTTGCCACACTGTCAATTTTGATATAGTTGTGAAAAATAGACACTTTTGCCATTCTTTAAAGTTGAAAAGACTTATTTTGCTCAGTGTTGTAAGAAAATACATGTCTGCTATTTCCGAGGAGTCATTGTATGGAAAAGGACACTGTTTGCCATCCTTAAGAAATTGCGTTATTGTCCAGCTACTCTTAAAAACTCCGACTTTAGAGAACTCTTTGGTTATCCTACCTGACATAATCCAGGAAAAGGGAACCCCTCCTGGATTCAAGGATTATTTGTTGAATTTTCACACTTGTTTTTTCTATACACTTTTCATTAAGTAAAATTCAGAACATTTACTTTGCACCTTTTAATTGTTTAAGTGTGAGGGTCAAATCTAGTTTGGACACAAGGACTGTTTATATCATTTTGCTGACAAGACTCAGACTGATCTTTAGCTTTAGTTTCCTAGATAGGGAAACTCTCTTTAGGATAGGGATAGAAAGACCTTTATAATGTTTAAAATGTTTGAGGTTTAAAACAGTACAACTTTGTGTCTGCCTCTCATTTCTGACTCCTCACAATAGCCTGCAAAAAGAAATGAAGATGATCTCTGGTGAGTTTTAGAGGACTAGGATCAAGCCGGGAACTACTCTTAATCTGCAGTCGGTCATTTGCCACTTGCTCACAGGAGAAGGTGGGAAAGATATAAAGAAAAGGTGGATTGCTCACAATAACGACAACAAAGCAGATAAAGGATTTGGTGCCTACTGGGGAGGAAAGTCAGCGAGTGTAAGGAAAACAATTGATCACAACCGGATCACAATTTGAATTATATAAATGAAGCAACTAGCAGAGTTGTCATTTAATGTTTGTAAGGGAATGATAACAAAAGACAAGACAGGCAAAACAGCTTCTTCCAAATAGAAAAGACCAGCTGCATATTACAATAGCAGCTGTGTTTGATAGCATAGTCGAGATTTTTTATTAAAAAGAGAGCAAACTTGTACATTTATAAATGGTTTTTTATAAGCTATTTTGCCATCCTCGACATAGGAGGAACAGAGTTTGCTCTCCAAGGGACAATTTGTATGTTTTAAGTTTAAAAGATCAGGGCAATGCCGACTGACTGGTTTAGGAAATTATTTCCAGGATTGAACTTTCATAGGGGCCATTTGGTTCAGATACTCATATAGCCAGTGAACGTCTCCGAGGACACACTCAGATCGGGGTCCCAGGTGGGGGTTGGGGAGTAGAAAAGATTAATTGATCTGAAGCAACTTTTTTGAAGCTGCAAGTCAATTGTGTCGTAACTGGAGGTGAAAAGGGGTGTAAGAAGGAGCAAGGAGAAGTAGAAAAGGAGACAAGGAAGTGGTTGAACCAGATAAATAAACAGACTTTATTTTCACAAGATTATGGGGGAAAGATGAGATAACATATGTGTCTTGTTTTGCAAGTAAGCATGGGAATGCATCTAGGCAGCCATACCTATAAAGGTCACCACTTAAAACCCAACCATCCAATAAAACCAACAAAGACACATTGATGCTCATTCAAAAACTTCCCCTTGGATGCCTTAGAAGAAAACCTTACCAGCTGGCTTTCACACTCAATCCTTTGTTCGATGTCACCATTCATTTGACCTAGCACAACTGCACTTTAAGTGACTATCAACAACCATATGCCACTGAAAGTTTGTACCATCAAAACCATGCCATGCGCACCCTGGTATACACAAGAACTCGCCTACTTGAAACTCAACCCTACCAAAACAGAATTTCTACTCCTGGAGGTGCCATCAAATGCACCCAAGTTCAAAACTGCCTTACACAGGCAGATCTCACCCCCCCCCCCAATCATCCATAATGCAAAGGCCATCACCTTCACAATCGATTATGACCTATTATTTAAAGAACACAACCCCCAGAAAACACAAAAAGCATGGTACTGGCTCTCACTCCTGTGCTGAATCCAACCATTTATCCCTGCCTCAAACTTCAGAGTTTCATCGAGGCCCTGATACTCTCTCACCTGGATTGTTGCAACATCCTCCGGCATGTGTCCCAACCACTACCTGTGGCCCCTGAAAGATGCCCAGTATGCTGCAGCATGCCTCATTGCAGGGATGCAAACATTTGAACATATTTCCCCCACTCTCAAGGATCTACACTGGTTACCCCTCCAAGCTTGCATCACCTTCAAGACAGCAAGCATCACCTACCAAGCTCTAATGTCCAAGACACCATTATACTGAGCTGAAAAGATCACCATCTCATCAGGCCAACACAACACCAGGAGACAAGATAATGCAAGCCTTGAATCCAAGAAATGCAAGAAGGAGAAGGCCAGAAAGCAAAAATTCTCCTGCTATGCTCCCATTCTCTGCAACAACATTCCTGCTCACATCAGGCTACCTCCCTCCATCCTCTGATGCTGGAACGATCTGAAGACCCTGCTCTTCAAGAAACACTGCCAACAAATGAGCACCATAGACCAACAAGCTGACCCTGTCCTCACTATGCTCAGCTTCTTTAATTTTACAGTGTTCCACTATTTTCTAGCTAGGTTTGTGCTACATAGAAGATCCATATAAATACATACATTGATGTAAGTCAAGGATCTCCAAAATTTGAAGAAGATTATTAGTGACATGAATAGAAGAGTTTCCGTCCCAGACATCCTCAAAAACAAAAGTAAACTAGCCTGCTGGATCAAGTTGCTAAGAGCTAGAGCAAAGAAGGGATCAGAGTCGGGAGTGGGGTGGCGAGAAAAAGTAGGAAAAAGATAGAATTTGGCTATGAGGCATTCTGCAGGTTGAGTTTGGCAAGGTGTGTAATTGTCTATATACAAGAAAAAAACTGCCTTATCAAAGAGTGGGTCAAATAACACATAGAATTTTATATAATTGCCTAGAGGCTTTGATAAGATCAGGACCAGAGAATTCACTGATCCAGCTTCCAGGTGAAATCAGGGGCAGAGAAGAAGATGAGTTGAACTATCTCAGTTGAATGTTTCGTGAGCAATTCAGCCTAAATCAGATAACATTTCAGCTCAGATGAAAGTTGGGAGATGGTTGAAGGAGTAGCTTTGTTTTTAAGTGGTGTACATGTGCTTGGGAGAATGTGTCATTGGGATTTTAAGGATGGCATTGGGCCAAGGGCCTCAATGGAATTTAACGTAAAAAATCGGCGAGGGAATTAGGCCTCTGGTAAGAGAAATGTGCATTAGAAAACTTCACAGCAGATATATGAGAGTAAAATAGCAGAATCTTAGTAGGGTGTGTCCTTTACCTTGACTGCAATGTAGATGAGCTCAGATAGCCTTGCCTCTGGCACACCTGCAGCATACCTGCTGCATATGTCCACTGTCTTGTGTACTGTTTCATAAGGCCCTAAAGTCATGGGATTGAGAAAGTATTTGAAATTCCTCCGAAATCCCTTTGAACATTTCTCTTTTAGAATGTCACAGAGTTCCAAGTGCTTTTACTGAATAATTTTCACCACCATATTTTTGTAATGAAATTTAAAAAAACATTCTGCCACAAAATGCGCGAGTGGCAAGGGCCACACATCGTAACCCACCACCCCCTACACATCCCATAATGCCTCAACTAAACGCCTCCCCCCCAACCCTTTGTATGTTTGCGGCAAACATTTAGTAAGCAAATTGCAGTAAAAAAATATGCTGAGAAAATGATTCCGTAAAAGGAATAGATACTATCACAGATTCTGCAAAAAAGCAAAAATAATCATTTTAAAATCAGGTTTTAGTCATTTTAGAAACGTTTACTTGATTTTGCTTTATATATATAGAGTAAAGCATGGCAGAAGCAAACATATGAATGTTGTTTATTTTCAGGGGCCCAGGTTTTAAAACATTATTTACTCATTACTCTTTGCTATTCAGCTTTTGTTACAATTTCTGAAGTGTGCACAGGTTCCCAGCCCAGTAAATACGTATTATTGTTACAGCCAAGGGATCAGTAGAAAAATTTACACCATATATTGTAGTACACTGTTAGTTGTATTTGATATATATACAAAGCAGGGGTTCGGTCGGTTTTGACTGACCCTGCAAGATGGGGTTAGACTTGGTTTCTAATATTATTCTATTTCTCTTAAGGAATGTGGTTGCCCTGCTTGGTAAAATAATAGTAATTCACAGTTGCTGGGATCATGGTGTCGCATACTTCTGGTAACCTTAGCCAAGCAACAGACAAAGTACTTCTATTTGGGCACCAGTTACTTTAGCTCTACCCTCCTCTGCCTTCAATGGCATGGACCCAGCACACTTAAAGATAAAAGACAGTGATTTCTACACACTTCTCAAAAACACCCAACATAAGTGTATCCATCATCCCAGTGCCCACCACCCGCCGCTCAACACCCTGCCGCAGTTTCAACCTCAGCATTCCCTGATTTCCATTGCTTCAGCCCCAGCACCATTATATAGCAATGCCAGAACTCCTCACATTTTTTGCCACCTGCAACCCTTTACGCCTCATTTCTATATACAGGTGAAAGGTTCAATTGCCCCCTGATGATTGTTTTCTCCTTTATTAATGTATGTAATTATGTACGGCAGATTTCATGCTGCTTCAATACATTTAAATAACAAAATGTTAAACTCTTCATGTGTGTGTGTGTGCCCTTAAAAAGTGTGTTAAAAAAATCACATTCCACTCTCATGTACTTAGGACTTTTTAGGAAAGGTTTGCCCTGAGGAAGTGTAGCAAGCAGAGAGAGGAACATCCCTTGGGAATGATTAACACATCTTAAGTCCATCATCCAGACAAAACCACCCTATGGGGCCTTCCCCCATCAGCCAATCTTTAAACCTGCCCCATAAGAAGATATAACTGAGCTCCCTTTGACAATAGAGGGACACAAAGATGGGGTAAAGGCCCTTCAAAAGAAGGGACTAGTTGTGAAGGTGATGGGAGTTCGGGGAAAGAGCTGGGTGGCAAAGAGTTCAGAAAGCCTAGAGCATGGCATAGGAGACTAGCAGAGAAACCCGCAATGCTGGGAAAATGACAACCCAGGGGTTTTGTGTAAGGAGAGAAAAGGAATTGTAGGAGTGGCCTAGGAGGTTGGGGAGAGAAATACCTATGAGGGTGGTGGAAAATAGACCCAGGAAGCTGAGAAGAGGTAAAGCAAGAAGGCTGTGGGAACGTAGACCCACTAGGCTAGGGGAAGGTAGACCCAAGAGGCTAAAGATAGATAGAGCCTGAAGTTGAGAAGAGGAAGCGACTGGAGGCTGGGGGGGGGGGGGGGAGCACAGGGAATAAAAGACTATGATTGACAGGAGTGGACCCCAAGCGGTTGTGAGGAACATCATGAACGAAATATCGTTTGGATTTCTCTATCTTTTGTTTTGATCAACTTGCAACTGTTCATGACATCTGCTGTGTTGTGTAAAGCTGACAGTAGAGACCAGGGCCCATGCTTAACAAAAACCAAATAACTTCTACTTTGAATACTTTTGAACTTCCCTGAAAGACACTATTTTTTGTGTTCACCCCTAGATGGGAAAACATCTTGGGGAGTGACTAGACTAACATAGATTACGCTGGTTTGTGAAACTTTTTTGGCCTAAGGGATTTGATTCCGTCCTCCCCTCTAAGATACTATTATATAGAGTGGTAAGGTAACTCATTCGAATCTGGATTGTGATTGATCATTTTCGGGATGGCATCAAGTGGGTATTTCACTTGCGGGAGGGGTGCAGCCAAAACCTTTTGCATGGGCAGTGGGGTTTGCATTCGGTGATGCACCGCCTAGAGACAGGTGATGTGCAGTTAGTTTCCCTTTAAGCCTACCTGCAAGAGGGAAACAAATGTCACAGCCTGCTAACCAAATTAAAGGTTCTTATGTCATGGAAAAGGGTGCATTGCATGTCAGTTCATATTACAAATGTTGATGACAAGTAACGTATTAGCAAACCAATAAATAGCACATCACACAGCTGTATTAACTGCATCTCAGGGATATTTTGGGGCCACAACAGTGAGGGTGCATGCTGATTACATTGAAATTATGCGAGAGAAAATAGAGCCATGTGACCAAATATCACTCTCAAGTACAGTAGACTTTGCTTTCACCTTTCATTAAACCCCACTCTGTCCAAGAGGATTACATTTCTTTATAATAACTGGATTTGCCAACCCACAATCTTTGTCCAAATGTTTCTGTTAAAAAAATTTGCATTTAGTGGCTGGTATTTTCTGTCTGATTTAATTTTGTTTGCGACCCTGCAGTCAGCCATCATTCCTATGGAAGTATGAGTGACACATGAATGTGCATATATGTGGAGATGAGTCATCTGCTTGGAATTTCCACAAGCAGGCAAATCTATGACCAGTTCTGAACAATATTACAGTGTGTCCTGGATACCTGAGGGAACCTGCATCACAGACCTTTTTGTTATGGAAAAGCAAATTCATCTGGATCTTGGTGACCTCCAGCTGATTCTGCAGCCACTGTAATATTTAATTATATGCAACCTTGCACTTGGGGTTTTGGACCCTAACCTTAGGTCCACATCAATGTGGAGGGTTTTCTTTAGTTACTTATTGTTAAGTGGAAGAATAAGAATAACTGAAAACAATGCATGGAATTCAATTAAAAAGCGCGCAAAGATCCTCCAAGACTCTCCTATAACAAATGCCTGCCATGTACCTCGGGATGATGGGATGGTCTTCCTATGTTGTACAGAATCAGACAGACGTTGCGCTCACATCCCCAGTCTTGGAAGAACCAGGCCTAAAGTCTCATCAATTGTACCATCCAATGCGTGCCGTTTCTGAGAAGGGACCTGCTGCTAGAATAATGCAAATGTTCTTTATTACTAGGCACCTTATTAAAGCCCTTCAGATATCTTCATCGCAGGAGCAACTGTCTCTTTGGGGCCATGTGGTATGCACTGTTGCCCAGCATCAGTGAACAGTTGTCTGGTGGCTCCTCTGTGGATGAGACAGGCACCCTCAGCCACCTCTATGCCAACAGGACACTGATGGTCCCCAACCTCAATTCGGTATGGTGCCACTGGAGGCAGTGAAACCTAAGTAACAGAACTGTGACGGTTCCTAACCACAAAGATGGGCAACTCCAGTCGACGTATCCCAACCATGAGGAATAACACTGTTTGCTTCTCTGGCCCAAACTCTCTTTATTTTCCAATGATTTTGGGGCCACTTTATCATAAGAGGTCAGAACTATGTGATAGCACAGTGTAATGACCATACATGCCTCTATTGACGTTAATGTTAAACTGGTTCGGAATTTAGGCAGGCTACAGATGCATGCAGCAAGACGACAGTTAGCAATAACAAGGAAACCTAAGCCAACCCATTAACACGGTCTTGCATAAAGTTGGCTTTGGACCTAGGAACTGAACCAACTTTCAAAGACCTTTTTTATCTCATGGTAAACCATTATGCATACAGTGACCATGGGGTTTACTATAACCCTAACAGTAAACGCATGTGAAGGTGTAGGGATTAATAATTTGAGTTTTCACTAGTGGACACTACTTTTAACAGCACATTTCCAACCTGAGAGCTTTAAAGAGATCTAAAAGAGTAAGGTCCTACTTTTACTTGGACAGGCTTGTAATCAATGTTAAAATGAGTGAACATGTACCTTAATCTGCCACTCTCCACTTGGTCTGTATTCCTCCATGTCTTGCAATAGAGGAGCAAAGGCCAGCGAACAGACCCATGTTTGCCTATTTTATGAACCGTGCCCAGCCTCTACCCTTGAGCATGGAGAAATCTCTTGACATTTGGAGACCGTTGTGACAGTTGGTGACATACCTGGGGCAAGATCCATAATAAAAAATAAAGGTTAATTGCATTAATGCCAGTACACATCAAAGAACAGTGTTCAACATTAAGGTAATTCCGTCAAACCGGGAAGCTGCCCTTTCAGCAATCAAAGTAGACACACTGACAGAGCAGAGCCATCTCTGGAAAATCACATGTCAGTGGAGCCAAGTGAGGGTCTTGTTCTTGGAAAATACCAGAGGAAGCATGCAAATGCTTCAGTCATTGAGTGGATGCAACTGAAGACGTGAGACACCCAGACTATGCTCAACACCGTTTTTGTTCTCTAAGGAAGTGTTGGCTGAACGATATACAGGAAGTGAAACAAAGCGGTGTAACCCAAACAGGACAGCTGCTTTGGATTGGCTAAGTCAACAGGGAATGTGAAGGGGTGCAATGAATAAACAGTTTGGTGGGATTCACGCAATAGTCTCATGAACCTAGTCATCAGTACCAGGGATTCCAATGCTCTGGTCTATTTTAACCGTTAGGGATAGGAATTGGATGAATCCATATAAGACATATTGGAATGGTGATCTATAACTCAGGAAGGATCATTCTAGCTAACAGTATTAGGATTGAAGATTAACAAAGGAAGTGCAAGGGTCTACATTAATGCACTGAGTGTCCTACTCCAAGTCCAATTCCCTACCCTAAACAACAAATGTCCAGGTGGATGCACCCTGTGTGCTTCCTCCAGTTCACTTAAGTCATCATGGCATCTAAAGCACTTCAGCATACTTTTTTACTTGGCTTTATTCTCCTCCACATGCACATAGTGCAGATGTAATCATCTCTTGGTTTTGAGAACCCCCCCCCCCACCCCCGGGCTCTTCAAATGAACCTTCTGATTTCCCTTAGCCTTACAGTATGTCCTTGTTACCAGCAAGACTATATCGCCATTGCTTCGGTTCTTGTCAGAGTGAGGTTTCTCTCACCTACCAGTTAAGATTCATCCTCTTGGGCTTCAGCTCACTTCAGGATCCTATTGGTTGCTCCTAGCAGGCTCTGGATGGAATCTCCAAGCATGCTCATGTTGATCATTCATTAGTTTTTTTCTCTGAAGGTCCTAATGTGAAACTAACCACCCTTGCTATTCTCTCTATGGTGTGGCACTAGAAGCATACCGCATACGCATGTGCATATTTTGGGATAGCAGCTTCATGCTATGTTGAAGCCTATGTATGCTTTCATGGTGCCTGACAACGACTATTGTTAGTGAAGTGTATGACGCTCACCTCGTAATAAGCTGTAGTCATGAGAGCTGGGTTTAAATACTACCACATAACTAATACCTCCCTTATTTATCGAATTTTCAGAAGGACTGAATCTGGATATCTCATACCTAAAGAAGGTTTAGAGGCCTGAAACGCATAGTATATGATAGGGGGACAAACAACATCTGTTATCGAACCACAATATCTCCTATCAAGATATCAAGATAACATTACAGATGAAATGCAGTTATTAACTAACTACCATGGAATTTTAGAACTACAGTTGTGTTAATGAGTCACTTTAAGACATTTTTCCTTCAAAAAAAACTTTTCCCACCTGAAATACATGGCCTTTCCTTGTGTTTGGACCAGAGTCGTCCCAATGTACTCAATGATTGAAATGATATTTGAAATCCATTATTGAATGTCTATCAATTTATTCATTTGCATGTATGTACCTTATTTGAGTAAAATATGATTTTTTGGGAAAACCATTTCCTGTGAACTTGCTTTCTTGAAATTTGTGAACAAATTGAAGAAGTTATATTGAAATTACTGATACATTTCTTTGCAATTTTTGATAGTTGTAAAACACTGTGCCCAGGTTTGTGCCCTGATGTTTCGAGTCACCAATTCCTTTATCTCTTAAATACGACCTTTAACATGCTAACTATAGGTTACACTGTATTCACTCTTAGGCACTTTCTTTATCAGGAGTGAATGGGTGGGGAAGGGGACGCAACATGGGAAGGGCAGCGTCATCTCAAAATCAATTGTTCTGAAGTTGGTGCAGTGAGAGATGGAGTTTATCAAAAAGTGGAGATTGTTTCAGTGGTAATATGTCTTTACAATGAACACTTTTATATTGAATGCTTTTATACCAAAACTTGTATAACGATAAAAAAAATAACACATTTTTTTGGGGGTCCCCAATCCACCGTTTTCCACCCCTAAAAACCCAACCCCACTGTTTTTGAAAAGATGCAACCCTTTACCCAACCATACATATATTCTCAATATGTGTTTTCGTTATCAAAGTTTCGGTATAAAAGTATGTCTACATAACGGATTCGTTATAAAGACTGCATACCCTTTCGGTGAATAATATGGATCCTTTCAAACTGCTTTTGCAAGTTCATGTTGTGTGTTTTTTGTGTTCTATATGCCAATATGTCCCATGCATTTTGGGACCTGTAGGCCTATATCTCTAATGGGAAAACATGGAGGATTGAGAGTTCTTGCTGCAGCACTGCCACACAAACTCTTTATGCCAACCTCTTCATGCTCTGACTGTCCAGTACCTGACACTACTAGCATGATTTTCAAACAAGCATGCACTGAAACCCTACTCTAGGTTTGCATGCTTCCCGGTGTATTGAATTTGAATGTACTGTATAGTAACAGTAGTTATAATCGACATTTGTAATATTGACTTACAAATGATGTGCCTTTTTCCTTGGATACAAGATCCATTGCCTCGACAAGATTGCTCCAGAAAACGTACTGAATTCCTTTTTTTTCAGTGTTGTGATACTTGTACCCTATACTGCAGCACAGAAAAACAAGAAATAATGAATACATTAATAACAATAAATTCTGCAGGGAATACAAACAAACAATAAATACCGAACACGTTCACTGGAGTCCCATGGTCATTTTCCACAACGAAAAAAAATTAGTATAGATAAAAGCACACCTGAAAAGATATCAGATGACAAATTAAAAAAGTAAAATAATATATAATAACTATTTTGTCTTCTGAACTGTCTCCTGATCACAGTCAAAATAATAGTAGTGGGGCTGATTGAAATATGGCATCCAGCTGATTGCGGAGTCACCCAGTTGATTAGAAATTCTCCTAGTTAATGTGGTACTCCTGTCTTGTTTCATCTTATTCCTGCCTTTCCAGGTCAGGGAATCCCATATAAGGGCATGCACTTGCCCAGAAAAGCTGCTGCTTTTGCGGGCTAGTGATTGTTAAAATGGATTTCTAAAATCTGGCCTGGTCGACAGATTTCAGGAGGCCACCCTAGTTATAGGTGCATGACTGGAAGTATCTTCAGTCTTCTGATCCCTGTCGTGCGTTTGCACTCCAAGGCCCATTGGCTATCAGTGAGTTTGCCTCCAGGGCCCATAGGCCTTAGAATGATTTCACGTCCTTTCCGAGCATGCCCTGCCCTAAGGCCTGCCTTTCTCCATCCCTCAACCTGCTCCCCCCGTCCCATGATGGGTAGCTGACACAGGGTCAGCTGACACAGCTACACCTTTCTCTTTAAGGGATCCCTCAGGGCAGCCTTGCCTGGGCATAGGCAAAGGGCATAGGCAAAGAGCACTTCCTTAGAGTACCTACCATCCCTGAATGCTTGTTCACCCCTGTGCCCCAGCCCTGCAGGACGCCACTCTATCAATCTACAGCTACTTCCAGATAAGGGACTTCTTCATTGACTCTTGCCATTGGTTGTGCTTTGCCACTATTGCATTTTGTGGGCTTAGGTTTCCCCAAACTCGGGTCCGGCTCCGAGTCCTGTGAAAGGGGAATTACTGGGCCATTCCGTCCAGGGCTCAATGGGAATGGGGAAGATGGTAGCAGCGGTACTGTTCATAACGGTACCATTGCTACCATCCTGGTCTGCTCGCGGGTGCCGCTCTGCATGCCTGGACTGACCAGGCGTCTAGAGCGGCACCAGCGAACAAACTCGTAATGTTGCGGCATGGCAACAATGGTGCTGGTAGCACTACTGGTGCCGTTGTTGCCTTACCGCATAATCATAATGAGGCCCATTGTAGCTTTCTCGGCTATCCCAAAGGAGAAATATCAATCGTAACATTGGTCTAGTCCTGCCCACAAGGTCAGTCCAGCAGGAAAATACATGGCTATTGTCCTCTCAGCAGAGTACCAACAGCAGCCACAGATACGTGTGAGCTTTGCATCGAACGAGGGATGGTGGAGTGAGCAAATCATTACCATTTCATGAAAGGAACATGGGCCTCATTACGTGTTTGATGGTATTCCGGTGGTACATCTGATGGAATACCACCAAACGCAATTACTGCTACCATCACTTGGTCCCATGGGTTTACCATGGGATTACAAGTGGTAGTAAGGCGGTGTTGCTCCATATTTATGCAGTCCATAGGGCTCCATTGGGGATTTTTGAAGAATTACCACCGGCATAATTACCAAATGGTATTTCCGCCAATTTCTGTCGGAAAAGTGGAGAATTTACCTCCAGTCTCATGGTGGAGGTAAATCCTCCACTTTTCCTTAAAGAAACTGGTGGAATTACCACTCAGTAATTCCACCAGTGGTAATTCTGCCAAAATTGCAATTTTTCAATGCACGAAAAGTGGCGATAATAGAATTACCACCACTTTTTTCGCACACTGCCAACCTCATAATGAGGTTATTTAATTTTTAAATAACAATACTGCACTGTACTAACACCACAGATAAAATAAACCATGTTTGGGTCTCTCACCTCTCACTTATAAAACTAATAACTCAGCAAATACATTACACCTCAAGTGATCACTTAACATCGCCCAATGTTAAAGTAGAAACACATTTTCTTTTCTGATCACACAGCGTTCGCAACATATTCTAGGACCAGTATAATTATATTAAATAAACCCAGTCGTAGAATATGTTGGCCAAGGGCAAGACTGTGGGAGGAAAACACATCTTTCTCTTGGGAGATGCTAAATGTGCGCAATGCTTTTACTAGTAGTGGAGAAGGGCACATGACATATTTATAGCAAGATCTCCATCACTCCAAGGCACACTCACCCTCTGCCTTTTCTGCAATGTCTGACTTTAGCAGAAGTTACAAACAGGGTAAGAGTGCAAATGTCACCTTCTATCAAAGTCAATGGTTACTGCAAGGCTTGGTTTTAAAACCTGCTATACGTCGAATCTTAGGAAAGTAGATTTCGATTGGATTGCCAAGATTGAGCCAAAGAGAACAGATATCTAGGAAGCTTACTTCTGTTTTTCGCAGTACCTTTTTAGTGCATCCTTTAAGAACACCGTGCACGACCATGGAGACATCTCAGATGACTGTGGTTTGAAAATGACCATAAAATAAGCGATTTTCAGTTGACAAATGATAATTTCTGCCATAAATAATGTGTAATGAAAAACAAAGAAAGTAAAATTTCCAATGGTAATAACTGTACCGCTAGCTCTCAAAATGGATTATTTGGAAATTGAGTACAGTAGAGTTTTACAGATATTTGGAAATTATTCACATAGAAATTATTGCTGCGAATCTTTTTTACAGTACACTAATAATGCTGACTATTAAAACGCCTATAATCTCCTTTGATGCTTTCATTAATTAGTGAGGTTACACTAAACTTAAAATACAAGCAAAACTCAGCATGCTGCGGATCAATAGAACTCGAGCACATGTTCCTTATTTTCGTCTGCTGATGAAAATAATCAGATATTTTAAGAGTATCTAAGGCAGGTGATACCAGTTTTCAGCAATGGAACATCACTGCTCATTTTTTAGTTTTGGCAATTAGACTGCACTAACGAGCCACCTATAAGATGAATCTATTGGAACACAGCTAGGAGGGCGAGGATGTCAGGAGGGACGCACAGGCTTGTGGGTGTTGTTTGGTTATTTATTCACCCCTTGACTGCCCATGGCTATGGTAATCCCTATGTCCATTCTCACTCATTACCTGCCCATCCACCCCACCCAAAACACATCATTCTGGGATCGCTTTTAGCTAGCTCTATAAATGAGTAACATCAAAATGTACCCTGCCAGTGTTATTTCAAAGCAATCTGCTGACAGTTTATGTCTGCACTGCAGCTGCAAATCCGCTACGGGTGTAATACAAATGTCTTGGCCAAGTGTTACTTCAGCCACTTGATTAACATATGTTCTGTGAAGTCCTGTTAAAAACAACCATTAACAAAGCCAACAGTTGTGGCTAGTGTATTGGTATTAGATATCCATTTGCCAGGCACTGCTACTCTATGCCATGGTAGACATACACTGTTCCACCTGTTTTTATGGCCAGTTAGTACCATTACGGCAGTGCCGGGCAAATGCCTAGCCAATGCATTCACAAAAACTAAACCTGTAGCTCTTCAAGAGAATGGTTGTCACAGAACTCCTGGTGGGTGGTTGTATCCTGCGGTGCAATTTTGGTGTCAGGGACCCTGCCTATTTTGTGGAAGCCGCCTGTAAGCATAACACACCATGCAAAACAACAAATGTGAATTCATAGGCCCACATGGTGCAGTGAAGAAGAATTACAGAGCAACAATAGCATAGCACACATGCAACAGGACTACAATGACTGCATGCAAAATCCTTTTGAAGCCTGCTTTCCCGAACTTATCCAGACACACATACTTAATCCAAATAGGATGGATAAGTCAAAAACATGGATTTCCCATAAGGCTGGTCAATGTTTCTAAAGCACTGCAGGGGACTAAAGGAGCTCCACTACATCTGCCAACTGGGTCCCCTTGCCTAAACCCCCAGCTAAACAGGAATTGGGAACTAGGGGAAACGCACCCCTTTCAGAGACCGGGACTGTGCCATTCCATTTACTAACGAGTGACAGACCATTGAAGTGGTTTAAGAGGCAGGGTGGTAATATGACACCCTGGCGGGAAAGGAGGGTTTAAAAAATAATAATAATAGAAATGGAAAATAGATAACAGGCCAATTAGTGTGTGTTAACGCAAAAGGTGTGCCTGTTTTCAAAGTGATCACTGGGACGAGGAAGGATTCGGAGTAATGGAGATAATAGCTAAGTAATTGTATCACTGAGAAGCATTGAGGTCATATTAGTCTTTTTTCACGTTACGTTTTGCGTTTCTGCTTTTTTGGGGTCAAGGGCTCCTGTTTACATTGCTGGGCAAATTGGACAATAATGTCAGTGTCAGTATGTACTGTGGCATACGGAAACACCAACTGTTCCTTAAATAAGTGCAGGGAGTCATTACGAACCCAGCACAGCCTGTCACTGATAACCTAATTGCCATTAGCATTTTGGGAAAATAGCTATGGGGAATATCTATCCCTTTCATTTGTAAACAAAAGTTGTCCTCAGGCAACCCAAGGCTTTTTTTAATCTATAAAATTAAAAAACTACAATTAAGATGTCAACTGTCAAAATAGGAAAGAATGCCTTTGGAAAGTCCCTTTTCTATTTCTGTAGTGTCCAGAGGTGGTGAGGATGGGGATGAATGAAGGTGGTGAAGGTGGAGGAAACAGCAAGTCACATTTGGTTGTAATACTTTACATCCGGTCAGGGCGATGAGGAGCAGTGGTGGGTAAAACAGTGGAGTGGGTCAGAGCAGTCAACAGCTGGCTATTCACCCTGTGTTCTGCGCAGCCTCATTGGTCGTGTCACCAGCTTCAAGTGCTAATGACAACATAAAAACCTACAACCGCACATACATGAAGTATCACTGAAGCAATAATACAGTCAGAAACTATGAATCTCTGAGTGCTAGGTGGAGAGGGCGAGCTGTGTATTTCCTTTACAGCATCCTAATCTCCCGAGTAAAGTCTTGTGCAGGATAATTGTACAGTTTTGTTTTCTTCTGCAAAACAGAGAAATGGGATATTAATCCAATTATCATGTTTAATTGGAAAAATGTCATTATTTAAACAGCATATATGAAAGGGAAGAATATTTCTGGTAGTCAACGGCATGACACATGTGATGAGGTCCAGGGAAAAGCTGCCACCATTTTATCCACTGATGCCTCGAAAACACAGTGGCAATATTCATGACTCCTAGCTCAACTCTTTCCTGTCATAGCCATTCCTTTTCACATTTTACAAATTGAAATTGTCCTAATCCATCTCCCCATTTTGAGGTCTTTAATGCCTCTGCTTTCCTATAAACCTTACTTAATTTCCACTCCTATCATGGGCCCATTCATTCCAACAGGGTGTGTTGTAAGTGCTGTGACGAGGAAAGGTAGGGCTAGGAGTAATAAAGATTACAGGTAAGTACTCTATGCATTACCTCCATGTCCGTCTTCCTCATCTGAATGCTTTTGAGGACTAAAAAAGCACCCAGATGGACAAAGCCAAGGAAGAAGACCACATAGACCAAGCGGAATGCGGAGCACACCCCTTCGCCTGTGTTGAGTGTCAGTGGTAAATTACTCTACAATTTCAGCAGGTGCTAATGCCAAGCAGACAGTAGTGCTTTATGAAGGTATTAGGGTCTGCCCATTTACTGAGCTACAAATATACAATAAGGGGACCCCATTGGAGTCCACCAAGGAGGCAGCCATGCCTCTGTTGGCTGTTGCTGAATCTTGGCCCGCAGGGGAAATGCCTGATACTTCATAAGTAGTGGATATTGCAGATAATATCCATTTACTTATCAAGACAGTCACGCATTTCTCCCTCTCCAGCTGCCCAAATCTGTTTATCCGAGAAACAACAGAGAAACGACATATACCCTTATTGGGATTTTGCAGAATTTGTCAAAATGTATGTTGATGTGAGGGGATGAGTATAAAAAGGATGGGGGAACAGGAAGAAGTGGGCTATGGTGGAGGACACCCCCATTGGAGAATCAGGCCGCATGAAAAGGGATAGGGCAAAAAAGAAGATAAACATGGGAAGAAAAAGACATTTGCAGAAAAAAACATTGAGCTGGAAGACCGGCCCTTTGGGACCCTTGAAATTTGAGATGACCTTGGGAAGAAAGGAAGGTTCACATTTTACAATGAGTGCCTTGGGATTGATGGGCAGAAAGGGCAGGGATGCTAAGAGCAAAATGCTCTCTCCCGGTCTTGTAGCTGAAGTAATGGACACTAGGAGCATTGTTTTTTCATTGTTTTAAGGATAAAAAAAACATTAAATCAGTGGAATCTATTAACTTAAAGTAGATAGATTGTATGAATAAGGTCCCTAAGGACTACTGAAAGATTCCATGGATGGATCTGTGACTGAGACATGGGTCTTTCTTTGACAAGTAGCTTACCCTTCTGATAAACACACCCATGGTTCACGGAAGGCCGTAAGGGCTGACCATTGGGCCTTTAGAGATGAAATCACCAACCCCTTTCAAAAGCTCTCATGGAGAAGCTGCATGATCACTGGGATGCCACAGAAAAGGGAAGGAATATTCATTCTGGCTGCCCTTTCCACAAAATGTCCCCAGTGACTTCGGTAAGATATAAACGTTATGAATTGCAGTCTCTACCTCTTCTGAGAGGCCATTGTTACTCAGGAACTACATCACAACTTCCAAACCCCCACCTTCAATAAGTTCAGGTGGAGTCGCTCTACCAAAGGCAGAACCGTGGTGAAAACTATAAGAGAACATTTGAGCCCAAAGGGTAGACCCCATAAAGCAAAGTCACAGTTACCCATGGCCCACCTGAGAAACCTCTGGTCTGAGCTGTTTATTAGCACATGGAAGGAAGGACCTTCGTGATACAAGGACTCGAGGAAGTCACCTCCAAATATCATAGATATGACTGTTTTCAGTGTCACCATCTTGAAAGTCTTGTTGACAACTCAAAGATTGAAGCACTTCAAGTCGAGGACCAGCCAGTATTTCCCTGCTGCTTCATCATGAGAAAAAGTATGAAGTATGATCCTGTCCTCTTCTTTCAGAGGAATCCTCAAGCCTTCCTTTCACTGCTGAGCTTCTTATCCAATCCAGGATGGCTCTTCCCTTGTCCAACCCCTTGTGTATGGAAGTAAAGATGTTCCCGACGAGAGTGAGGAGGCAGAAGGTCTATCTACTAACTTAGCCTCACAATCAGCAGAACCCATTGGTCTTGTGTTATCCTCTTCCATTCTTCTAGAAAAACCTATAACCTGACAACTCACCAGGAAACTGTAATTCTCCGGGCTGCTGCTGTTTGGTAGGGGAGGATCATTTCCTTGAGTGCTCCATTGCAATGTCATAATTTTTACTGGTTTGGCCTTCTTTAGTATGGAAAAGGGGAGCCATATTCTTTTCTGTAAGTACCCTGGTATCTTGAGCTTTTTGGCCCTGCTAGGCTGTGTCCTTTTTGATGTACTTTGTCCACATATTAGTCTTTGTGAAAAGCTCTCTGGATTTTGTCCTTTAGACAATCCCCAAATACCACTGCTCCGTCAAAGGCCATCTTCATAGCCATGGACTTCTGGGAGACTTCTACATGCACATTTTGTATATGGATGTGTCTCCTTACTGGAAGATTCAACCCCATTGTCACGGCTACCTCCATCTCACCATCAAAAGTGAGGACAGATTAAAATTTCCCTTGTTTTGAAGATCCTCAAAGCCATTGAGAACCGTTGGGATAATTCGTGCATGAATTTCGTTCTGTGCACTAATTTCAGCTGCACCACTGACTTCAATAGAAGTAGTGTGCACCATTTTTAAAATGATGCCAATGTTGCAGCATGTGTTTGGTGTGACTTAGTGCTGATGTGTGGAGATTGAGGGTAAACTAAAGAGGGGGTTGATCTGGAGCAAAGCATAGCATAGTAGCATTGCAGTGTAGTGTAGGGTACAATCTTAACATTACTAAATACTAATATCACTAACAATAACTAGGTATAATCCTACTGACATTAATAATTGGACTGTGGCCTTTAAGTGCATGAATTCACACTGCAGTATGGACCTGGGAAAGGAAATATGAAGATTGAAAGCTGCACAGCAATCCACTTTTGCAGACGTTCGATTCAGAACACAAGGAGGCAGGAGAATGTGTTTTGCAAACATAGCTCCTTTGTTCAAACAGGAAAGCCAGAAAGGATGTCAGGGTGCCTTGTTGCACATTTCATTGAGGCTGGAGAAAAGCGCTGTACAGAGGTCACTATGGAGAACCAGAACATGTCTGGAAAGTTATAGGGGGTGAAACAATATGGATCTTTATGAAAGTTTAGGCAGTGGGGGATGGAGGGGAGGGTTGTGACCGGCTGTTCTCAGGCAAGAAGGAAGGCGGAGGAATGCCTTGGAGAGTTGGAGGTTGAGAGAGGTGAACCAGGACGCGGGAGAAGCTGCATAATCTGACATGGGATCATGGGCGGAAGATCGCAGAGACAGCAGGGTTAGGGCGAAGTAAGACAAAGAACAGTAGCACAAGATTTCTCTAGGAATCGTACTTACGAAGCGCCAAAGGTAGAGCGGCGACTCGAAGAACCTCAGCTACGGCTGTTGATATTGCGCTCCTGGAGACGGCAGGGTGGAGACTGACTGCCTGCATGCACGTTGAGTAGATCCAAGGGAGAATGGAGATTCCCGGGAGCCATCTTGGTACGGACTAGTGATACTGCATAACGGAATCTCCAATAGCGCCACCAAGATCAGCGCCGGTAGTGAGATGCGACACCGATAGCAACTGGGGCTATTTCTAAAGTGTGCTTGCCTCACTGAACTCTATGTGAAGGTGTATTCCAAGATTGTCATCGGTCCACTAAATGTATACGAGCGAGGGATGGTAAATGGCAAATGAGGTTGCACTGATCTGTAGATCTTTTTTCTTTCCCAATGCAAATCGAAAGGTAGAATGTCAAATTGCATGTCATGTTTTGCTTCCTATTGCAAAAGGCACATCCAGGTTGATGTTGTGCTCATGTCTTTGTTTTATACCCTGTGCATGTAAATGTCTCATTGTGTTTCTGGAGCTTTGAGTGAGCTTATAAAGGCGCAGCATTTTGAAAGCCTGTGTGGTGGTCTGTTGTTTTTAGTGTGGTCTAGTCAATCTTTTATATGAAATGTCTAAGTCTGGTGCATTTTGTAATGTCAGTGGGAAAACCTATTGTATTTAGCTCAGCACTTAGTCTTGCAAGTCACTAGGCAGGGATCCTGGAAAAAAAGCATAGCATATGAACTAATTCCCTACATTTTAGTAACAAACTTATGCAGGTTTTTGCAGAAAAATGCATATTCCTGCACGTGGTGAAAGTGGCCCTACAGAACTCCATTGGAAATATAGTACTCATAGATAGATGCTGGACCTGAGGGATGAGTGGGCTCCCACATAAACCTTTTTGACATCCATGCCCATCTTCTTTGGTATTAGCTCCCGAAGACTTCCCTAACAAAAATACTGAAAACGTCTGATGAAAATTCTTGATAAATTATACTAACCTCATCAGAAATATTATTTATTTAATACATTTCATGTACTTTGGTTAAATCCACCTACTTCATTACTCTTCAAAGACATCGGAAGTAAGCATATTATATGTTTGTATTATTTAATGTATTATTTGAAATCATGTGCAGTGACTGTGCATAACTATACATGGCGAAAGTGCATAATTATAAACATATCAAACATTCTGAATACTATGACCGATACATACTTACCATATAGGCATATATTTCATGAACTGGACGATATACAAACTTCATAAATTGCAAAATTCCATTTGAAATACAACTTTTACAATGCTGCTTCGTCTCTGTCCATTCAATAGCAGTATCTGTTGTCTATAACATTCTGTGTAGTTGCTTTCAAGAAGGATCAAGAGGAGCCACATGTAACTGTGATCAAGTTGTGTCTCTCTGATAACTGTGACCTTCAGTGCAGAGCATAAGGTAGTTGTGTTCTGAAGGGGCAATAGCGGGCTGAAGAATTGCAATATATGACAGAAAAGCAGCATCTTCCTGAGCATTCTCCTCCAGATGCAGATAGGCACAATCTTTTAGCCCGATATGAACGTTCAGAGCCAGAGGGTTGGGCTATTCATATGATAGTTAGAGGTTACTTATTTAATTAATGAAAATGCATTGATACGTAAGCGTTTTTTTATTTCATTGAGATTTATATAGCGCTTTTGCCAAAGGGCTGCAGATGGTTACATAACATGGTATGAAGTAAGAGCAGGCAGAAAAAATCAAGGATTAGTTAGAGGACTTTAAAAAAGGAAGAGAAGATGGAAGATGAGACAAGAGTGAACGATATGAAGCGAAAGAGTAGAACAAATGTCTGCGGTAGAGAGTTCCAGAGTTTGGGGGCAATAAGGGAGAAGGAGCGGAAGTGAGAGGAAGCATAGGGAGGTTTGGGAGAGGACAACAGGTGAAGATGTTGTGTGGGAAGGGGACGTGAAGGGGAATAAGGTGAGATGAGATCCGCAAGTTACGGAGTCGATGATAACATTTAGAAACAATACAGAGAAAATGAAGAATAAGCAGGGAGTCAGAAGGAAGAAGAGAGACAGAATGAGAGAAGGTAAAATAGGGAAATGAGAAAGAAGTGAAAAAAGAAGACAAATACAAGAGTGAATATAACTGAGCAAAGAGGCGCAAGATGGGAGGAGGTCAAGCCAATGAAAATAGCACAAAACTATTCAAGGTGGGAGAAGGTTGAGGATGTGATGAGAAGTTTAGCTGTGTGAAAAGACAAAAAGGGACACATGCAATGAATATTGTAAAGATGAATCTGACAGATGCGGGCAATTGAGGAGATGTGAGATGAGAAGAGGAGTGAGGGGTCAAAGATGACGCCAAGATTACATGCTGAAGAGGAAAAAGGTAGCATAGAATGAGGAAAAATGAGTCCCGGAGGAGAAAGAGAAGGAGAGGGGGAAGATGGTGAAAAGAGGCAGATTTCATTTTGGAGAGATTGAGATGTAGGAAGTGAGAAGACATCCAAGAGTAATCAACAGAGACTTGCAGAAACTGAAGGGAGTCAGATAAGGAAGAGAAAGAGAAGAACATCTGGGAGTCATCAACATAGAAGTGAGATGAGAGTTTATAGGATTTAATAAAAGAGAAGAAAGGAACAGTATAGAGAATAGCAGAGGACCAAGTACAGGACCTTGTAGGACACCATAATGGTGAGAACGATGTGTGGAGGGCTGACCCACTTAAGAGACTGACAAGGTGCGATCAGAGTGATATGTGTGAATCCAGCAAATAGCATAGTCAGAAAATCCCAAGCAGTGAGGGCAGATAGCAGAGCGGGGTGGTCAACAGTGTCAAATGCCGCGGAGAGGTCCAGAAGGATAAGAATAGAAGAGGATTTATTGTGATGTGATGTGAAGCCCTTTCTTCGTCTGGACACCCCTATTGAATAGTCATTGAAAATTCAGATGTCGGCTTCCTCAATGCGTATTGGGGTTATGTATCTGTAGGTTTTCAGGATGGCCATCTTGTGTTGAAAGTTCAGGAGCCACATTGTAATTATGCGCGGCGATCCCTTCTATGAAAGGGCTTCAGCCCAATCTTTGACGCACTTACGACCTCTGAACACAGGCATTACCTCACGTTCCCGGGTGGGCGCAAGAGGGGAGGGAAGGGATGGCTGCAGAGGGAGGGATACAAGGAAAGGGGTGCAGGGAAAACACAACACGGGTGGCGTAGAGGCCTGCCAGGGAGGCCAAGGTGGAAAAATGGCCTCTAAGGTTACTATCAAAATGGAGGGTGGTATTCTCTTCCCACAAGTGCTCCAAAAGGAAAGGGGGCATTCCAAACACCATAGAATGAGTAGTTGGGCTTTCTGGAAGCCTAGACCAATCACGGTGGGGGTGGGAAGGTGAGGGGAGGGACAGGTTTAGTACGAATGATGTTAGGGGAGGGGATGCAGAGAAAACACAACACAGGTGATGTAGAGGCCTGAGAAGGGAGGCCAAGTTGGAAAAGTGCTCTCTAGGCTTACTGGCAAAATGGAGGGTGCTGGAGGGTTCAACTTGCTCCCACGAGTGCTCATGAAGTAAGAATCACATTGATAACAAGCAATCACTGGGTATTGCGAAAATAAATGTGGGGTGGAGTCTCAAGTCCACCACAAACAAGTAAGAAGGAGACAGAACATCCACAAGTCCTCAGCAGGGCACCCCTTCCAGAGCATGACTTAAGAACATAATACTTGGTCACAACATAAAATGTCCACATCCAGAAGGAAGAAGAGGAGCAGACAACCTAAACTGTGCCCTATGGACATAAGGCCAGATAAAAAATATCTCAAACCCTAAGAAAAGGTGAAACTAGGACAAGAGCTGGCCAAGAGCTTGCGACAAATGTTTCAACTATGAAAATGAATGAATCACTCCATACTGTGTTATGACGCCAAAGCCCCCCAAGTATAGCAAGGCGTCAAGCTTGATTTTGGCCTCCAAAGACATGATGGTTGAAGCAACACATAACGCGGCACCTTCTTTGATTCATTGGATCAATCAATATTATTTGTATAGTAGACGAGATAGATGCTCGGATGACACAGTAGCAGCAGGAAATTAAAATGGAAATGCTCGGCGACTTGAAAAGAACATCAACAATGTTCAAACTTTAAACCAGAGGTTAAACTTGTTGACATCACAAATGCCTGACATAAAAATCCATATGAGTGAACATTTGCTTTATCTGCAAGTGGTTGAGCATGTCCAAGAAAATCACTAGGAAGAGAATAATATGAATACTTAACTCTCAGGATGAGGGATATCGAGGATGGATAAAGATTGAACTTAGACAAATGTAGAGATATAGGAAAGGAAAGATGAGCAGAATTCCCGATAATTGAATGTCAAATTATTACCAGGTCTTTTCCCAGGATTTGGAGAGAGATACAGAGGGCAGCAGGCTACCAGTATGAAAGTATCTCTGAACCACAGGGGCACTGTTGTTTATATCACCATCCCCAGGATTGATTGGCTCAGATAGAATCTTTTATTAGACTAAATAGTCCTTGGATAAATAAGGTAACAAGAGTTTGGAGTCCCGGGTATTAACATAGAAACCTCAAATGCTCAACATAATTCTCACATCTTGGAAATTGCTTGGATATAAGAGACAGGGGGATTTTTTTCCAGAAGTTAAATGCAGAAAGTAACACCAAATCTGGGGCATCCCAGATACAGGCGAGCATGACACACTGTTTCCCTGTATGCTCAGTTAATAGACTAAGTAATTTGGCCCAGGCCAGCTTCAAAGTTAGGCAACAGTCTCTGGAGAGATGGGGGGACTAAAGAAATAGGGTCAGGATGCTGGTTTTACAACAAAATGGAGGGACACTGGAAGAATAGTGGGGATGGAAATAAGGCAGAGAAATGTTACAGATTGTTTTGGGCTATATTTAGTATCTCGTGGTATTTTTTAGTATTTTGCTATAGTGGTATTTTGTTATCTCTTTGTAATATATTGTGGTTAACCTACTGGGGTATTTTTTTAGTGGTGAGATTAACTTCAAAACACTGCCTAATAATTATTTTACCAGGGTCACTAACGGTAAACAAGTACTGGACTTAGTACACTCTGAATAATTAACTGATCCCCTCCTGTGGTATCCTATCTAAAATACCATTCTTTATGCCCTTGTTGTGGCTTGCATGCCAGAAAACATTAACCATGCAAATGAAATACAAACATTCATTCAGCCTCTCAGAGTAATACAATTTACTGCGACTAACTTTGCTTTCGTATTCTTTTAATGCATATTCTGCATCTCTCTGCATGCCAACCCAATGGAACTGAGTACAGAACAAATACACTGAGACTAAATCACATTTTCGAATTGTTATTCTTTATCAGAAACTAGAAATATGCAAGTTACACAAAATGAGATGTGCACCCACATCGTAATTTAAACATAAGCAAAGTCTTTCCTGCAATGGGTTTCAACACTCTATTTGCGATAATGCCCAGAGTCCTGCCTGTCATTGGCCTTGAACTTCACAACAAAATTGGCAGAGCACAGCATCTAACACTCTGATGAGTTGTATTGCAGCAAAACCTGAGAAGTATGAACACAGTTTCACCTAAAGGTCTAAATGTTATTATTCAGTTCCTAAAAATGAAATGACTTATTACCCTACACTACCTATTATCAATCATCCATTTAGCATGCCCCTCATTTACTACATAATTACCTAGATTCAAATGGCGATATTCCCTGACTCAGCCTGGAAGTAACCCACAAAGTCCTTCACCAGCCTTTCTTCTTGCCGCAACACCCAGGTTCAACCATAGATAAGGGTGCTCGAGACTGCAACTCTTCTGACGACTGCCAACCCAGGAGACAGTCAGCCTGCAGCACTGCCAGTAAAAACACAGGTGATTCAGTCTGCCCATGAAGAAACTCTCTCCCAGCCCTTCTGCTCCCCAGCCAGTGAGTGAGTGAATGACACAGCCGTTCTGCCTCAAGCCTTTTTCTAAAACCTCATGTGTCATTCAAATTGCCTCCATTTTTGTCATTCAGCCAATCCAATAATGTTCTGACCATGTTCAAAGCGCTTAGGAGCAGAAATAATAAATACATTTCAGTGCTGTTTTTCTGCTCTGAAATTTATTAAAACAATGCAGTGCCTTTAACAGAACGGATCTCACATTCCACACATCTGATTTGTCACGTTCCCATTCAGACACAGCACAGCTTTAAGCCTGCACATTTAATTCATTTCATTTCTAAACCACCATGCATTTCCATCAATCTGCACCAAGTTTATATCATGGACTGGTTTGCACTAAATGTTAGTATGGGAATCTGTTATATGTTAAATGGATAAGGTAAATGAGTATGTTAGTTTAATTTTATTAGGGTATTTTTTAATACAACGGAGCCTACAATTGTGTTATCGTGGAGCAAAGTGATTATTATGTAACATGTGTTCTGTGCATTCCCAACATTTGCATCTACTTAGATTCAGCCTGAAGCTCATACCCTTGAGCCACACATCGGTCTCACAGCCTTGACCCTAATTAATTCAGACCTTTGATCAAATGTGGATGATGAAATGTGGAGCTACCTTGTTGAAATTCAGAATAGGAGAAAGTATTTCCCTACTACACTTCCCTACATGCCTCAGAGAGGAGTGGGTTGGGTTGGGTTGGGATCAGAGAAGGATGGGATTTCTAATCATAAATCAAGGGAGGAGGGAGGAAAAGCAGGGGGATTTGGAGAGAGAAGGGAAAGTGTGGTTTTCACGGGAGTATCAACCACACTCCAAAGACTATTGAACTCTGTTGCAGTAGTTGCAGTTTCACAGTGGGTTGCATTATATGTGTTGCATAAAACACGCAGCCCTCATCGAGATTTATAGTTGGATCATGAATGGGCTCAAACCCTTATTGAAGAGGGAGCTGATTATACTTGGTCATGCTCTCAATTCAACAGAGGGGTCATAATCTGACTTGTTTACAGTAGATAACAATTATATGTACTGACCAATGGCCATCTCGATGTCTAGGGTAGAGTTTAATCTCAGTCAGGGGAATTGAACCTGGGGTAGCCTTGTTTATCTGTAACCCTGAAATAATGGTTTTGAGGGTTAGATCAGTCAAATTCTGCACATTGGTAATTGAACCTATAAAGATACACCAAGGTGACATGCTTAACATAATTTAAATATATGCTCCGAACATAGCCAATCCAGAGGTTTCAATGATCTAGAATTAGCAATTCCAGATTGCCAGGACCCTATTGTTTTATGTGTTTATTCCAACGGTATGCCTGTCCATGGACAGAAAGCAACTATGTCAGTGCTATCAACTGCAGAATGGCTGTACTGAAACAATATCCAAATGTTTTGAAATGTTCATAATTTTCCCCATCACATCAACAATAATGGAAAATACATTTAGCAAATATCTCATGGAGCCTATTTTCAAGAAACAAAGTGAAGATATGAAGCCATAGGTATATCAGATTACAGTACACCAGTATTAAATTATCAAGAACAGTTGCATTTATCTATAAACAAACAGACATGCAGGCCAGTTGCTAGGCTGGAGCAAATACTGTGACAGATGATCTGTGTTTGCTATGAGGAACATTTAAAGTCTTCATGTATAGATCAGGTGAAGTAGAAGTTGAAGATCAATGTATGAGTTGGGATTATACAGTCATCTAATTTCCATGTGCCATTGCATCCAGTCACTTTTATGTAAAAACAAATATGACAAAACAGAAAACAATAAATCAGTAAGAATGATCAAACTCCTTACTGCCAGTGCATGATCCTCTGTGTAAGGCAATAGTTAATGAAAGTGATCAACGCATCTCAAAGTAAACACAAATATGGCCAGCTATTAAGCAATATTAAGTCAACTTGTGCAAGGATGATTGTGCAGCAGATAACTAAACATATAAATACACATCCTAAATACATCAGCTGAATAATTCGGCAAAAGATGATTTCCTGTACATCATTACTGGGCAAGAGACCTGAAGCACAATAGGAATTGGACGGAAAACAGCAGGAATTGACAGCATCTCTATAGAGGTGCAGCAACAATTCTGCACAATATTTGCCCCAGCCTTAACTAGACTCTTTCAGTATATATGGAGAGGACATGGTGTCCCAATATCATGGAGAGAATTGAACATAGAGCCGCAGCTCTGCTCCTCCTGCAGTACCATGATAAACTGTTTAACAAGATTGTTTCATAACATAAGGACCTTCGGCGGTTTGCTACAAGACAAGTTTGTGTCTGCACAAGATATCACTGAACACACTCAATTGGTAACAATGCTGGTAGCCCTGCCCATCCTTGGGAACCTCCAGCTGACAGTACAATTTTGTATGGCCAAAAAGCCATTTGATAAGGTCAACTGGAGGTTGCTTAAAATGTCTACTTAGGAAATGAGCCGCCCGATACTCAGTACGACAGCCCAGGTCCAAAGCACTCACATCACATGATACACATATGTCACAAACCAAATAATTTTCTGCTGGTCTCATTCGTAGACCATTCCCTTAACTTCACATGTCTACTTCACTCATCTTTCCGTCAAATATAATTGCATATGATTATTAACTGAAAATTCCCCAAAATAAAAGGAATCACAAAAAATTCCTGGGGAGGAAAAGGTGCTTGCACAGATTATTTAATCTACTTTCATACACAAATCTTCATTAAGAATAAGTGGTATTAGTAGCATAATTATGTTCAAACATTATTTATCTAAGAGAATCAAAGTACAGGTAGATATATCGACGTAGCATTTATTGCACAGTAGGATCGGTTAAATGATTATCTAAATTAAGAGGGCCAGCCATTTTGTCATTGTCAAATTGTCAGTATTCAGCAATCACCTTTCAAAATGCTCAATTACTTTCAAACCTTTCAATGTACGTTTAATGTTGGACCAGCATTTCAGATGTCCCATATACATATTTCAGCACTGTGTATTTACTCTCAACATGCAATTGGTCCCAGTCACCATAATACTCTTGGTTTTATGAACAATGTGTTGAACATTGCTTTGGAGGATAGCAATGAAAATGGCAAATCAACTGGGAAGCTTTTCTTTATTAACTTTCCAAAACAAATGCTAGGACATTCTTGCAGCTATGAATACACCAAGATACAAAGAATTTCAACTTGCAAGAAGTGTGTGCGTGTGTGCCCATAATATTGTCTATTTAGTCATGAAGAAGTTTAAAAGTTGCACAAATAGTTATAAGTCTGCTTGAGAATACTCTGCAACAAATCAATGGCAGGGTCTATACTCAGAGGCAGCCCTTCCGCCATATCATTCAGATTGTTTATGCTAATGAAAATGTTTAAACGAAAATGTGCTTTCAGCAATGCACACCTTGACCATTCTGAAAAATGTGTGGGAAAGACCATTCAACCCTTGTTGCTGACCTTGCATGAGGTCCCTTTGTGAGTTGTCTAGAAAGGACCATTCAACTGCTTGTTGCTGGCCTTGTATGAGGCCACTATGTGAGGTGTCTGAACAAACAATTCAACTGTTTGTTGCTGAACTTGCATGCAGCCCTTAATTGAGTTGGCTGCTTTGGCTGGCCCATGTCTGCCTCCTTTGTTCCAATAGGTGTCTACCATAACTCCAACCTGCCTGGGTTTTAGTGATTTGGTCCTGTCACACTGATTTCTCAATACATCCCACTGCAAGGCCACCCTGTTTTTCATTCAGCAAGACCAATTTCTGTGCATCCCGAAAACAGGTGTCCAAGGGCCATATCAGCACTGTGGTTGTTAGAAGGGTATTTCATGATTACAGGAGGGTATCACGCAACCACCTTAGCTCAGATTTCTTTTCACCCTGTTTGCAACTTATGATGCAGGGGTATCAACTTGATGGTTAGCACACCCTGTTTGCCAGCACCTTAGAAAGCTGCCTAGATTGCCCAGTGCTTGCAATGACCATGGAAACATTATCTAATTAACCAAGAAGGAGAATGCGAGCTTGCACTGACCCTGGAAACATTATCTAATTAACCAAGATGGAGAATGCGAGCCACAACATTTCTAAACTGGTGCAGCAGGATGTACGCTGACTATTTCAGAGACAAAGATGAATTGCATTGCTGTAATTAATTCAGGATGACACAAATATATTCATCAAAATGACCTGGTGAGGATAAGAGAAGTGATGCAGAATTCCCCAGAGCTCACACACACACACACACAGGCGCACACACACACACACACACACATGCACAAACACACCCACACACAATACGCATTTAAAAAACTAGTCCGTAACACTGAAGCAATTTAGGGAGCAAAGGAGATCTATAAGTCCTTTGTCATCGCAAAAATGGACACCAGAACATCCAGCCACAGACATGACCTGCAGAATGTGGGAGCAAAGTTACTGGTCTATAGCTCACTTTTACTAACATTACATTAAAGTATTTTATCAGGGTTCCAGGAGGTCTGCTGTCATTTTATCCTTAATTGATCTTCCGCGAGTGTCACGTCACATTGAATTCTCAGAGGAATTATGGTATCATTGGCATATGTGAAAAAGTGATGTTCATGGTTGCAAAGTAGTTTAGGTAAAGCCCCTAAGTACAAATTAAAATATGACAGCATTTTTGTACTCCAATTGAAGAGAGTATACAATTGGGATTGGAAAGAGAATAGCGACAATGCTTCTGAATAATCCGCCAGGAAGGGTCATGAGGTGCAGGCGTTACAAAAGAATAAAAGAAGGTGTGAGATGATAACTACATCACAAGAATGTGCTACTGCAACATATAATTAAGATGCTCAAGATCCATTTCAAGTGTTCACGGCATTCTAATGTTAGAAGACTCTCCAAAAGCCACTCCATCAATAATACAGCACCTCACAATGTTCAGGTTGCAGTTTGTAACCTGAAGGAACTAAATAAGCAATTGCACTTTTCACCCCTTCTTAAGCCGCCATTTTGTAATGGCTTGTAAAGCTATTTTTCTTACACCTGTTAGGTTGTGAATTAGATGTCGATTCTTTGAGACAGACAGGATGTTCAGTGCTGGGAGGTGTTAGATCCTCTTCCAGTTCAGAATTAGTAGATAGTATCCTGTGCCACTGAAGCAGATAAACGAATGCTACAAATGGGTGAAAGAGAATAGGGTCCTCAGTAGAACACGCACATAGGAATTCCCACTTGTCAGTCTATTCAACTCTCATCCCAAGGGCAGATCCATGTGTTTTTAAGGAAGCGTAAGTGAACTGCTGTGCTTCAAATAGACACTAACAAAGACGTCCAGAATGTACTGAACGCATGCACATTTAGAAGCAGAAAGGACCATGTTTGAAACAGATCGGAGCAATTGCAATGGGATAAAGTGCAAATAATGTGATGAGCTATAATTACAGGCTCGACTGCTGAACTACTTACAAGGCTTTAAGTGTGGTGTTTATTTCCACCAGCAGACAGTGCGATTGCCCGAGAAATGGTGTGATGTTATCATGCTAGTTTGACTCGCCCATTAGTCTAGCCCCCATAATGTGAATGTGTTGCATCCCTGTGACTACATATATTGGAATGTCCAAATGAATACCAGCTAAACAACAACAAGTCCAACAATGGTTCAATGATATGCGCCTAGAAGGATTGGATCCACAACTCACAGTTTCATCAAAAATACTTAGGCTTTAGCATTAATTGCAGCTTGTCCTTCCAGAAACACAGAGCCAAGAAGCATCAAAAAGCCAGGCTCTGACTCTCCACCCATCACAAAATCAAACCCTTCATCCCACCACAGGACTCATAGTGCAGGTCCTTGTGGTCTCACACATAGATGGGGGAAATGCCCTTCTGATGGGGCTCCCAGCTGCTCACTTGGCTCCCCTAAAAGTAATGCACATTGCTGTAGAATTTCTTATTACGGGTGCACGGAAATTTGACCGAATCACTCCCATCCTACGCAAACTACATTGGCTTCCACTCCAGGCCAGAATACTGTTCACGACTGTATGTATCATCCTCAAAGAAGTCACAAGTAGAACACCAGTGTACCTGGTGGCTAAGCGCCACATATCTGGTGGCACAAGCTCCTCATACAGCGAAACAACCAACCTGCTTGAATCACAACTTGTTCGCAAAGAGAGGACCCACAAACAATCCTTCTTGTGTCACGCAATTCTCCAATTCCAAAAATTTCTCAAAATATGACTTTTTCAACAACAAGGACTAATTCCAATAGACACACATACCAATGCACAGTTATTGTTAAAAGATGCCAGCCCAAATGCTGGCTACCCACACTCTGTACAATGCTCGCGGCACTCGAGCTAGGCCTGTCCTGTAAACAATAAAATAAATGTTTTGTTTTAAGTAGTAAAGGCAAGCAATGTGACAGGGCAAGGTTGTGGTGACAGTAGTTAGTTGAGAAAGCAGTATAGATAGAAGTATTTATTTGAAAGTGTATTCAATTGGAACAGATGTATGCATTTGTTCACATAATTTGGTTAATAATGCCAGCACGAAGTAAAAGTACTATTCAGTTTATTGACATCCTTGGAAGTATCCATCACCCTGTAATTAACTACGTCTAAGGATGTGGTACAATCCATCAACTCAGGGTCAGACAGCTTGGAATTCATTAATGGAAGTAGTGGAGTTCGTAAAAGGCTCCTATGGATTAGATCAATACTGCTATTATGCACTTCAAATTCATAGATTTCTTTATCATTCTTATTCTTAGCCACAATAGAGCTTCAAGGAGATGCAATGATGCTGGGTTTCCTATACTGCAGACTTCATCTCTGCTATTCATATCGCTAGCAATGTCCACCGTCTTTCCACCATTTACTTCCAACTGAGTGCATTTAGCTGCCTCATTAGAAAGTAACCAAAAATTATGGATTTAGTAAATTTTCTCCCCAAGCATGGCATATAATTATTTACTATCACATTACGATGTGCAGCCGATGTGTTTGAACAGACGTTATATGTAAAACATAGTTTTAAAATGTTCTCTGGCATCTCCAGATTGCTTGTAGTTGGAGCTTTAGTATTACTCATGCACTTGGCTTCCACAGACATATGCAACCTAGGTTGCATAAGATCATATTTACACACAGCCGCCATATCACCAGAGTTCATATCAGCCACAGCAGGACTTGCCACTGTTGTTGGGGGGGGGTCCATATTTATCAAAGAGTTGCATTTTTCAGCCTCTATTTCACCCTACATGTTAGTGGACAAACCGCCAGCAGGGCTGACCCATTAGCCGGACAGCCAGATGGCAGCATAAAGGCAACGTGTTTTACCTGTGTCAGCCCTTGTTAAATATTTAAAGGGGGTGTGCCCATATAGACAGTGTAGAAACACTGATTCACAGCTCAAAGGTCTTAAAGACCCCCCAGTTGCTGTGATAAGCCAATATAACATGTCAGCGCTCCAACTGCACGTATGCCCCGCCTCAGTGCCTCAGCCCCTGTTATATATCCAAAGGGTGTGTGTTCAACTAGACTGTGTAGAAACACTGATGCATGACAGAATGGGTTTAAAAATACCCTGCAGTCACTGTGATTACCAAGTCAGTGATCCAACCACACATATGTATAAAGTGTATCTGGGCAGATTAGGATAACTTACTATCTTTACATAGAAAGCTGAATCTATGTATGTGTGTATGTGTGTATGTTTGACCGGCTAGACAAATCCACACCGTTGAACCCACATCTACCACATTTTGCATGGATTGCTCTTTTGTTTGGAGCAAGATGTTAGTCTATTTTTGGATGCAAACATCTTATAGGCAAAAGCATGTTTTGGATGTGTGTGTGTATTTTGGTCCGGCTATATAAATCCACACCATTGAACCCACTGCTACCAGGTTTTGCATGGATTCCTCATTTTTCTGGGAATAAATTGTAGTCTATGGGCCTCATTACGACCTGGGCATTAAGGGATTACCGGTACCGGTAAGGGCACTGGTGCAGGTTTTCCCTGACCGCCCAATTCCGAGGTCCCTTTGCGGGTCCTCCCTTAACGGCTGGTTTTACCAGCCGTTAAGGACGGGACCCGCAAAGGGACCTTGGAGGTAATTACGGTACCAAAATTTGCGGTACCGTAATTAACGCCTTCCCCATTTCCATTGAGCCCTATGGGGGCAAACATGGGAATGGGTAAGGGCCAATGATGAATGGGGAATTACCGCCCCGCCAACCTTGGAATGGGGTAGTAATTCCGCCATTCACCATGGCGGAATCGGTAAGGTACCGGCATCCACCATGGTGCTAATAGCGCCAGGGTTAACGCCTGGGTCGTAATGAGGCCCTATGTTTGCAAGCAAATAAATTCACTCCGTAGACACCCTCATTTACTGATGCTCACCCTGATTCACTTTAGTAGGTACTAGAAGGAGGCAAAATTTGGAAAAGCATTTGAAGCAAAATGTTCGATGTGTTGGTTATTCCTTTGAAATGTATTACTACTGTACACAGTTCAAAAGTGTCTATTAAAGCATTTTTAAAGGGAATAAAACAAATGTAAAACATTTTTTTTATCATGCCACTACAAATATGGGAAATGGCAAGGTTGCAGTTTACTTAAATTGATTCACAAGAAGAGAGCACAATCAATACATCTTTCTTGGACATGTTCTCAAATGTGCTGAAGTCATTCAGTGACTGCAACATGCTGCACAAAAAACGAAAATTTCCATCTGATTCAAAGCGAAATCAAATTCAATGAGCTTCTGAAACACAACAACAAATAGCAGCACGGCTCGCTGACCAGAGGACAAGAGCAACTTTCTCCAGGGCACATGAGAGACCAGAGCAAACTGATGCAAGACTTGCTGACAAGAGGACAAAAGCAACATCCTCCATGGCACATCAGACACCACTCGATCAGGACACAGGCAATGCCGGGTACCCCAGTCACTCAATTATAATGGACAACCTGTTTACTTGAGGACTAGTTGAAGTGATGGATATGTATATTTTGCAAACAGATGCATCTGCCCCTAATGGTTTTACTAGCCCACTTCCTAGAGGCACTGGTGCTACAGCAACCGATTTTGGAATTTGTTCCCTCCTAACTGGTCTTTGAACCCCTGGTGACAAAGAAATTCCATACTTCTAAAGAAGTAACAACTAGTCAATTTGTATAGGCAGCCTGGGCACCAGTCTTCATAATATATGTGTGTTTCACTCGTAGGCATTACATATTTCTTAAGAAACCCACTGCCGACCCATCCATTCCTTCCAAGAACTGCCATATTGCAAATACACCATTTATAGGAACACATATTGAAAAAATTGGCACATGACAATTGATGGAATTGTATGAGTCTAGCAAGCTCATCTTTGATCACCAATCTGGGTTTCATCCTCCAGGAGGGATTGAGTCAGCCCTTCTGTTCATGAGAGATGAATTTCTGCAATTGCTTGATAACAATACGTCAGTTATCCTTATTCCTCTAGATCTATCAGCCCCATTTGATACTGTAAATCATAATACACTACTAAACAATCTGAAAGGCATTCTTAGGCATTGGTGGGTGTGCTATGAAGTAGATCTCTTCCTTTCTTCTGGTTTAAGAACTAAAAGTCAAGCGTTTTCAACTATGGAGTCTAGCAGGATCAGTTCCTTTCCCTTGGCTATTCAAAACCTATTTAACGCCTCTTACTGACCTCATTGCTCCTTTTTCCTTCGCCTTCACAACCTACACACGTAACACTCAAATTGCACTCAGATTGGGAGATGCAGCGCCACCCCTTTCATATTTCATTCTGCTGCATGCACATCCTTTACTGAATGATAGACCGCAGTTTATGTCTTAATGCCTTAAAAAATTAGATAATCTTCTCTGGATCTTCTGTCCCTCTTCTTCCCTCCTTCTTCTGGCGTGCCACTATGGGCATCCCTCATATGCTCGGGAAAAATGTGCTTGTATTTTCGATTGGTCTTTTTGTCTTTGCTCCTGAAGGTCAAGAATGCCTCGGTTTCATCTCTACTTGCTTAGGCGCACCCCCCCTTCTACTGGGCATGTCACACGTCTTGCTGCTCTCTTGGCTAGATTCCTGTAACAGCCTTTAACTGGGCCTCCCCAAAAGCCTTATTCACCAAATGTAAACCATACAACACAAGGCTGCCAGAGTGTTCTTGGTGTGAGGCCCACAGGCCACAATACCCCGGCTATAAAATTCCTCCACTGGAAGCATGTATCATGTTTAAAGCTCTCTGCATTATATGCCAAACTTAGAGGGGTTCCGATCCATGGTACCTTAATGTAAAAATCAAAAGGTATTGTCCTACTTGACACCTAAAACCCTCAAGCTCTGTCACGCTCTGCATGGGCTCCATCAAAAAAATGAAGTTTGGAGTATGAGCAATGGCCACTGCTGGAGCATTTTTGTGGCATGAACTATGTATCCCCATTAATCTGTCATGCAGGAAAAGACTTAAGACTTTATTTTTCAAAAGGACCTTGACTCTTTAGATTCATGCTGTTAGAGGTTTCTCTAGCTTCCCCACAGTGTGGATGATGAATAAGAAACCAAGATGGAACTCCTTTTTATTCCACCTTTTATTTGTTTTTAGCTACTGAGGAAAACACAATTCATAGTCATAAATCCCACATATAACTGATTAGCTCCACTCATAATAAGAACTGAATAATTGCATCCCACCCCGCACGTCTACAATACCAAAAACTGTTCAGCTTCCAATAGTTTACCTAATACGATATATAGGTCTTGGACTTACTTGTCATTATTATTCCACACTTGTATCTATGCAGCACACATTCAACTAGTTGGGTCTGTATTTACCCCTCCTTGTTTTGTGTTCTGTGCAACATCATGCTTGCAGGCCAGGTATCTCCCAAAATAATTTCCCAAATGTCTTTCGGTCTGGCTTTCGCTGAGAAATGTTTACAGCAATCCATCCATTTCAATATCACATACATAAATCAAGTCTCTCCACCACTTCTCCTGCATTGGAAGTTTCCACTTCAAGGATATTCTACGTCTCGCTAGTAAAAGGGCAACCTGTATAAATGTATAGATATGTTTCTGTACTCAGCTGATGCAATTTAGCAGTGTTAAGTTGCCCTCTGCTATCCAAATGGCAAAGTACACCCACTTCAGCAACAGCTATCATTTCAACATACACATGTAATGTATCAGTGTTAGGTTGCCCTCTGCTGTCCAAATGGCAAAGTGCACCCCCTTTTCCAATACCTACCATTTCAACAAATAGAGCGAAACGCTGTATGACAAATGCCTCCTCAAGAGCTAAAATTGAAAGTAGTTGCTGCAATTATGCTACTTAATAATCTTATGCCATCACAGGGACTCTGCAATGGAAGAAGGTTGACAATTACACATCTACAAAGACACATGATAACGGCCCGCGTGATCGATGGAACTAAGATACTGTAATTATAGCGCACATACCTCTCATTCCATCTGATACGGTTAGCCTTTTCAATGACGTTCAATAAGTCACAGGGCCCTACGCCCCCTTCCTGGAAGTGATCAGTGGTAATTTCGATATTTAAGAAGGGGGACAGAAGTGACCCTATGAATTACCGATTGATATTGACCTTCAAGATATGCTAGAACGGCATATGTTACACCGGGAACAGCTAGTGTATAATATTTTTCCCCAAAAGCATATATCATCTTGCATGACCAAGCAATGTGCAGCATGATGACATTTTGCACTTAGGACACTTGGAGGCATCTATGCTGTCAGCTAAGCAGGTGTACAATACATCCTGTGTACATATTTGGAGTGTATTAATGGATTTCTCTGGCTAACTGAAATGTTACTGATCATTTCACATATCTGTGCCAAATGCTCCTCTTCTAACACATTTGGGAGATCCCTTCTCCACTTATTTAATGCTGTGCAGCTCTGCATTTGTCTATTATTTTAGATGTAAGAATACATTTTAGAAATTAGTCCCTTACTGAACCCTGAGCTCACTACATTTTCTTTGACACCCCTTCTCGCCCTGATTATTGGAAAACTAAGCCATTGAGCCCGGAGTGTTGCCCCATATCCTCCCTGCTGTGAAGCCCAAGTCACGTCCATGCCCTCTAAACATTTGCATCACATGAAATAGCTGGACCTGGTGCTTCCCAACAATGAAGTTGAGATGAAAACAAGTGCTTGTTGTACACTATGTTGCCTATCGTAAACCAACTCTAGTGCATGCATTTCAGTGGACTTAGTCCACACGGAGGTCACATTTGGGTTTCCTTCATCAAAGTGGCTAATGAAACCAGTTTAGCAATAGTCTCCTCCATCAGAACACGTGGGGTATTTCCTGTGTTTTGAAAATTTGTATTTGTATTTTGCATTTTATTTATTTGTGTAGCGCACACGGCCCACCCTCATCCCCAAACATCCAACCATCACCTCTTTTGTTAAACTATTCCCACTTCAATCTAGATGCTTGCTTTCCCACATTAGCTTAATTAACATTCTTTTCAGCCTCACAAAAAAGTAGTTGACAAATAAATTGGGTATAGCCTGGAATTAATATAATAGGTTTGGGAGTATAATCATGATGGCTATTTTGCAGTTGTACCCAACTATCTTTTTCGCAAGTTGTAGTAAAAGATGTTCATAATTGAATCAATACAATGCATTATCATCGATAGTGATTCACAGCAATAGATAATTAACATGCTCCATTTTCCAGTGAATTTCTCATTAGAAATGGTAATTTACCTCCAATTGAGTCAGCAGGGCCAGATCCAATTTATTGTTCACGGCATATATTGTGCATATTCCAATACATCCAAGTTGAAGAAGTGAAAGAAGATTAATTCAAGTTGGATCTGTGGCAAACAATATCATGTCATCTGCATACACTGAGATTAAAGGAGTCCTCTGTGGGTTTGGATTCCAAACCATGCATGCTTTTGCTGAAGTTATTAGGCCAGCGGCTCGAACATGAAGGCACATTTATTTGGAGACATGGGGCATCCCTAGGGTGTTCCTCTCATCAATGCAAAGTTTGCAGAAATATTTGCATTGGTAATCACTCTGGCCATAGGGTGCATGTTTAGCAGCTGAATCCATGTCAGAGCTGCGGAGCCCAGACCCAACTTCGATAGCACCTCCTATATAAATGTCCATTCTATATAGTCAAATGCCTTCTAGGCATCCATGAAAGCTGCTACAGTGTGCGAGGAGGGGCTCAAAATAGCTAATATGGAGAAGAGTCTTTTTAAGTTCAGCTGGGTAGAACTCCCTGGAACAAACTCATTTAGAATTTTAGCCAGGAATTTATAGTCAGTATTCAGTAATGATATTCATCTATTTGGGCCAAATGTATCCACAGCCTTATCCAGCTATAACAGCATCATTATATTTGCCTCCATCAAAGTTACCGGGAGATGTCCAAATTTAAATGCTTCCTGATATATTTTTTAGAGTGATGGGGTTGGGCAAACAATTAATGCTTTATTAAAACTTCTGGGAGATCATCTGGCCTTGGTTTCTTGGTGTTGGTCATACTCATAATGTTTATATCTTTTTCACGCGTCCATACAGGGGATTCTACAGCCTCAGCTTCCTCTGTATACAGATTGGGGATAACTGTATGTCCTAGGTAGGTCTGCAAAGTAGCATACAGGAATTGCACTTTGTAACTGTATAGCTTTGACAAGTATTATTCAATTGTTTAACCTCCGTAACATATTTAACACCATCAGTGGTAATTGCTGGGATGACTAGACTACCCATTTCTCTATTAGCAACCGGGCCAAGCCCTTACTTGGACTGCCCCCATCGCTAAATCTTTTTGTCACCAGTGCACTCAGCTCACTTTCGAGTCTATGAAGACTTTTGACAAGGTCGCTAAGAATCCCTGCTTCCTTTGCAATGTGTACTCCACTTATATATGCTTTATAAGCCTCCAATAAGGGGCCTGCTGATGACACCATAACAGAAATAATCTCAAAATACAAATACACCTACATAGCTTAACCTTTTGGCTCTTTTTTTTTTTTTGGTCTGGCAACGCCTGCATTTTGAGCTTCGAACCTCTATGTACGCTCCCACAGCCAAGCATCTTTATTAATTTTTTCAATGAACTGTATAGGGTGTGCCAACCCCTCCCCCTCAACTGAATATAGATAACTTGATACGCAGATCAAATAGTTCCATCATTGAAGAAATCAGTATTAGATTGCCTTTATTAAAAGTAAAAAGTGCACATGGCACTGTTCATATTTGGGTTGTGATGGCCCAGGAAATAAAGGGTGCTTTAAATATCACACACATACCATAATTGTATAAGGATATATTATGAATAAAGGATACAAAGGGAGATATGCTTAATTAAATAAATAATAGCTCCCTGAAGAAAAATACAGCGTCAGACAAAAATATATTTCTAAATGGATACTCAAGTGCAAAAAGGTTTCCAGTCCTAAATCAGGTGTGGAGGACTATGAACCATGTCACGAGTTTTCAGACAAGCAACAGAGGCTGATATATTTGGAGGCAGTCTTTGGCAGCACCTCGCAGTGAGGCAATTAGGTTTGTTAGGTTAAAAATGGAAATTGGCAGGAAAAGCAGACAAGATTGTGATAAGGCCAGATAAGTAAGGGAAGCTTAGATACATTTAGCCATGTTCTTATTGAAGAGGGTACAACGTGTGTCATGCAAACTATTCTGAAAGACCAGCTGTATTATTTTGGCAACCATAAAATAGGGTATATGTATATTTCTCCAACAGTACAAAGCACTAACTAACTTGGCAGGACCTCAGAAATCAGATAAGGATTAGATATCGGTGCGTGAAAATGTTCTTGGCAGGAGTTGAACACTGTTATAGTTGTGTCCAGCCAAGTCTAAAATAAGCATATCAGTTTCATGTGTCAGAGAAACTTGTGGATGCCAGCTTTGCTAATGTATTCTTGTTGTGCACACAAGATATGCTATCCAATGATACTAAATGAATGCTTTTTCTCTGACTAAAATGACCAATCAAAAGCATGCTCTGTACAAGGTGATCATTTGCATAGTATGTTGCATAATCTTAAAAGACTATGAAGCAGGGTAGAGGCAAAAATGTTTTTGAGTGTGTCTTGTTATTGCAAAAAAAACAAATCACGATGGATTCCACCCAGGCACCTGATTTCCCCTGCCTCTCTCTAAGAAGTGTTCATAGATGCCTGGTGCTAGAAAAGATGGGAAGCAGGACCCCGTTGAGGACTATGAGCCGGCAGAGTTCGTGACAGTATTTCACATCCATCCACCCAGGGAAAGGCGTCTTTTAATAGAAGGACACAATCATGTTTTAGCAGAGGAGTCGTGTACTCCAGAATAATGCCTACATTCCTGTACTGACAGGGGTAGGTATCAACTAGATCATGGTGCAACATTAAATTCATGAAAACCTGTGCAACCTGTGCAGATTGAGATGTTGGTTGCAACATGCCCTGAGAGCTATCTAATCTTTACTCTTGTACATTGTTAGAATTCCCCAACACAAAGAGTGGTTATATTTGTGTTGCACATATATTCTTTGGCCATACTTTCAAAACATTCTACAATGTTAGCATAAGGAGCATAGGCATTTAATATTTCTATTTTCTATTGTTTTAATGTGTTTATAGTTTATTAAAACCTTAACATAATTTTGTATACACATATTTAAAACCATTTCATGTAATTTCACAGTTTGTGGTACCAAGCCCCCAAATTCTTCCCAACCCAAAAGAATTCATTAGTATTCATACAAATATACTAGTATGTCTATTTTGCTCCAATTTATCAAACCAGCAAGAAATACGTTTCGCCCCTCTGAAAGCATTTCAAAATTCATTTTTAACAAATTGAAAGGGTTTGTGTATCAGGATCGAAACCTGCACACTCCTGTGTATAGTTTGAGCATGTAAAAAAAAATTATTTAACCACCGGTTTTCTAAGATTGTAATTGACCTTACATCCAGTGTATTCTCTGGAGACATAAAATATTAATCATATTTCTATGTGCATATTCCAATACTTCGTGGGACTTTTGCCAATCATTAAGGTCTTGGATATTCCATGACTTCAACTTTACTTCCTCAACTGCCTTTCCATGCACTTTCCATTTCTAATGTACAAGTACTCAAATTAGGGGTTGGAATACTGGTGATTTCCACATTTTACCTACATATCTCCCCTCTGCCCTGATTAGCCTCTCTCTTTACTACCTACACTGATCCCCCAACCCATCAGTGCATTACCGCTGATGACCCCTTGCTTATGAAATGAGAAGATTGAACCCATAGCGATGTAATGCTAGACGGCATTGAGACGGACCAACCCCTCTACAGGCTATCTAGATCAATTTCTTTTAGTGTACTCTATCTGATAACCTTATAATGCCAATGTTAGCAACTTACAAATATCCACAATTGTGCCACTCATATCTGTATGGTCCGAAAACACACTGCAACTCCCCAAAATCTTCACATCCAGCCTTGCTAGATAAAATAACTGTGCTAATCTGCTCATTTTATGTGCAATCAAGCAGTATGCAAATTTGGTGGTATTGTTACATTATAAGGGGATGTATTTGCGGTAGATTAGAACATCTGCAAATTCTACTACTTGCCCTCGGGTTCTTATAAAAACGGGTGCATTCCTCGTAAACTAGACAAAACTTGCTGAGGTAATTTTTGTGGCTCATATGATATGATTTGATAGGTTATTTATAACGCGCTTAATTCCCAGAGGTTTCTAAGACCGGACCTGGGGATCAAACATGTGTTGCTTTGTGTCGTTTTGCTTACAAGGCAAGCACATTGTCCCTTAGCTATCCTCCTGAGACTCATAATAATGTCTTGGTTTCTTTTAATGCGTTTCTAGCATGCTGAATGCCAGGACTGAAATCTAGGAAGAATTGTAGCACCCGGTTCTCATATCTGACCTCATAAAGGATAGCATCCCTGTCTCTGTAATTTTGGAATTTGAGTATCAATGCCCAAAGACCTAATTCCAAGTATCCTTACATTGCATCACTGTGAACACTCTTCTAAGTACTCACTCTTCTCCTGCAGAGTTGTGCAATTACGACTGGACTTTTTCATGTCCGTAAACAGTTGTGAATTTACAGCTTCTGTAATTTTAGTTCAAATTATGTCTACTTGTAGCACAATAGTATGTTCAAATAGGTATAAACAGTCCCTATAATAACATCCTACTCTACTGACAGGGATATCAATATGTATAATACAATAAAGAGTAAGATAACACGTCTTGTTTTACTTACATCCAACCCCCTTTACACAGGAACTCTATAAGGTTTTCCGGCATCAATAGTCCTGACAAAATGGACCGTCTGCTATGATTGATTAAAAAAAGTGTATAACAAATTTTTATTCAAATAATTCGAACTGAATTTAAACATAAAACACTACCCTCACCTAACACAGTGTACTAAACACTAAAAAACAGTTACTAAAACATGAAATACAAAGTTCACTTATTTGCATGACACAAAAGATATCACATAACATAACACAAAAAAATCTCAATGTGTCTCTAAAACAACAACCATCCCAACATGTTTCTGTTCTTCACTGCCCAGTTCGGGCGAACATTCTTCAGGGGAAATTTTTTTTTTTTTTTTTTTAAAAAAGCATCCACTAATCTCTTCAACACCGTGCTGAAAGGGTAGATTCAAACTTCTATACAGGCAAAGGAAGGCAAGAACCTCCGAGCCTGTAAGAGTAAAAGGAAAAACTAATGAGTTCCAAAAAGAGGGAAAGGAAGTACTACAAAATGTAGAAAAAGAACATGGCATAGAGGTTATGCCACACTCACACGGGTCCCAACAGGGCACCCACAAATTTACCTTTAAATGGTGAAACTTCAAAGCGCGTCACAGGATGACAAATTCGCTGGTTTCTCGCCAAATGAGAGACCACTACTTCACAAAAGCGTCATAGTCCGCTAAAGTATCGCCACACCTAAATGAGACAGAACCAATACACAGAGACCACATGCTCTGTTATATCCAGAAAGGGGCTTCAAAATGCAATTACACATGAAAACAGGGCTCCAAATATCATAAAATAAATTACCTTCACAGATGTAGGGATCAAGACTGTAACAAGCAAAGCAGCAATCAACGTGTTTGCAAAGGAGAAATCCACACAGTCAAGCCGTAAAGTATCAATCTGGAAAACAATGGATGCATGGCAATGAACACCATATGTCTGGCATCACCCTTCAACATGTACCGATGGGAGTGCTTTTATTTCACCCTCGTGATTAAGACTAAGTGCCCGTACAATATATAGAATGCAGAAAAAACTTCCATGCTGTCCATCCTACACAACGTGGGGAACCCATGGCAAAAGATAACCAAACTACCCCACGCGTACAGGAAGGGAATGTAACGGCAGTGGGAAAATTATCACACACAGAACCACAATGCTAAAGACTCACCTGTACACTCAGAGGGATTAAATCACTCTAATGGCAGCTTCCAAACGCACACAGCCAACACTGAATTCAGTGAAACCAAAAACTGCTGCACACTAACAGTACGTCTATGGTCGTGCGGCAACACAAAGAAAGGACTACACTCCTCAGTGTAGGAAGGAAAGTCCATCAAAAGGAAGGGCCATGTTGGAACGGACCCGGCAACATAGAAAAAGGACTACACTACTCAGTGTTGGAAAAAAAGTCCATCAAAGGGAAGGGCCATATTGGAACGGACCTGAAGCCTACTGGTGTAGAACAGATTAGTGGACACCACGAGCACTAAACAGGTGTTTTTTAAAACAATGATATGCTGGCACCAACACAATATGGTATATGCATCCCACACTGTCAAAAATCATACTTGGCTGACCAAATGCCAATCAATGCTTTCGTTGAGACCTAGCACATTACTCTGTAATTTAAAAATATTTTTTTGCTCTACATTCAATAATTTTCGATCTGTTTCAATTTTGGTATGTCCATGCACCTTTTTCAAAATCAGCCATGTGAAATCATTAAAACCATGTTTCTTTTCAATAAAGTGTTTGACAAGGGGAGCAGTAATCACCTGGTTTTTGAGACAGCTGCGATGTTCCACCATTCGAACTTTACATTGCCTATTCGTTTTTCCCACATAATGTAGGCCACACGGGCAAGTGATTAAATATACAACATTGGCTGTGTTACAATTTGTCATTTCACTGAAGACCCACTTTACATCAGGTAGAATTTGCAATACTCTAGTTTCTTTTGTTTGTCCACACATGCTGCAATTCCCACATGGAAAATGTCCTTTCACTTCAGGCATACCCCACAGTCTAGTTTGTCTAACCTGTGGAGTTCGCATTTCTGTCACATCATTTCTGATTAGAATATTCCGTAGATTCTGACTTTTTCTAAACGCCACTAAAGGAGGCAACACTTCTTTACCACAATAGACTTTCTTCCAAGTTTTCATCACAATGGTTTTGATTTTATAGGACAAATTCGAAAAAGTGTTAACAAAAACAGTGCCAATCTTTTTAGTAGTCTTGTTACTTTTCTCCAGCAATGCCTCGCGATTGTTATTGTAGGCTCTTTTTGAAGCATTTCTTATTACTCTAGACGGATAACCCTTGGCCAACAGTTTGTTGGTCAATACATCCGCACTTTGAGCAAAATCATCTTTTAGACTACTGTTACGCTTCAGCCTCAAAAATTGTCCGAATGGTGTTGAAGAGATTAGTGGATGCTTTTTTAAAAAAAAAAAAAAAAAAATTTCCCCTGAAGAATGTTCGCCCGAACTGGGCAGTGAAGAACAGAAACATGTTGGGATGGTTGTTGTTTTAGAGACACATTGAGATTTTTTTGTGTTATGTTATGTGATATCTTTTGTGTCATGCAAATAAGTGAACTTTGTATTTCATGTTTTAGTAACTGTTTTTTAGTGTTTAGTACACTGTGTTAGGTGAGGGTAGTGTTTTATGTTTAAATTCAGTTCGAATTATTTGAATAAAAATTTGTTATACACTTTTTTTAATCAATCATAGCAGACGGTCCATTTTGTCAGGACTAGTGATGCCGGAAAACCTTATAGAGTTCCTGTGTAAAGGGGGTTGGATGTAAGTAAAACAAGACGTGTTATCTTACTCTTTATTGTATTATACTTGTAGCACAATACCATAGATTTTGCTGGACAGCTGATTATGGCATTGCCTTCAGCTTCTCCATTAGTGCATCACCCGTAGAATGCTCTAGTTAGACTGCTAGACTCCACGATAAAAGGGCTCCAGCTCGTATTTCAATGTTTGCCTAGTATGCAAATGTCTGCAGACCAAGAGCTTTCTCCGAATTTGTTATTTTCCGCTTACATTTGTTTAGGCATGCCTCCCCAGCAATTTCGGAATTCAGGGCTAGCCCCTTGGGTTTGCGCAAAGTTCAGGTCCAAGGAACCAGCACATCCACTCAGCATGGCCCGTGCACACGGATTAGATGCCTGACAGGGTGCCTGCCCTACTGTTTTACATAGCATTGTCATGCGAGATGCTGGCAGTGGCGATGGCAACCTCATGAGGAGTAAACGCCTTTCTGTCATGGGGCCTCATTACGACCCAGGCGCTAAGTGTTTAATGGCGCCGTAAAAGGCTGCAGCGCCGTTAAACACTTAACGCCTAATTACGAGGTCCCTTTGCAGGACCCGACCTTAACGGCTGGTTTTTCCAGCCGTTAAAGTAGGGACCTGCAAAGGGACTTTGGTGCTAATAACGGTACCGCAATTTGCGGTACCGTTATTAGCGCCTTCCCCATTCCCATTGAGCCCTATGTGGCAAAAATGGGAAGGGCCATGGCGGCATGGAGAATTACCGCCCCACCAACCTCGGAATGGAGTGGTAATTCCCCATTCCGCCATGGCGGACACCGGCATGGACCATGGTGCTAAGAGCACCATGGTCCTCCGCCTGGGTCGTAATGAGGCCCATGGTCTGTTCGGAGGGCTACTCCAACTGATGACCACAGTCCCTGCAGACATAGTACCGGACAGTCACTCCATCCCTGCTGTATCAGTGCTTCACCTAGTCCCTTTCCATTGCTGCATGTTCAGTGGCGAGCAATAGTACACGCCATATTGTGTCTGCTAGTACTGGGCAGTCGTGCTGTTTTCTCCGGGTCTGCCAGCTCACCAATTTTGCATTTCTAATCGTGATTTCAGGCTCATTCAAATAAGGAAGAAGTCTAGATTCTAACCCTGACATTGCGGTCCAGTATTTCGGCACCATTTCGCAATAAATTCCTTAGTTTTGGCCAAAGCAGGGGGAACACTACCCTAAGCATCTGTTCATGGCTCCGGTCACCATGTGATTCCCGCCCCAAGATGGAACTCCTTTTAGTTATTTTTGCTTCAAGGTCATTGTACTGCCTCCTGTTACGTTTCCTCACACATTGGGCCTCATTACGAGTCCGGCGTTAACCGAGGCGGTAAAACCGCCTGGTTAACGCCGGACTCGTATTACCATTCCGCCTCCGTGATTCCCGGAATTACCGGGGCATCACAACCCCGGCTTTCCGGGAATCACGGAGGCGGAATGGTGTAAATCCCCATTCCCATTGAGTCCTATGGGACTCAATGGGAATCGGGATCATGGAAACACCGGCAGCATCTTGTAATGCTGCCGGTGTTTCCTCGTCCGCCTGCAGGCGGGCGGTGTTAAACCCGCCAGGTCAGACCTGGCGGGAACATCACCTCCCGCCTGCAGGGGTCGGGATCAGGCGGTCCGGAAACAACGGTGGCGGCGGGTTTACCGCCACCGTTATTTCCGGACCGCAAGGGTCGTCATGAGGCCCATTATGTTGTATGTGCTTGGGTTGCTGTGTTGTATGTACTGAAACCTCCTCCTTTTCCTCTCCTCTGTACTTAAATGATGTGCAATGCCCCAAGACTGAGAATGATCAAAACTACCCTTCCCTTAACTATTGCACTAACCCTTCCGTCCTCTCTTCACTTGGGGCATCACGAAATTACTGCGCTTGTAGTTGGTACCTTATTAAAAAAACAATACAAAATCTACTAGACCGGTTCATAGTCAGCGCCCATGTTACTGGAATGAGAGGTTGGCTACTTCAGGGGAAATCGAGGTATAAGAAGCTGAGCTTTATTTTTATTAGAGGTTCCCCAGTTTTTGTTGATCGACCCCCCTACCCTCTATTCTTTAGAGGAGGTGCTTTTCTGTTAGAAAGCTCTAAGTGTTTCGATATGCCAAACAAAACTGCTTCTGTAAACCTTTGATGGTCTGATTCTAGGTTCATGTCCTATAAGGTGTGAAAGGTGGAACTGGTTGAGATCTTGGGGGTGCAGCTGTATCACATTTTTGTTTCTGGGGACACGTTTTATATTGCTTGTGGAACAGTGTGATGCTTTTATTGTATATGTTTTCATTTTCCACTACTCTGCTCTTTATAATAAAATGTTTTTAAAAAGTGCTGTAATCTTGTGCACTACATCATTCGTGGACGAGGCCAAAAGGCATGTTTGCATTCGTGGACGAGGCCAGGAGGCATTTGTGCAATAAAACAACCACACATTTGTCCAGTATGGTTAATGGCTGGTCACCCTTGCCAAATTAGTGCATATGTTATCTTTCCCACTCACATCACAGACAATGCTCAGCGTCCTGTCTGCCATTTTTTGCCAAAGCATACATAATGCAAAATGAGAGTGACTGTGTCTACAAAGAACAATTAGCGCGGCTCAGAAAAAATCTCTTTCTGTTTAAGTAGCAGTGACCTTTCTGGCTTCAGTGGGCAGTAATGGCCTGCAGACCAAGCCAAAGCCTGAGTAAAGTAAGAGCCTTTGGGCCTGAAATACAAATGAGTTGTACAACGGTGCAATCCCATTGAAAATCACTTTACAAATCAGGCCCTTTTACAAAGCCCAATGCGTTCTTTGTCCCTGGGAAACATGGCAAGGCAGGATATTATAGCTACTACAAATTCTGCATAGCGCCCGGGGCGAAATAGTCAATTTTCTAGGTGGACAAAATGCGCGGAAGGAGAGTACACACCATTTCAATTTCCCCCCAAAAGAACAAACAGACATGGCTGCAATGCAAATAGCAAAGGCCATTTGCAGCATTCCTTTTTTTCGAGTTCCATGTGTGATGTGGGCGGTAGTGAGGGAGGTAGTGAGCCAGGATCATGAGGGTCAGCTAACATGGCAAATTTAAGTGGGATGGTGGGGGTGGATGGAACATGATGGGTGGATGTGGCCAGAAGGGCCAGAGGGACCATGGAGAGGGCACAGCAGCAAAGCAGCACACAAGGCAAATGGTTGACATGGGGAAGGAGGCATGGGGTAGGCTGCATGGAATGTAGGCTTTTGGGATTTCCTTGAACTGCAAAACTGGCCAATTCTGCCGCAGTCTCCACCTCTCCTGTCCCTTCCCAGGCCCTCTGCACGGCACTGGCTTCTCACATGATCTCTAAAACTCTGGACATTGTGTCCTCCCTCTCTTCTTCTCCCCTCCCTCCCTATATTCCCTGCTCTTCCTCTGGCCCTTCTGCAGCCACCTTTCCTCCCTCCTTCTCTGCCTTTCCCCTTTTCTCCGCTGATGAGATTTCTAGACAAGTCCGATCTGTGAAAGTCTTGTCAAAACAGGTTCACCCCTGTTCCTCCAAAACCATCAAGGACCACAGTGACACCCTGGTTCCTGCCCTGGCTGACTTCTGCAATCACTCCTTTCGCTACTGGAGTCTTCCCATCCCCCCTGAAGAGCTCCCTTGTGCACCCCCTTCTTAAAAAACCCTCTGCCGATCCCTCCTGCCCGGCTAACTATCGCCCAATCTCCATCACTCCCTTCGTGGGCAAGCTCCTGGAGAAACTCGCCATCTCCCAGCTTAATCTCCACACTGAATCTGTTGGTTGTCTTCACAACCATCAGTCTGGCTTCAGAGATGCCAGAAGCATGGAAACTGCTCTCGTGAACATCTGTGAAGACATGCTCTCCAACCTTGACTCTAACACCCCCTGTGTCCTCATCTTGCTTGGTCTCTTTTTTGCCTTTGACACTGTCAACCATGCCATCTTGCTTAATTGTCAAATTGATAACCTGGGTATCACTATTGAGGCCTTGGCGTGGCTGACTTCCGTCCTCTCCGACTGACCCTCCCAGGTCCAACTTGCGTCCTTCTTCTCTGCTATCTTTTTCTCTAACTGTGGTGTTCCCCAGGGGTCTAACCTCTCTCTCTGGCTGTTCAACCAATACCTGGCTCTCCTTGCCCACTGCATTGCTGCCCTCTGCCCCAACTTTCAGTCTTATGCTGATGACACTCAGCTTATCTTCAGGCTACCTTCGGCCACCTCTTCTCCGTCCCTCATCTCTGACTGTTTGTCTGCTAGCCAGGAGCGTTGTGCCGCCAATTACCTCTGCCGTAATGCCAGTAAGACTGAGATTCTCCTCATCGGCACACCCACTCCCTCCTTTCCTGTAGCTCTCTGGACGGCCTCTCTTGGCCCTCCTCCTTCTCCCACCTGCAAGGCTAGACTCCACACTCTCTTTCTCTCCTCACATCTCTGAAGTCTCTAAGAAGTCACACTACCAGCTGCACCTCCTCAGAGGTATTCTTCCCTTTCTTTCCTTCCTCCAGAAGCTCACTGTCTCCAGAGCCCCAGTTCTCTCCAGGCTGGACTATTGCAATAGCCTCTTTCTAAATCTTCCTGCTTCTACTCTACACCCTCTGCAACTCATTGAGAACCGGACTGCGAGACTTGTCCTTGGCCTCAAGCCCAGGCATCGTATCTCTCCTGGACTGACAGCTCTACACTGGCTCCCAGTGGCAGCGAGGATTAAGTTCAAAACCCTCTGCAGCATCCACAAGGCCTTCTGGGGCCTGGGGCCTCAATACCTTCAACTCTCTCTTTCTAAATATCTTCCATCTCGAGCTCTTCGCTCATCCGCCTCAAACTCCCTCAGGGTCAGTGGCTTGTCCAAGCAACGAGTTGGTGGTAGATCTCTCTCTTTGGCTGGGGCCTCCCTCTGGAACAGCCTCCCTGCCTCCCTGAAACTCGAGGAGAACCATCTTCGGTTCCGGAAGCACCTTAAAAACGTCCTCTTTGCTTCTGCTTTTTCTCCCCTTCTCCCCTGCTGAAGTTCTGCTGATTTTGATACTGCAGGGTTAACGGGCCACCCTTCTGATCTTGGGCCATCGCCCTTCCAGTTTCACGCCTGTACTGCCTCCCTGGCAACACCTGCACCTGGGGACTGTTTCTGTATCCCTGCAGTCCCCCCACCAGCACTTATGTCTGCACTCACCCTGCACTTGCCACCAGCTGGCCGCTCTTTTATTTATCTGTTATTTATTTATTATCCCATGTATTGCACTTTCCTCTCCCCTTAGCCCCCTCCCTTGCGCGATCTGAATGTCACCTGGCCTAGTAAGATCGTTGTCTGTCTTCCCTCGGTTCCCCCTCCCTTGCCTTGTCGCGCCTTGAAACACTTGTGTATAGGCGCGTTATAATTGCAATATCATATCATATCAATATCATATCATATCATTAAAGCTTGCATTCCCTGAATCCTGATTGGTTATGATATGATATGATATGGCATTTGTAACGCGCCTATACACAAGTGTTTCAAGGCGCGACGAGGCAGGGAGGGGGGAAAAGGGGGGAAAGACAGACAACGATCCTACTAGGCCAGGTGTCATTCAGATTGCGCAAGTGCAGGGGTAGGGGGAAGGGAAAAAGTGCAAGGGGAAGGGGAGAGGGGGAAGTGCTGAACAGGGTAAGTAGAATAAAAATAAAAATAAATAATAAATAGGGCCAGCTGGTGGCAAGTGCAAGGTAATTGCAGACAAGTGCTGGGAGGGGGGGCTGTAAGGGATGCAGAGACAGTCCCGCAGTACAGGGGTTGCCAGGGAGGCAGTGCAAGTGGAGAGCGGCTGGGCCAAGGACCGAGGTCGGTGAGAGTGGCCCAGGTGCAGGTTCAGTGCAGTTTCAATGAAGAATTAGCAGGGGAGAGGGAGAGAGAAAGCAGAAGCAAAGAAGAAGGTTTTGAGGTGCTTCCGGAACCGAAAATGGTTCTCCTCAAGTTTCAGGGAGGCAGGAAGGCTGTTCCAGAGGGAGGCCCCTGCCGCAGAGAGAGATCTACCCCCAGCTCGTTGGATGCTAATTGTTTCTAAACACATAAGTATGGATGAAGTTTTGTTAGGGCAAGGACATAGCTTAAATCCAACGTTTTCAGCCACAGGAAAATACTTGCAGTTATGTTGTGGGAGCCGGCAAACATGCAAAAGACCATTTGGAAACAGTGATGGCAAGGTCGAATTCAGCTGATGGAAAAGATCAGGGTTCAAAACACAATCCTGTGGTTTCTCCTAGATTTCAAAGACAGAACGATAAGGCTTTGGTGTTGCTAGGTCAGGAAAAGATCCTGAGCTACGCTAATGTTGTGACTGTCGGTACTCAGGGCTAGCTAGTCTTTTGGTTTTAGCCCCTAAACGTCAATCTAGGGCTACAGCTAAAAGACCCGGGGCTGTAGCCACCATAACCCCCTCCCCTAGCAATGCCTCTGAGAACGACTTTAAAAATCGACACCAGGAAAACACAGGAAGGATGTGGTTCTTCGACAGCGAGCAGCCTCTGATTTCGCCAGCATCCTGCAAGATCCAATAATGCATTTGGAATGCTGATCTTTCAGTCCTTTCTGCATATGCAATGATACAGTATCAGACTTCCAGGGAGGGATAGCAAAGGCAATATACGTTTGTAGTAAAAATAATGATGTATGGGGCACACAAAATTTTAAGAATTTCAGGTTTCTCTCATTTAAATATTTTCAATGTTCAATTGATCTTCAATCAGGTGCCACAGATGCTGATCTTACGGACAGTGTCCCACCTGGGCCAGTGGGACTAAAGCTCTGTGCACACTTTATAGCACAGCACAAACACAATGCTAAACTTTTTCCTTAAGGTTTTATAAGGTCAATTTAATAAAGTACAACTATGTCAACATTAAAGAATTAAACCAACTTATTCTTAAGAGTATTAGAAACTAGAATTCAAGGATTGTGACAAGGAACATTTGAATTCTATTTTCTAATACTCTTATGAATGTGTTTGTTTAATTCTTTAATGTTGACATATTTTTACTTTATTAAATTGACCATAAAAAACCTTAAGGAAAAAAGTTTAGCATTGTGTTTGTGCTATAAATTGTGCACAAAGCTTTGGTCCCACATTCCCGGGTGAGACTCACTTTTCTTCAATATAGGTTTGTATACACAAAATGATGCAGTGCTTCTTGTTTCTCATTCAGGGACATCATTTCACCAAAATGCCAGGAGTAGCAGAAGTGACATCACACGACCCTTGACCCCCTGATGACATCACAGGAAGCGATATCATTGGACCCCACCTCGAAATGATATCATAGGAAGCGATGGAACACGACCTTTCACCCGTTGACAAAACAGGAAGTGGCATCACATAGCATTGAACACTATGAAAAATATGGTTACGATATCACTATAATGCGTTGTACATTTCATACAAGAATGGATCGCCATATGTATCGTTAAGATCAGTGTGTATAGGCCCATATTACCAAATTACTGTGAATGCAAGCAGACCTCCATGACCAAATGATAATGATGTGTTATATATAGCACTTACGCTTAAGCGCTTTATATAGAAACAATATACACCCAATATCACCCAACCTGTGTTGGTACTCATTTATCGACCTCAGAAGGATGAAAGGCTGAGTTGAGGTGTTTAAAAACAGAATAAATTAGTGACTCACCCCATGAGTCTAGCAATTATTTTATAGAGTTCCAAGAAAGACACATTATTTGGTATTCCTATTCTTTCTTATTTAGGGTCAGTGGTGAAAGTGTCCAGTGGCACTCCTGTTCTTATTTTTTGTCTTTTTTTTATTTTTATTTTTAGAGGCGACCTGAACAAGAAAGCCAGCCACTCCAGAAGTAAGGAGCCACATGGTGCTGGCCACACCCCACGAGCTTGCATTACAAAAAAAAAAAAAGTTATAATTTTTTTTTTTATTTTTTTTAGCGGTCTTAAGGGAGACCTCAGGGGTCGCATTTGCGACCCCTAAAAGACGTCCCTGTTTTCATTACAGGTAGATGCTACTAAACATGTGTGGATGAAAAGCATTTGGTCCTTTCATTGGCTGTTGGAGAATGTCTGCAGATGTATCTCCAGAGCCGAGGCCTGGGTTAGCTAGATGTCTAAATTGCATGAAATCTGTGAAGATGAATACGTCTAATCGGCCCTGCATACACACCATGGCTCTCCGACTAAAACATTCGCCTTTGTGAGTCCCGGGGCTCTTATCTCTCATCCGTTCCCATCTGTTTGCGTTGCATATCATGCATTGTGTAGGACAGGTGGCCGACATGGATTGGGAGCTCTGCCCTTCACCTGCGATTCAGTCTGCTTCTTTGGGAGTCATGGAGTCGTGCATCTGATTTTGCAGTACAGAGACATCCAAGCACTGACAATGGGTTCCATCTGCCAAACACCAGAGCACAGTAACCCCCCAGCTGCCTGTCAGTCTTTAAAATTCCAAATGGGGATTTGATTGCAAACAGCAAGTGGCATGGGCTTCAACTATGAATGCAATGCCACAACCTGCTGTCATACCAACAATTCTCAGGTGCTAGGCAAGTGATCTGTGACACCGCTACAGACGTTGATCGAAAATTCTAGTACAATGTTTAGCACTGGGGAAAACACGAATTTATAAATACATATAGTGATCATTTCCTAAATGATTTCAAGTGCCTCTCTATAGATGAGCATGTCAAAATTGAAAATGATCGGGCTTCTCCATCAGTTTTTGGGAAGGGTAGGGGCCCTTTGAATGGGGCCAGTCAGCCTCTTGTTTGAACAAGGGCGGGATGGTCATTTTCAGAAACATTGTTGCATATCAATTGAAAATGCAATATTTCAGTTGTTACTTAAGCTGTCAAAACATTGTGGAGAACGTCTGATAATACAGACAACAATAAAATGTCTTCTTAGACTACGATGCAGGTTAGTATTCAGGTACCCTACCACACATGGAGACAGATACAAAACGTAGTGTAATGCTTCATTTGCGTTACCCATTTCAGAGTTCCTGCATGCTGGACCATTTCGCACTGACAAACCTCTGCATTTGTACAACTGTGGATCTGTTTCCTGCATGGCGTAGGGAATCAGCTCTGTGTGTTTCCTCCGCTCTATGCAGGGCATCCACAACAGTGTTCGTCACATGACAGTCATCTTTGCCTGCAAGCATGTTTGGTGGTTGGTGATCCAGTTGCCTTATTTGCATGTGATGAATTTCTGCGTGGTATCTTGGGTAACCGAGGGAATCATGTGCCAGTAGCATGCCCAGACCTTTCACTGTGTGGCCCAGTGGGGCACTGACTTATGCAGGGGTGGCATGAAGTATGAGTGCAGACACACATAATGATCATAGATCAGGGTGACACCTGCAGTGGCCAATCAGACTCCAGGGGTAGCGCATGCCACCTTAGGACACTCCCTGGACATGCCACTGTCCCGTGCTAACATCCTCTTCTTGTGCATAAAGTCTGAGGTGTTAAAATTTTGCCAGTCAAACATGCTGAGTGCTTTTCAGGTCTAGCTGGTAGAGAGCAACATAGATCCATCCCTGAGATAAAACCTGGCACCCTGTACCCTATTGACCCTCAACTTCTTTGATGCTCAGAGGGATTTTGAGAGGGTTAGTTGAGGATGTATGTGACAAGTATTAGAGTTTAGTGCATTCCATCCACATTTTGATCACCTCCATGTTTATACTACCGACCCAATAGAAACACTCCGGACGTTTTACCTGTTAGCAATTGAATTTGGTAAAATAACTGTCTCTATACAAGTTGAACGACTACACATCACAAACCACGACCTGAACTTGGAAGAATTCTCTAATGCACAACAATGCCTTTGTCTTTGTTTGAAAGGATTCATTTTGTTTAAATAATCGTCCTTTCTATATGTCTTAAGATTTGCCTGTTAATCTCTCCAAAAAAGAAATCTCAGGTATTAATCAAACTATTACTAGATTCATGAGGAGTGAGAAATCAGCATAGCACTGCCGGCACAAACCTTCAAGGCATTAAATGAAACTTTAAATTCTTCAACTGGATAACTTAAGCCAATAGGATAAATTGTCCCAGGGATTTACACGTTGACGAATGCAAACCATCAAGGACATCATTGCAAAAACAAATGGACGTACACAACGTTGAGACTGTCAATGTTTCAAAAATATTAAGATTAAATCATTTGGTCCATTCTCAATAAATAGAACTTTTCAGGTATAATTTTGACCAGGTTGCCAATGAACATTCAGGATGTGTGTTTGGATGATCGGTTCTAGGTTTATTTAGAAGTATTTATTCTATTTAATAATGATGATGTCTATCCTTAAGAATATTTCCTTAGCAAAAATGTTGTAATGGCAAGAATTGGACACATGATCACAATCGCAACCTGTGTTTCAAAGTATGGTTTCCAGACCTTTTTTTTCTAAACCGACCATGAGGATACAAATATCCTGTGAACATCAGTCATCTGTCAGTGACTTTATTAAATAATGGCGTCCACTCATGATACTTGTGTTCAAGCAACAGGAAGCCTATGAAAGGGACATATCTTCAAATAATAACCTCCACTAGGTCCCTTGCCCAGCCTCTGTGTGATTCTCTCTGATTGTCCCGTCTTCATGTCAGTTACTGTCCTCTTTGTCCCTGTGTTCTTGTATCTGCGCCCCGAAGCTTGCGAGCTACCGGCGCAATATAAATATTAAATAAATAAATAAATAAAGGTTATTTAAGAGATAAAAATAGGGTACAATCTGCTTGTAATATACTCCTTGCAAATTTATTTAAAACACATCATGTGATGAGTCATTTCACTTTTACCATCACTGATTATTTGTTTTTTTTAATTTTTTTTTTAATTTTCAATATTTACAACATGTCAAAATAAAGGGACTTGTTTTTATTTTTTTATTTTTTTACCTTTACTGAATTTTGAACTGAAAGAAACATGCACCATTACTCGGGTTCTTTTGCCTTTGGATTTCCTTCCTTCATCTCTTCCTGCTCATACACATGTTTTTGGAAATACGCTCTGCATGTTTCTTTTATTGGTAAAGAAAATGAATTTGTGTATAATTTGGTGTAAGAATAAATGGCTATTTCGCCAAGAGGTCAACATCTAAAGTGTGCATCCCTGGACAGCTTGCCACAGAACTGATTTCCACTCCCAGATGTATGTCCATTTGACTCTTGAGTTTGTGCCCGACACCCTGTCTGTGGGTGTGTACGGGAGTGTGTGCTAGTAAACGAACGTGCATCTATATAAGTGTGTGTTTATGTGCGCATGTATGCATAATATCACATGTTGAAATAGAGGATGGCGCCATATTACTCTGACATCTAAGCACTGTAAGTAACAGTTGGCATAACTCTTACCAAACAGAAGGTTTTCAATTGATTGCCCTTTGAATCATGTACGGCTGTGTCGGCGCTGTCAGGATTGAACTCTGTGTATGCAGTTTCCCCAAACATGTCAGTGGCGAGCACCTACATTAATTAGCTAGCTCACTTTGCATGTGTGGGAAGGTGTGTCTGTGTGTGAGAGGGCATGCGATGGCATGTATATTGCAAGGACATATGCGGTGACTATTGCGTGTGTACGTTTATTCTTGTGTTTGCGTGTGCATGTGGGTTAAGGTACTACAGTACTTATGGGGTAAAGCGAATATAGCTATGATATTTTATGTGTGGGTAGGAGGGTTCATGGAGGTGTAAGATTGCTTGAATTTGATGTTGCATGTGATAGTGTGAGACCTTATTTATTTATTCACATTTGTAAAGCGTGCAACAGCCCGGAGGCATTGTGGCGCTTGTTACAGACAGATTTCTTAGTTACAGGTAAGGTGACAATTGCAATTTTCAGTGCAGGCTTGAGAGAGAGCAGTGCATACAGTGGGTTAGATGAAGAGGGAGGTTTTGAGTTTTTTTTCGGAAGGCAAGGAGAGAGTTTTCAGCTCTGATGCCTCTTGGTAGATCATTCCATAATTTTGCAGCTATGAAGGGGAAGCCTAACCCGCCAGCTTTGGCTCTTTTGATGTGTGGGGTGTGAAGTTGGTTAGCGTAGGGAGTCCTGATAGGTCGTGTAGAGGTAGATTTTGCTATTGTCTCTGATAGATATGATGGCGCTGATGGACGTTCCTGGCCATTCCTGGCATATGGTAGTAGGACTGGGCATATGATATGACAAATGGTGTGCGTACACACTGGGGCAGCATGCTTAATTACATAAGCTGAATTACCACCCAGTAGATAGGCCACATGCACATCATCGCTCCCATATCCTTCCTTTCCCATTATCCCTTGATCCATGACCCACACCTGGAGGAGATGATGCTCTTAACAGTTAATCATTGGCTGTATTCTCTGGCCAGCCATACACCCACTGTCATCCCCAGTGTGTGTATGCACGTGGGTTTGTGTGTGCGTGTGTGAATGTATGAACATATGAGTTCATGTATGCAGACGTGAAAACACATCTGTTTCCAGGTGGGGAAAACATGGGCATTTTCGGCTTTATATGGGATCTGTGGGGGCTACCTGTACACATGAGGGAGCTGCCTGAATATAGGGTAATAATGCATAACATCTTTAATGGCAATACCTAGCATACTTGGGAGCTACCACCACGTTTGATATCTTTAAAGGAGAGTTCCGGGACTTTTTTTTTATTGTCCCTACGGGTCGGCCATGTGTTTGTAAGCATAAATCGGTAGATCGTAGGAAACTTTCCTATGGACCTTACCCGACTTTTCGCCCCTTATCGCACTCGAAATCAGCCTCCATTTTGTGATAATCCTATCATTCCGCCGCATCGACCTGGCTCACCTGCCTTTGCGGCACTAAATCAAATCCCCCGCCCCTGAAACAGACTTTATCAAAACATTCATATTCCCCGCCTCTATCCGTGACGTGACTGAGCTGCGTAGGCAAACGCGCCCAGGCGTCTTCTACGCGACTCCACACAGACCCCGGAAATCAACACAGATCAGCTCACAATACAGCGCGCCACAATTCGGAATATGAAACTGTACTTTGAAATCAAACCGCAAGATTGTACATTTGGCAAAGTACGTTTATTGGACATCAAATGTTTAGAGAATATTCATCGATTTGCATTTTTATTTGCTCACGTTCCAAAAAGTTCGTATTGAGGAACGCGATGGTCCTTTGCTGTACACAGGGTCTTAGAGCATCTCACAATACAGCGCCACAATTCGGAATGTGAAACCGTGGTTTAAAAGCAAACGGCAAGATTGTACATTTGGCAAAGTACGTTTATTGGACATCAAATGTTTAGAGAATATTCAGCGATTTGCATTTTTCTTTGCTCTCGATCCAAATTAGTTCGTCTTGAGGGAAGCGATGTTCGTGTGCAGTACACAGGGTGTTGGTTTACGATAAAAATAAGCTCTTCGGTCGCACTGATAATCGCATGGCTGTTCCAACAACGAGGCACTAGGCCACCACAACGGTAGGTATGTTGCATCTAACCGTTAGTACCGCATAAGGGCATACTTGTACTTGGCGATCGTCCCATAAAATGGTCAGGGTGGTAACGTTGTTCACGCGGAGAAGCAACTGGCGGCTGTAGAAGCCGTCCGCCGGTGTCTGGTACTCGTGACACAGACAGTAGTGAATGATGTACCTAAAAACATAAAAAATGAAATTAGTCTCACCATCAGATCCTTATTAAAATTATTCATTTCATAGCGAGGACAGCGCTACTGGGTGTACACAAGTGTTTAAAGGCGTGGCGAGGCATGGAGGGGGGGGGGAGTGGAGTACAAGGTAAGTAGCATAAAATAATAAATAAATAGGGCCAGCTGGTGGCAAGTGCAAGGTAAGTGCAGAACAAGTGCTGGGAAGGGGGGGCTGTAGGATACTGAGACAGTCCCCCAGTGCAGGGGTTGACAGGGAGGCAGTGCAGGTGGAGAGTGGAAGGGCCCAGGACTGAGGTCGCAGACAGTGGACCAGTTGTAGCAGGGGAGAGGGAGAGAGAAAGCAGAAGCAAAGAGGAAGGTTTTGAGGTGCTTCAGTAAAAGCAGATGTTTCTCCTCAAGATAGTGCGCGGTAGAAAACAATATGCCACATAGAACGAACAAGTACAACTGAACCCGTCTTTAAAGCCACTGTATAGTAATGAAATTGCGGTATAAACTCATCAAAAGTTACTTACATTATATTTGCATTTTCCATTGTGTCTCTGTGTAGGGCAGACCCGAAACACCACTCCTTCTTTGCCGACGTTACTTCTTCTAATGAACGTGGCTCATCGTTTCGTTTCTGAAATTTTATTCATTATCTTTTCTTAGTCTTTCAGGATGGTCCCGGCCTGTCAAGGTCAAATCACAATAGAACCTTATATTGGGTCGTGGGCCGTTCCGCCACCCGAGCAAAACATCAAAGCAGCTGACCTTCACTTTGAGCGAGCACACATTTCTAGTTAGCTGCAGTTAGTTTTAGGGACATCTTGTCTGCGTGCCTTTTTTTTTATTGTCCCTATGGGTCGGCCATGTTTTTGCAATACGGAAACATTCTATAATTTTTGTAAAAATGATTTATATTACTGTTTGGTTTAATTGCAATGGGCCTGCAACATGAGGAGACTCGAGAGAACAGACAATCAAATTACAATCATTTAAACCGTGATGTGTATTTCTCAATGAGCTCTGCTTTAGGTGGACATGGAACAGAGGCAATGTTGGGTGGCAATGCAGTTGTCCCCTGCATAGGTTCGTTCACCACTCCATGTATGTGCCTATCGAGGACATCTACGATAAGTCTCTCAATAAACTCATATTGCATATCCTCAAACACTGGTTTGATCACCCATTGTTTACTTCTTTTAGTGAAGGCCTTATTGTAGCGAAGCGTCCCTAAAGTTCCGGTCGTCCTACTTTGTTGACGGCCAACATTATGGTTATGTGCCAAGACCGCTAGAAGAGTCCGATTTTTCATGCCTTCCATGCCAAAATGCAATCTTTTGGGCCTGTACTTTAGGCACATATTGTGGAACACCTCCAAATCTCCTGTGTGGCAGAATTCCGTGAGTCCCCTCAAATCTCTTGTTATAGTTTTATCAAATACAATCTTTTCAATGGCCTTGTGAGTGGGTGATGAAGGAATCAACCACTTCTTCTTCCGTGCCTCCTCTGTGGACAAATGGCCATGTTCACATTTGTGGAAATGCTCATTTGTCGACCATCGATGTACGTTGCTACAGTGCAACATTACTGACCGCCATTTTTCCAGTAGAATTTCCAAAGACCCTTCGCATGTTTTTGAGCTCCACCAAAGATGGTTGCTGATTGACTTGGACCACTGTGAAATACCTTGCATATCTTTTTTTTTTCCTGCAGCCGACAATTTTTTATTGATTGTTTTTGCAAGATGCCATACGTCAAATTGGTGATTTATATTTTTGTACTCTTCTCTCATTGTCTTGGCAATTGAAACGTGTCTGTCCGTGGCTATCAGGTCGATCACCATTCCCCGCGATTGTAGTTCTTGCAATGATGCTACAAAGCCAACTTTCTCCATGGCCACTGAGGATGTACTTTGTGACACCTGCACGACCACCGAACTCACAATTTTCTTACTTTCCATGTCCTGAAAGTGGTAGGTGCAGTACTTGGCTGAAAATCCTGGGCTGTCGCACTGTCCATCACCGGCTAGCCTGAAGCGTTTGCCCGCGAATGTACTTTCCATTGACATTTTTTCCATTCTCCAAGCTTCGCTGATGGCTGGAAATAGATAATCGGTTTGGTATTTGTAGAACTGACTTTTCGCAATGAAATGGATTCCCACAAACTGAAAGAAATACTGTAACTTTTTAAAACTTGAACCACTAAAAAGTGCGGCCGCTGCACAAAGTAGATTGCCTGCTGGCAGTTGCCCCAGCATGGGTTGTGCAGACCATGCGAACGGATGATATTGTGTACAGGTGGCATGTATTTTAAGGTTAGTGCCTCGAATTGCACGAGTCACATTAATCAATGGCTCCCCACATACTTCCCCACCAACCGAATGCCCACATTTCATCATCATAATAATATCCATCAAACAGCTATCGAATACAATGAATTTGGCCTCTTTCCTTATACTGTCACTCTGCATCCCAGCTGGTTCGGCCTGTAACGTTGAGGACATGTCACTCGCATGAAAGGTACAATCTCTGATATCGTCTTCCGCTATGCTGAGTGATATTGATGGTGTTTCATTGTCGTCCACGTCATTCTCTTCCATTGCAACATCTGTTCCTTGTCCGGAGATGGGAGAAAAAAACAATGTCTTCAACTTTCGCGCGCTCTTATTTTTTGCGGGTGTGGATTCTGTGAATTGATCTCCGACTGCATCCAAACTACCAGGAGGACATTCACTATCAATGGCTGGTGGTGGTATAGCTCCGTTGTCAATCACTTCATATTCTTCCCATTGGCACGATGCATCTCCAGTCTCAAGTCCCTGCCAAAAGGTTTGACAAGCAACATCTCTCGTTCGCTTCACTGTCTGTGTAGATCTAGTTCTTACACCCACTCGCAACTAGAGGACAGATTAGAAAAGGGATGTTCAGTTTAAACACAACTTACAGTATTGAACTATTGACAGTGAAAGACAACATAATATAGTGAACAGGACACTAACCTTCTTTTGCTTTCTTTTCTTTGAAACTTTCTTGCCTCGAACTTCAACATCTGGACGCTGTTGCTCCGACTCGTGTGTGCATGTCTCCACTTCCTCTCGCGCTGCAACGACTATATTTTCATGATAAGCACATCCATCACTCACTGAGGCTCCATCGACTCCCTGAAACATAGAACTTTCATTAGTATGTATAATAATATTGAAAACACAAAATGTACTTGGGGACCAATACCCATACGTACATCTCAATAGCAAAACACGAATGAACGCATTGTGTAGAACATTCAAACGACAATAGTTCACGCATTGTTGATCTAGTTAGATTGAACTGTCAAGATCCATACCTCGGGCTCCGCATAGACTTCCATTGATGATATTATTGAAGATGACGCTTCAGCAACTCCCTGAAACACAGTAATTGCATTAGTATGCTTTTCTATTTTGTTAAAAAGAACATAAACTTTGAGCAGGCGTCAACGGCTCATCTAAATAGACCTGCACAAATGATCAGTTGTCTAAAATAAATAATGGATATGTAAATATGATTCGATTTGCTCGATCGTTGGAAGTGTCACCACCCAGAGATCTGCATCAACTACTAGGGGTGATGTTCTTGTAGAAGAAGCTCCGTCATCTCCCTGAAACATAGTACTTGCGTTAATAAAGAAGGAAGTATAGCGGATGTAATCACGTCATATGATTTCGCTTGATCGAACTGTCAGTATCCATACCTCGAAATGCATAAGAACATCAAGGGACGATGTAACTGCGGTGCACACTTCTGCAAGCTGTTGCGCCGACCCGTAACTGCATGCTCCCCCTTCTACTTGGACTAATGCTCCATCGACTCCCTGAAACATAGGACTTTCATTAGTAATGAACACAATATTGAAAAAAGAAGACAAATAGGAGGGCGACGACAGAAGGACATATCAATGGCTAAAAACGAAAGAAACATTGTGTGTAACAATCACGCTACAAGAATGCAAGATCTGATGATCTCCATCGATGGAACTGTCCGGAAACGTACCTCGAGCATCTGAGTGACATCTACGGTTGTCGTCAATGCGTTGGACTCCTCAGCATCTCCCTGAAAGACAGTACTTGCATTATTTTGGATAACAATAATTATAACTGAAAACAAAGACTAGAGGACGAGTACAAGGGTGTACCATTAGGTAAAATAATTACACGATCAATTAAAACTATTGATTTACATGCCTAAAACAAGTCAGTGTCAGAATAGCTAAGTAAGATTACCCGATAGGCGCTTGAAGTGGCTGATGACTGCAATAACGACACGGATGGAGAATCTTCCGCCTTCATATTGAGTGGATACATAAATGGGGAAATTATTGTTAGCTAATGCTACACACTACCGCAAGGCCGAGAGATAAATACGTAAACTTGACTCACCAGTGGAGGGATGTGGACGAATAGAGTGGGAATAGCGGTTGAGAGCAATTTTCGCCTCGCTCGCGGTGTTTTCTTCTTTATTAGCAATGATGTGGAGTACATGTCTGGGCTAAAGTGCCTGCTGCAGATGCGGTATCGATCACCCCTCTTGTCCGCAAAGACTTCTAGGACTCTACTTTCTAGCTCAGAGGCTGGATATCCGCAATATCGGACCCATTCTCTTATCTGATCTATTGTCTTAGGGAAAACATGCATTATAGTACCTTCAGATTTGTTATGGGTCTTCGAAGGGCAACCGCCAATGGAACAGGCAGGCATTATGGAAAGTTCTGAAAAGTAAAGATCAACAATTCTCTATGAATACCAATGTGTTAAAACAGTAAATGACACATAAAAGGTTCAATGCAAGGTCCGTTTTGGTTCTTGGAACTATACACGTTATTCACATGCGGATAAGTATTTCAATAACTTTCAAAAAATAGAAAAAGTAATTTGACTAAACTCAGAACATGTGACTAGTTCCTTGCATGTACTGTCGTGAACGAAAAGAAAACATGGATGCAATTTGATGACTACTAGCAAATAGATATAAATTAAAAAATTGGACGCAAAATGATTATGGTACATGGACTTACCTTGACGAACAAACAGTTAGATGCAGGGATCAGAGTAGTTTCTTGTCGTAGAACAGGGAGCAGTTCACAGGTTGCAAACTGACGAGTTTGCTCAAAGTGGTCACGGAAGTTCACAGAGACGAAGAGCAGATAACCAGCACCTTCACGGGTTGACTAGCAAAGCGCAAAGAAGTTCTCATTAGAAATATGAAGTGGGTTATAAAGAATTCGAACCAAGGGTGTGTTTGTGAATGAATGACGTGTATATGTCGTGGCATTATGTGGATTGCAGGGGGCCGTCCAGCGTGAGGGGGATGCTTGGCAGGAGACACGGGGTCTGGAGGTAGACATGGGAACAACAAACCCATGCTCTATAGACCACTTTGAAGTGTACATGGTCTTTGGCACCTCTTGGCCTTTATCGCTCCCTGACAGCTCCACTTGCCAGCAGCTCAAGTACCCCGGTGCGAACTGCCTTTGATAGGGCGGGGGGTGGATCGGGGCGGTGGTCGTGCAGACAAGACACAGGAAGACTCGTGAATGGAGACACACTTATGTGGATTGCAGGGGGCCGTCCAGCGTGAGGGGGATGCTTGGCAGGAGACACGGGGTCTGGAGGTAGACATGGGAACAACAAACCCATGCTCTATAGACCACTTTGAAGTGTACATGGTCTTTGGCACCTCTTGGCCTTTATCGCTCCCTGACAGCTCCACTTGCCAGCAGCTCAAGTACCCCGGTGCGAACTGCCTTTGATAAGGCGGGGGGTGGATCGGGGCGGTGGTCGTGCAGACAAGACCCGTTTGCCGCAGGGCCTCACCAAGGAGAGGCCATCTAACTGAATGTAAGAGGATGGCTGCAGGATCTACTACATGGAAGGCAGGGGGGTGAGTTTATAAATACCTCACCCTCCCAGGAGAATATACACTAGATTCATTTAAAAAATCAAAACAACCATTGTTAAAATATATGTTGGGCTTTATTTTAGATTTTAATTAAACATAAATAATAAACATTACACATTGTAAAGTTGAGGTTGCAGCACATCGAGGGAAAATCCGCGGTATTGTCCACTGTCACTGGGGAAATGTTGTCTAATGGCAAGTACCGCACAGGCAGGTATTACTCTCCGAACGCGGTGTCCGAGCCTCCCGTGAAGCCACCAAGTGAAGCAACGATAGGCCACCAGCCTGTACCACCTGTGAAAAAAAAAGATGCAAACTGTATTAAACTGACCAAACTTTCTTATCAATGTCGATTCAGGTAACACATGTCATTTTCCTTAGAAAAAAATTATATCTAGAAAATGCACTATATGGAACCAATTTACATGCGTTCCAATGATATGTAAATGTAATTTTATATGTGGGAGACGACCATGAAATAGTGGTGGCATCACTGACATCACAAACAGAGTATACTTACTCGTTACTCGGATTACGCGGACGAACAGTGCCACGAAGTTCGTGCATAAGCACCATCATCATCCTCAACACTGTCCGTGAGAGGCAGGCTTCCCTGAACTCTGGCAGCTCGGTGATGCATTGCGGACTTTGCTCGCCTTCCTGCTGACTTTGCTCGCTTTCCGAAATGTAGGCCAAGCACCCGGAATTTTCACGGCAGCAGCAGTTCTCCTCCTCAGTTGGCATTAGCTCGCACCGATTGCACGTGCACCAGGTGGAGACGCCGTCCATGCGACATGGTCCAGGCTCTTCATCCGTTGACTGGTCCTCCCAACTGCCGTCCGAATCCCCATCGTTTTCGCGTGCTTGCCTTTCCAGTAGTTCTTCCTCGGTGTACTCGGGCTCGTACATATACGGCATTATTGTGGCCATTGTGCGGTAAAGATAGTAAAATAATTTATAGCGGTGGTACTGGTATCTGTTCACACGGGCTACAAGCGGCGAAGGTAGCTGACCAGAGCACTGAAACGAGTCACAGAATACTCAAAGTAACACAGAGAGAGGAATGGAATCGAAAATCTGCTGCTGTATGTTGTGAAACGGTCTGTTTATACTTATTGGGGAAAGAGGCGTCCTGCCATTTCCATGGCAACACGTCAATAGCTGAGGCGCAGCGATTGTTGACACGAGACGTGCTTGAAATGGGCAGTACGCGTCTGCTGATGTCAGGCTCAGGGGCGGGGGATTTGATTTAGTGCCGCAAAGGCAGGTGAGCCAGGTCGATGCGGCGGAATGATAGGATTATCACAAAATGGAGGCTGATTTCGAGTGCGATAAGGGGCGAAAAGTCGGGTAAGGTCCATAGGAAAGTTTCCTACGATCTACCGATTTATGCTTACAAACACATGGCCGACCCGTAGGGACAATAAAAAAAAAGTCCCGGAACTCTCCTTTAAGGAAGTGGGGGTCCCTGTCTAAAACATAAGAGTCCTGGGCAAAAACGGATTGTACCTGTAATATGAAGGTTACGCATGAAACATTTTATTTGAGACCAGAGCATCATATTATGGCACTACTTGTGCATTAGAGGCCAACAACTGGTACATAGTGGAAGAGTATGTCCATAACATGGCATTACATGGCATCCAGTTGGAAGGCCGTCATGGGGTTGTTATTCAAATATTTGGCAGATACGGATATTGTGGCCTTCTGATGGCACTAGCTGTGCCCTAAAAGCCATTCATACACTACCACTTTGACATCCTTTATAGAGTACTCAAGCCATGCGTGCACCCATTTATACAACCAAACCGATCCAAATGATGCACCCGACTACTAACATCCAAAACTGATCACAAATCATAGAACATCCATTTCCTACCAACACACCCATTAAATCAAGCCAGACCTAAGGGTTTTGATACTGATTATTGTTCTAAATGTTCCACTTCGACATGGGAACATCCCTTACCTTCAGCATACTGGTAATATTCTTAGTCTGGCGAGTAAAAGGAATGGGGGACATCACATGTCACTTAACCTTTAGTACCTGACACGGACATGTCAGCTACTGTACATAGGTTCACATTTCTGTGGAGCATCTGCCTCGGTTGAACACTAGTGCATGTCTCGGACTGGGGAAGGCTGCTCAGTCACTCTGAGTTTCGCTTCCGAGGAATCCATCGGTTGGTGGGATTTGTTTGCCCGTCGGGGGGTTGCTCTTTTCACTCCTGTGCTGCATTGCTGAGTAGGCTGGTAGCTCCTAGCCTTAGCCGGCCACCCTGAAGCAATGTATCCTCCTTCTTTCGAAACGTACGTATGGCCAAAAAAAAGGTGTTCTGACGAGGCATGCTTCTACTAGTGGCACTTCATAAACCTCCCAGTATAAATAAATAATAAATAATGACGTGAGCTAATTTTTTAATTCCCCTGCAACATAACCTGTCGCATGACTTCATCCCTCCTGGACTGAAACCTGTCAGTTCTACACCCTCATCTCCTTCTCTGGCTCCGACCTGAGCAAATTGTTTGTTTATTATTTGTATGGCGTACCAATCCCAAAGGTAACTGGGTGCAAACGGTACAAGAAAACGTTAGGCTTAGGTTACATAATGCAAGGTACCAGGCGGTTTACATAGTACAAAGTACCAAGGTAGGTATTCACAGGATGGGAGAGTGGCAGTGTAGATGAGGCATACAAAATGAGAAGTACATAAATACAATCAGCAAGATTATCGTTAGATAGTGAGTCTGTTACATGTTCATAAGTAGATACAAACGGTAAAGTTATTATCTATTAATTTGCAGTAATGGGGAGCAGCGACGTTAAGTATCGTTAGTTCTCAGCCAGTTGACAATGTTACGTCTGAAACTGAAGTAAGTTTGTTCAACTCTTAGTGCAAGTTTCCCTGGCACTGACCAACAGTCTTTGTGGCCACAGTGATCATATTATTAAGTGCAGTGTGCAGCCCGCCTATGTACATTTTTTCATCTTAGGGTAACCGTGGGGAACGTTGTTACAGTTTTTTAAATATATGTTTAAGGTTGTTTCAAGGCGCTGCTAGCCTGCCCCTTTTATGGGCATAAACTGAGCAACAGAACATGCCAAATAGGTTCATGGATGCGTCGTCCCCCTCCCCCTCCCCGGCCCTGATTTAGAGTGCACCCACCGGTTGGATTGATAGACTTGACTGCAGGTTCATTGGGCTGACTGGCTTGTGCTCATTGTGCGAGGCAACCAGAACCCTACTTCGCTGGACTAGGTGCTTTTTTTTTCCTTATCCTGCACCAGTTAATGCGGCCTCCCCAAAATAGCTATGGAATTCCTGGTGGACCCCATTACTGGAGCTGCGTCTAGACAGACCTGCCTACATGTGCGCAGGCTGTGGCCCTCAAGGAGCTGGAAGTAACAGCAAACACCCCGGCTCCTCTGAAGGAAAGCCTGGATGCCTTTTCCTGAGTATAAATTGCCTCATTATTCTTTCTACAAGATCTAAAAGCAGTAGATGTGTAAGTTCCTGCTAACGTGATCTCATGCATCACTGTCGAGACGTGCAGGTCCCTACGAGCCTGTGCCTTGAGTAATTTATGGAATGTCAAGGAAAGAGTGAACCCCAGCGGAAAGATGCTTTGCAGTGCACTGCCTTTGCCACATTTTGGTAGATCCTACAATTAAATGCATTAGCTTGAGTGAAAATGTGCAATGCTTCTCAATGAGATGGCTCTTCTCCCTGTGTTTATTTTTTCTTCTGAAAGGCAAGTGAATTGCTCGAATAGTAGAAATCAAAAATGTTATTTTTCGCAATATTTCTCTTGAGCAGCGTCATTGAAACAATTACTCAATTTTTAAGGTAAAAAAAGAAGGTGCTAACACTCTCTTATTCCTAGTAACTTCCTTGTGAATCAGCCCTAGTTGTTTTTATTACCCGCTGTAATTGCTTTCATGGTTAATTGATTTCGGAATGCTGAAAGACAGCCATTCCTTCTGGGTTTAAAATGTAGGGCCTGATTCATGGAATCATTTGTGCTGAAAATCGGGGACTTGCGCGTAAAATTGCGCACAAATCCCTGTTGGTCGATTCATGGAACACAATGCGCGGGGCTTCCCTGTGCTTGCGAGGGAGAGCACGCGTTTTCTCTGGGGTGCGGCCTGGGATTGTGAGGTGAGGCATGCGATTTCGCTGGGCTACTGGATGCTGGGCCACGGGTGCTGCAGAGGCTTGCGCAGTGTTTTCCTTTTGCAAGCGTTTCGGTGTGATTGGGGGGTGTTGTGGGAATTCCTCACGCAGCTTGCTTTTACTTGCGCAACGGGTAGTAATGCCTCTTTAGTTCCATGAATACGCGTGGCGCACAATATTTTTCTGCACCATGGCTCACGCAGGGTCCTTCTTGGTGCACGGACGTTGTGCCATTTCTGCGCCCCATTCCATGAATCGGGCCCATAGCCTCTGGGTAACACACAGGACCTGATTTACAAGAGCGTCTAACAATTGTGCAATCCCATTGAAAAACTCTTTTAAAATCAGGCCTACAGACTTCAGCACCAGGAGCTGCGTGATACAAGCAGTAGTTCTTCTTGTTAATGTACTCCCTTCTGTCAATAAGCTGGGAAGTTATTATTTGCACAATTGTCAATAATGATCTATAAGTAAGTTAACTTGCACAAACTGTTTAATGTGTACAATGCATGGTTTCCAAGACAACAAGTTGTGTATTTGACAGTAATATATAATGGGAGACGATTCAGATGTCTGGAAGGAAAGCCTAGCTGCAAAAGGTGCTGCTGCCTTTGATGGACAGCTGCCTGGAGTAAAAGGAGGGGCATTGTCTTTCCAAGCTTGTGGTGCTTCGACTTAACAAAACCATATAGCTTGTAAGGACAACAAAATCTTACTTAGTTCTCCTTTGATTCTGACGAGTAAGGGTGGGAAAAATGGCCGAATTATGTTCAGTGGGAACATTGGTGACTTGCAACCATAATTGTCCTGCGGATCGGAATTGCACGTTTCAGACATTTTCCCACCTTAAATTTCGGTTTTCTGAAATTTCATTTTTTAACAGTGTTTCAGGCCCCACAAGAGAATGGAATTTCAGGAAAAAAATAAATTGGCGCAAAAATTTGGGGGGCAGGGAAAAAACACCCATTTGGTGAACGCAATTGGTGGCAAATTTCAGCAATTTAGGTTTGAATAGTGGTCATTTCCCCCAAGTACCTGCTCCTTCAAAAGCGGTGAAAAAGAAGTGGTTGGGATGGGTTCTAGCCTCCTTTCTATTAACCTACTATAATGCCCAAAAGGGCAACATTTATCTGAAACCACGCCATCAGCATATTATTTACACACATTCATGATTTCTAGAAAAGTACGCAAGGTCTAAAAGGAAATTGCATTTGTAAACGACGCAGACAAGGAAAGAACACAGGTGTAATGGCTCTGGTGTTCCAATTTGACCTGCATATACTCAAAATATGTAGAGCTTGGGCCTCATTCAAAGAAGCGTTTTATAATGGCAAAACCCCATTGGAAACGCTCTGTGAATAAGGGCTTATGGGTTCTTTGGGGACAATATGTGGCTTTGCACCAAAAAGAGAACTAACATCTGCTTTCCAACCTCCTGTATAAGCAATTTGATACAACTAAATTAAATTGGTGATTGACCGTCAAGCAATTGTTGTACACCTGGGTCCAGATTACAGAAAATGTGCACCGGTGCAAGTGCACATTTGCACAGTATTAGCACTAGGTCAAAGTTGCTCTATTTTTAAAAACACTGGGACATATTAGAAAATGATTGCACCATGTCAAGTGCAGTTTGGCATGGTATAAGCGCTAGGGCAGAAATTGCCCGTGTGCAAAAACGATACATTTTCTCTGCATTACTGCAAAAGGGCTCGGTTTGCCCTGGTGTTAATACACACTAGGGTAAACTTTGCCCTGGTGTAAAAATGCATCAAAATGTATCTTTTTTGCACTTTTTGCCCTGGTGCCTATATGATAGGTTATTTATACCATGCTTAATACCCAGAGGTTTTTAACCGCGGACCTGAGAATCAAACCTGTGTTGCTCTGTGTTGTCTTGCTTCCAAGGCGAGTGAGCACGTTGCCGCTGAGCTATTGATTGATTGATTGATTGTTTATTTGTATAGCGCCTATGCACAATGTGCTTCAAAGCACTTCAAGGAGGGAGGGAACATGGGAAAATACAGTTAAATTCTTATGGGTCCTTGAAACGAATCAAAATGTGAGAACAACTATCAAATCATAACAGATAGTACAAGTGCATGGATAATAAGGGAGAGGAGAGGAGAGGAAAAAGGAGAACAATACTAGCAGTAACATTAATATGCCTGATGACAATTGTTTGTAGTATAATTTATAGTGCTTTGAAGTATAGCGTCTTGAAGTTTATAGCGCCTCACTGAATGTGATAGCATTCTATTGACAACAATAATGTCACATACACATTTAGCCAGTCCTATGTTGCTAGCATAATGTATGAGTAAGCAGAGGAGTGCAGGCTGCAGGTTTAAAAGTGCACCATATTTATTTATTTATTTTTTCTTTTTTCTCTTCCTTGAAATGCCTCATACACAGGAGACTACATTATTTATCTAACTGACTGACTTAATTAACAAGTACTAATCACTAGTGCCAACTCATTAACATTATAATGTAGTCCCATGTACAAAGTGAGGTGGAAGTACATTACTTGAAATTCGTTTTTAAACGTGCATTTTTCTCTCTTATTTTCTCTTGCTGTGCTGAATGCAGAAGGCAGGAAGGCAGCAGGAAATCGAAAAAGAAACAGTTATTATAATCTGAAGCTACCATTGTTTGTGACATGAGGGTGTTAACATAATACATTTTCTGCTAATATGATTGGGAGGAAGTATATCTGCAGATACAGGGAAAGTCTGACAGAAAAACCTCAGATCGCTTTTGCTGGGCTGCAGAGACGGATGACCTTGGTGTCTTAACATTGGCTTGAGAACCCTATGTTCTCGCCACACACACTTTAGACACTGAGATTACGAAGGCCACCCCTGTCGACCGGGTCGCTCTTCAGAGGGAAATCGCCTGGGGGAGAAAACCACAGATATTTTGGTAAGCAGCCCAGTTCGAAGTGAGTTTTTTTTTTTATGCGACTGATTGGCGAATGTGTTTCAAAGTACTAGGCAGTCAGAGTAGCAAAGCAAAAGAAATATCCTGCATTTACATGTGCCATGTGTTGATTCACAAAATGCAATGCCTGTTTTTGAAAAGAGTTGTTTGCATTGTATATGTGGTTTTGTTTTTCTCTTCTCATTTTGTTACAGGGAGCTCTGAAATTTAGATGGTAAGGACTGCATCATGACATTGCAATTCTTTGCAATATAAAATATATATATATATATTTATATATATATATATTTGCCTCTGAGTTTTAATTGTTTTGGGTCTGCCTAAACGGGTGTGGGGAAGATTCATGTTCTTTGGTAATAGCTGTTAATTTGTTCATGCAGATGGAAGAATAGATAAACTTAGTAGTGATAAATAGTTGTGTGTGTGTTTTCACCCAGTGCATGGTGTCTGGGTGAAATCTAATACAAAATATAGATTACTGGGGGTCCATGAACCTGTAATACATCAGTAGTGAGGCCTATGGAAGCATAGTTCACTGATGTAGATAAATCAGTGATAACGCCACAGGTTATTGATAATGCTCTATGTGAAATTGTGGTGTTTCTGAATGTAGATCCAAGGCTCTCCATAGATCACAAGAACATTATAAGAATAAGGAAGGTTTTGTGTATGCTGGGGCCATAAATAGAACAGGAATGTTATGCTCACCACTAAGTAATTTACCACTAAGTAATTTACCACCAGAAATTACCACCAATAGTGTATACTGCTAAATTATCTCATATAGTGTAATAAGAGATGGTCACTGAAAGGAGGTAAGGCCAAACCCAATCTAAATGCAAGGATAAGTCATCACCCAATTACCACTCTTCTTTGGCAGTAAGAAAATACCACCAGACCCCAAATCTACACAAAATATTTGATCCTGACTTTGTGTCTGATTATTATTCATACCTAACATATCAGGCTGATAGCCTGCCCGGGGCCTATCTCCTAAGTACCTAGGGCTGATGTAGCGCTCCCTATTACTAGCATCATGTGATTGAAACATTGGTGCAGGAAATGATGACCTTTGTTGATTACCCCTTTGTTCAGGTGTCAAATTATTTTTACCTGGACTTTGAGCAGATTCAAGGGACATTTTGGCTGACCTGATATCCATCATGAGCTATTGATTGATTGATTGATTGATTGTTTATTTGTATAGCGCCTATGCACAATGTGCTTCAAAGCACTTCAAGGAGGGAGGGAACATGGGAAAATACAGTTACATTCTTACAGGTCCTTGAAACGAATCAGAATGTGAGAACAACTATCAAATCATAACAGATAGTAGAAGTGCATGGAACAATAAGGGAGAGGAGAGGAAAAAGGAGAACAATACTAGCAGTAACATTACTATGTCTGATGACAATTGTTGCAGTGCAAGAGTGACAAGAGGAGGGGGAGCAGGGGAGGTGGGGTGAGGGGAGAAGGGGAGAGGAGAGGTACAAACAATTGAACTATCCTCACAAACTGCACTTGGCATGGTGCAATAGTTTTCTAATATGTCCCAGTGTTTTTAAAAATAGGGCACACTTTGCCCTGGTGCTAATACCGTGCAACTTTGCACTTGCCCCAGTGTAATGTTTCTGTAATGTGGCTCCTGCTGTTGAAAAACCTTGACACTTTGTTGGTGATCCATATTGTAAGGGGTGAGATAAGATCAATAAATTGTGGGTAAAGCCAGAGAAAAACCAATTGTATCTCCCTAAATGTTTAATTTCTTTCCATTTCCAACAATAATACTTTTAAGATTCCTGTAAATCAGTGCCATGTTATGCCATGATCAGCTATAAAGTGTATGGTTTACAATCATAGCAAGCGTTCAGCATGTTCTCAAGCACTTCCTGGAGTTCTAAAGTCCTCTGCAATGCCACACCCTACAGTAATGGATATGTCGATAGAGTAGACACCGGAGAATGGTAAACAAATGTCTCTTTGCATGAGCTACTGGGCCTTACGAGAAACATTGATGAATTACTATATTGTTGCTAAGGCACACCTAGAGATGAAGAAGGCTGCAGTACACTTTGGGTTGATGGGCCATGTGCGTCTTCCTGTGTCTACAATTATCAAGTTATTCTATTCGAGACGTGGTACAAGGAAGTCAAGGTAGACTTTGCTAATGTGGCAGATGCCATTAGATGCCGTATATCGCTATGCGCTTTGTCAATTCGATGTCTGATCTCCAAGACAAGCATTGTCTCAGTGTGTTTCTATCTGGATCAGTCATCTGGGTCAAGATAGTAACTCCCAGGGTAACTTGAACAATCTGGTATAAGAACTCCTATCACTCGTTTCTCCTGGCAGAGAATGTGGACACTGGTTTTAGTATTTGCTGAGATGGACTTCTCTTTCCTGCATAAGCACTGTGTATCCTGGGATTTGAAACATACATTCAATTGAAACCACTCCATAAAACACGGGTCTACAACCAATGGTTCTCCAGATGTTTTGGGTGACAACTTCCTTCACCCGTAGCCTCCATAGTCAATCGTGAGTGATCATGGCAGTCACAGTCCAAAATGTTTGGAGAGCAGCAGATTGCAGTCCTCAGCTATAAAATAATGTAGTTGCTATCACACTCACCCATGAGTGTCTGGTGTTCAAAATTACTTTTTAGGTAGAATTTGAAGAAGTGTGCCATTATATATCCTCAATCAATAGCTTGTTTTATTTGTCCCAACCTTAACTTTGCGCTCCCAAAGAGAATATATATCCGCTTTGGCCTTGTTTGCATTTTTAGCAGCCTTCAAAAAAGTTTACTATGCTGAACTGCCCTGGCAGCTGTTTTGCAGGAATTAGGATAACCACCCTTCCACTGATGGACATGCATGAGTTGTCATGGTGGTCATGGACTCTCATGCATTGAATGTTGGTCAGCATTTGTTGGTGCTCCATAGTTTATGTTGCTGTTCATATCATTTTTTAGTGCTGATTAAGTACATCTTTGAGGCAGTATTCTGGCCTATTGTAGACAGTTCTCTCGGTTTGGTAATGGTACTCGAATCAGGGTGTCATCTCTTATGTAACAGCCCTACATTTGAGTTTTCAATCTGTTGACATGCCTAAAGGAGGAAGAGCAACATGCTGTTCCGAACATAGACAACAGCTGGTCAATGATTACAGATCTTCGCACCTGGATTAATTGGTTGGGCCCTAGTAATGAGTGGCACTAAAACTTCATTGGAACTGCTCAGTCTCTTGGTCCTGTTCAATTTATGTTGTATTGCTTTCTTATTCAAAGATTCAATAGATAATATACAAAGGGAGGGAAACAAAGCAAAAGATATAAATGAAATGGATGGCACAGCACATGACAACAAATAACATTATAGCAAAATAGTTATACAAGCGATCAAAGATTACTCTCTGAGAACTGTTTAATCCTGATAAGGTCAACACATTTTTACTAGAGTGAAATTATATTCTTCGGTTGTATGGCTATTAACCAATTCCTCTTGCATAGCTGGTGTTTGAAAAGTCCTCCAGAGCTTAGAAAGGAGGTGCCTGCCAATTAAAAAAGAGGAAAATCAAATCTTGATATACTTTATCTGTTTTTCATTAAACCAGAGAAGATTCAACCTAGAAAAATCAAGCAGTAAGGACAGAACTGCTTTCAGAAATACCTGTCATGACACTAGTACTCCCCATGTAACAAACATGTGACTTCAGCCTTGATCCAAAGACATATCTGTTGCATGATGGAATGATGAATCCAGTCCTATCTTCCAATCGAACTGACTAAAAATGATAATTTTCCAATTAAACGATTCATAGTGCCACAGCTTATGTATAGAAGAGGTAGGGAAATATTGCATCAAATCCAATTGAATATTGCATTTATTGGTCACTCATATAATGTGATAACACTCGGAAGAAGCCTATAGCATGATAACAGGTACCATATTTTGATTTGATAATATTACTCACTGGCATAGTCCTAAGCAACTGTAAGAAAGAAGTGGTCCGAGCACTATTCAAAAAACCTTCACTGAACAGCGAGGATTGTTCAATTTCACAGATGCCCTTTCTTTTGAAGAAATTGGAACATGCACTTGATATTGAGATGACAGATTTTGTTGAGGAAAAATATGTATTACATCCACTTCAGCTAATTTATGGACCAGGCTGTAGTAAAGAAATGGTAGCTACAACCATGATGGACCTCAAAAGAGAGAAGGTTGGTTGCAGTGCATCAGTCATCCTGATTCTCCTAGACCTTCTCCGCAGACTTTGGGGAGTCTTTTATCTCTTCGATTTCCACCTTATCATTTGGAAGAAGTCAATGGGCCTCATTATGAGTTTGGAGGTAGCCATGCCATTCTTAGCAGTATGGCTGCCTCCAAACTCGTGTCCGGGCCCGGGTCCCGAAAAAAGGGAATTACTGGGCCATTCTGACTTTTGCGGGCCCGGTAATTCCCTTTTCTTGGGACCCGGTACATCCCCATTCCCATTCGAGCCCCTATAGTGCTCAATGGGAATGGGGAGGATGCTAACAACTGAACTGTTAATGACGGGTCTGTTGTCAGCATCCTGGTCTGCTCGCGGTTGGTGGTATGCTGGTCCGGTCTGGCCCAGACGTGCATACCGCCAACCACGAGCAAACTCGTAATGTGGCGGCCCGGAATGAATGGTGCCGGTATCTTACCAGCACCGTTCAATCCGCGGCCGCCAGCCTCGTAATAAGGCCCAATCTCTTTTTATAGGTCCACATTTATCTACCCTTTGTCGTTCAATAAGTGGTGTATAACAGGGATCTTCTTTGTCCCTGTTACTTTTGAATTTAAGCTATAGACCTTGTGATTTGTTAATTCAAAGCAGTGGCTTCTATTGTACAAACTATGCAGTAGACACACAGATGCTGGTACCCCTCTCAGAATATAGCAATGACACAGCCTTAAGATTTAAAGGTTGCATGGCCTGCTGCTAATAGAGTGCAAATGCACACATGCAACTGTGCAAAGTTTCTTTAAAATGACTCAGGTGTGCACATTTTAGGGAGACCCCTGAATAGTGGCCTTAGTGACTAAAAGTCTGAAATATTCCGATTACCATGATTCTCTAAATATGCAAGAGCTGTGCACCATGAACTTAGTCTCCACTTTGGTTAGTAGCTCCTAAGTGAATTAATTATTAGGATTTTCAGCTCAAATAAGCATTCATGTAAATCACTTAACATATTAGGTTTTGCATTGTAAACTAGTGAGAAGTGTAACATGGAGGGCGCACAGGAGGTGGGATTGGTGAAGGGGAGTGTGCCACTGGAATTAATTCAAGGAAGAATGCTGGGCCAAGCATTGCATGTTGTGGAAGACATTTTATTTCTGTCCCTTCATTCAGCTACTTCTCTTGCCACGGTCTCTCTGCATGATGCCATCTGTAGTCTCAAACACTCCTCTGCCATTGTTTAGATAATTAAGATGTTTCTTTTCAGGTCCATTGTCCAGGCATCCCTTCAGTTTCTATAACATCAAAAAACAAAAGAGCTTTTCTTCTAAAGGGAGTCTGGGAACCTGAGTGTAGGGAAGGTTTCACTGGACTCCTAGATTCCTGATAAGGACATGACCTCATCACTAACCCACCCCTACCACTGTTCTCCAAAAACACTTGAACTCCTCCCAGGGACAGGATTATAGAACTTTGGAGCCAGGTGAGAAAGCTGTCAGATCAACAGAAACATTCTCTGTACATGTCCTTGAATGAGTAAGTGTTGACTAGGACTGTTGCCACACTGTTTATCTATCTGTAAATACATACTTTCATAATATTACTCTGTGTGTGTCATCGCTTGATATCTCTGTCTCTTTACCTGCATGTACACAGCATCTGGTGATGAGGGTGGAGTGAATCGTCAGCGTGCCTTTGACACTGGTGTGTGCATTCTTTGTGTCACAAAGCACCATCTGCTCACCTATGTGTGGTCTGTCATGCCTTTTCAAGAGTGCATTGATTTGCTGCACTGCCTCACAAAATACTGGTGTTGGGTCCCTAGGATGGTGTTCTCCATACTTGAGGGGCGGCTCTATGTGGGTGGTTGTTTTCAGCTTGTCTGTGACATGTGGGAACTGGAGTGTGAAGGATGAGGAGTGCAGACTATACAAGCAGAGCTGTAGTCTTTTGCAATCAGAGACGTTTTTATGGGAGGGCAAAAGGGGCACTTGCCCAGGGCCCCCACCTTGGAGGGGGCCCCACAAAGCTGCCTGATCTAAAGAAATAAGATTCCTTTGTTCACCAGACTTAAATAGCACACATCAGGATATTGTATGGCATGTTGCTGAGGCTCTAAACCTATTGCCTGTCTGTTTTGGCAAGTACATTCTGCCTCGATCAATTCATCATGTAATGCTTTCTGTGTTCACTGTGGATCATGTAATGCTTTCTGTGTTCACTGTGGTATATATAGTTTGTGTGTTCCTTGCGGCACAAATCCTGTAGCATTCTTTCCTTCCTGTGGAAATTATGTTCATCATGTGCAATAGCCAAATTTAAAATGTATTTTGCTAAATTGAGTGCCACAATGGTTCAGATTTTAGCTCAGTGAGTTAAGCACTAATTGCAGAGCTATGTATTCCTATGCAAGATTAGAATAGCACATTGCTGAATGGCTGGCTGAGCCTTTCCTATGTCTGAAGGTTATAAACCTGCCTGAGTATGTACTTGGTCTTGCAACACAACAGGTGCTAGTATAATCAATGCACCTGCACCAGATAGGGGTTGCTATAAAAATGAACATGTCATCCTTATGATGAAGGTCTAGAAATTTGTTTGTTCAGAAGGGGTGTTGTAAAACCTAGGCAATCACCTCCAATGATGAGCATAAACTGTTAGTCCAAGAGATGAATAAGTATCCTAATTTGGAACGAAAGCATTCATGCTTGTATCCTGGCTTTGTCAGCAGACAATACAGTGATCCTGGTCAAATCATCTAATATCTCGTACATTACTGTATTGTATTCTGTGAAGCTTGCCTCCTTGCATGCTGGTGGCATCGTTTAGCCCATTACTTGATCTTTCTTCTTATGTAGGCCATTTGAGTGGAAGGGGTGGTAGACAGAAGGGTGCGGACCAGATGGTAAAGAACTCAGCCGAGAATATTTTAAATTCGAAGTGCTACCCTCGCCAGCCTAATTCGGGGCGCAGGGCAACAGCACAATGGCAAACATACAGACCAAAATGAAAGTGAAACAACCCACGCTGGAAGAATACGCTAGGACCCCGCAGTCGTCAGAAGGGGCTAGGAGCAAGGAGAAGATCCCCTCCACAGACCCCACCACAGCTCGTAATGATCAGCAGATCCTAGAAGCGATAGCGCACCTGAAGCTGACGTGGGAAACCAAACTGGGGTCTGCCATGGTCGAACTCAGAGCAGCACTGGAACTCAAAATAGAAGCAGTCCAGGAAGAAGTATATCTGCTCATACAAGATGTCAGAGTGCTAGCAGACAACACAGGCGAACTGGAAAAGGAGGTGGCCCCAAACACAGCTGTATATGTGTCCCACACATCGGAGAGCCACATCCTGAGACAACGCGTGAGCAATTTGGAAAACAGAACAGAAGAAGCAGAGGGACATGCTCGGAGAAATAATATACGCATCGTGGGTTTACCGGAAGGCTCAGACGGATCAAACCCAACAGACTATGTCGAGACGATGCTGCTGCAAGAGATAAGAGGAGGGGCGCTCACCCAAGATTTTGCAGTGGAAAGGGCACCCAGAGCCTTAACTAGAGGACCACCACCAGACCCCCCCCCCAAGACCAATAATTGCAAAAATCCTGAACTACCGAGACTGGGAGAAGATCCTAGAACATTTTCGAAAAGGAGGCATGATACAAAAGGCATCGGCAAATATCACAGCGTATCCGGACTACACTTTTCTGGTGCAGAGACGTCGATTGAACTATGGGTCGGTGAAGAGAAGACTGCGAGAGGCAAGCTATAAATACATGCTGATGTACCCGGCGAGACTGAAGGTGTATCACAACAACAGAGACCTGTTCTTCGATACCCCTGAGGACTCGACTGAGTGGTTGGACACCCACAACAGCCCATCGGAAAAGGATAACCAAGAAGCAGACGGTGCAGATAAGTAAACTAGCGATGGCAGCATATGAGGTGCTGCCAAATCAGACACTGGGACTGGAATATAAAATAGGGCAATACCGGCTGGGGAGGCGATGAGAAGGGATGCATAATCATAATAATCCGGGCAGGGCAGAAGGATGCAAAATTGAAGGAGACTTGGGGACTAGCTCCCAAACCCCCACAAATAGCTTAGTTAGGCTACCGTTATTTCGGTAACCCCCTGCGGGGTTCTTGAGGTCGGTAATACAGAGGAAAGAACCAAATGCGGGATAGCCTGAGATCCAGGGATGGAGCTGGGCAACAGTTGGGGACGGGAAGGAGGAGCAGGGGAGGGAAGGAGGATGTGTGTAGTGAAGCATATTTTAAAGTCTGCTCGTTTGACACAAAAAACGCTTTGCATTTTTCTAAAAGTCAAACGTTTTTCTGCAAGTTTATTAATGACAATTTCACAAGCTAGTGTTTTGGAACTACGTAAAGCTTTAAAACACAAAACACCAACCCAGATTAAATCTGTTAAATCACACTGATTGGTATGCTGATACTTATATACTTCTCTTGACGATGGAGAGAATGAAACTAGAATCATTCTGTGTTACACCCTTCTATAATATTTTATTTTTAAAAATGGTAATGTTTTGTAATGCGATTGGTGTACTTTCCAAGTGAGTTTTATTAAATTACATTATTTTAGTTCATGGTAAGTACTGGTAATGAAAGTGTTAAAATGCAGAAATTGCAGAGTTGGCACATATCCGAGATGCACCCCTTAACCAGTGTGTGTAATTCAGAGCATCTAATTTAATCTTGTATTGCCTAGCATCTCGAAATTGCCAGGCCCTAAACCTTAGTTGTCAGTCCTTCTGAAAGATTTCCTTCTCAGGGTATGATCTTCAAAACAGCCTCACTCATGGTTTCACTGGCTATAGTGTTGCTTCCACTATAATAGTGAGCATTGACATATTGCACACCACAAGCACTTGAAAACCATGTCCCATTTATAATCTGTCTGTCTGGATACAGACACCTTCCTGGTAGCTTCTAATCTACATCCACTATCCATGCTATGATATGATATGATATGATAGTCTATTTATATAGCGCCTATACACAACGTGTTTCAAAGCGCTTCAAGGCAAGGAAGGGAACAAGGGAAAATACAATGACATTCTTACAGGCCATGAACAGTAAGGATGTGAAATTAACTATCGTACTCGGCCTGACGACATTTCAGATAGTGCAAGTGCTAAGACATAGATAAGGAAAGGAGGGGGCGAGTGAGAAGGAAATGGACACAGACAGGCGACTACCGTACTAAGCCTGACAACATTTCTGGTAGAGCTGGAGGAAAACAAAAGGTGAGGGAGAGGGGTGCAGAAAAGGAGGGGAGGAACAAAACAAGTGACTATCGTACTAGGCCTGACAACGTTTCAGATAGTGCTGGAGGGAGCGGGGGGGAACAGTAAGGGGATAGTGGAGCGACAGACGAGGTTGCTATCATAGTAGGTCCAGGGACAATTCTGTTAGAGTAAGCGCATAGAAGAAAGTAAGGGGAGGAGGGGAGGAGATAGGAAAAGGGAGGGGAGAGGGGAGGGGAGGAGAGAACAGAGATTAAGCAGTCACAAAGAGTGGAGAAGCAAGAGAGGAGAGCTAATACAATTGCAGAAGTCAGTAGAAACACATAATGTTGCAAGCCAGGATACAAGATGAAGATGGAAACAACATGATTCAGGGCCACCATGAGTACAAGATGCAAAGGAAGTCCAGCATGAGAGTTGAGAAAGGGTGACGCACCGTGAATCAATGAAGTCCATAAAAGTAAAATGCAGCATTGGGCACAAGATGGTGATGGTGAAACCAGAATGTATCATGACAGACTCCTGTGTGCAAGAAGGGGGGGTGCACAAGGGAACAACACGGGGGGACCAGAGAGGGTGGGGATGGCCTGTTGGGACACAGGGTGTAAACACATGTTGGTGCATGCTTACCTGCTGTCTTAGCAGGGGGTCGGACCCTGGATCCTCCTGGAACAGGTCCAAACAGCAATAGCCCTTTTCTTTGACTGCCCTTCACTTTGGACGCCCGGGCGAGAGACGCCCTTCATCTAAGAGTTAAGAGCAGGAAGGAAGAGGCAGGGCTAAGAAGGTGGCCGGGGCTTAGGCCAGGTGACCTAGATCCACTTACACCTGCTCCCCAGCTCCAAAGGAAAAGAGGCTGGAGAGCTCCTTAAGTAGGGAAAAGAGCGGCAAGCAGGAAGGCACCAGGTGGGCGGGGCTTGCTAAGTGGAGAAATGGAGCGGCAACCAGGAAGGCACCAGGTGGGCGGAGCTTAGACCAGGTGACCTAGATCCACTTACAGCTGCTCCGCAGCTGCCTATGCCTCTTTGGTATGTGTAGCTTTCTCCTTCCTACCAACTGGTCTCCTCTATCCATGCTTGAGCATTTCTGCATTCTGTGAGGCCGCACATGTGTCTATTCTGGGTTACATGTAGCTTTTACATACAGTCCTGCATTAATACTCCAGGCTGCATACCTTCTTGGATTCTAATAATAAAAAGTCTCCTGAATCTATGCTAGACCAGAAGTAAGCTCTTCGTAGACTGATGATGTTGGCCTTCAAATGCTACTTGTTTATCATTCTGATTAGTGCAAGAATGAAGAGGGTAAGGGGACTTAAAGGGAGTAAACATCCTTATTTATAATTCTGTGAGGCAGTATATCAACCTATGGGATGTGATTGCGGCAGGAGTAGGGGGGGCGGGGCAGATAGTCTTGATCACTTCATTCCTTTGGTTTGGTGGAGGGGGGGACCAAAGATGTCCGTGCCCAGGGCCCCAAAAGTGCTTAAGATGGCCCTGCTTGCAATCACCTCCTGGTGGTGGCCATTTTGGTTATGGTTGTTTTGCATAGGCTTTATTCACAAGTTTCATCAATGGCAGCCATCTTGGAATCGTATCAGTGTTCCAAGTGCAGATCAGCCCTCACAGGATGTGCTGTTTTGAATACTGGTATGCTTGTAGTATGATAGACACACTGGGCCTTCCAAGTGTTACATGTCAATGTTCGACAGTTGGACAGCACATGTTTCTCCTCAATTGATTGTCACTGGGCGTCTGTATAAATACCTTACACACACTGCAGTAAAGTTAATCAAACAACAAACCTGTCCGATGTTGACAGCAAAGAGGCATTTATATATTGGCATCTACCTCGATTTGACATGTCTGATTAAAAGGCATAAGGGTTCAAACGGGAACTCTGAATTTGTTAATTTGAGAACAATCTAGCATCACAAGAGGAAGATTTCTCTGACAATTTTGTGAGACATTGGTTCATCAATCTTCTTGGAAGACAAAACAACATTGCACAAGGATTTCAAAGAATTCCTGGAAGTGTAGTTCAACCCTCCAAGAAGCATCAGACTCTGAACTTGTTTCCAATGAACTTGCAGAAACTAGTAGCATATTGTGACTTCCACGAGTTTAACAATGAGGAGGCAATACATCTGTCTCATTGTTTGGTGTTGTTTTCTACTAACAAAAAGAAAGTTGAAGGACGTCATCTTATTGGCAAGGAAATACGCAAGGCGGAAGATTCAAGCATCTCAGATGGGGCTAAGTAGGCTGAAAAGGGCAGAAGTAGCGTACTACAGGAACAGCAAATCAAAGCACATTACCATGGGTCAAGATGGCAAGCACTAAGATGTTCTGCATGCTTTGGCAGCCTTTTACACCTGAAAGGTCGGAATTGCGCCAATTGTGAGAAAGACAACTGCTTTGCAGAACTATGCAACTCTGCCATAAGGTAAGAACTTTGGAGAATATAAAAATCACACAACAGAAATGTGAAATAAAAAGAAGAAAGTCTTTGCCAGAAGAGTACATTCATTTGATGAGCAAAGCAGATCGAGGTCAGGGAGAAAACATGGATATTATGGTAAGTGATCATGCAGTCAGAATCGTTATTGAAATGGGCAATGTTCAATATCATGCATTAAACGGAGTACGAGCAAAAAGGAAAGACATTCTGTCACCGTTAGACCTACCGGTATTCATGTAACATGACATGATATACCAGGTGTATTTGTAGGGTGCACATTTACCCCCAGAGGGGTAGTTTGGTGTTATTGACAGATAACAGATGTGGTCTGTTAAAGGCCCAGTTACGAATTATGGTCAGACACATCAGCGTTGTCTGATTTACAGAAGCTTTAAGAAGAAGTGGTGAAAATGTATTTACTGTTTATTTATTGCTTGCTTGTTATGCGCTTATAGTATAAGAAAATACTATTTCAAAGCACCCACAGAGCAAGGAAGGGAGCAGGAGTGGGAATTACATTCAAAACACAATATGTAAGTGCAGTGGAGGGAAAAGAAAAAGAAAGACAAACCTACTATGCCTTTTGAGTATTCAGAACGTGCAAGTGCAGCAAGGAAGAGGGAAGAGGGGGTAAGTGCTGGGAAGTCTGAGCTCATGAGTGAGCCACAGATGAACTGCAAGGAATGTTGAGTGCTACACGGCCTGGAGCTGCGAGTGGTGTAAGTGAGAGCCTCCATGGCGGAGGGTGTAAGTGCAAGTGCAGTGGATAGACAGGAGCTGGGCCGATTGGGTGTGGGAGGTCAGGGCCCCGAGGATGCATAAGGGCCCCGGACACCAATCGCAGCAACTGTGGGATTAGCAGAGGAGAGAAGGGAAGGAGGAGGTAAAGAGCAAAGTCTTAAGGAGCTTCCGGGATTTAAGAAGAGGGGAGGGGATAGCTGTTCCATAGGAGGGAACCAGCTGAGGAAAGCGAATGACTGCCTACCCTCTGTTTAGCAAAATGCTTTACACACAGAGAGTTGATGCCAGAGAAACGTAGTGGTCTAGAGGGAGATTATTTAGTAAGATAAAGTTGAAGATAGTGTGGTCCCTGGGCCCAGACTGCCTTATGGATGATGCAAAGGAATCTGAATTTAATATGTGCAGCAACCGGGAGCCAGTGAAGACTTTTTAGTGCAGGAGAGATGCTGTCCCTGGGCTTAAGGCAAAGGATAAGTCTTGCTGCCCTAGTCTGGATTTGCTGTAGCGGTCGCAGAGTGGAAGATGGTAGATTCAGGAGGAGGCTATTGCAATAGTCAAGCCTAGGGAGAACCATGGCTTGGGTCATATTGAGCCTCTGGGGGAAAGTGAGAAAATTGAGAATTCCTTTGAGAAGGAAGAGCTGAAAGTGGCACTTCTTGGCAATGTCCTGCGTGTGAGGGAGGAAGGTGAGAGAAGAGTCGAAGATGACTCCAAGGTTTCTGGCTTCAGAAGAGGGTGCAGGGAAGAAGGAGGGAGCTGGGGCCCCGATGGGAATGTTCTCAGTTTTACAGGCCTTGAGGCAGAGATCGTTGGCGGTGCACCAGGACTGGATGAAAGATAGGCAGTTAGGGATGATGGAGGGTGAAAGAGGATCGGCAGTGAGTTTGAAAAAGAGTTGTATGTCATCTGCGTAACACTGGAAGTTGGAAGAGAAGGATGGGATGAGGCGTGTAAGCAGAGTAAGGTAGATGTTAAAGAGCCAAGGGGAGAGGATAGAACCCTGGGGGACACAACTGGTGGAGAGGGAAGTAGGAGAGGCGAAGGTGCACAGGATGACTTGGGAAGAGCGGTCATTAAGGAAGGATGTCAGCCAGTCCAGTACCCGTTCTGAGATACCAAGAGTATTGTGGAGCTTTTCTATGAGGATGAAATGGTTGACTCTGTCAAAGGCAGAGGAGAGATCGAGAGGGATAAGGACAGCTGGGGAGTTGGTGTCCAGAGATGTAAGTAGTTCTTCATGGGTGTTCAGAAGAGCAGTTTCTGTGCCTCTGGATGCTTGGAATCCAGATAGATGGTTGTGGAGACCACCAAGTTCAGTGTGTGAGTTGAATTGGGGCAACACCAACTTCTCCAGCAGTTTCCTCAGGAAGGGGGTGATGGAAATAGGGCCGTAGTTGGCAGAGCAGGTAGACTCTTTTTTCAGGAGTAAGCACACAAGGGAGTGCTTAAGGGAGGAGAGGAAAGCTCTTGTGACAAAAGAGTGATTGCAGAAATCAGCAAGAGAAGGTGCAAGAGAGCCAATTTTATCCTTGATGGTCCTGGATGAGCAGGGGGAAACCTGCTTAGAAGAAGCCTTCATGGAGATGACAACTCTGGTAACTTCTTCAGGTGTGACAGGCGTGAAGGAGGAGAAGAAGGAATGAGGAAGGAGGGGGGTTGGAGTTGAGGGGGTGTGGGATGGTTTGTGAGGGTGTGTAGCAACGGTGGTCAGGATGTCCTGGGTTTGGGACGCAAAGTGTGAGGCCAGTGCATTGCAGAGGGCCTGTGCGGAAGAAGGGGAGCAGGAGAATGAGGAGGGGTTGGCTAGCTCCCTGCAGATCTTGAAAAGTTCTGCCGTGTAATTGAATGCACTGGAAACCCATGCCTGTATGTGGGCTCTTTTCTTGGCAAGGATGGAGGGTCTGTTTTTCCTTTGGAGCAGGTGGCAGGCCAGTTTGCTAGAAGATGAGCCTGAAGTATGCCACTTCCGTTCTGCTGCCCTGCATTTACGTTTCAGGGCCGCAGGTTTGGTGTAGTACCAGGTGTTACGCTTAGAGACAGGTTTCAAACGGATCCTCATGACTGGGGCAAGAATGTCAAGAGTATTAGTGGTGTAAAGGTGGAGGTTGCTGAGGGCAGAGTCAGAGGTACAGTCAGAGGTTGGGTATTGATGGGGGATGAAGGTGGAAGCAAAGGCAGCTGCAGACACTTGTTTCATTGGGCGAATCTTAGCGAACAAGGTTGGTGGGACTTTCGGGGGGCGGTCAGGGGGCCAAGGGGACTCAGATGGGAGGAGAGGATAGAATCATCTGACCAGGAGAGAGGGGTGACTAGTGAGGGGGAGAGAGGTCAGAGTGTATGAGGGTATCCAGAGTGTGTCCAGCTGAGTGGGTTGGCCCAGAAGGGAGAAGGAGAGGGAAAGTGAGGTGCAGAGGTCTGTGAAGAGAATGGATGCAGACCCTGGGGAGTCCAGTTTGATGTGGAAGTCACCCAGTACATGGAGGTTGGATGTGGATGAAAGTAAGGAAGAGAAGAGGTCAGCCCATTCAGAGAGGAACAGGGTGGTGGCACATGGAGGCCAGTAAAGTTTGGCAATGGTCAGGGTGGAGATGGGAGAGATGACCAACTTACAAACCAGGCTTTCAAAGGAAGAGTAGAACTGGGTAGGTAAGATGGAAGCAGGAACCCACTCAGGGAAGATTAAGGCAACCCCCCACCAGAGTGGTGAGGTCAAGGCTTGGAGATGATCTGGAAGCAGTCAGGCAGGAAGGAGTCTAAAGCAGTGACTGAGCTGGCATTGAACCACGTCTCAGTAAGAGCGAAAATGTCAAGGTCAATGTCTTCAAGAAGGAGACAGATGTCAGTGAAGTGTTTGTTGGCTGAGCGGGTGTTAAGAGTTGCCAGGTGGAAGACGTCTGTGCCTTTGAAGGTTTTGTGAGGTGGTGTACCGGGGCATGGTACATCAGTCAGAGGAGGGGGAGAGAGAGAGAGAGAGAGAGAGAGAGAGAGAGAGAGAGAGAGAGTAAAAGGCAGGAGAAGGAAGGAAGCTAATGAGAGAAGGCAGGATCCGGTCAAAGAGAAGGAGGATTTGTTGTGAACCCTGAACCAGTATAGTGCCAGTGTGATAGACATTGACGAAGCAATGTGTGGATGAAAAGCCGGCCAACAGGACTTCCCACTTGGTGCCACTGTTAATGGTAGAGCATGTGGAAGGAGAGAGAGTAGAGATGAGATGGGAGTCCATAGAGCTGGTGAGGGGACAGAGAAGAGAAAATCAGTGAAAACGTCTCTAGAGTAAGCGCTGACATAGTTGTCTGTGATGGGAAGTCCAGGGTTAGCACTCAAGATGTCTTTTTTGTGCTTCTTTCTAACAGACTTTGTGAGAGAGGGGCTGTGAAGACCGGAGGGGGGTCTGTACTTCCGCTCTCTATATGGTAGAGGGGAGACACAGAGACCCGTGCCAAAATTCTCTAGCATCGGTAGACGTAGTCGTGCAATCAAGGCCTAGCTTTTCAAGAGGTGATGCGAGCTGTTTCTTAAGTACAGTGTAGTCCCCGAGCACCCATGAAGGAATGTCCACACACTGTATCGGTTAAAACACAGTCTTTATATAATCAATATTTAGAGTGGTCTACACGATTACGATAACTCACTTTGTACGCAGAAATCAACAATGGCAAATATATATACAATTCTACAGTGGTACCACTAACGTTATTAGATCGTATTAAAGTGCATATGGTCAGAATGACACACAGATCAAAATAAAGATGAAACCAGCAGTTGAGAGAGGAAGGAAAGCAAGATGGTTGAGCAATAGGCGGAATACTGGTAACTACCGTTAAACACAGCTCCGTGTGGAGATCCCCCCACCTGGGCAACCTGTAGAAGAAAGATACAAGCCCAGTCCATATATTGTTCGCACTAGACTTTCCAATAGTTCTGCAAGATCAAAGTACCTGGCGTTGTAGTGTTCCACGTCGGGGAAATCGACAACCCTTCTTGAGTGCCCTCCCTTTAAGGCAGGAGTCACGGGTCGTCGAATGTCCGACGGAGAACAGGTCTAGCTACGACAGTGAAGTGGCCGCATCGTTCCTAGTGGTGTTCGTTGACGGGGAAGCGTAAACATTCTGCACGGAAGAGGCGTGCGGGGCACCTCTGTGTCAATAGATCTGGATCGCAAAGAGTTGAAGAACAGTGGCCCAGCAAGGGCGTTGAGTCGTCGGCGTCTCTGTGGTCTTTGGGTGGTTGGAAACCCACCGGTGGATGCTCCTCGGTGTGTCGGCGGTCAGGCCTTCTCTGGAAGGATACAGCGGCTTCGATGCAGACGAGAGCGTCCTTGGATCAATGAAGTTCTTAGGCAATGGAAGCACGGCGGCTCCAGTCGGCGATGGCAGTCGGCAACAGTGGTTGACAACAGACCGGGTGCTTCTCCTTGGATTTCCGCAGCAATCCCCGTATCGGGTCGGCAGCCTGTGGAAGGTCTGTCTACCAGGGAGCCTAGGCAAAGATCAGCTGTGCACGATGGTCCCTTGTAGCTCGGGAAGAGGGCGCCTTACCAGGTTTTCTCTGGGTCGGTTCTTGAAGCACAAAAGCTTTCAGATTGTGAAGGAGAGCAACAGCAATTCTTCTCGTCCAGCAGGGCTCAAGGTTAAGCTTCAGTTACTCCAGTTATTCGTCGTAATGGACTTCAGCTTCTGAACACGATTCCTCGCAGTGAGAGGTCCCAAGATATACTGTTGATCTCCCATTCATTCCACTGGGTCATACTCAAGCATCCAATCATGACTACGGGCATTCATGCAGGCATGCAGCCAATCAGGCACACAGGTTATTCAGGCCATTCACTTATCTCCAGACACTCACAACAAGTTATGTGTATTGGGACAAGTACCAAGCCATTCAACACTCCAAGCTGCATTCATACCGGTTTCGGGCAGGGCTGTCTCAACCATTGTGTCAACCACCAGATACTAGACAGCCACAACATAGAATGTATATTCGTCACACACTCCATTCACCCAGGTCCCACCCACAGGTGTAACCACAACATACGGTCGTTGAGAAGGCTCCAGCCAGTCTGGTCGGCACTTCCCCACACTACCATATACAGAACTTCCACCCTACAGCCAGTCACGGGGAAGGGACAGAGGCAGGGCTTCCCAGGACTTCGGGAAGATCAAGGTAACAGGTGATGGAAGGCAAGAGGCCATGGGGGCCATTTTGTCTCCATCAGGAATCTACAGATTCCAATGACAGGGCCTGGGCATCCCAAAATGGACATCGCTCAGGGCACGAGTCATTTCAGCACAGAGCTGCCACCAGCCCGTACCCTGCTCTGTGAGTCACACACAGGTGCCTAAAAACATACACTAGGGGCACAGGGTTGTAGCCCTACCCATGGGTGCCATAAGGGTATCCAACGGGTCTGTTCACCAAACCAAAAGAGAGAGAGCTGCACCGCCAGGAGTCCCACATGAACTCCTGCGTGGAAAACACGACAGAACACACGGTAAAAAGCAGTAAAGGACAAGGCTACGGAGGCCCTGTCCCTCCGATGCATTTCCAGCATCACTGGGGCGATAGGTGAAAGTGTAGCAGTTAGGGAATATATGAGAAATGGAGAGAGCCATAGGTCGGCAGAGGTTTGGACAAGGACTAAAGGAGGAGTGGCTGCACAGTACAGTTTTAGCTAAACTCACCAGGAGGCCTAGTAGCAGAAGTCACAACGTAATATATGCAAACCAGAAAGGAATAGAATTAGATGAAATAAGTGGTACAGAGATGTAAAATCTACAGGCGGTTCACGCACCTAAGTCAACAATGTACTGCAGGAGGTTCACAGGTGAAATACTAAACACACCTAAATCAACAATGTATTACACCCAAATCCGATTTAAAAATGGAGGCACAAAACAATGTAATGCAGGAGGTTCACAGATGGAATACTAAACACACTTAAACACACTTAAATCCGATTTTAAAAATGGAGGTACAAAACAATGTAATGCAGGAGGTTCACAGATGGAATACTAAACAGACCTAAATCCAATTTTTAAAATGGAGGCACAGAACAATGGGCCTCATTACACGGTATGAGGTAACCATGGCGCTAATAGCGCCATGGCTGCCTCCAAAACCTTACCGACTCCGTCCTGGTGAATGGAGCTATTACCGCCCCATTCCAAGGTTGGCGGCCCGGTAATTCCCCATTCACCAGGGCCCTTTCCCATTCGCATTTGAGCCCCCATATGGCTCAATGGGAATGGGGAAGGTGCTAATAACGGTACTGCAATTTGCGGTACCGTTATTAGCTCTAAAGTCCCTTTGCGGGTCCAGTCCTTAACGCCTGGAAAAACCAGGCGTTAAGGGAGGACCCGCAAAGTGAACTCGTAGTAGGGCGGTAGGGGATTACCGGCACTGGTGCCCTTACCGGTGCCGGTAATCCCCTACCGCCTACCATTTATTTATTTATTTACTTATTTGCTTCTATAGCGCCGAAAGCCCACGGGCATCAGGGCGCTGTGACACATAAACACGTACAAATCTACTTAGACATCCTTATCCACTGGCCACGTGGATATCAAAGGAAACTACTTAAAAAGATGAGTTTTCAGTATTTTTCGAAATTGGAGATGGTTTTCTTGCCATCGGGAGGGCGTTCCGCATCTGAGCGCCTTCACTAAGAATGATCAGCCCATAGCTGATTTGAGCCTTTGTTTCTGTTCAACTAGTAGATTTTTTCCTACTGAGCGCAGCTGTCTCTTTGGTGTGTAGAGTACAATATTATTCTTCAGATAATATGGAGCTTTGCCGAAGAGGCATTTATGCACCAAGGTAAGAGATTTAAATTCGATCCTATCTTTAACTCTGAGCCAGTGGAGGGATTCTCTAGCTATATTAATGTGGTCTCTTCTGGCCAGGTCTTTTACAATCCTGACAGCGTCATTTGTATGACTTGGCACGTGTGTAGATCTTTGGCACTTCCCCCTATCAAAAGGGCATTGCCATAATCTAGCCTAGATAGTACTACTGCCCTAGCAATGGTAGCCATGTTGTTGTCGCTTAGGAAAGGTCTAATGGCCCTTATAAATCACAGGTAATAGGCTGTGTTCTTACGTAAGAAGTTAGCCTAAGATTCTGAGCTAACCGAGGAGTTAATCATCATGCCCAGTGTCTTCACTTGGCTAGAAACTGTTATAATGGCCTCCTTACTCTGAAATGTTTTGTATTCCCCGCCCAGTTTGTCCAGTAGACAGCTTGAGCCGAATAACATCAGTTCCGTCTTTGAATCATTAAGGCACATCCAATTGGATGTTATTGAATCATGTTATGAGGCCCAATGTATTTTAGGAGGTTCAGAGATGGAATACTAAACACACCTAAATCCGATTTAAATAATGGAGGCACAAAACAATGTCATGCAGGAGGTTAACTGATAAGATACTAAACACATCTAAATCCGATTTTTAAAATGGAGGAACAAAACAATCTAATGTAGGAGGTTCAGAGATGGAATACTAAACACACCTAAATCTGATTTGTAAAATGGAGGCACAAAACAATGTAATGCAAGAGGTTCACAGATGAGATACTAAACACACCTAAATCCAATATACCTAGGAGTCACAAGTGCACTGATGGAAGATGAATGTTGGTTGTGGTGGGGAAGGAAGAGTACAGTAGACGTTTAGGAGAGATAGTGGTGGAGTTCAGCCAAGCTCACTTTCATGTCTGCATGGAGCGTCGATAGTTTTGGATCCCATGACATGGGGAGAAGTAATTAGTCATGAGGATGGATCATAGTTAGAACCGGGATTAGGACCGTGAATGCACAGGGCCTCAGATGAGGGCCTTTGGCGGATGGGCTGGCTTCCACCTGCCGACTGCTCTGGTTGGATTTAAGTGGGAGAGGCAGCCAATCACGTTGCAGGTAGCTTGCAGCAATCAAAGGTTCTTTGGCAAAAAGTTAGGGGCGGCCATCTTAGAATGTTTCAGTATCAGTGATAAATACTGGTGGATGGCAATGAGAAACACAAAATGAACAATGCAGCCCTTTACCCAGGGTCTGAGCAAGAGAGCTTTATATTTTTTATTAAAAGCGCTTCTTCAGAAGCAACTGAAACATGTTGCACGCCCGACTGTGTTTTTTTCTCCAAATTTCCTTTTAGCCCTCCCTAAGCATAGACAAAGCACAACAAGCATACCTTCAGTGAAAAAATTGAAAGCAGCGCTTCTCCATCAGCACAGAGGTGAAAGTGGTGGTGGTCGGAGCACAAAGAGTTTTCCTGCTTTGTCTTCTCTGGTGGAATGGGAGAATGAACAAAGGACCCACGGGTCAGGATGAGGGCCTTTCGTGGCAGGGCCGTCTTCCACCTGCCGGAGGGTCTGATTGGCTTTAGGTGGGAGAGGCAGCCATTCACATTGCAGGCAGCTTGCAGGAATCAAAGTCTCTGGCAAAAAGTTAGGAGTGGCCATCTTAGAATGTTGCAGTGCCAGTAATAAATATTGGTGAATGGCAGGGAGAAACAAAAAATGAACAATCCAGCCCTTTACCCAGGCTCCGATCAAGAGCGATTTATCATTTTAATCAAAAGCGCTTCTTTCGAAGCAATTAAAACACATTGCACCCCTAATGGTGTTTTCTTTCTCCAAAAGCGCATTTAGCCCTCCCCAGGCATAGACAAAGCACAACAAGCATACCTATGTGGAAATATTGAAAGCAGCACTGCTCCAGCAGCACAGAAGTGAAAGTGGTGGTGTTGGAAGCCCGGAGGGTGTTCCTGCTGCCTCTTCTCCAGTGGAATGGGAATTCTAACCAACAATAACTTTTTGGGTATAATAATGGCATGTGCCTTGGAAATTACTGTCTTTAACTACTTGATAATGCATGCCCACTTAATAACTTGAAAGTACTATTTACTCTGAGTAATTTGGCAAGTTACAAGTGCTTTAGACGATCCTTTCATGCAGGTGCATTCATACAATCGGTGGTTTAGAATGACTACAGTGTGCTGATAGGTTGAGAATAACTCCTTGCAAACCGCCTTAAACATGAATAGCTTAGCCTTTAAAATACCCTTCACTCAGGATGTCACATATAGTAGATGTGCCTAAAGAAGCTTCCAACTGTGAAATGTTCATTTTACATACATATGACAGGCCAGTCCAGCAACAGAGAGAGAATGCCATCCTGGCAGGCATACCAACTAGCACACATCTTTCAAAGTTGTATTTGAATATCATCTCCAATCATGGATGGTTAGGCTATCAATCACAATATATATGTATATAGGTTCTCTACCCACATGGGTTGAAAAAATACAGATTTGGGACTTGGTCAGCTGAAAGAATATTTCAGAAAAGCATATGGAATGTTATCAGACAATCTTTTTTTTAATAGCAGTGATAACATTATGGCCTTTGAAAACGTACTGGAATGTCATTGCAGTGCCTTGAATGAAATTTGCAAAGCAAAAAAGTAAGAATGACTAACTCGAAATTTAGACAAGTGTGAATTTAACATAAATCACGTTGTTTAGACACATTAGTTTTGGTTGGAGGATGCGACCAGACCCAGAGAAAGTAGCACCCATTGCAAAGACAACTGCACTTCTCGATAATGGAGACACACATATGTTTTTGGGATTGTCTAGACACTGTATAAGGGATGTCAAAGAAATCAGAAGACCAGCACTCCAGTAAGGGACTGACCAGACAAAGGAGCTCATTTTCGAGTTTCTCGTAATTAAGCAGTGGGGACCTGTTACGTTTACACTTTTGTGTAAACAGGTCCCCGCCAGTAATTTTGCTCATTTGCATGTCGAAGTGCAGGAGAGAATTGTAAAATGGTGGTCTACTTAACCATAGGCACCTTATTGCAATGAATTTTCTAGGGTGTCCACCTGCTTTTTGCTGGTGTAAAATGGAGGCACTGCCATAGGAATCCACAGTATTTGCACCAGCATCAAAATACATGCTGGTGCAAATGCATGGAGTTTTTGTATGGCGCAGTGGGAAGGAGGCGGAATCATCAGCTAGTCGTTATTGCATTCGTTATTGCAACAAAACCTATGAAATTTGGTCATCCCTGTTGAATTATTCCTGTTGCTCAGCCCATGAAAACATACATGAGTTCCCACCAGGGATCAACAATCACACCAGGTGACATCTACGAGTGTGATTGATAGTTAAGTTTTTCATAATTTCTTACACCTGCCAAATTTCATAGGATTTATTGCGATAAGTTCATATTAACTCTCTCTTAATTATAGTTTCTACTGAATTTTTAATATATCTGTATCTATCAATCTATCCAGCTACCTATCTATATGTTCTTCTTGAGCGTCAGCATCATCATAATCAGATTTATTTAGGGAAACGTTCAATCCATACCAATACATACCAATACATACATATAGATATATGGTGCACTGCATTCAGCACCACTATTTAGTGGTATGGACCGTTTTTGCATGTTGCATCAGCACCTTATAAAAATAAGATGATCTAGCATTAGCACTTTATCTTGCGCATTTGCACAGCATTAAGCACCTTAAATTGGTTTAGCAATGCCCATTTTGTATCAGCATTATAACTAAGATTTTTTGCACCCCATCAGTATTTGGCATATGTGTGGACGTGACCAGTCCTGATGACATGCATATCCTGGACACTGTGCCTGTGCATTTTCTCTTGCAAGTTTGCACAGCACTCAGCGCCTATTTAAGGTCCTATACTTTAATTGCTATTTTGTACCCAATGTCAGATTGAGCAGCACAGTATGCTCTCTTTTGTTGTCCCTTACCAACATTCTCTTTCCATGCTGGACATGCAGTTGTGTCATCTCACATGAGACAACATTTTTCAGTGTCGTGTTGCATTTGATTTTATTCTATTGTGCATATTATTACTTTTTACAACTACTTATGTTATTATGAGTTATGGTATTTCTACACTTGATGACATACTGTTTGAAGGATACAATGGGCCTCATTACACAGTAGGCGGTAGCCATGGCACTATTAGCTTCATGGCTACCCCCTTACCGCATTCCGGGTCTGTGTTCCCGGGATAGGGACTTACCGGGTCATTCCGACCCTGGAGGACCCGGTAAGTCCCCATTCCGGGAACCACTCCCGATTCCCATTTGAGCCCCCATAGGGCTCAATGGGAATGGGGAAGGAGCTAATAACGGTACCGCAATTTGCAGTACCGTTATTAGCTCTGAAGTCCCTTAGCGGGTCCCTTCTCTAACGCCTGGTAAAACCAGGCGTTAGGGGAGGGACCCGCTAAAGGACCTCGTAGTAGGGCGGTAAGAAATTACCAGCACCCGTGCCCTTACCGGTGCCGGTAATCCCTTACTGCCTACCGTGTAATGAGGCCCAATGTGTTTCAAAGTGCATTAGTATCCATGTAGCGTGGAAAGTACAACATGTCTGAAAGCGTGGAAAACACATTGGGCCTCATTACGACCCTGGCGCTCACGTAATGAAGGCTGCTGGTACGGGACTGGCACCCTTCATTACGTGAGCACCGATTATGAAGTTCCCTTTGCGGGACCCGGAGCAGACGCCTGGTAAAACCAGACGTCTTTTCCGGGTCCCGCTAGGGGAAGAGGGAGGTAATAACGGGCCATTCCTAATGTGCCCCTTGTTACCTCCCTCCCCATTCCCATTGAGCCCTATGGGGGCTCAAATGGGAATGGGGAATGGTTCTTTCAAGGAGGAATAACCGGGTCCTCCAATATTGGAATGACCCCGTTATTCCTCATTGAAGGAACCCGGTAATGGAGCCCGGTTTGGAGGCAGCCATGGTACTAATAGCACCATGGCTACCTCCAAACTCGTAATGAGGCCCATTATGTCTGAAAGTGTATATCACTAGGTATTTGCCCTTTCGTTGTGTTGCTCACATTGTACTTTGACGCTGAACTTCTCCTACATGTATACCCTGATTCACAGAGGCAGCTCATGTGAACAAGCTACATGCCTGTCGCGAAACGCGTTATGAAGCTGACAAACTTTCGGATTTGATTTTTCCTTTTATGAAATGCCGCATTTGTACGTCTTTTAACTCGTGTTTGATGCACCAATAAAGACTGCTTTTTTGAATTACTGGACTCGGATCTGATGTTTCAGCTCACATGATTTCTCAGAGTGCAACTCGTTTTAGTACTGCTTCGCATCAGTTTTTGAACATTTTCTCACGTTGTGCCTCAACGCGGAGTTGTCACCAGTGGAAAGTGTATTGAGAGCGCATGGATTTTGGCAGAGCAGACGCACGTCCCATGGCAGCTCGGGTTCTGTGATTGTGGTGTGGCATTTTTCGATTGTGGGCCGCGCACCGTAGCACAAACACCTATTGCACTGCAGACTTGACCGTCGGAGGACGACCGGGGATACAGTAACTTGGTAAGTAATGCTCTGTGTTGCTATCCGCATATATGCCATTCACAGATGCTCTATTACACAGTCACTGACATTTTTCCACAGCCAACACACGTTATTGATTAGTGCGTGTACGGCTTTGAAATCATTGCTGGATTCTCAGACAGATTTTTGGGAATATTTTTTCATACGAGTCTGAGATGACCCCCTTTTTTGTTGGTTTCCGAGCTGAAGAAGGCATAGATCCACACTCTGGTGCATCATGACGAGTACCCTGGAAAAAAGAGAAGCCACTTGCAGAGCACAAGCTCGTTCACTTTTAAATGATATGATATGATATGATATGGCATTTGTAACGTGCCTATACACAAGTGTTTCAAGGCGCGACAAGGCAGGGAGGGGGGAACAAGGGGAAGACAGACAACGATCCTACTAGGCCAGGTGTCATTCAGACCGCGCAAGTGCAGGGGTAGGGGGAAGGGAAAAAGTGCAAGGGGAAGGGGGGGGAGTGCAGTACAAATAAGTAGAATAGAAATAAAATAATAAATAAATAGGGCCAGCTGGTGGCAAGTGCAAGGTAAGTGCAGACAAGTGCTGGGGGGGGGCTGTAGTGATACAGAGACAGTCCCGCAGTGCAGGGGTTGCCAGGGAGGCAGTGCAAGTGGAGAGTGACTGGGCCCAGGACCGAGGTCGGTGAGAGTGGCCCAGTTGCAGAATCAGTGCAGTTTTGGTGAAGAATTTAGCAGGGGAGAGGGAGAGAGAAAGCAGAAGTGAAGAGGAAGGTTTTGAGGTGCTTCCGGAACCGGAGATGGTTCTCCTCAAGTTTCAGGGAGGCAGGAAGGCTGTTCCAGAGGGAGGCCCCTGCCGCGGAGAGAGATCTACCCCCAGCTCTTTGCTTCGAGAAGCGGCTGACCCTGAGGGAGTTGGAGACGGATGAGCGTAGGGCTCGGGAAGGAAGATATTTAGGAAGAGAGAGTTGAAGGTATTTAGGCCCCCAGGCATTTAGGCAATGAGACATTGACCCCAACGAGGAAGACCAGCAACATCATTGCAGTGAATGTAACAGACAATGGGCCTCATCACGACTTTGGCGGTAACCCTTAAATCCGGCAGTTGCGCTATTACCGCCGGATTTAAGGGTCCGCCAAATCAGGACTTCGGCGGATTTTGCCCCAGCTCTTGGCTGGGGGGAAATCTACCAAAAATGTGCGCTCTTACCGCCGGCGGATTTCCCGGAATGGGGCCTTCCCGAAGGGGCTCAATGGGGAATGGGGAATTACATTACCGCCAAACTTGTGATCCGGCGCTATTAGCGCTAGGGAGTTCGGCGGTAGGGCTACCGCCAAAGTCGTGATCAGGCCCAATGATGAAATCACACTCCTGAAAGAATTAGAAAAACTTCAGAAAAAGGAAGTGAGCAAGTAGTGGGAACAACATTTCCTACAAAATTACATTGATGTTGGTAGGATACCACGTGGACTATGAATCCTGACAATTCAATCTTTTGAAGAGCAAGATCCGGAGATGTTGAAGGAATGAAGTGCTGCCACTAATGGCTGTTCCATGATCTTCTTGAAGTTGCTGGTCAAATACGCTGGTGGTGATTGTGAGAAGATTGTGTTGAGGATAATGGACAAAGAAGACAAACTGAAACTGATACCTGAGAGCGAAACACCTAACAAATTCAAGACAAACATGAAGAAGAATCTTGCTAATCATTAGGAAGAAAAAAAGCAACAGAAGCACAGAAAATTCCTAAGAGATAAAGAGGACTATCAAACTGGACAGGTTTACACTTTTGCCCAGAGATTCGACCAACTACATCTCACTGCTATGAATAAACCTATTGGACAAGTACACGAGGGTATGAGCACCCTCAGTGACACAAAATCTGCTTCTGAGTCTGACATCATGGAAAGTGAGAATGGTTAACCAAATGCACATCTACATTTTTGGGACGAAATGCGGCTGCTACGCCAAGATGGCAGAGCACAAAAGCAGAGTCGAGGGGCCAAAGGGGGGACCAACACTGCAAACAATGCGCTCTGGCAATTAGATAACTCCATGGCAGTGAAAGCGAATAAAATGACGATAATTTATCTGATCATGTTATTAGTTCCAATCAAGAAAAAGTTCTCCATTTGGGCCGCAACTTTTGCCCGACTTCTAATTACAATTATACACAGACACTTATGGATTTCTACCAATTTATACGCAAGCTAAGACTTCTCAAATTCTTTGTCAATAATGCTTATGTGAAACCAACCAAACCTGCTGCCATGGGGAAGAATGATATTACCATCGCGGAATTGCACACCCTATCCACCTTCGTAGACCCAGCAGAAGGACAAAATGTTGGGGACAATTCAGAGCCATTGAATCTAGAGACTCTAGACATCACCACTGAATGGACGCCCAAAAGTCTACTCAGATCTAAATCGAGGTTCAATCCTATCATATCTTCACAAAGTAGATTGAGGCCTTCCAATCTTTGGTGATAGAAGATCTAAAACATTTCTGCTTGAAGAAGAAGGATTGTCCCCTAGGCAATATGTTAAAATCCAACAAAATTGCATTACAAGAGTTACAAACCCTACCCAATTGCATCATCAAGCCATCTGACAAGGGACGTAACATTGTGAATCATGAATAGATGTGATTACTTCAAAGAAGCACGCATACAACTATATGACAAACAATGTTATGAGAGAATTCATGATAATCCCATCAAATAATTGGAAAAGAAAGTAATGACATTGATAAAGAGATGGGAATACAAGGGCATTTTGGAGGAAGAAAATTGCAGATTCTTATTTACTTCTAACTCTATTATATCTACTGTTTATTTTCTCCCCAAAATTCATAGGAACAGAACTAAACCTCCCAGCAGACCCATTGTTACCCTCTCTGGTTCCCTTTTAGAAAACATGTCCAAATTTGTTGATGAAACTCTTTTTCCTTTTGTGTCCTCTCTTCCTTCCTTTGTACGAGACACCACAGATTTTCTTTCCCATATTGAGGGTATACCTTGGGAAAGTGGCTACATATTATCGACTATGGATGTGGTGTCACTTTACACATCTATAGGTCACAAATTTGGGAAGAAGGCTTGCGAATATTATCTATTTGTTAAAATGCTCAATGTCAATGACAATAACTTAAGATTCACTGAGGCACATAGCCGTACTGAACGTACTTATTTGGATGTCAATCTACGAGTAGTGGATCAACGTTTGGTAACTGAGCTGCATAGGAAGCTCACAGGGTCAAATGCACCTTTGCATGCCATGAGTGAACATTCGAAGAGTCTCATATGTAGTGTCACTTATGGCAAATTCATTTGACTTCAACGCAATTGCTCTACCTTGGCCGGCTTCGACAAGGAAAGCCAGATCACACCGTGGGGTTTTCAGGAACAATGGTACCCCAAATAAATTATTGAACGTGCCTATATCAAAGCAAGTTTATGTGCTAGAGTGAGTGTACTTGGAGCTATGGATAAAAGGGCCAAAGGACCAAACAAGATCCTGAGAAAACAGTTACATGGCTAATTTTGACCTACATCACGGCGGCACAGTCTATTCGCCAGATCTTAAAAGAACATTGGAAGGTCCTTATGACTAACATTAATTTATCCAAAAGACACTCTTGTTAACAGTTTTATGAAACCTGAAACCAAGCAGGATGACAGCATGTGGCTCCTAGACAAGAGAAAATGTGTTTCTAAATGCACCAGCTGCAACATGTGTAAATACGCCTTGAACTGTCAGTCTTAAACACATCCAGTTTTGGGATTTAGTATCCCTATATATGACAAAATAACATGTGAGTCCGACTATGTTGTATAGGTCTTGAAATGGACTTGTAAAAAATGGTATGTTGGAAGCACCAAGTGAAAATTAAAAGTTTGCATACAACAACATGTCAGAGCCATTATTACTAAGGACATTAACTATCCTATGGCTAAATACTCTGCTGACGTTCATCAATGAACTTTGGAGGCTTTTGGCTTCTTTGCTATACATAGAATCACAGCTGGACCAAGAGGTGGAGAAAAATCCCTCAGACAACAGGAAACACGTTGCATTTTGGATCTGGAGACAAAAAATCCTAAAGGGCACAATATAGATGAGGAAATATATATTTTTGGGACAATAATTCCGATTGCCCATTAAGACATTTTTGTAATATGGGCTTTAAGGGCTCCCTCATTGTATTGTCTGGATGTTTATCTTTCCTCTTCTTGGTGCTCCTTCTAACCACTGTTTGATTTCCTACAGTATGGTTGAACTATTCTTCATGAAATGTGCTGTTTCTATTTTTTGTCTTTGTAGTATTTCTTATGACGATGATAGCTGTTTTTGCTTTGATATACATTTGGTTGAATATTTGAGTGTTTGTTGTTGGTTTATTTTCCTCTTCATCTTCTCTCTTCTCTCCTTTTTTTGTTTCAAATTTTTTTATTTGCATTTGTAAAACAAACATACAATGTTAGATTTGCACATTGTAGTGATCGTTTTATAGCATGCTGTTTGTAGTATTGATATCTAACAAAAGTCAAACATTAAACAATAACCAACAGAGTTTGTCTTCCAGCTGTGATATGTTTGTTTCCATTTTTTCCTGAGTGGTGGGGTGTTCTGGGGGTTGATGTATTTGGTTTGGGGGAGCCCTTTCGGGGGGTTGTTATTGTCTTGCTTGTGATGCGTTATGCTCGTCTAGAGCTGTTCCTGCAGGTTCAGTGGGGCTTGTCATCTGTCGAGAAGAGCATGTCTCTTATTAAGGCTTTCCATGATTCAAACGTGGCACTTATGTCACCCTCAAGCCCAGTGATCCCTGTGTTCCAAGTGTTGGTCTCCGCTGTTGTCCATCTCTCCATTTCTTTGTGCCATGTCTCGTATCTCGTGCCCCCAGGTGATTTCCATGCCATCGCGATTGCTCTCTTTGCTAGGATGCACAGCATGTCCATTAGTTTCACTATGTGTTTATGCTTGTTAAGTCTAGGGTATATGCCCAGTAGGCACTCTTTCAGGGTCCATTCGTACATGTTCACTCCCGCCTTTCTGCATGTTCGTTCAATTTTGGACCAGAAGCCTTGCATCCTGCGACAGGTCAAGTACATGTGCATCATGTTAGCATCTTCGCTGCTGCACCAGGGGCATTGGAGCTGGGATTGTTTGTTGAACAATGGAAGGGGTCCCTGGAAGGGGTCATGTAAGTTCTGTATAGGACGTTCAACTGGATTAGCCTGAACCTGGCGTTTCTGGACACCTCTTTAGGGTAGAGCAGTACCCTTTCCCATTCCTTCTTGGTCATGGTGACTTCCTAGTCTTTTTCCCATTTCTCTTTTAGAGACGCACTGCGGGCATTGGGCCTTTCCATTATTTGGCCGTATAGCCTAGCTACAGGTTTCCAGCTGTCGCTTAGATTGTACATTTCCTGCAATAAGGGATTTGGTGTTGGCTCTTCTGGCCATATGTCCCATTCCTTTTTGGCAGTGTATTTGACCCGTTGGTACTACAAAAAATTGTCTTTGGTCAGTCCTTCCTGTGCGTGCAGTGAATCAAAGTCCCTGAAGGTCCCTTCATCAAACATGTCCCCCCAACTGTATAGTCCCACCCTTTCCCAGTTTCTCATTGTGGGTAGATCAGTAACTGTCTTTTATACGTCTGACAGTATCAGGATTTCGGGCGAGTATGGGTGGTGTAAGTGTAGCACTGAGCTGGTCCTGTTCCAGACTTGTCTGCCTAGTTTTACTATCATGGGTGTGTGCGGTTGTTCGATCGGTGGGTTCCATAGTATTTCTTTGGGGTATGCTGGATTAGATTCAGCTATTGGTTCGTCCGACAGCCATCTCGTTACATGGCTGACTTGTGCCGCTAAGTAATACTTCTCGAGGTTGGCCAGTTGTATCCCTCCTTCTTTGAGCGGTAGTGTCAGTATGTTGAGGGGTAGTTTGTGCCGGGTCATTCCCCATAAGAATTCTTTAAGCAGTACTTCCAGTCTTTTGAAAAAGGGTGCTCTTATGTAGTAGCATACATTTATGAAGTAGTACAGGAATCTCGGGAGGATTATCATTTTAGTGATCGCTGCCATGCCCATCATTGATAGTGGTAACTTGGACCAGAACCTCATGGAATTGCGTAGGCCCCTCATTACAGCCTCTGTGTTGGATTCATGTGTGAGCTTTGGTGTATGTTTTATGTTGTCCCCCAGGTATCTAAACGTTTCTGGCTGCCATTTGATTCCCACTGTGGGTAAGTCTGCCTCCTTTACCCCTCTTAGCCCGGCCAATGGAAATGCACATGACTTTTGTTTGCTGAATTGTATCCCTGAGTAGCGTGTGTAGTTGTTTTCTAGTACTATCGGGCGTTTATGTGCGGGTCTCTCAAGTATAGAAGAACATCGTGTAGAGTGAGATTATATTATATTTCCCACCCACCCTTATCCCTGCGTCAAAGATCTGAGTCCCAGGATATATAACATGGGCGATAGCGGGCAACCCTGTCTGGTGCCCCTCTGTATTGCCCAGGCCTTTGACACCGTGCTTCCAGTCTTCGAACCGTCCAACTGCTACGGTGGCCCTTGCCCAGCACAAATTATAAAGCATGCCACACAGGACCTTTCCCCATTCATAACTAAGCTTATAAATGCCTCATTCTCTACCGGCACCATTCCCAACAACTTGAAACAGTCGTGGGTCCTCCCACTCCTAAAAAAACAAACTCTTGACCCGTCCATTCCCACAAACTATCGCCCCATTACTACAGTACCGTTCCTGCTTAAAATCCTAGATAAGGTAGCGTACCTCCAAATCCAACAATATTTGGAATGTAACCACCTCCTTGAAATGCATCAGTCAGGTTTTAGACCTCAACACGGAACGGAAACTGCGCTGATTAACAAGACTCTCTGCCACCACCTGGACTCTGCCACCCACTTCTCACAAGAAGCCATAGGATGGATTCAATCTTTCCTAGATAATAGAACCATGCAGGTCTTCACACCCTCAGCAGCTGCGGACCCTATACCTATTACCTGTGGTGTGCCCCAGGACTCATGCGTCTCGCCCACTCTGTACAACATCTTTACGATGCCCCTTTTTGATGATCTAGATGGCCTGGGTATCACCTACACTAACTATGCGGATGATACACAGATCCTCATCCCGTTGACGGGAGATTACAACAAGGATTTGGCCTTCGTAAATAGAGTGTACCTCATCATCCAGGCATAGATGGCATCCCATGAACTATGCCTGAATGATGACAAAACGGAATTCCTCATTGTCGGCACCACGGCAAATCTCAACAAACTAGGCCATCACTACTCTAATTCATTATAGATAACAATAACATTACAGTAGCCAAGGAAGTTAAAACTCTTGGTTTCTACCTAGATTATACTCTCACCTTCAATAAACAAGTAGATTCCATGGCCTTGGCTACCGCTTACACTTGTAAGATAATTAGAGCATCTAAGTCATTCCTTACACCTAATAATTGTATCACTCTAGCAAGACCTCTGGTATTATCCAAATTCGATTATTGCAATGCCCTATACGTAGGGAGCAACAAATACACCACTAATAAGATCCAGATCCTGCAAAACAATGCTTTGAGAGCAGCTCTCAACTTTCCTAAGAAAGCCCATATAACTGACTTCAGAAGATCCAACAATTGGCTCTCCATCAAAGATAAAATCTTCCTTAAATCAGCCTCCCTGACTCATAAATGCTTACACCAGGCTGCCCCACATTACCTCACTACTAGATTCTTGAGACAATCTACCATTCGCCCCTCTAGAACTGCCACTGCTAACCTACTTCGAGTGCCTGGATTCAAACGTATGAAGACGGGCGGTAGTAGCTTCCCGGTCAAAGCTGCTCAAAACTGGAATTCACTCCCACCCACTTTAAGGGAAGACATGCCCCACCTATGCTTTAGATCCAACCTAATCCACTGGATTAAGGAACATGACATCTGACTCCTCACCACACCTTGTTCACACTACTGTACGCTATTTCTGTATATAATTGTTGTCTGATGCTTACTGCCTCCACATGTTCATTTGTATGATAATGTTTAGCACTGTTTATTAATGTATTGTAATGTAATGCACAGAAATGTAACCTAAACTGAACAATCCTCTTTATGCTTTCTGCGCCCTAATACCCTTGGGTCTGGTCGTGTTATAAATAAATAAACAAACAAACAAACAAACAAAGAAACACTCTTGCCATTGGGCTTTTGTATATTACTTTAACCCATCTCACGAAGCCTCTTCCAAACCCAAATTCTCTCAGGACCTCAATTAACCATTCCCAGTATAGGGAGTCGAACGCCTTGATGGCATCTAGTGATAATATTGCCATGTGTTCCCCGCTCCCTAGGATGTGTGCCATGACGTGTTGGAGTCATCGTAGGTTGGCTGTTGTGTTGCGGCCTGGTACAAATCCATTTTGATCTTCGTGAATTAGAGACCCCACCACTCTTGCGAGGCTTTTGGATAGTATAGTAGTCAGGATCTTGCTGTCGTAGTTTAACATCTCCAGTGGGCGGTAAGAGTCTCTATCGTTTGCAGGTTTGTTTGATTTAAGCATTGGGATTATCAGTGTTTCTCTCATGCTTCCTGGTAGGGTCCCTGTCTCATACGCTTCCATGAATACTTTGTGTAGTAATGGGTTTAGGGTTGGTTCGTAGACCTTGTAGAACTCAGGCGAGAGATCTAATAGCCTCTGTTACGTCTTCTGTGGCGATCGCCTCATCTAACGCTTCTCTCTGCGCACTGTTTAGCCTGGGGAGCCCTATCTCTTCTAGCGTGTTCCTGATGTCTTCCTTCGGTACCTGAGTGTCATGGGCATAGAGTTCATAACAACATTCAGTGAAAGTGTCATTGATCGACTGTTGTGTCCTGTGGGTTACCCCATTTTCATCTTTAATCTCAGTTGGTAGGTCTCTCGGGGGTTCCCGTTTGCATAACCAGGCCAATAACCTGCTTGGTTTATCTGCTTCTTTATGTGCCCTGGTGGTGCGTGTTATATAAACAAATTTGGATAATCTCTCCCATGCTAGTTGGCAGCTGTGTCGGACCTTCTTCAGTTTTTGCTCGTCCACTCTGGTGTTATGGGTGTTAGTTTGCAGTTGTTTTATTTCCTCCTCCTTGTTCTCTAGTTCTCTTTTCAGCTGTTTTTGAACACCTCCTGCTCCAGCTATCATTTCCCCCGTGTCACCACTTTCATAGCTTCCCACAACGTGCCCCATCTGTCTACTGTGCCCTTGTTAATTCTTACAAATTCCTCCAGTTTGTCCCCAAGGTCTTCTCTGAACGCTAGGTCCGTAAGAGCTTCGGTGGGCATTCGCCACATCGGGATAGGGGGTCTGGGACCTCTGAGCTTCCATTGCATGAGTAAGGGAGATTGATCTGAAATCGATCTGCCTAGGTAGTGTGCAGATTCTGCTTGTGTTAGTTGTTCTCTATCGATGAAAAGGTAGTCTATCCTGGTATATAGGCTGTGGGGGGATGAGTACTGTTATCCGTAGGGTGTAATTCTCTCCAGACGTCGGCTTGATCCAAGTGATCCTCCATTGCGTTTAACGCCTGCGAGGTTGTGCTTGTTGGTTGTTGTGGTGAGTCAGACCTGTCCATAGCCCCATCTTTGACACAATTGAAATCCCCTCCCCATATGAAAATTCCGTCTCTGTGGTGTGATATTTTGGCACATAATTGTTTGAGGTATGTGGGTATGCCATGGTTGGGGAAGTAGGAGTTTACTATGCATATCTTGATTTGTTCAATTATGGCCCACATTATTAAGTATCTGCCCTCTTTGTCGGCTTCCACTCCAAGTAGATGGAATGACACCTCTGAATTCACCCACGTAAATACTCCTCTTGCGTACTTGGAGTAGGACGCTCCCTGCCCTTGTCCTCCCTAGTATTCTTTTAGTTTGGTCGTGGCTTCTGCCGTGAGGTGGGTTTCCTGGAGTAGGACTATCAAAACTTTCTTTCTTCATAGGAAGGATTTGATCCAGTTTCTCCAAAGGTATGAGCCCAACCCCCTCATGTTCCCTGTCATTATTCTAAGTTGTGCAGGCATTGTTGTTTTTGGGCTGTCCTCTGGTCTGTCCCCAGCTGCCACCGCTGTGTGGCCGCCGTTACCAGTGCTTGACCGCTCGTTTTGGGCTGTTCTCCTTCTTAGCTCTATTACTTATGTGGCTTATGTTCATTGTCCCACCAATTATTTGTAGCATGAAGACAATATAACAAACATAACAAAAAACATAAACCAAACCGTTGCGCCCAGCGTCTGCATTTTCTCTGCAGTGCTCAGGCGCCCTCGCACTGTCTGGTCCCCTCCTGGGTTTCAAGCGCGAGTGGAGTCGTGCCGGCAACAGGCCCACACTGATCTGTCCGTGGGTTAGTGCTGTGTGCTCGGTTGGGGAGGCCGAGCGAGTTCCATAACCATTTTGCTGTCTTGTGTCGTTCTGGTGTTCCTGTCATTTCAATGTGGTATTCCGTTGTTGGGTCTAAGAGGGAAGGGGTGGTTGTGGTCCCACTGTCCGCCATGATTTCAGCCCCAAGCCTCTTGGGTAGTCGCCTCTTTTCCTTCCGCTAGGCTGTTGTGCTCCAGGCACATGGTGGCTGCCGCTGGCGTATCCAGAAATATTGCACGTCCTTTATATATCACCTTCATCCTGGACGGGTACAGTAATATGTATTTTAGGTTCAGTTGTCTGAGCCTAGCCTTGATTGGGACAAAACAGTGTCTCGCCTTTTGTACTGTTGGCGTGTAGTTAGGGTAAATGGTGATCTTGGAGTTATCGCGTTCTATCACACGGCCCTCTCTGGAATAATTGAGTATGGTCTCCATGTTCTGGAAGTTGAGAATCTTTACGATTATTGGCCGGGGCTATGAGCCCAGTGGTGGTTTCTTTTGGAGGGATCGCTGTGCCCTTTCCTCAGCGAAGCGCTGTATTAGTCGCCCTTCTGCGATGTTTTGTTGTATCAGGGCTTCAACTTAAGCCGTCGGGTTCAGTCACTGTGTGCCTTCAGCTATCCCTAGTATCCTTATGTTGCTGTGTCTGGCACGGCCTTCTGGATCCTCAGATCTCACTTTTAACGTAGCCACTTTCCTTTCAAGTTCGACCACACAGGCTTTTAGGTCCTCTGTATTCTCCGCTGTCTCTTGAAGAGCCACTTCTGTAATAGTGACCCTTTCAGTGAGGTTGTGGGCGTCCTGGCGCATGAGCTGCATGTCGGACTTCACCTCTTCAATTTTAGTGTCACTAAAGGATCTCAGTGCGGCTATGGCTTCTAGTACTTGACTGTCTCTGTCATCTCCCTCCATTGCTTTCTGATGTTCAGTTCCAGAAGTCGCTGTTTGCGCTGGGGTATGGGATTTGGCAGAGACAAAAGAGTCCATTGTGGTTGTCTTCCCCTTGTTTCTGGAGGAAGACTTTATGGTGTTGCGTTGTATCCGTGGCGTGTTTCGGCTGCACTGTTCAGTGTTTGATCTTTCCGCTTGAGTTATAGTACAGTTCTGGGACTGTGTGGGCTGCCCTGTTATTGTCTGGTTTGTTGTGGTGGTGGTGAGGCTTGTTTCGTGTGTAGCGGGCTGCTTGATCCTGCCTCCCTTCACGCTGTTCAATGGCCCTTTAGCTGTGCCAATAGGGTGTCCAACTTCAACTGCTACTGTGGTGGCCCACGTTGCGGGTTAATGCTATTGTGGGTTGAGGGTTCCTTGCTCCAGTTTACCGTATGCTGGTGCCTGCTGGTTGCAGTCGAGGCACTCTGTGTCAGTGGTGTTTGGGCCGTCATTCTTGTGGGGTATGTGGGGTGAATGGGGCGTTTTTTGGTGAGCTTGCTGCTCTTCCGTGCCCCTGTCGCATTAATTATTGGGGGCACCCCGTCCCCTGCCTCAAATTGCTGGATTGTGTGTCTGGCCTCCGTTCGCCATCAAACCTGTTTCCACACTGCTGTGCTTTTAGCAGTGTTATGGCTCATCTCTGGTCTGTTGATCCGGGTTGTGCGCTCCGTGTTGTGTCCCCACTCCAGTTTGTCCCCCTTGTGGCTTCACGGCCGCTGTGGGTGGGGTGGTGGGTCTAGGATCCCGTATCACGTTAACCCCTTGCTTGCCTCTGTGTTCTGCCATCAGAAAGAGGCCTCCTCGTCCCCTGTTGTGTCGCAGGTCTTCCGGGCCTCTCTGGGTTCATCTAGCTGTTGCGGATCGGCTCTTCTCCAGCGCAGCTGTTAGCTGCCTTGCTTCCCAGTCACAGATGTCTGTAGCGAACCACGCCTTCCTCGATGTTGGAGTGGTACTCAGGCGCCTTCGTTCCCCACTCCTGCACTGTGTCTTCCTCCCCCGAGGCAGGGTGTCACGAAAATCTCTGGGCTGCTTCCCTCGTGATGATGGCTTGGCAGCGCTGGCCTTCTTCCCTTAACGGCGGAGGCTCCTGGTCACGCCCGCCATTTTGTGTGGCTCCATAGGTGGGTGGGTTGGGATGGATTTTCTGTGCCTTCCCCGGGTCCGATTTTACTCTGGTTTGCTGGATCTGCACTGAGTATCGGTTCTGCTACCCTGAAGCTCCTTTCATTCGAACAGTGGTGCCTTCTGAACACCATTGCAGGATCGGGTTATGGAATCTCCGTTGGAGATCGGCATCTCTGCCTCCTTACGCCATGAGCACCAGGCCACGCCCCTTCTCTCCTTCTTTGTTTATGTTTAGGGTAATAGGTTGCATTGAAAGATTTTATATCCTCAATTAGTTTTTCCACTTTTATGTTTTGGTGGTAGTGTTTTTCAGTATCAGCTGTTTTTCATTTTCTTTCTCTGATCACTTCTCTTTTTTTCTATCTTCACTGATCCTGGGTATATATAGTTGGAGTTGCTATGGTCTACTTAAGCTAACGAACATCTGTGTTGAATTCAGACAATTTTTTGACGTAGACATTGCTTATTGGAACAGTTAGGCAGTGGCTGAATTTGAGATACATTGCAGCCCAGCACTTGCTCTTTTATTAAGGCTCATTCAGAGAATGTTTTACAAATGTTACCATGTATTCTTTTAGATGATGTACAATACTTAGTTCACATTATATGGGCATCTTGCTTACAGTGCAATAGCACTTTACCATGCCATGGTGCACTGCATTTAGCACCACTATTTAGTGGTATGGACCGTTTTTGCATGTTGCATCAGCACCTTATAAAAATAAAAATAAAATGATCTAGCATTAGCACTTTATCTTGCGCATTTGCACAGCATTAAGCACCTTAAATTGGGTTAGCGATGCCCATTTTGTATCAGCATTATAACTAAGATTTTTCGCATCCCATCATTATTAGGCATAGGTGTGGACGTGACCAGTCCTGATGACATGCATATCCTGGTCACTGTGCCTGTGCATTTTCTCTTGCAAGTTTGCACAGCACTCAGCACATATTTAAGATCCTATATCATTCCTATGCGTGTTGCACTTTAATGGCTAGTTTGACCCAATGTCAGATTGAGCAGCGCATTATGCTCTCTTTTGTTGTCCCTTAGCAACACTCTCTTTCCATGCTGGACATGCCGTTGTGTCATCGCACATAAAACAACATTTTTCAGTGTCGTGTTGCATTTGATTTTATTATATTGTGCGTATTATTACTTTTTACCACTACTCATGTTATGGTATTTATGCACTTGATGACATACTGTTTGAAGGATACAATGTGTTTTAATGTGCATTAGTATCCATGTAGCGTGAAAGTACAACATGTCTGAAAGCGTGGAAAACAAAATATGTCTGAAAGCGTATATCTCTAGGAATGTTTCCTTTCTTTGTGTTGCTCACATTGTACTTTGACCCTCAACTCCTCCTACATGTTTACCCTGATTCACAGAGGCAATTCATGTGAACAAGCGACATGTCAATCGCGACACGTGTGATGGAGCTGCCGAACTTTCGGATTGGATTTTTCCTTTTGAGAAATGCCACATTTGTACTGCTTTTAACTTGTATTTGATGCAACAATAAAGACTGCTTTTTTGAATTACTGGACTCGGATCTGATGTTTCAGCTCACAGGATTTCTTAGAGTGCAACTCGTTTTACTACTGCTTCGCAGCAGTATTTGAACATATATATATATATATATATATATATATATATATATATATATATATATATATATATATATATATATATATATTGGGCAAAAATGTAGGGCACACTTCTGCCAAGACTACAAGAAGGGAAAAAAACACGATAATGTTCTTTGGGAGGGTACACACTCACAAGAATCTATAATAAATTATCTGTGTATTCCCAGAGGAGAGATCCATTTGTATATCGGCCTGCCTCAACCCATGAGGAGAGTACATCACCAACATGCCATCAATTCTTCTCTGAACAAGACTACCAATAGCAACTCTAGACATGTATTCCTGCCTTGTTGGGCATCATCAGTGAAGTGTCTACCCTACTGACTTGGATTTAATCGTCAAGCGTTTCATTATTTGACAACAATGTACGAGAACATGCTGCATACTTAGTACATTTCCCTGCTTTTGAAACAATCTTTGGAGATACTGCCCAAAGAAATGTGAATATAAAACAGTATTGATTTCCTTACATTGTACTTTAAAAGAGCAACCATTGCTTGCTTGGTTTAGTTTTATGCAATATGTATTGAACAACTATTGAGAAGTAAATCCTTGTATGCCAATAGTTATCAATCCATTGTTAAACTCTGCTTGTTGTGGAAGTGTATTGCTTCTGTGAAAAAGATGGCAGTGGCTTGAATATTTGCTACAATGAGAACGTATGCATTTGATGGTTTTGAACTCTTAGGTAAAAGTGCTGTAATTACATAAATCATATGATACAATTTGAGGGCATAAAAAGCATGAGTGTGTATGAAATGTACATGATCAACATGTTTCATACCACTATTTTATTGAAGGAGTCGTGTCAGGATCCAGCATTTTTGCAGTGGTGTTCGTGTATGCGCTCAACAGTGGCGATGTAAATATAAATGGCACCAGAATCCTTAGTTGCAAGTATACACAGACATTGATTCAAATGTGTAGTGTTAGAAAAACATGTTGATTATTATTGTCTTGTATTTTGTGCACGCACAAGCTCTAAGTGCATAGGATTGCCCTCTCCTTTATGGTCTGACATGCTCCCTGATCCTGTCAAGAAGTATTGACTCTAATTGGAAGATCATGATTGGGGGCTGAACAGATGCAAAGTGGAACTAGATGGATTGCTTGTAGCTCATTTATGTTGTGCTGAATTTTGCAGTCATTACATCTTTTATAAAGATGAAAATTGCCAGTATTTGTCATCATGACTCAATAGACAAATGTCTGATGATTAGCTTTTGGGACTTGACCGGGAGAGGCCGCAGAAGAGAAATGCAGCACTATGTAATATTGACCACTATGCCCAGTTAGGAGGACAGTGCTAAATTCTTAAGACAGTGAAAAAAAGGACAGTGAGCTAAAGACAGCCTTGTTGGGCATCATCAGTGAGGTAAAACTGTTGCCTCTCTATGGGGTTACTGATGGTACTCTTGTTCAGAGGAGAATTGCCTAGCATTTCGGTGCTGGACTGCCCCTGGGCAGGACAAAGGCTGATGTGCGGGAAAATTTCTTCTCTGTGAAAAGGACAGTGAGCTAAAGACTTGGTAGAGTCTCTCCCAGGGGTTATTCACCCAAGAACAGGTCATTGGGCTGTGTTCGTGCTGGTAGAGAGATTCCCAGACCCCCCTTTGTTTGTTTATCTGGAAATTAGTTAGTTTGAATGTAGATGCTTCTAAACTGTCTAGTCCTTAAATGATTGGAAGCCTGCATGAGGCGTGCTCAGTGTATGTAGCTCAGCAGGGGAAAGAGTTTGGCAATACATATGAACTGGAAATGACTCTCCAAACAGAAGCGTTGATCTGCCATTTAAATGTCAGAGCTGCATCAAAAGAGCAACCAGATTCTGCACATCACCAGGCCTTGGGTGTCTCAAGGGTCTTCTATCCAGCCATATGGAATTACTCCTTGGATGGGGCCATAGGCAAAAACGAGAATATCTGACTTTCCTTCTTTTAGGCATAGGCAGTTGTCCTTCAACCATGCCTGGATCCTCAACAAACCAAATCCCAACATAGCACTGTCCCCTGAAGAATGTCGAGCATCTGCTGGGGTTCGTCTGCATACATCTAAACCCAAGAGCGCAGACACCAAACAGCCTGGCTAGCTGCAGCATGTGGGCATTAAAGAGAACAGGGCAGTGGGGGAAGCCCTGAGGTACCCCACAGGTCCCTGGGCCCTCATAAAACCAGGTCTCCCCTAATCACCCCTGATGCACCCTAATTGTTGGGAAACATTGGATCCAGGTTAACACAGGTCCAGAACATCTGAAATGTATGTTCAAGCTGTTAAGAATCTCATTGTCTTTAGTGCCAAATGGAACCAATAGATATAGGAGAATTAATTATGCTGATTTCCCCATTTGACCCTGCTTGAGTAAGTATAATCACATTTCCGGTCCTCTGAATACCACTGATTGGGAGTAATCCCGCCTTGAGATCATGTAGCAACCTCTATCTTTCAATGTAGAGTTTGACCTGAGAGGTCACATTTCTTTTGCAGATCCATCACACAAATGAATGCTGAGGATTAGGAAGATAATTCAGAGTCATGAAAAATGCCTGTGACTAACGATTTATTAATGGAAGACGATTCAGAATATTTGAAGACATCATAATCTTAAAAACATTTATTTCATTTTTATTTAGTGATATCGCTTGAAATCACCATTTTCACTATTCAATACAAAATGTGGGATATATTGACCCCCTCAACAGCATTGCCTCACACCACTAAGCTGCAGTTGCACAAGAAACAGAAACCTGGCTCTGCTGGCTCCTGTGCGCACCAGGACCTCAAAACTGCATTTTAGCAGCAACAAAAACAAAATGGCTGCACCAGCCTGCCTAGCAACTTCAGGCAAGATGCAACAAGGGGACACACTGAAAAAGTATGCCAGTGTGTTCTGAAACATATATGGAACAGGCAGCAGTGCATTGCTGTGAAAGCCAAAAATTCCCCTTCAAAATTAAACCTTTTTCCCCCTTTCAAAATGCTGTGTTATGCTATTTCCATCTGTGCATTCTGAAACCACTGTGATGAAAATGACTGTGCCTCAGAATAACTGGGCATAATTCCTGAATGAAAGGTCCTCTCAAAGTAGATTTCAAAGAAATCAACAAGCAACTTTCTTTTCACTCGCACGGGAACACACGTTTATTTCTTGACAAATGTATCCAAGCGAAGAAGTTCAAAGAGACTTTAAACTTTTTGAGCCAGGTCAGTGCAAATGTATCTATACTTTGGATAAAACTCCTGCTGCAAGGAAATGACTACAGCTGTGTCGGGGTGTTTCTCCCGGGGTTGGCTGGGCCGTCCGCGGACCTCCGGGCTGGGAGGCCCCAACTCCTCCCGTGTTCCCCAAAAATGAGTATGAGACACACGCAAGAAGCAAGGTGGTTCTGTTGTTTATTGAACAATGGCAGGGATGGGTCTGGGATTGTACGCGTCCGTCCAGACTCTCAAAATTCGTGGGGCTCGCAGGCCCTTTTTGCCTCAGTATGACGCGCTACTTGCGTCACCTGGGAAAGTTAGCGAAAAACCTATCGCCACTCTGGATTGGTTCCTTGAGTGGTAGGGTTAGGATAGCATACATATAGAGATCATTGTTAGTGGTTGAGGGTCAGTCAGGTGGTATACTTGGGTTGTCCCTTCTATTAGATACTTGAAAATTGTTACACAAATACCCCTAATGATTGGCTAATGTTAGTGGCGTCAGTGATGAGTGCCCCCATGTTCTGATTGGTCCACTCGCGAGCCCCCCAGCCTGGGACCATCGTTGTTCCCAGCTCGCGGTGTACCTGTCATTTGCAACAATATGTAACTATGTGTTCGTGCAGACAATGCGTGGATTTGCTCATAGGCCTGAGAGCAGACCATTCCCATCGCTGTAGGTGTCCATTGGGTCATTTCATTGTTGCAGCCTGTGTCCCAGACGTGGGACCCGGGCGACTTCTCCTTCGTGGGTCTGGCACCTTGTCAGGTTTGGCTTGGTCACGTGAGGAGAGATCGTGGCTGAGGCAGAATTCTGCACATTTAAAGTAGTATTTGCTTCTGCGTGCCTGGTTTTGCTTACAGGTGTGACCTTAGCGTTGGCTGGTAGCATACGAGTTGCAACATCGCCCCCGTGGCTGTCAGCTCTCGCTGGGCTCGTTCTGCATGGTCAGCACTTGTACTCTTGCTCGTTCAGTGTTCATGGCGGCTCTTGCTTGCGGCCTACTTGGGCCTGGTTCATAGGTGGGGATATGTAATGCACGGTACTTATGTTGCGGTGTGACATGGCTTTATAGGCAGTATCATATCTTCGTTGTATTTTCATCACGATGCAAGGGTCGGGAGAAGCGTCAGCAAGCGTGTAAGCGAGTGCTTTGTGCGTCTTTCGTTTCTGCATTTCAGAAAACCTATGTGAAAAATAATAAAGATGCGCGTCAGTGGGTGTATCCGTCACCTACGTCATAGCACTGAGTATATTCTTTGTGTGGGTTGGTGTGGGAGTGTCCAGTGTGCACGGTGGCAGGTGTGTTCTTGACAGTTGGCTAGGTCGTCATGGCATCTCTAACAATGTGGGTGCTTGTTGTTGAGGTGTTAGTCGAGTTCATCCATGCCGCAGGTGTCGGCTTGAGTAGGGCAGGCTGGTGGGCAGGCTGGTGGGCACATCCGTATATTCTTGAACCAGGGTACTTGGTCGTCTGGTAGGTAGACAAATTCATCTTGTGGCGGGTGTCTGGGCCGCGATCCTCTGGACCAGGGTCGCGAGGAGATTGGGGGGAGTCTTTTCTCCCATTCTCCCACTTCAGTCCCCCCTCTGGTCGACTTGTCGACCACAAACATATCTTTTTCTTTATCTCCTCTTACTCTCCATATTTTAGTCACTCCTCCCAGGTGTCCATAGTGGTTGACATGGTCTTCGAATGACCAATACATGTATACACAGCTCCCTCCCGGTTTGCAGTATACCCATCTTCCGATGTAGCTCCTCGGGTTTCTTGGGTTTTCAAGCTTTACGGATGGTGGGTCTAAGTGATTGGCGATGATCTGTCTGCGCAGTTTCTCTCTTTCCTTTATTATCATGTCTGTGTGCTGGTCATCGTCAGTTGGCATCAAGGGGTGCATGCCGACCATTTCGATCATTTCGTCTGTAGTGCGTGCCTTCCTGGCCTTCCAAAACCTTATTATGATCAATACAGCTCCAGCAAGTATTATGCATCCAACTATAATCTTCAGCCCGTCCGACAGCCATGATGGCATCCATGCCCATAACAATGAAAACCAGCTATCATCCTTCTTCAATCCTTTACATTCTTCCATCATCTTGGAGTGCATTTGGGCCAGTTGTGATACTGCTTCGGTAAGTGTACCATTATCGGCATCATTAGCAGGAATAAATGTGCAGCATGATTGTCCTATCTTTGCGCAAACTCCTCCCTCCATCGCTGTGAGGAGATCCAATACATATCTGTTCTGTAGTGCGACCATTCTCACCGCTCGCAGTTCCTCTTTTATTGCATTGAATCCGTTTACTGTTGAATTAATCGTCATCATCAGTTCCCATCGGGTTATCTGGAGCCATTTAGCATTCGCATAAGCTTGAAGGCCAGGGTGTATTATTGATGAGAAGAACATAGCAGCTCTGCTAAATAACCTGTGTTCCGGTGGGATAGAAGTGAGTGCTGTTTCCGACCTTCCCCACAGGTAGTTTCCTGTTAGGGGTTCTCCTTGTCTCTTTTTCCTGTTTAGGACATTATTGTTGTTGTTGTTGTTCTCTCTCTCCTGTGATTGTACAGATCTCTTCTTCCTCTTGTTCCCTTCATCCATCTTGGGGAAGTTGGCCATATTCACATGTTTTTGGGGCACCACTAGCGATGGTACATTGATGTGTACCATTGTGCATATACCATTCCACAAGGGGGGCACGGTGTGATATGCCTTATTTCCGCAGGCCCAATAGTGATCCATTATCACTGCCGTTCCAGCACCCCCCTCTGGTAATTCTAACACGCTTCCACAGTTGGTGTTGTATCCCACATCCACATCTCCTCTGTGTTGGTAGCATAACTTGGGCGTGGTCAGCGGTAGTATGCTCATTGGGTCTTCATCCTTCTCCATCCATGTCAGCATGGGTACGTACTTGCCCCATGTCGTCCAACATCTGTCATTGTGTTCCTTTATGGTGGTAATATTTTCTCTTGTTACCATGTTGCTACCGACCACTCCTATGTCCCATTCATTGTTCATGTATACCTTCCCTGTTATTGTTACCAGTGGCCTTTCCCAACAGCCTTGTGTACCAGGAACTTCGGTGGCGTACCAATCACATGGTAGGTATTGTAGTGTTACTTTCTTCGTTTCTCCCTTTTCAGGGCCACTTGTCATGTACCTGAACGCTTCAGCATGCAAACTGCTCTTATGGTAACTCAAATATGACTTGAGGAAATTGTTTTCGTATGGGTATGTGTCTCTTGTTTTCCACTCCATTCTCATCACCGTTCCTTGAAATCGCCCTCTCGTTTGGAATAGTGCCAGATATACTATACATCGTGCCGTCTTTTCTTCTATTTCTGTGGCGACGAATGTTCGAGAAGCGCTCATGGCGTATGGGATCAATGAGCAAACATAACAGCTATCTTCTGTTGTCTGCTTACCTATTTGGGTCATGTGCTGGTACCACATGTTGTTTGAGATGTGTGCTGAGTCTGTTATGTAATTATCAATACCCTTATTGTCTGAATATGTGCTGCGTTTAACTCTACTTCCCTTATGCGGAGGGTTGCTAGTACCACCTGACGTCACACCTGTTGCAGCCATGGGAGGGGGTATGTTAGGTTTGGGTGCAGCCATAATATTGATAGCATAACTTTTCTGCCATACAGAGGCAGCCAATAGACCAGTGATGACCAATACTCCTATCATTTTTATTACAAAAGCTAGTCTCACCGGCATTTGCTCTTACCTTGCTGCAGTCCGGCAGCTTATTCTTGCGACGTTAAAGTTGCCCGCCTGAAAATCCTCAATACGCTTGTTATTATTGTTAGTTGTTGTTATCAAGCTCTCCCTATCAAGTAATCGTTCAGTGCCCAGGCGAAGAGCTGTTGCCACGCTAACCTTAATGATCTATCCGTTAGCGCGGGTAAGTGCTGGTGAAGATGGGGAAATGATTGTTCTATGGCCAAAATAAATTCGGTGTAATATACACGTACCCTCCTTCTTTTCAGGTACTTCGGTCTTTTTGTGTGATATACGAATTGGTGTGATAGTTCTTCAGGGGCGCTATCATCCGTGGGCAGCATCTACTCCTGGGCACAATACACTGTTATTCACCTAATTTCGTAACAGAACAATTATACACGGTACCTGCATGTGCGAGAGAAGAAAAAAAAGAGAGAACATACAAGTGTTTGCATGTGTGTGTGCACAAAACAATGTCCTTCAATTGGGGGTGACCTTAGTGGGGAGGGGGTTTGGGGCTTAATTGGCGGAAGTCTGTTTACTTTTCGATCTCGTGACCATGGGATAGGCTGTGGGCAAGTGTCCAGTGTCTATTTCAGTAGTTGCCGCTGGGGAATCTGGGGTGTGATCACGTATGGTGACACTACTGTCATCAGCTGTGGCTGACGTTTTCTTCTCCGTAGCCAATTCCATTGCTGTCGTTGCTCTTCCAATGGCCCTGTCGTTAACGCTAGGGCGGGTCTGGAGTTTGTAGATCTTCACGTCGTGTAAGTGATTCCAGGCACGCTTGTCCTGCAATTTCACCCCTCTGGTAGCTACCTCTTCTACCAAATGAGGACCAGTAAAGCGTGGGCCGTTCCACTTTCTATTGAAGTTGCGGAGTAGCACATGGTCACCTTTAGCAATTTTGCTTAGTCCTTCCTTTTCCAGTTCCTTGTCGGTGTCTTCTTGTTGAGAACTCTTCGACCCACCCCGCGTGCGCTCGAACTGTTGAGATACAAACGCTACACTAGTAATCTAGGAAGACACATATTGATACATTTCATCACCAAGAGTAATTGCAGTGTTTTCATAGTCTGTGAATGCTCTTGATGTAGGCGTTAGAGGAAGTCGCATTTGATGTTCTGTCACCACCTCATGAGGAGTGAGGTGGTGATCAGACCCTGGCCTATTCCTTAGCTCAAATAGAGGTAGCGGAAGACAGTACAACCAGCTCTTTTTTGTTGTTTGCTGTATCTTTGCTATTTCTTCTTTCAATAGGCCATTCAGGCGTTCACATACACCGTTGGCCTGTGGGTGGTATGTACACGCAAATTTATGCTTAATGGCCAGCAAGGACGTGATGTGCTGAAACATTTCATTAGCAAAGTGTGGGCCATTATCTGACCGCAACACTTCACACACACCCCACCTGGGGAAAACCTCTCTCACTAGAAATTTAGCTGCTCTGAACGCATCTGCATGTGAGCATGGTCCGGCCTCGATCCACCTGGAGAATGGGCATACCACTACAATCAGATACCTATTTCCTTGACATACATTGATCATATCAACGTAGTCAATGTGAATGTGCAGGAAGGGTCCCTCTGGACGGGGTATAGTACCTTTTATCACTTGCAGCATGTGACCGGCCGTAAACTGTTGGCATGTAAGGCAGTTGCTGATAAAATTTGTTACATGAGAATTTAACTCGGGGCAGAACCAGTTTTCCCTAATTCGTGCTGCAATTACTTCCTTTCCTGTATGAGCTGGGTGATGGAGCTGGGCCAGGGCGGTGTTCAACAGTGCCAACGGCATGACCACCTTTCCGGTGTTATTTTGACGCCACAGTGCGTCAGTTGGGGACATCGTGCATCCTCTTTTTACCCATAGTTCCTTTTCTGCCATTGGTGCGGCCGCCTGTAATTCCATTATCTGTGAGGCTGGGAGATGGGTGTACCCTTCTTTCATCAACATCTGTTTAGCCATCCCCCTTCCTCTCCCTCTCTTTGACTCTGGGGGGTTCCATATTTCACCAAAGTACGCCGCATGTTTGGCATGTGCGTCTGCTGTTTCATTCTCTTTCGAAATATGATCTTCCCCATTAGTGTGTGCCAGGTATTTGACCAAAGCTATTTCTTGGGGATCATTAATTACTTCAATTAATTCAGCTAGCAAGAGAGCATGTTGCACTGGGGTGCCATCAGCTCTCCTAAACCCCCTTCTCTGCCATTTTATCAACCCCGAATGGATAGTTGACGTGACATATGCGCTATCAGAATATATAGTAACTCTTTTGTCAACGCTTTCCTTCAACGCCAAGATCAGTGCAACCAATTCTGCTGCTTGAGCCGAATAATGCTGTGGTAACTGTACACATTTCACCGGGACACATATCAAATCTTCTGTCATTTTTACAACTGCTGCCCCAGTTCTCCTTATCCCATCACTCTGGTCAATTGTTGATGACCCATCAATGAACAAAATGTCTCCACCCTTGAGTGCATCCTCTTCAACTTTTCTAGTGCATGAGTACATTTCGATAGTCTGTGTACAATCGTGAGCATAATCACCTTCCTCAATAACTTCCGCTATAAACCTTGCTGGGTTAACTGTACTACATCTGACAATTGACAGTTCAGGTCTAGACAAAATGATCTCATAACCTGATGCCCTCTGCGTGGTTAGTGTGGACTTAGGCTTATTCAATATTGCAAACAGCGCATGCTCCACAAATAGTGTGGTTGGGCACCCCATTGTAATCGATGATGATTTCTCTACCGCAAATGCAGCTGCGGTGAGGCTCTGTTCGCAAGGGAAATGACCTAACATAACAGGGTCCAAGTGACCGCTGTAGAACGCTATTGGCTTGTGTCCCATGCTGGTTTTCTGAGTCAATACTGCTTTCATTACTGCAGAGTCGCAATGTGAAAAGATAAAGAACTGTCGTTCATAATCTGGGGTGGCTAGTACCGGAGCAGTGGATATGGCGTGCTTCAACTCGTCAAACGCCTCCTTCATTTCCCTTGTCCACTCTAATGTTTTGTCCCCTTTGTGTGCTTCTCTCAATGCTTCAAATAGGGGTCCTATGTATGAGCTGTAGTCAAAAACCCATGCTCTACAGTAGTTGCACAGTCCCAGGAACTGCTGCAGCTCCCTCACTGTTTGTGGTAGTGGCATGTTTGATATAGCTTGTGCTCTTTGTGGTGCAATCTTCCTTCCGTGTTGGGATATTAGTTGACCAATGTATAATACCTGTTCCTGACAGTACTGTAACTTTTCTTTGTCTACCTTGTAACCTTTTTCAGCCAATACTGTCAGCATTTTCAATGAGTCTTCCCTGCACCTTTCCTCGCTTGTGCTGCAAATTATTATATCGTCAACATATTGCAGTACTGTACTTTCCAATTCAACGTTTCCCAAGTCCATCTGTATTACTCTGTTGAAAATTGAGGGTGACCCGCAGTACCCTTGTGGTAACCTGGTGTGTTTCCATTTTGTGTTTCTGTACGTGAAGCTTGTCAAGTCTTGTGAGTCTGGGTGCAGGGGTATTGAGAAAAAGGCATTTTTGAGGTCAATCACTGTGAACCGTGAGGCCTCTGCCGGAATTCCACATAATATTGTGGCCGGGTTTGCTGCTATGGGGTATTCTGCTTCCACAATGTTGTTCAAGGGTCTGAGGTCCTGGATAAAACGCTAAGACCCTCCTTTAGCTTTGCGCACTGGGTACACGGCCGTGTTATATGGTGATTCTGATGGTACCAATATGCCATTGTTTATTTGGGCCGTTATTGTTTCGTATATGCCCTCATCTGCCTCTTTTGATAGTGGGTATTGTTTCACTCTAGGGAGTATTGCACCCTTTTTCAGCTTTATTCTTACACCCCCGATACTCTTTATGCAGCCTACGTCATAGGGACTGGTGGTCCACAGTGATGTTGGAACTTTTGCCATATCTTCCTCGTAAAAGGGAACTGGGGTAGATGCGGGTGCTTCAAGTGCCATGGCCATTTTCTGTGCCACTTGCTTATATGTCACTCTTAGCCATTGGTTCAGATTCATTCAGAACCTTCCACCTATCATTTTTGTGCTTATTGTTTGTCTCACTATGTGAGAGAGGGTATACCCAGACGTGGGTCCCTTGCTCGCTGCGCCATAGGGAACCAAGCTGCACCTCACTGAGGAGGCCCAACAAGGCCGAAACATGTCTGGGGTTGCTTGTGTTTCCGTGCAGAGAGGACCTGGCCTAGCAGTTCGGGCTGGGCTGCTACCATTGGTGGCAGTACCTGACTGATTTGCATATGGCTGGACCCCTTTTGCAATGGCGCAGACGGGCTAAAAAACAGTGGTGTGGAAGGTGGCCCAGAGCAATGCCAGTGGTTCAGATTCATTCAGAACCTTCCACCTATCATTTTTGTGCTTATTGTTTGTCTCACTATGTGAGAGAGGGTATACCCAGACGTGGGTCCCTTGCTCGCTGCACCATAGGTAACCAAGCTGCACCTCACTGAGGAGGCCCAACAAGGCCGAAACATGTCTGGGGTTGCTTGTGTTTCCGTGCAGAGGGGACCTGGCCTAGCAGTTCGGGCTGGGCTGCTACCATTGGTGGCAGTACCTGACTGATTTGCATATGGCTGGACCCCTTTTGCAATGGCGCAGATGGGCTAAAAAACAGTGGTGTGGAAGGTGGCCCAGAGCAATGCCAGTGGTTCAGATTCATTCAGAACCTTCCACCTATCATTTTTGTGCTTATTACATATCCACACGCATCATAAATACCATTTCACCCTCTTCCTTGTCTTCTGAAAAGAGCTCTTCATCAGACTCCTTGGTGAGCCTGCATCCCTCAGCCAGGGCTATCACTGCCCTCCATGCTCTCCCTTCCCGGTCTTGGGCTTGTACTGCGATATAATCAGCAGTCGCTATAATACTCTCGATGCTCACCGAAATCACCTTCCCTTCTGGTTCATTGGCTGGTGTCTCAGGCCTGAACAAATATGCTCCTGGCCTCCTCCAGATCTTTCCTTCTATTCCTGGCATCCAGGCGAATGCCATGTCCATTCCGTACTGGAACAGTTCACCATCCTCTGGCTCAGCCCTAGTTACTGTCTGTCCACAGTATGCTTGCAGTATTTGTCGTGCAGTGAGCATATTTATTCCTGGAGTGGAACAAATTATGCCATCTTCCGTGAAGGAGATTGTCATATTTAGCCTGCTCATTATGTCCCTCCCAAGTATGTTCACTGGTGACTCCCTTGAATACAGGAGCGGGACAGACATGTCATAATCTCCAATAGATAAGGAGATGTTATCAGTAAAGAGAACCAGCCCCCTAGCCCCAGAGAATCCTTGGGTGTTCATGGCCTCACCTGACATCTTAAATCTACCTTCCCTTATGCAAGACCGGCTTGCCCCAGTATCAACAAGGAATGATAATTTTTTGTCACCTATCGTTACCTCAATGCGTGGTTCCTCTGCACTATTAGGTGTTATCGACAGGATCGGACACACCAAGGACGTCTGTGGGCTGTCCTATTGTGGGTATAATGATTGACCACTTCCTGTGTAAGGGTTGTGTCCTAGGACAGTCACCCTTCCCAATTGTGTTTGTTGTAGCTGTGTATCGGTGGAGGTTACCTTATGGTCCTGTATTTGAGTGGGCTGCTGCAATGGCTGCACTTGGTGTTGTTGTGTTATTGCTACCTGTTGTTGCGGTAGTGAATATGCCTGTGGCTGTTGTTGTGTTACTAACTGTTGCTGTGTGCTGTTCTGTGGCAGCCCCTGCAGTTGTTGGTAACCCTGCTGCTCCCTTGTAGGCCCTTGTTGTCCTTGTTCCCCCCATGCTGGTGTGGAGGGTCTCATTCTACATGTACGTGACATGTGTCCTAACATTCCACAAATCCAACATACAGGTGGTTCCCTGGTCTGCCATGGGAAACTTCCTGAGTTGTCCTGGTACACTGGTTGCCCAGTGGGGTAGAAGCTTCGGAATCCTCTCCCTTGCTGTTGTGCAGGATAGCCATATCCCCTCCCCCTCATCATTCCTCCCCTTCCCCTGATGTTATTATAATATCCAGTTCCTGATGTCATGTATCCTCCTCCCATGTTAGCCGTGTATGGCGGGGGTGGTGGCAGCTGTTGTGTTATAATTCGTGCTGTTTGTAGTTGGGAGGGATCCTGTGCGGCCACTACTTGAGTGGGGTTTGGTGTCATTGTTGTTGGTGTAGTTATTAATGCACCTTCCATCGTGTACTTAGTCAGTTTTTTCTGCACTAATTTAGCCTCTTCCGCTTTTCTATCTTCTTCCTTTTGTTTCATCTTTTCTTGCCACGTCCTACAATGGTGTACTATTGTCAGTTGTATTTCTGGCCAAGCCTTTGCTTCCATCCCCACTACTTTCTTCAATTGTTTTTGCACTGCCTCCGGGAGCCCTTGTATTAGTATGTGGTAAAATATTGCCGGTGTCTTGTCCCATTGCTCTTTAGTTTCCATACGCCACTTCTCCTGAATTTCCTGGATATAATCAACAGGATCTTCGTTCTCACGCATCTTGCGTGACGTAATTGCTCCTATGTCTGAGGTGTCTGGGTATTGTACCCTCAGTGCTTGCCATAATGCATGTCTGCAATTCGCAAATGGCGCCCCGTCATGTGATGTGTTCGTTATTGTCACCCCGGGGAAACCCGCTCTCTTCCAGATGTCATCTGCTGCATCCCCTAATATTGACATTAGTAGGCCCTTCACGTCCCCCACTGCTAGTTTCTGTCCTGCAGTGTGTTTTTCCATCTCATATATCCGTTTTCCCGCTCCTCCACTTAGTGATGGGAGCCTACACTTTATATTTTCCTTATCTGCATGCTTCCAAGGGACGTATTGTGGTCTAACCCCCCCTCTCTCCAATAGTGGCATAAGATTGTGTCCCATCTGTCCCCCCAGTTGTCGCGGTGTAGAGTCTGTATACCCCTCCTCTTCTTCTGTGTCGTCTACATCATCTGTTATGTCCATATTTCCCCCGCTCATTGCGGTTTCCCCTTCATCTCTTCCCCTTCTCTTATTATTTCCTTTATTTGATGTGGGCGTGTGTGTTCGTTCTTCCTGCCTGCGTCCGGGGAGATCTCTAAGCCTGCCGGCGTAGGGGGTGTGTTCAGGAGCGGGTGTGGGCAGACATGTTGGACGGGATGATGCGGGTGTAGCTGCACGTGTTTGCCTTCCCGCCATTCCTTGTTCTTTCTCCTCACTTCCCCCCAACTCTTCCTTCCTTCTACATGCCCATGGCGATTCCCTGTTGGTGCGGGTGATGTATAATTTGTCTAAGCTTTCCCTTACGCTGCTTCTTCCTTCTCCCCCCATTCCTTCTTCTTCCTCGCTGCAAAAATCATCCAGGAGCGACAACCCCCAATCTGTCTTTTTCCCCCGAATAGTCACTGTTTTTAAATCTATTAAATCCGTTCCTCCCACTTCTTCTTTTCCAATTGCTCCCCTTTGTGCTGATGTTGTGGCTACTTCTGTGTCCCTGCATACATATTTCCTTACCCCACTCTCTCCTTTCCTATCTCCTCTTTCCCCTTCCCTTTTCTCTACTATTTCACCACCTATTTCCTCTCTTTTCTTCTTTAATTCCTCCATCACCTCACTACTCACCTTTTCTAATATCCTTTCTTCCTCTCTCCTCCTTTCCCATCTCTCTCTCTCCCTTTCTAATATGCTTTCTATTACCTTCCCTTCCTCGTATTTCTTGGTGGTTTCTGATAGTATTTTCCTCTTCTATATTTCCATTTCCTTTTCTTTCTCTTCTTCCTCCCTTTTCCTGTCGCGCTGCGCTGCTCGAGATACCCTTTCTGCTATCGCCTTCATCCTTTCAGCTTCCCTCTTCCGTTCTTCAGTTCGCTCCCTCATTTTTTCTAACTCATCCTTACTTTCCTTCCTTTCCCTCCTTCTCTCTCGTTCCTCCCTCTCAAGCTGTTTAATCAGGGCGTTTTGCTCATTCCTTAACTCCGCCAATCGTTCCTCCAACATCTCCTCCTCTGCTCGTGACAGCTCCCCTTCTTTCTTTTTGCCTCCTTCCCTGTTCATTTTCCTTGCTACCTCCTTCTTTTCTCCCGTTAATGTCCCTCGCAATTTTAATAGCACCTGCGCAGCTACCCACTCGTCGTGTCCTATGGCTGGGATTGGTTCTTCACTAGTCTTCCCTTCCCTTGCGTGCATCTTCGTATAAATTGGGCCTACCGCACTTGTCACCTCCCCCCCTGTGTAGCCACCTGTAGCTGTATATGGTGGTGGGCTGTATGCTGGGTTCGAATACCCCTCAGCCGCCGTTAGTTGTTGCCTTACCACTTCTCGTAGTTCCGTTACAGGATATAAGCCCCCTTCCTCCTTTTTCACTACTTTCGCTAAAGGCATGTTGTCGGTCCGTTCCTTTTTTATTTCTGTTTCATTTACGTTGCTAAGCTTTTCCTCCCCCTCTCGGCCTTTTCCCGCGCACTGTGCGCTTTAAGCCTCCTTTTCCCCATTCCCTTCTTCCTCCTTAATCTTCTTCTCCTCCTTCGTTTCCTCCACAGTGAACATTCCGGTTGGTCCTGGTCGGGACCCCAGGAACATCCTCCATAAGTTAAACACCTGCACGTGGTGGGTCAACTTCTTCCCCTTGTATGTGTTGTGTAGATGTGTCAGTAGCGAGTGTTGGACGTATGGGTCGAAACTGCCGTTAGGCGGCCAGGGTGTTGTCATTTTTTTGTCTGTCCCTTGTGTCCATTCTATGCTGTATTTAATCAGTTTCTCCCTATGGGGTGACAGTGTTTTACATATATGCTGTAGTGGGGTAGTGAGGGTGTTCCCCCACCCTCCCGATCCTAACCCATATGACATAGTTACACTGTGTTGTTTTAGTTCCCTTCAGTATAGTAGTGGTTACCTGGCCCCGTAGTTTGGGGACTTACGACCGTCCGCTAAAAAGGAACTCAGTCAAATATGACAATTGCAGATGTGTTACCTGGCCCCGTAATTTGGGGACTTTCGACCGCCTGCTAAAAGGAAAAACAGCCAAATATAATGCTTGCAAGTATGTAGTCTTTTCTCTGTCTTTGTTCCTCTTTCTTAATACCGTTACGGCCCTCTATGGCCAAGGCGCATGTAGCCCCCTGCGGCTGCGTGCCCTGTGTGACGTGCTTATACAGCCGTCCCACTTTTCTTCACCCCTCCTCCTCCTTCCTCACTCGTCGTGGCCGGCGTTCTCCGTGCACGGTCACTTCCCCCTCTCCACCTGTCCCGGATTTAACGTTGCCGTTAACCTTCATGACCACCCCTTTACCACTATTCACTTCCCCACCACTCTTCAACAATGTTGGGTGGTCGAGGTATCCTATGAAAGCCCTACGGGTGATGTCACCGACCTCTTCCAAAACTATCAGTAAGATCTTTTACACTTCAGAAAGCTTGGAATAAGTTTTGCTATTTGTCCCCATTAACCCCACAGCTGTCCTCTTGTCACGCCTGGAACAAGGTAACCAATAATATAATCAGACTGGGCACACTGCGCCGCCTCGAGTGTGATACGCCCCTCAACAGGAGGGCTTAACCAGCCAATTATCTTCCGTATTAGGCAACCAGCTAGCTACCGCCTACAGGAAAACGTCATCTATCTATCGAGTTTCGCTGCTCGACCAATAGGGATCCTCATCTACTCATTGATCAATAACCACCAATTCGTAGGAAGCCACACACACACACACACACCCTTACAGGTGGTCACGACCTAGGCCAATCAGTGTCTACGAGCAGCCGCATGTGATGTTTTCGTGCTCTGCCCACTCTTCTCCGTAACGTAGCGGACGGCTCTCGCGCTTGTTCAGCTACCATTCACTTCACCGTCAACACTAATTTATCAAATCTTCGCCGCACACCTTAGTAACACCTCCCACAACCCTTATTTCACTCCTCCCCCCTCCTTCACAATCTCACATTGCTTGTTGGGTGTGGCATACTCACCAAGTTCTCTTGATGCGGGGTCGCTCGACTGCGTGTACCCCACCTCCCCTCGTCTGGACCACCTCTGGACACTCGCCAACCGCTGGCGGGATACTTCTCAACCGGCTCCCGAGGGCCAATATCCGGATTGCGCTGTCTGGTCTTCTCACAGTTCCATGATGGTCCTGTAGTCCTCAAAAAGGGGGCAGCGGCAGAGGGGGCCGCGCTGCCAGGCCTCCTCGCAACGAGAGTACTCAAAAAAAAAAAAAAGGTAGATCGTAACCATATCTCAGCAGTGCCTCCAACTTGTAGGGGTGTTTCTCCCGGGGTCGGCTGGGCCGTCCGCGGACCTCCGGACTGGGAGGCCCCAACTCCTCCCATGTTCCTCAAAAATGAGTATGAGACACACGCAAGAAGCAAGGTGGTTCTGCTGTTTATTGAACAACGGCAGGGTTGGGTCTGGGATCGTACGCGTCCATCTAGACTCTCAAAATTTGTGGGGCTCGCAGGCCCTTTTTGCCTCAGTATGACGCGCTACTTGCGTCACCTGGGAAAGTTAGCGAAAATTGGATTGGTTCCTTGAGTGGTAGGGTTAGTATAGCATACATATAGAGATCATTGTTAGTGGTTGAGGGTCAGTCAGGTGGTATACTTGGGTTGTCCCTTCTATTAGATACTTGAAAATTGTTACACGAAGACCCCTAATGATTGGCTAATGTTAGTGGTGTCAGTGATGAGTGCCCCCATGTTCTGATTGGTCCACTCGCGAGCCCCCCAGCCTGCGACCATCGTTGTTCCCAGCTCGCGGTGTACCTGTCATTTGCAACAATATGTAACTATGTGTTCGTGCAGACAATGCGTGGATTTGCTCATAGGCCTGAGAGCAGACCATTCCCATCGCTGTAGGTGTCCATTGGGTCATTTCATTGTTGCAGCCTGTGTCCAGACGTGGGACCCAGGCGACTTCTCCTTCGTGGGTCTGGCACCTTGTCAGGTTTGGCTTGGTCACATGAGGAGAGACCGTGGCTGAGGCAGAATTCTGCACATTTAAAGTAGTATTTGCTTCTGCGTGCCTGGTTTTGCTTACAGGTGTGACCTTGGCGTCGGCTGGTAGCATATGAGTTGCAACATCGTCCCCTTGGCTGTCAGCTCTCGCTGGGCTCCTTCTGCATGGTCAGCACTTGTACTCTTGCTCGTTCAGTGTTCATGGCGGCTCTTGCTTGCGGCCTACTTGGGCCTGGTTCATAGGTGGGGATATGTAATGCACGGTACTTATGTTGCGGTGTGACCTGGCTTTATAGGCAGTATCATATCTTTGTTGTATTTTCATCACGATGCAAGGGTCGGGAGAAGCGTCAGCAAGCATGTAAGCGAGTGCTTTGTGCGTCTTGCATTTCTGCATTTCGGAAAACCTATGTGAAAAATAATAAAGATGCGCATCAGTGGGTGTATCCGTCACCTACGTCATAGCACTGAGTATATTCTTCGTGTGGGTTGGTGTGGGAGTGTCCAGTGTGCACGGTGGCACGTGTGTTCTTGACAGTTGGCTAGTTGGCGAGGTCGTCATGGCATCTCGTCATGGCATCTCTAACGATGTGGGTGCTTGTTGTTGAGGTGTTAGTCGAGTTCATCCATGCCGCAGGTGTCGGCTTGAATAGGGCAGGCTGGTGGGCAGGCTGGTGGGCACATCCGTATATTCTTGAACCAGGGTATTTGGTCGTCTGGTAGGTAGACAAATTCATCTCCTGGTGGGTGTCTGCGTCGCGAGGAGATTGCGGGGAGTCTTTTCTCCCATTCTCCCACTTCAGTTGCAAAGACAGTGGCAATCTGACGAGCTGCAAACCAAATTAAAGAAAGAAATGCTAGTAGTTTTTAACACATGTGGAAAAATGGGCTGTGCTGACTGCAGAAGAAAAGGGCCTGTTTTAAAATAAACTGTTGATGAACGCCTGCTTACTTAGCAATGTAAAGGGATTATGTTAGTGGTGATAATACACACATAGGCTATCTTGTTTTACAGGTTTGTTTAATTCAAGACCCAAAGTAAGAAATTAAACAGTTTAAAAACACATGGAATGGATTTGCAAACTCTCAGAAAAACCAATCATTCCAGTTGCCAGCCATGAAACTTCCCAGAGGAAGGGAGATACACCATAAATCCAGGACATGTAGGCGCAAATTGCCAGCTTGAAAAACTTTGAATGGGACAGGAAAATGAAAGTTCACAGGCTCGTCAGACATCCGGCTGTGCTCCAGGCTGAGACAATAGCAGTCCTTGCACACTCGCCTGTCAAGTGTGAAGGGGCAATACAATCTTCAATTAAGACTGGAAACTCCTTTGCCTGGAATGAAATGAAAGCTGTTTGCAGTTGGAAGAAGAAAAAAAACAGGATCTAGTAACAAAGGGACTGCCTTTTGGGTTACAAAGACTATGTTATAAAGAAACTTTAAATACTTGTTTCTGCAGCAAGAATTAGCAAAAACTTAAAAAGTTTGCAGTTTTAAATCTAATTTTGTGGGCTATCTTTTACGAAAGTTACGAAATATGACAGATTCCAAGGAAAGTATTAATGTGGCAAACAAACATTTTTGTACATACATCGCTGGGGACAATTTGCATCTGTGTATAAAATTGTGGAATTTTAGGCCAAATCTTTATTGTGTAAAATTACCAAAATGTATCAGAAAGGCGAAACAAGGTCACATGGACCAGAGGATTGGACTGATATGGGCTGCACATAATATGTAACCTGTGTGTATAATTTGCCAAGAGATTGCAAGTGAAGACATGTATGTTTTTGGCAAAATCGGATTTTAAGTAAAGTAAATGTGGGAGGTTTCTGGACACTGTAAAAATCACCCCATAAACCTGACATAATTTTTCTGAAATCCAACCAGCGGAAAGCTACTACCCTTGTCCAATCCTGTTGTAGAGGCGGGTGTAGTCAAGCCTGTCCCAGTCATATAACTTGATGATGTCATTTTGCCCTATAAAAAACAGTCCCTGACAAGACCCTAGAGACAGACACTCTTCCTGATTTCCTAAACTGCATTCCTGTTTCCTTCATCTTCCAGTTCCAGATCCCATTGCAAAACCCAAGCATTGCTTATCCTGCTCCAGAAAGGCCTACCCTACAATATTAAAACCCACTAATCTCCCAGTAACCAGGAGAAACTGTGGTACTTTTGGCACCCTAATCCAGCTTGGCTTGCCACCACTCACTGCCTTCTGCTGTTATCATACTACCCTGATGACCTATAGTATCCAGTAACCGGAATTGGCAATCCAGAAAAACTATCCTTTGGTATCCAGACCCTGCCCCGCTGATCCTGTCCTGCTGATTTTGTCCGGCTGTCCTTTGTTAGACCAGACCCTTGTGGTGACCAGAACCACTGACTGTCCAAAATCCAAACTAAAATGTGGACTATGAGTATTATTAGGAACCATAGAAAACCATAGTATACCTTGCCTTGCCTCGTCCTTAGTTCCACTCTCTAGGTCATCCTATCCTTATCATGATAACTTGTAATATTCTCAAAAATCATTCTTGAAACCCTGCCTTTGATTTCTTGTGCTAGCACCAACTTCTTTAATAATTTTGTCTTGTGAAATCCTAAGCCCTTAGTCCTCTTTCAAGTGATCGGACTGGTTCCGCCAGGGCGGGCGCGGAGGTTCTAGGGTTGAATTCGCGAGTCAACCCTGGAGCTTACTGTGTCTCAATCTGGTAGTCAAAACGCACCTCACTAGATCTTGCATAACTCACTCAATTTACCAGCTAGAGACCTAATTTCACTTCCATATTGTACCTATGATCCATAGCTACACTTCAGCACAAATCCGCATCACGATATTTCACCCGTTTTTATACAAAAACATTTTGGTAAATTCAGGCGGGAATTGCAAAAGTTTGCTAAATTTCCAACGTGTTATTTTGATTATGAACTGTTTAAAATCTTCCATTCAGTTTTGAATTGTATGCTTTTGCTCAATCCATTGCTTGGGATTGCTAGTATCTTTCCAGTGTTGCTCCAGTAAATAATTGTTTTTGTTTCAAGAGTTTTATACACATTCATTGTTTTATTCGTCCATTTCCGAGTGTAATTGTTAGCATTGCCAGGGTTTAAAATCCGTTTTTCTCTCTTGTTTGGGAAGGGAAGGTCGGATTTCAATTCTGTTTTCCATTTTTAATTCCTGATTACTTGTTGCTTCTGTTTATCCACTTAGACTTGATATTTGTGGGTTGAGGGAACATTGCAGGGGGAAATTCTAACTCAAGTGCTATTATACCTAAAATCAAAAAATGCTCCTATTCCCTGGTGTTTTGTAGTTGTGTCAATAGAAGATTATACTAAGTTCATTGCTTACATTCCTATTGTTCTTTTCACCCCATTAGTGATTTCTGCCCCATATTAAAAATGGTATGATTTCTTTTGAATTTTAAAATAAATAAATAAATAAATATTACATTTTATCAACCAGCCTGGTTCATGGTCCATCGTGACCCGGTGTATTTGAAAATGGATTCTGATATGAGAAGTGTACCAACTCAATATTGAATCTAACATAAAACATAGGCATTTCAATTGCGCGCTGCATACTGGGCCGAGTCTAAGGTGTGCGTCACCTGATTGAATTCCTTAACAAAAAGTTGAAAAAAAAAATTCAAAGCACATCACATTAGTGCCATAAAACATGTTTGGCCAATTTTGCTTCAGATTTTTGTCCATTGCCCAAACTTATAATGTTACAAAAAGATATGCTGTATAGAAGGTGACAATGTGAACGAGCACAGTTTCATGCTGGAACATGAGAAAAGGAACCAATACATATGTGAAGACACATGTACCCAGTTGCTAAAATAAGATGCTTGGGCTGCAGGCTCTTAGTAATCTCAGGCAATGTATGAACATATTCAGCTGCTGGGGTCAATGTGAGATTGTTGCATATTTATCTAAGGGTATATTTTCACTAAACTGATGCAGCTAATGAAAAGTTGTCGGACAGGAAACTATACTGTTATACGTTTTAGAGATTTTAAATTAACAAACATCAGTAGTGAGCTTCAGATAATATGTGTGCTGCTATGTTAAATTGAATAAAAAATTGGTAAGACCAATTCAATGGAGAAAAAAAGGATCCAAGCAATCACTAACCTGCCCTCAAGTACCAGGTTCCTCTGATGGGTATGTGAGTGTGTTTGGCTGATTAATTATGGAGGGAAATCCATTGGGTTGACAGCTTCTAAAAAAATTATGAGCACCTTAACTATTTTGTCAATATGAACATTAACATCACCAAGTAGTAAAACATGCTTTGGGGATCTCCATACCTCTTCAAATAAGACCTGAAATGTTGTTAATAATATTCTGTTAAAAGTGAATGTACAATAAAGGCATTCCATGCTGATAATACTCTTCAGCTGATTGGATTGAATGTTGTATAACTAGAAGCTCAAATGAAGCATATGTGCTTGGTTGAATCTGCATAGACATAAGAGTCGGGTAGATTGCAAATTCAACCCATGTTGCTATTATTTATTTTAATTATTTATTGTTTGCTTGTTATGTGTTTATCCAATCAGAACATATTGTTTCAAAGTACCGACAGGGCAGGGAGGGAGCAAGGGCGAGAAATACATTACAACACAATATTTAAGAGCAGTGGGGGGAACAAGCAAGAGGGAAAAATCTACTATGCCTTGTGAGTATTTAGAATATGCAACTGCAGAAAGGAAGAGGGAAGAGGGGGTAAGTGCTGGGGAGTCCGAGCTCATGGGTGAGCCACAGTGCTGGGAATGTTGAGTGCTACACGGACTGTGGCATTGGAGGTGTAAGTGCAGACCTCTAGAGTGGAGGGTGTGCCGATGCAAGTGCTGTGGATATGCAGGAGCTGGGCAGAATTGGTGTGGGAGGTCAGGGCACTGAGGATGAAGGGCCCAGGACACTGAAATAGCAGCTGGGGGATTAGTAGAGGAGAGAGGAAGGGAAGGAGGAGGAAAAGAAGAAGGTCTTAAGGAGCTTCCTGAATTTGAGAAGTTCCTGCTCAAGGCACCGTGGGAGGGGGAGGCTATTCCAAAGTAGGGAGCCCACTGAGGAGAGTGAACAACCCCCGGCCCTGTTTAGCAAAAGGCTTTACACGCAAAGACTTGGTGCCAGCGGAAAGTATCGGTCTAGAAGGAGAGTATTTAGTGAGTTAAAGTTGAAGATAGTGTGGTCCCCATGCCCAGGCAGCCTTGTGGATGATGCAGAGGGATTTGAATTTAATCCGTGCAGCAACGGGGAGCCAGTGAATCATTTTTAGTGCAGGAGAGATGTGGTCCGTGGGTTCAAGGCCAAGGATAAGTCTTGCTGCCCTATTCTAGATTAGCTGGAGGGGTCTCACAGTGGAAGATGGTAGATTCAGGAGGAGGCTGTTGCAGTAGTCAAGCCTAGAGAAAACCAGGGCTTGGGTCACACTGTGGACAGTATTTTGAGTAAAATGTCAAGGCCAACTATGGTTAGCTATTATTCAGTAATTTATGCAACAGATATGGATTTTTCTACTTAAGCTTAAAACACCTTGTCCGTGGATGGCACCGGGAGTTAAAGGCTTGAGTGCAGAAAGCGCCTTCAACACCTTTTACAGGCCCCTAACTCCAGGTACGGTGTGAGGGTGGGTCTATAAAGCTATCCTGTCCCAGATAATGAAGGGGTTGGGGTTTTAAAAAAAGACAGTCTGCCTGGAGTGGAATTGTTCCAATGTGCTTCTTTCCACACAATCCACAATGTTGGCGGATGCATTTGGATGCATATAAGGGGCCAGGAAAATTGCTGCATATGGCAGTGTTTCTGGATAATTTAATTGATTTTTAATGACATGGTGGTGACAGTGATGCACATTTCTTTTTTGAATACTCGGTTTTCTTCATTCATATTATCATCTCTGCTGTTGTTATAACCTCTTTTTAGGATATTTGATGAGGTGTGTGGGCTATCCCTTCTCGTTTATTTTTTATGAAAGGGCTTTTATCTCAGTATCATAATCTCAGATCTTTCAGTTGTTTCTGCAGTTCTGGATAACTTGTGAAATACAAAATGTTACCACCGAAGGATTGAAAAAAAAAGGAGTTGTATCTACATTTTTACTTTTTATCAATGAGCTCAATGGATGGCCATGTGCATTAAAAACCTTAATAATGAAATATCATTAATTGAATGAAGTTGACTTCTTCCTTGTTGATGGATGCCAAATAAATTAGATATTTTGTACATAAATTGTTTGTTGCCTTTCCACATGATATGCAATTGATCAGTGTATTCATTCATTTGACTGTACATCAATACCACTGTGATTGTCCAAGTGGTGGGTCCTGGAACTCAGGGCTATCCGGACAAGCAAAATGCCCATGGGTGTTGTTACCCACATGGTGGTATTGGCCTCTGTGGCTGTTTTCACAAAAGTAGTGTTAGGTAGTATTTGTGGGATCACACACAGTATGCTATGCTGCCCAGGCCCCTCTTCCCATCACATGATGGGATTGAAGTGCTTCTTCATAGATTCTGCCAAAAAGCTTCCCTGTTGATTTTTGAGCGTCTTGTCAGATTTAAGATATGATCCATGGTCATTGGAAGAGCTTTGGTGTAATTGATTGCTTTTGTCGCTAATAATCATAGAAGTAAGGGTGGTACTGTACATGGGTCACCCATTTGTTGAAATCTAAAGGTACAGGGAAACTCTTTATAGTTTCTGTCAAGTTAACACATCATTTGAAGTCATTTTTTCTCTTTTAGATTGCAATAAACTTCCTTTCCTCCTGCCTAATGAATGCAATTCGTGACTGCCCACTGCCCAATGGTGATACTACATTGGGCTAGTGGCTGCAATCCCCCAACAAGCTACAAGCAGGGGGATGCCTTGCTTCCCATGAGAAAACTGTGAACATTGGACTTAGAATTTTAACATAAAATCTTATGATGTTGCTTATATCCTGGCTTACAGAGACATGCCTAGGTAATAAAAACAAAGGCTGCCCATTTACAACTTCCTTCTGTGTCTGATCTTAGGCCAAATCCCTCAAAAATACAATGTATTTGCTCTGGGAAGGGGTGAGCAGCAGTCCCCTCTCAAATAATCTGACCTTCCAATCAGCCATGCCTTTTTATTAAGAACACATATATACCTTTGGGGAGTGGATGTCTCACATAAGGGGCAGACAGATCCTGGAATTATTTATAGGGGGCGGGACTAAAGTCATAAATGGCCCTTCTACCCTAACGTCAAATAATTTTTTCCATGGCGACCAGCACTCTCTGTGCCATAAATGTGTCCGACTCAGAGATCAAAGGAACTAATAGTAGAGGACACCAGATGTTCCTTTACCATCCAGTAGAACTGAAGATGACACGTTAATGTCACCAGAGCCTTAATCATCACCAAACTAGACTATTGTAATGCCCTGTACATTGTAGCAACTAAATCCACCATCAACAAAATTCAGATACAGCAAAACAATGCTCTTCGAGCAGCACTGAACATTCCTAAGAGAGAACATATCTCAGAAACAAGAAGGAAACATAAATGGCTTACCACCTATAAGAAAATTAGACTTAAAACTGCATCCCTCAAACACAAATCCCTAAACAAAAAAGCCCCACAATACTTACCGGACAGATTCTCTAGAACTAACTCCATTAGACAAACGAGACTAGCTAACACCAATCGCCTTCAAGTTCCCCAATTCAAACTTGCCACTATCGGCAGAACTAGCTTCCCAGTCAAAGCTGCTCAATTGTGGAACGAGTTGCCTGTCACAGTGAGAACAGAACAATCCTTTACCAAATTCAGGCAAAATGTGATCAGCTGGTTGATAGCGACAAATGTTAAATGAATGCATGAATTTGCTCTTGCTCTTGCCTACTTTTACCTACATGCCTGCCACAACTGTTATATCCTTACTGCTGTTTTACCAAATTACTAATTTGTTAATCCTGCCACATGAATGACATTCTGTAACCTGTAACCTTGCACCAAGCTGTATGTTTTCTTACCTCCTGCGCCCTTATACCCCAGGGTCCGGTGCGCATGATAAATACTAAACTAAACAAACAAACTTCATAGTGTAAAGTACATTTAAAAAATGGTCTATGTGATTTTCTCACAGCAATTTTCTTGAGGCCCATTTGCTTGAATTTGTTTCTACCACATTTTACCACACAAAATAGAGGTGGACACTTCCTGCAGTCCCCCTTCAAATCACCCACCTGTCTAAATACCTAAGCCCTACCCCTATCTACATTTTATAGTAACGTCATAAAATACAAGTAAATGGCCATCAACCAAACTGACCTGTGAGGAAGAGGGTTAGCTCAAAATAAATGCCTTTTAATTTTTGCATTAGGATTTACATTATGATTACATTTTCATTTGAAACTATTGAACGAAAGGCCACAGAGAGGTAATATTTTTTTTTATATTCAGATCGAAAATCTCTGTCAGCTGGATGAAAAAAATATATTTTTGTGATATTCTGTTCATTATGTAAATTAGGTGAATATGGAAATCTTTTTTGCAAAACATTTATTTTTCCATTGATTTATATATCCTAGCGTCTATGCTGGTGAGCCTGTTACTTTGAGGTGGAAACATTATTTTTGTATAAACGTATTAGTGAGTAAAAAGCCAAAATGTGCAGCTCATCCACCATAAATCATGTCAAGATGAGAAATATATAATTTGATTCCCCTGAGTGAGAGCAATCTGATGGACTGATTAGTAACATGATTATATATGAGGAATATGATGTTTTAGAAGGTTACAAGTGTTTAATGCAGAAATCTCTAAAATGACATCACGTGAAATGGGAAGGAAACTGCATTTGGAAGTTACTCCCATCAGACTGCCCGCCTCATTAATATACCCAATGAATACGAATGGGGTGGTTTAGTATGATGTCAATTTTGGATCCCTGCCCCATCATATACATTGACCAATACAATTATATAAATTATACAAACCTTTAAAGGGAGTGGGTTCTGCTCTATAAAGGTTCAAACCTATAGATTCTGGATACAATCACTGGCTGGCGGATGGAGAAGGAGAGAAAGAAGAATTGATAACAAATGAAAGAAGAATGGAATACATTGCTTTCCTTTGGACCCATTTTGGATTATCAGCAGTGCACTGTAAGTGAGGTCTACCTGGAGTTCAAGACCCATGCAGTCTTCAGTGGGAAAGATAGTAGATATGCCCAAATTCAGAAAGAAGGGAACCAGACTGTGGAGGGAAGCTGACAACATCATGCTGACTGATGCCCAGCTTTTACGGAGGGGGAGAATTACACCATTACTTCAGAGAGTGCCCACCTGTCTGATTCCTATGTAAGTATAATGCTAAGGGGATATATAATTCTGTGTGGAAATATGCTCTAAAGGGGACTTGATTAAACCCGGGCTCTTTTAATTTCTAAGTACGGAGGTGTGAGTGTATATTAATTGACTATACATGCTTAGAAGTTAGGGAATATTTCAGAAGTGCATGTTATATTCATAGAATAGGTTCTATAGTGTGTATACTGGGATATCTTCTAACTCCTCTGTGTAATGCAATGCACACATACAGAAGAATTATTTTGGGAGCAAAAAGATGATATCTTACTTTGGGCATACAAAGTATTTGAAGTAATTGCCTAGTTACATCAACAAACTGAGTTCTGCAAGTCGTGCTGATCCACTGAAGAATAAGGGGATTCCTTTTCGGCCTTTAAGTTGTCCATTGAATTCATGCTGAGCTGTTCAATAACTCACACTTTCTTTATAAATTAGAGTCTAAAGAAGGTCAATTATATGCTCCGGTCACACTGACCTTTATTTCAAAGCAAACAGTATACCAACTCAACAAAGGAAGGGGGAGGTTCATACAATCTATCTCAAACTCATCTAGGAGATCTCCAAAATGTCAACGGAAGGGATATTTCCATCAATGGGATTGGGGATATGGAGTTCAAAATTGGGTGACACCATCTGAAACATCCGGTGATTGTCGTGGCTCCAGCGGGCACCCTATTTACTAGGGAACTATTTTCTTTGGAGGCTGTCCCCACTGATAAATTGCATGAAGGAGGTTATCTGGATCCAGACACACCATCTAATAAAGTGCAAGAGAAGTGCAAATTATGTAAGCCTGCATAGCACTTGTCACTTGATTGAATGACATCCCAATGAAATTGAATTTCATTTTCAGTTGCCGAGATCACCATTATCCCACTAGGAGAACAGAGTGGTGGAGGGAATTCATCTGAATTTATGAAAATGAATCCCCCCCAACAACAAGTAGCCTTTTACATTGGAAGGGGATACCTGAAGTTCTACACCCAGGAGACTCGCAAGGAGATCCAAAGTTCTTCTGAAAGAGTTCAGAAAAATATATTCATAATTTGATCAACATCCAGAAAAAGGACGAACACACATACTTCAGTGGGAAAGATCCTGTGCCCGCCAGAGTCTGTCTGGAAAAAGCTTCATAAGCAAAGCACTGTTTCAGCGCTTCCAAAAAGACCAGACCTCTCCCGCTTTTAATATGCCAAATAAATGGGAATTTGGTCTAGAGAATCAAGATTCAAAAGATATAAATCCTAGCAGGTGCAAGTTGAAAATGTGCATTTATTTCTTTTTTTAATTGCTTTTATTTGTTGTTTGGTTAAATTCATAACCTTTCAACAAAACAAAGACATCTCTAAAATGAATTTACAATTCGTAAAACGATACTGAATAAAAGAAGAATTGACTTGTTTAAATATTTGGTTTAAATATAACCCAACCGACATGTCGACTTAGATTGAGTAGATTTAGGAACAAACTCCTCATTCACATTTAATGTTAATTTCTTGTAAAAACCTTACAGTATCCAATGCTATGTTACATAGGTACCAAAAAGAATTCCCATACCTCATGCTTAGAAATGTTCTTGAACTCTTTAAAATGTTTCACTAGTATCAAGTTCCTTGCATCAATACATTTCAAATGTTTTTGGGTTTCAATTTCCATGCCACCGAAGCATCACATTTTTGCTTATTCTTCTAACTTCATTCTAACGGCCATGATCTTTCTAGTTTGCCAAAGATCAAGTTGCAACCTTAAAAATGCATGCCGCTTTAATGAACAAGGAAAAGTAGCCAGATATTTTGGTACTGAATTTAATGCTCTAACTTTGAGCAAATGATTTCTATAACATTTGTATTTTTGGCATTTTGCAATTGTATTGCACCAGTCTGCTCTCCATAACATCTCTTTTGCTTTGTCTAGTTTTTCCAATAATATTTCAACCGATGTAGCTGCTTTGTTAAGCCAGAGCATACTGGCTTTCCATTTCGATGATAAACTCAATTTGGGATATTTTGGTACTGAATTTAATGCTCTAACTTCATGCAAATGATTTCTATAACATTTGTATTTTTGGAATTTTGCAATTGTATTGCACCAGTCTGCTCTCCATAACATCTTTTTTGCTTTGTCTGGCCTTTCCAATAATGTTTCAGCTGATGTACCTGCTTCGTTAACCCAGAGCATACTGCCTTCCCATTTTGATGATAAACTCGATTTGGGATATTTAAGTAATGTTCGCATGGTGGTGAGTATCACGTTTGATTGCTCCAAAATGATTTTTCTATAAAAGAAACTTCCATCTGATTCTTACCTCTAAGGAGAGTAAGCCCAATTCACTTGGTATGACTTGAATCAGTGTTCCATTAGGAATTCCCAAGATTCCTTTCCAAAACGTACTCTCAATCTGGTGAAGTCCCAGTTTTTTTTTTAACAACATTGATTCTATGCCATGCGATACGATAGGTATTACCTTTATTCATAAAATAATAGCACTGGTTAGCATGAAAATCTTTCATATATTTTATGTAACAATAGACCTTGAGAGGTAGCTATTTTTATTTTTAGCCTTAAGTCCTCTCGATATTGTATTTCTCTCACAGAGTTTTTTTAAGCACTCCTAAACAGCGATATTGTGTTACTTGGAGCAGTGGTGAATCGTAAAATTTCAAAATTGCGTTTTTGGTTTCTCTTTTACAGCAAGATGTTAGCTTTGATATATATTTATTTATTTTTATTTTTATAAAGCGCTCACACAGCCCGTGGGCATCGAGGCACTGTTACAGGAATTGTTTTTTTTCTTCTTAGTTGCGTAATTGTTTTTTTTTTGTCTTAGTTACGTATTTATAACGCGCTTAAACACCCAGAGGTATCTAAGCGCGGACCCGGGGATCGAACCTGTGTTGCTTCGTGTCGTCTTGCTTCCAAGACGCGTACGCTGCCGCTGAGCTATCCTCCCGGGACATGATTTCTTTGTGTTCATTCTAAGGCCTTTTTTTGGCAAAACAACTCTAGTTATGTTAATTGTCTCTGTAAACTTATTGGTGGCTGGTCCAAAAGGACCAGATTATCTGCATATAAAAGCCACTGCAGAGGTTGGAGCCCTAGTCTTGGTGGATAGGCTTTAGCTAGAATTAAATATTGACCTATGTCTGAAATATAAAGATTGAATTGAATCAATGCTAAAGTGCACCCTTGTGTTAGGCCTTTAGATGTCTCAATAGGGTTTGATAATTGTCCTTGATTATTACATTTTACCTGGATTGATATATCTGTATATATGTCTTTTACTATTTCTAGTAAATAAGACAGACAGACCAATTTTTAAGTTTCACCCATAATTAAGGGTCAAAAGCCTGTTTGAAATCTATAAAGGCCAAAAAGATGGGTTTCTATGAGGAGAGCACTTTATCTTTTATTAAAGCCAGGGCAATTAGGTTTATAGATTTCCCCAAACCAGAAATCATGCCAGATTGAACAGCGTCTTTCCTTTTACTTCCATCCACTCAGCTTAAAATTTGTTTTAGAGCTAATTTGGCAAACATTTTTCCTATAACATCCGATAGTGCTATCAGCCTACAACTTGCCGGGTCTGAATGGATTTCTTTCTTGAAGATTGGAACAATTATTGATTGTTCCCATGAGCTGGGATATTTCAAGTGTTTTTAGAACTTGTTGAAATATGGTGAATAGTACATGTGTCCATTCTTCTGGATGGTTTTTCACCATTCTGTTAGACAACCCATCAAGACCTGGCGCTCTAGAGTTACTTGATTTTAGAATGATCATCATAATGTCATCTTTGTCAAAATTCAAATTCCAGTACTAACTCCTCACAACCACTTCTTTTATTTCACATTGTTCCTCTGTGAACAGGATTTGAAACTAGTTTGTCCATTTTTCTTCAGCAACTGCATTGGCTTGAACAGCAGCTTGACGCCGGGCGTCAATGGATGAACTGTTTTTGGTAAACAAGGCCTTCAACATGGTTTCAGAATCTCTTTACATCATAATCACATGCTGGCTTTTGAGCCAGTTTTCTAACTTTGTTTCAGTTGTTTAATTTTCATATGAGAATCTATGGTTGAATTCTTGTCAATTTTCTGATTGCTCTTCTGACTTCTCTTTTTTCATTTAAATACATTTGTCAAAAGCATGGGTGTGATGCTATCTTGGTCGAGCTGCATCATATTGTATTGCAAATGGATTCAATGTCAACTTATAGTTTGGTATTTGTTGGTTATTTGCTTTTTAGGTGCAGTGTTCAAGTCGGATACCAACTCTGGTGACCATGCAAAACAATTTTGTCCTGATGATAGCGTCAACTGTCCTCTATATATTTCTTTGATTGGTACATTGATTGGCAAGTTCCAAATGATTGAGACTAATTGATGATCGCTATTTATTTGTGTGGTTACCTATACATACACTATCCACCCGTATATTTCTCTGGATACAAATACATAGTCAAATATGGACTCTGATGAACTCCTTGGCCAGGTCAATCTCTGTGGTATGACTCCTGGAAGTGTTCCATTCACCATTAGTAGTTCTCTGGGTTCCATTTGACTCATCCATTCCTTTGTCTTGGTTCATCATTTATATTTAATTCATTTGAACATCGTATGTTTAGATATCCCATAATACCACTCTGATATCCTGAGGATGAAAGCATATCCATCTAGTAGTGTGGACACTATCTCAAGAAAATCTTTGTTGTTATTGCTTTGGGGTTCCAATAGATGTGTTTTAGTCCTAATACATTATTCTTTCTAGATGTGCCACGAGTCCACAACAGTTTAGTCATCTGAATCGAGTCATTTGGGGATGACCAAGACGTCAAAAGCAACCCTAATCCATTCTTGTATCCTGTAATTAAGCCACCCATGGGTCTGTCAGTCATCCCTCGTGTGGCATTTGGCTGAATTAATGTGTATCCATCCATTACGACAGGAGACAATAGCCATGTTTCTTGTAAACAGAACATTTTTGCCGAGCCATGAGGATTTTCCCATTCTTGAAGAAGGTGTTTAAATACTCTGGTGTTCCAGCTCACCATACGTATTTGTGCTGGGCTCTTGTTCACTGATAGCTAATGTCTCTCTTGTTTTGTCATTAGAGCTTCAGGTAGCCATGCCAAATATTCATGTTCCATCTGCATCTAGCTTGAGTCAACCAGTTCTATCAGTCTGGTATTGGAAGGCTTGCCTTGATAACATGCTATTCGTAGGTGTGAGTCCTGAATAGGATGATCGCAGTCTGTTTGGTTCCACTGGGTGGAATACCTCACATATTGTTTTTCCAAGTATACATAGCCAGGTAGCGACATTGTAAGCCTTTTTCCATAATTCTCTGTTTTATGAATGTGGATGAAATGTATATAAAGCCTCTGTCAAGTTCAACATCATTGACAAACGCAAATTGATCACTATCTCTTGATTGTATGTTTTTTAGTTTGAGAATTTGTTGAAATATATTTAGAACTTTTGATCTTTTTAGGATAGATTGTTTGTGGGAGTGTTCTAGCAAAAGGCAATTTCCATTTATTTGAACATTAATTTCTCATTGCTCGTCTGGAGAATCATTGTTTTCGATGGAAGGACAACAAGGCGTTGAGTGTATTCCTTTCAGTCTTATTCTTCTATCTTCCAGGGTTAAAGGAGGCTGTGATATGAATGAAATGGGCATCTCATGTGATTATCTTGAGCCTTTCAACAATCAATTCTTTAGATGGTAATGCTTCTCTTAAAGGCAGAGCGACTTGTTGTTGAAGTTCTTGTATTGAGGTCACAGATTCTGAGTCTAACGAATAAACAGAATGATTCAATAGCTCCTCACCTATCAATTTGTCCAGAGGATTGGCCAATGGCCAGTCCTCTTTTTTTGTTCCTTATTCAGCACTTCAATGCCCTGTGATGGCTTCTTTTTTTTTCTTGTAGTTGTTTTTCTTTTTAGAGGTGCAGTCGAATGTTTCGTTACAGTGGCTGCAATAATTTTAACAAATCTCCTAATGCTTGAATTTTGAACCACTGTATCCTCTTTGAGGTTTCTAGATTTCTTTTGGACTTTTGTTGCATATCCTCTTTGGTGTTAATAATTGCAAAAATGGAGTCTTTCTCCTTGTGTGAGTTTCCTATCCCATGTGTATCATATTAAGTTTCCAAATTGACCTGTTCTTCAGTTGTATCCACTTCTCGTGGCTTGGAGTTCTCCACTCTCTTAAGTACTTGATCTATTTCTCTTGTAGATTTTTCTTCTTTCTCCAGTGAATTCAGGATTGTAGATTGTACCGCCTTTTCTTCTTGCTGCACAGTCATGCAAAGTGGCGATTTGTTCTGCAAGATTGCATTTCGGTCATTCTAATACTTTCATTTCTAATTCATTCAATTTTTACAACAGTTCTTCAGCGAGGTTAGACTGTTATCAGTATCTTTTCATTGAGCAGATCATATAGTTAACTCTGAAAGTGATGTATTCATCGCAGTCAAGGTTGATTCGAACAGAGAAGCGTTTGTAGTAGTTATTCCAAATGAGCAACTCAGTGTCGGCTGTATAAAAGAAACAGAGGAACTTTGAAGATTAATCCAGTGAGTCAGGAAATAATATTGGAGAGGCTGATAAATTTCCAATTTTTGTGGACAGCTTCTTCTCTCTTCAAACTCAACATGCAGATTTGTCACTTTTTTCCAGTGATTGCTCCACTTGCTTTCCTTTTATCAGGTTGAGGGGAGACATGTATCCTGGCGCTGTTTCTTCAACTATTTCTTCATTCAAATCAAAATCTTTCTCCTGTTCAAGGCTCACTTGAGAGTGTAGTTTTGTCTAAATATTAGGGGGATGGATTAGTACTTTTGTCTTAGTGATTGCTTTACAGTAAATAATCAAATTAGTATTTTGATTTTCCTTCATGCACCTTTCACATGAATTTGAGAGAGAGAGTGCTTCAGAATGCGCAATATTCTGAATTGAACTTTCATCACCTTCAAGAAGATGTTGGCCTTGTAATTTGCCAATTTAAGTCTATTCTAGCTGGGAAGAAATCTCAGCTAGTGCTGAATCTGAAACTTCCACAAAAGTTATCAAGTCAACCACTTGGCAGCTCATTAACCAATTGGCAGCTCTGTAGAAGTTTAGCAGTGTACTGTCCACACTGATTTCGCTGCTCCACCCTGCATGGTGTAATATTCTCATTTATAAAATATTTGTGGATGTCATTTTTTTCACTGAGTCTTTGGTATTAAGTCCTTTAGGAGTTAGTTTAGTATGATGTGGTAAATAATCTCTTAAGATATTTGGCATTGTTGATTTTAATGTATATAAGTGTGCCATGTTGTTGTGCAAAAGCCAAGCAATCTGAGCTGTTAATATAGACCCAAATGGGAGTTGGTGAATTTTATTATAATTTGTTCTTATAAATTCCTCAGTACGCTAAGCGTTGTTCCAACTAAACAAAGCAGTAAACGTTCCTTGTCTATTACGCTCAGTTGAGTCACAATGTTATTAACCACTCCCACCTTGGTTGTTAGTATTCCTTCTCTCACCATTTGCAGACCACGGACTGCAGACTGCTGCCACTTGATGTCCCACTTCAAGGTCCACTTCGTGGGCAAGGCAGTATTTGAATTGTTAGAGGCAGAGCCTCTCCCCAACAACAGGTCCTCAGGTATCCACTCCAGAAACAACGTGGTACTCGAGGGCGGCAACAGACTGCTGCCACTTGACATCCCATTTCGCGGTCTACTTCACGTGTAAAGCAGTATTTGAATTGTTAGAAACAGAGCCTCTCTCCAACAACAGGTCCTCAGTAATTCACTAAGGAAACAATGTGGAGCTTGAGGGCTGCAACAGACTCCTGCCACTTGACATCCCTCTTTGCGGTCTGCTTCCCGGGCAAGGCAGTATTTGAATTGTTAGAGGCAGAGCCTCTCTCCAACAACAGGTCCTCAGTAATCTTCTCAGGAAACAATGTGGAGCTCGAAGGGCTGCAACAGACTGCTGCCACTTGATGTCCCACTTCCATTGCTGATAAAACTATTGACCATAATTGTTGGATCATTAAGAGATGTCACTTTTGAATTTTATCTGGGTGGTGCAATTCTCTATCGATTTGTAATTTATTTAGATTTCATTAATAACAATGTTTGGTCAACACTTGGGGTAAGCCAATGGGCTTTGACAATGTTGAGAAAGCATTTTAGTTAGCTCAACTATTGCCCTATGCTGTTGAGGTCCAAGTAAAAGAAGAGGCGGGACAGGTATGACAATTTACAGTACCCATCAAAATAAAGAGAGGACAAACCCTGAAAAATCAGGAAGTGTTTATAAATATTATTCGTACCTTCCAATAATCTGCATTGCCCACACCCAACACCACTAGTCTTCCTGAAGATTGCTACGACAAGACATATAGTATCCAACCATAAAATATTTATACCAAACGGGAGGAGGGGATTTATTTGTGCATTCTTCACAAACTTATGGGTTAGATGTTACCTGTGACATCGTGGAAGATGAGCTAGCATTTACAGTCAAATCCATGGAAACCCCTATCCAGGTAAACACCATTGCATGAGATCTGTCCACCTAACTGGAAGATTCTTCTGAAATACTCAATCCAAAGGTTTTTCCAGCAGATGGTCAAAGAACAGATCAATATTGCTGATGTCTGTGAGACAGATGAACAACACAACTAAGACAGGTATTTCTAGATTTCCAGAGTATTTTCTCCGTTGACACCTATAATTGTGGGCATACAACTATTCAGCCAACAACAATACCATTGGACCATACATGACTACTGTGTTTGTAGGACAATACCAGGTGCCTCTCGCATCTATGGAATCACTCATGTAGATTATCAAAAGTCTGGAATCTGCTAGAATTAGTTGTCCAATCCACATTGCTTTTAACATGCAGCAGTGGGGATTCGAAAATTCGATGAACAATGGAGACTTTGTGCTGCACTGTGGGAGTTGAATATATGGGTCCATATGTCAAGGTGGCCCATTCCTTATCTTGTTCAAGCACTGGAACAGATCCAAGAATCAAATGTGTACTCAGCCCTTGTCATGACAAACGGTTATTAGACAGTAACCCTGAGTAGGAAGATCTGTATAAGCTTGCCTTTACCTTTAGGGGCATCACTTTACTTGGACATGTATGCCATTTGGATACATCAATTCAGGAAATGAATTCAATATTTTCCTTCACACGGGCATGCCTAATCTGCATGAAATAGGATACTTGGTCTATTCCTGTTGATCAAAAGCTCAACTGTGTTAGAACATCATGAAGGAGTCAGATAGGTTCTTGCCCAGTTGCAAAAAGCTGTTTTGCGAAATTATCTTTTGCGAAAGCACTATGTTACAAATGAATAACTGGAAAAACAGAGGCATGCTTGGTGCAAATAACAAACCAATAAAACATAATAGATTGATCCAGACTATTGAGGATCTGGTGACGTCTAATTAATGAAATGATCATTTACAAGAAAAAAATCAAAGGTAATTCCAAGATTCTGGTGATAATATAAAAAATATATTTTTTTTAATTTAATGTGCATCAGTTCAAAAATGAACTTTTTACACAATACATCGTATACACCGATCAGACCAAACACAAAAAAAGCTGAGAAAACCACAAAACAACATAACTAAGACTAGATAAAATAAGTAATTCTCACCTTTGCAAAATTTCAAATTGCATTAAAAGAACATAGTAGCCTTAATATAATCCTCCATCTAATCCTATCCCAACTATCTTATCAACATTACCTGGTCACTTCCATAAGGGAAGATATTCTTTAAAAGACATATGGCAACTAAGCTCCACGATTTTGGCTGGCATCTCAGTATTTTATCCCAGGCTTTGTCAAAAGCTAGGGCTCTATAATCCTTCAATGGAGAACTGAAGACATTTGAGCGCAGGGACTTTAGAGCTTTACATGATTCTACAATCAAGTAGCGTAAAGGTTCCACTTCACTTGAGCCTTCACAAAAACAACACAACCGACACTTCTTCATTGGTGGAACACGAGTTCAAACATAGTGGATCTCCACTAGGGTGCTAAGAAATGTCTTTATGTATTCAATAATTGAGTTTAACGGCTCCTCTTAGATTGTCATGAAAGCCAAAGATGTATACTTTTTAACCATCTATACAGTTCTAATACAATCAAATTGATATATTTTCGTTTTAACTTCCAAGTGATTTACCATTAGCAACTCTTTGTTTACTCCAATATCTTTAAGGACTGTAATACATTCCTCTATCCATTCATTAAAAGCATGATTTGATTTCAACGTTCTTAGTTTACTGAGCAAATTCCAAAGGGAGCCTAGTCGCAAATGTATCCGTTTAGAAAACAGATATAGCTTTTTCAAGCAGACCATAGCTTCCAAAGAAATGAGACCAAACTCATATCTGAGAGCGCAGTTAGGCACCCCTTGCGGCAAACGGAGCAGCCACCCCAAAAGGCACCCTTTAGGTGTCCCCGCCATACTTTGGGTAATCTTGTTTCTGCCCCATAGATTTGCGTTGGAGAAATATTTGCTTTATAGAACTCCAAATACATGGAGCAAATAAAATTGCCCATACTTACGATTAATAATCTCAGCTTGGGCAGCCAAGCACAGTGCTTTATTCTTTAACAGCTTAAAAGCACCAATATCCTTTACATTTGTAGATAAAATGACACCTAAATACATAAACGAAGGAACTCAAGTTGTTTCTGTTTAAAATATCATTTAAAATTTTGACAGTTTTTTCTAGGTGCTTTAAGCAAACAAATTATGATTTTTACTATGTTTACTGTTAGATCATTACAGTCTGCATAATCTTCAGAAGCCCTCAATTGATGCTGAAGACCAATTGGGGTACAGTCAAGCAGGGATACATTATCTGCATATAGAAGCCACTGTACCACCTCAGGACCAATTAGGGGGAAAGGAGCGTGTTTCCTTCAACACCTCCACTATGTCAGAAATAAATAGACTCACAAACAAGGGGCGCTGCCGAAAGAAGACTTTGTTTATTTAATCTAACTTTTATATGGGTATTAGAATGCAGGGCAATCAACATATTTAACAGCGCTAAAGGCAGGGGTTGAGTCCTAAAAATTAAACTAAGGGTACTCATCAGCAAACGCAATGGGATGTGACGTTGCCAGAAATTAGCATATCAAGGTGAACCATGCACATTTCATTAAATTGGCTTTGCATAACCACCCGAATTGCACTGGACGAATGGCATTTGCCTTTCATAAAATCAACACACACACAAAACCAAGAGAGGATATTTCCTTTTAATAGTGTTTCTGAAAACGTTGAAAGGTGTGCATGTTTTAAACTCCAAGAACCAATATAAATGTTTTCAATTGCACTTGCAGTACCGTAATGGAACATTTTACCTTGAGTTGTTTGTTATTTAGCTTCAGGTTATATGGTGCAGTGGTGGAGTGTCCGGCCTACAAACCTGTCGACTGTGTTTTATCCCTGAGTTTGGCTTTAATTCATAAATTCAAAGAGGACATTTAATGTTTCTCATTTTAGCTGGGGAGTCCACCCTCTGAATAAAGTGGGAGGACTCCGTCCCCCCACGTCTACCCTCGACTTGAGCCCTGGCTAAGGGGCACCCCCATGTCTCCAACTTTTGTCAAAGGAGCCTGCTTTTCATGCTGTCAAACTGGGTAGAGTAATCAATTAATGGTATATAAATGACCTGTCTTTCCTAATTGGTTTCAGCATTAAGTAGGCTTAGTAGAAACCGTATAAAGATGTACCAGTCCCTTTGACAAATCCAGATTGACATTTATGCAGCCTTCGGCTCTTCTTAGCTCATAATAACAGATCTTCCTTCAACAAAGAGGCAAATATTTTTCTGGAAATGTCTAAAGGGCAAAGGGTCGGTAATTGGTGGGGCTTGTTCGGTCACCCGCTTTTTTTTTTTCATCGGGACCAAAAACGAGGTTCTTCACGAAGCAAGAATGTCTTTTGCCACCAAAATCTTTCTAAATAATGCTATTAAATTATTAAATGTAGCCCATAGCTCCGGGTTTACCTTTAATGTTATATTAACAAGTCCGTCAGGACTCAACGCTCTAGAATTTGTATTCTTCCTGATCAGTTTTTGAAATCTTTCTCAATCTCAATCAAGTTACCATATCTCTGCATTTGGTATATCAATCGCTTTTCTAACATCAGAACTTCGTCCTGTAATGTACTCATCAACTGTTCTCTGGAATTGGGTTTAATTGCATCTCGGCTTGGGTTTTCTCATGGCTCTTTATTAGCCTCCATAATTCCCATGAATTATGTGATGCACCTTTAGCATCTTTTGCGCATCTATTAGGGTCAATATATGTTTATGCCTACAAATCCAATTCCTATATTGGTTTCATAAGAATTGACATCTGGCAGGTTTGCATGCACTTCTCTTTTCCTTACTCTTACTAGCGGATCCTACCAGTGAGATCCTGTCAAGGGCCTCTCGTTAGTATAGCTCAGGGATTCATAAAGTTTATTCAATAGGACAGTATAGTCATATTGTTCCAAGAACATAACTACATCCATGGGCAAAAGTCTCACCTCAGTGTTTATCAATACTCTAGGCATATAGATATCCGCTTGGCCGCGCAAGATAGAAATCCAGCAGTTCAAGCAAGGCGGGCAATAGTGACTAGCTTCCCAATTGAATACCATTAACGAAAGAATATTTTGAAATGATTCATCCGATACAAAAATACAATCTAGTATATTTTTTTGAAGATTATGGGACCAAGTATATTTTGTGGGGAATCCCAAGAGCATTATCCTTTAGACTCGTGAGGTCCCACATGTGCACAAGTTCAAGCCAGGTACTACCCCTTTTAAATGCATTTGCCGTGGCATGACCTTCCTTGAGTGGTCCCAGTGAACATTTAAAAAATAACAATTTAGGTCTCGACAAACCATTATGTTGCCAGAATTGTCCTTGGAATACTACTCTACCAGCATAAATACTGCCCTTGTTAGCAAACAAACATGATGCAGAGCAGGGCAAGTTGCCAGAATAAAGCAATATGCTGTAATCAAAGAAAGTAACACTGTCCTTGTGACCCCGAATAAATAATGCTTGAGGGAGGGATGGACAATGGGTCAGAATAAGGCATTGTGATAATTATAGAAATAAGCCCTTTTTAAGTTACTATACAAACACAAGGTTCAAAAGGAAGGCCAAAGAGTCAGAATAAGGCATCTTCATAATCAAATCACATCTTCATAATCAAATCAGTCAATACAGTCCTGCATATTCCTGCATATTACCCAAACATGATTCGCAGAAAGGGGAAGGGAAGGACAATAATTTAAAATAAGGCATTCAGATAATAAAATAGACAAACACTGCCCTAGTTACCACCCAATCCAGAAGTAGGGCGAGGCAAAGGAGTACGATTAAGGCATGTTGGTAATCCCTATTACCAAAGTCTTAACTGACCTTGCAGTCCTCCAATTCCTCCCCAGAACACAGGAAATTACACTAATGATGACCTTCATTCCTTGATCTCTCAGAAAGATTGCCTTTAGCTGCCCAATGGTCCTCCCGACTTGTTGCAGCCGCCCATCTATTATCTTGCAGAGATGCCTAAAGCGTAGTGTAAACAAAAGAGGTGATTACTGTGGCAACATAGAAACAATTATGTGGAAAATATCAACAAATTGGTCTAGAAAATGAGAAAAGGTGAGTCTACCCCCCTACAATACAGATTGTTGTCATATATGGTGCACCCACCAGTCCATACAAAAAGTGGAAAACTTACAAAATCTCAAAGTACAAATCTGACAGCACCCTCCAGTTTCTACAGACTAGAGTGCTGCACAACAGGCCCTGGTGCTTAATTGCCCTTTTCTGTTGGTGTCCTTTCCCACTGTTGTGGTATTAGAAGGCATACCACGTGCTGTAAATCCCAAGAGTTATGAGATGTTGATGGATTTCTGTAGTACAATATTCAGTTCCATACAGCTCCCCCAACTTGGCGCTTGCCTTTAGTAGGCGTATGCATTTAGGCATCTCTGGGCTCATACATTCAGACACTGCGGAACAAGCAAGTGCAGTAGAGTAGCTACAGCAGATGCAGTAGATCACTAGTTGCAATGCAAAATGAATAACTTCAGTCATCTTCAGAAAAGGGTCCTCTAAATGGGTAGAACAGTGTGAGGAGGGGGTGAAGATGGGACATCAACGTCTGCAGTTTAATTGTTCCATCAAGTATCAGCCATCAAGGCCTGGCACCATAATAATGGCCTATTAACACTTTCCAGCCTGGAAATCACCCATGCTAATAGGTGAAAACAACATGCAAGAGATTGTAGGTGATACCGGGCACTTTGCAGGGGGGGTAACAGCTCCAAATCAGTGGGGTGCCCTCATGCCCCAGAAATCAAAGTCCAGGATTGAAATCAGTAGCTACATTAAAAGAGGTGTTGCAAGTATGAGCATATCTGGTGCTGTTAATAATAATCCTTGCAAATTGAGCTTTGCCACTAAAACACAATAAATACAATGGAAAAAGGCAAGAAAATGGGCCTTCAGAAGCCAGTCAGTATTTTGGAAAATGAATTCGGAATTGGATGTGAAGGGGTATAGAGAAGGAATTGTTTGCATTGTACCTAACTCCGAGGCCAGCGGTGAAGTCAGTTTCAGCTCCACCTTCGCATAAGCTTCGACTGCATACTGCAGGATGCATACTGCCTTCATGTGATTTTTTTCTCTTTTTTTATTTTTGTTGGTTGAGAATGTCAAAATAGAAGCACCGACATAACAGGCGTTGACAGAGGGAAAGTCAAATACATTTCCACTGGCTTCCTGCCCCTGAAGTGAACAATCCCACTATTTCACAAGCAGTGTCGTCACGATGTCACCAGGCTAAGCACGATCTACTACCCAGCCCCTTAACTCACAATACACTCGGCTCAGGCAAAGTGTTGTGCATTGAAAGTGCGGTTTCGTCTTGCGCCACACTGTGGAGAGAGGGATGAGGTGAGGTTGGGTTCTCCTTATGCAAAACAAACTAAGGATAAAAGAAATACAGCAAGCAGAGTTCATGCAACAAGACAACAGGGCTCAGCAACAGGGAAAAGGGACTTGATGAGATGGGCGATATTTAACATCTCAATCATATATACAGACCTGGCATTGTTTTCAAAACTGAAGATTAGGTAGAAAATGGATTCTTACAACTGTTCGATGACTTTTAATAAGACCCTGCGCTGTAATTCATGCATGAGGTTTTGGCGCGAGAATATTAGAAATGGCTATATACATAGGAACACGTTTGCCCTCTCCATTGAAACTTCGCGGAAAGTCGCCGAAGTGGTAGCCATCAGTCACATTTTAATTGGCACTTTTCCCCTTTGGTAGGTCAAACACCTCCTGCTAAGAGGACAGAAACAGATGGCTGACATTTCTGACAGTGACATTACCTGGGATGCGTCTGGAAGTTATATTGTATGAGCTGACACCAGTTCTAGAAATTCGGCAGGGAAAGTTGCAGAGGAGGACAAATGTTGGAGGTCAAGCTCACTTTTCTCGGATGTCAAAATATTATTTCCAATTTTGTGTGGTTGCTGAGCAACACCGGCTGCAGGTGCTTGGAAACGGTCCGCGCAGTTTTATAGCTGACGGCACTTTTCAAAAACTTGAAGAGTTGCTACAAACCATTTTGTGACTTGTTAAAATGGCAAATAACTGGCGAGCTCTCCTCTATAAGAAAGGTCTGAGAACTGTATGTTTGGGTTTAATGCATTTTAATGCCATGCTCTTACAAAAACATTACGAAGGCAGTGGGCGAAATGTGTATTAAACATTCCTAAGAAGTGGTTACCTTTCATCATGGTAAAGCAAATCCTTCTCACTTTTTGTCTTTGAAAATATGTGTTTGAACTTTACAGGTTACTACTATGCCTTAAAATGTAAATATAAATACTCAGTGTCATTCGGGTTTCTAGTTCTACCTTGTGGTAAAGAAGATTTCTACTAAATGATGATTCGCTAATCCAGAATCATGGATGCTGGCTCGTGGACGTTTGCTGTCATTTATCGAGTTTTGTGATGGCAATTTTACATTTGAATTGTCTTGAATAATCAGTCAAACAACATCACAACTTTTTCTTGAGCTCAATGCTGACCACCGGATGGTGGAGAGCCTGTAACTGCTTAAAATGAAAATAACGTTATTATACGTTGTGGGCCCTTATTTAGACATATATTGGTATTATGTATGTTACCCCTTCTATCTGATAGAAGCTTGCACTGCTGAGTCCCATGCAGTATCTAGTCTATGTGATTGGGGTTTGCACAGCTGTGGCTCTTGATAACCTGGTCTGTGTGGGAGGAATCTTACCTTGCACAGGCGCAGCCCACTGCACCCTTTTTTTAAGGAAGCTTTCTCTGCTGAGGGCTATGCTAATTTGTGCTGCACAATGCCATCTTTATAGTTTTTTCAACCTGGGTGCACACCCATCTGCCCCCCCAGACAACAAAAGAAGGTAGAAGGTATACAAGACACTCTGATCACACCTCCATAAACCCTCATTTCATCATAATCACATCCCACAGGTTAATATGCTGCTCTGGCAGTGATCAAAATAAACATGGGCACTCCCTTCAAGTCCTTCTACCCCATTCATCCTTGCTGGAATCCGAATAATAAACAAGTGACATTTCAAGGGTCACATAAGCAGCCCACGACAAGGGTACTTGTGTTATAGTATAAGTACAGAACACATTTTAACGACAGCGGCGACTGGCTAAGTCTACAGACTGTTGTATAGCTGCAGTACACAGATAAGCAGCCGTATGAAAGAGGAACACACTCCCACGCAGAGGCACAGAAGTCAGATCAGCAGCCTCACAGAATATAGAAATGCTCAGATTGATAGAAATGAGGAAAGAATCCTTAATAAAGCAGAAACAGATGATGTGGATGAGAAGTTACCACGAAAGGGAAAGGCGTTGCGAATAACGTTTACAAATGAGCATCTCAAAGATGCTCCACGCAGATTTGCTCCATATTCTGGCTTTGTAAATAAGGCATAGGTTGGCACGAGCAAATCTGGGATATTCAGGGCATCTACTAATAGTCTCTGGTACAAATATTTGTGCATCGGACACATCAACTGAGATTAAAAGAGGACCATGGTGTTCAAGTGGTTATGCCATGAGTGAACAGAGAAAGAATTGAGGTTGTTGGGTGAAGTATATCAATGGTTAGTATCATACTATGTGAAGCAACTCTGTGGCCAGTTAAACCAGGTGGAACACTTTTTTGAAGAGTGTACCCCAAGAAAAAATGTATCTTGAGTGCTGACAATGTTTACATATTGAGGGACTGGCAATTTTACTAGTTAGGCACTATAATGTTTAATGAGCTGTCCCGAATCACACAATTTGGTCACAATTGAGCATGTGGCACACATTGTTTCCCAGTTCTTGTCATAAACCAAGGTGCAATTATTTGTGAATGTTTGATTTTCATGTACTCAAATAATTCTCAGTTTGTAGAAGTGACGTGGAAAGTACAACGACCACATGATAACCCAACATGACAATATTAATATACATCCTTATAGAAAACTATTACGCAAAATGAGGTTCATTCTCATGTAGCTTTATTTTCTCCTTCTTCATGGAAGTATATTACTCCCAAAACAATATTTGATGTTAGCCTTAAAAAATGTACATGGGCTTTACCACTGTATTTTAAAGATGTCAATTCACCCAACAAAATAAACTGTCTAGTAAGGCCACCAGAATATAGTGTTTGTTTGGCACAGGGTTGAAGGCTGGTATTTACATTCTGATGAAGTATATTTTAAATTTTACAACAAAAACAGATTTTTGTGTCAAATAAGTCGGTTTGAACGTATGTTTGCCAGAGGCCTGTGACATTTGGTCGCCTCTCCGCTGTCTCTGAATTCTTCCACTCAAATGGCGTAAACAAAAAAAAAACAGGCAATGCGCTAAACAGGGCTTCCAGCATGTGAGAAGGCAAACAATTTCACGGTTGACAGCACACTCGTAGACAAGGAGATAAACTAATTTGTCCATCATCACAACATCATCATGGGAAAAGCCAGGATATGAGCCTCATCAGTTTAGTTCTGCAGACTCGAATTGTATGGAAAATTACCTCTCTTTACAAATGCATTACAATCTGCATTGGGGCTGGCTGCACAGTTTCACCACTCTTATTTGGAAGAACTGGGCTCTAGATCTGTGCCATACCGATATGTGATTTCCTTAATAACTAACTCTTTCTGATGCTGGTACACTATTTTATAGCCCAATATATCAACCATAGCGAGAAGAAAAACTGAATCTGTGTTGTGGGATTTGGTACTGTGATCTGGTATATGAACATAGATTTCTGTGATGGGTGCTTTACACACTGAGCTATCTTCTGAACCATCGTGACAATCAAACTATTAATATGCATTTCAACTTTGGAAATCGTGCTCGATCAATATATACCACAAAGAAAGGTAAAACTCTACATTATTTTTGCTATAGTGAATGCTGCACAAACTGATACACACTGAACGCATCGCAGGATTTATTATGCTGATCTGACCACAGTTGTAAACAACAGGTAGCCACCAGGTTCAGGGCCTCATCAGTGTACCAGACAATACCATTTGGTATACTTCAATGTGGAGAATGGGTGTGTGCTGAGGTGTTCCCCTCTGCATCAAAGGGAACTTTTGCCTATTCAATATGGGTGCTAAAGCCATGTCAGGGAATCTGGAGCAAGTCTCTTGTCGCTGTCTATGGTGGACATGACGAGAGGAGGGAGGAAGCTGTAGGGGAAATACATGTAAGTGCAGGGGGTTGGCATGCATAGCTATGGAGGAGGAATGAGAAGGTTTGGGAGGGAGGAGATAGTTGCAGATACCCAAAGAGAGAGCTGGAGACATGAGTAGGCATAGCACCAAAGCTGAGAGGTTGCCAGAAGCTCCCTCCGAATGTGGGCTTTCACCATGCCTTCACCCGGTGTTGGAGGGATCTGATTGGCTGGATCCCTCTCAGTGGGTACTAATACCTTATTTGTGAATTAAGTTTGCTCTATTGCGCTACCCTTTCTGTACCCATTCTCTACAAAGGAGGTTCCACTTCTGTTGCTTGTTATTTATCATGTCCTATGATCCGGTTAAACCTGTGGCTCTTTGGTACATTTTGTTGGGAAATTATGCCATAACATGCATAACGTTTCGTTCAAACAGTGTCATGGCCGTGAACTGCCTCAATACCTCCTGGCAAAAGTGAGGCTGGCTCACACGCTTCACTTCACTTTACTGCGTCATGCAAATAGGTGCTTATTTACACCTCACCTCCAGGTTCGCCAGTTGCTGCTGCTTTTACTATGATAATGAGTGTCATTTTGTGAAATAGGCACAAGATACTGAGCTAAAAAGCCTTCGCTCCCTTCCAGACCTTCCATTAGGATGGTACACAATGCTGGGATCAACCAAAGAAATATGGCAAGCTATGGCACTACACATTACGCATTGGAAGGTATCTATGCGGCAAAGGGAGTGTTGTGTGGCCGCCCGTGCCTCGGGCCTGCCTGGAAGCACTCGTGCACTCACTCACACATGCAGGAACACACGGGACACGGTGTTGGCCGGTTCGCCTCCCGGCCGCAACTGCCGGCACGGGCGCACTTTATTATTCACCGCGCATGCGCGTAGCCAGAACGAGGCTCGCGCATGCGCATACCGTGACTCGCACGTCACATCCCTTTTTTTCTCTAACGAAAACACAAACCCAACATACCTTGAAATAACAGTTCAAACTTCGAACCCCCCAAACATTTTCTTGCTCTCAAAGAACGCCTCCCCCCGCCTCGGCTCAGTCTCCCGAGTCCAGGACGTAGTCCTTAAGGTAGGAGGGCGGTCTGCGACCCCTCCGCATAGGGTACCTTGACATCTCTGGCGCAGTTCCACTGAGACCATCCTCAGCTGGGCCGGCATCCCTCTGGACGTCTTCCACTCGACCCTCCGGGGTTTCCTCGGAAGCCCTGCTCTCGCTCGGCTCACTCGTCTCCGATGAAGTATCGACTTTCTTAAAGAAGGACCTGTTGCGAGTGACTGTGCCGCGTGCACAGGCTGCCGTCACCATGGTCCCTTTTACGTGTGTGACTTTCCACGGGTGGGGTTCATAGGGCAGTGATAGCTTGCCCTCAGGGTTGCGGTTACGGACTAGCACCGCGTCCCCTACACGTACTTCTTTCTCTTGCAGACTCCTCCTTTCACTTTCTCGCTGGTTTCGTGCTATGCGATCCTCTCTGACTTTCTCATTGTCAATGACGCCTGGCCCGCGGCCATCCATTTCCGGTATCATGCCTCTGGGGCAGCGTCCAAACAGTGCTTCTGCGGGGGCTACCCCCGTTGACTGGTGCGGGGTGGTCCTGTACTCTCTTAAGAAATCCGCTAGCTTCTTTGGAAGGTCTTCCCCCCCATGAGCGGAAATTCTTAGCACTTTGTTAAATGTGCGCATTAACCTTTCGGCCTCCCCATTGGCGCGAGGCCACAGAGGTGATACTCTCCGGTGGTGGATGCCTCTGTCCTTGAGGTACTGGGCGAAAACACTGCCGGTGAACGGGGGTCCATTATCAGAGCATATTATTTCCGGGAATCCATGTGTCGCAAACATTTTGTCCAGGGCCCTAGTGGTGTATTCAGTCGCCGTGTGTTCCACCACCTCCCCCTCCGGGTATTGCGACCATTGGACAACGGCTACTAAGAAATACATGCCCCGACCAGTCGATCCAAAATCCACGTGGACAGTTCCCCAGGGCTTTTCTCTCCGTTCCATCGACCTAATCGGTGGGGCCTTGTCCCCTGGAGCCGCTGCTTGACACGGCAGACACCTTCCCACAAAGCGCTCAACCATCCCTTCAAGATCGGGGAACCACACCTTTGGACGGAGCCTCGCTTTGGTCTTGACGACCCCTTGGTGCCCAATGTGTGCTAATTCCAGGACGCGATTCCTCAGAGCTTGCGGAATCACAATTTTTCTCCTCTCAGTAGCAGTCCATCATCTGAAATAGACAACTCATCCCTCACCTTCCAGAGCGCCTGAAGGTCCTTTTGTGCTTCTAGCTGCCGCCTGGAGTTGTCCCTTAGCACAGCTTTCCAGTCACCACTCCTCACTGCCGCCTTGATGATGTGGAACACCTCATCCTTGGATGACTCTGTTGCGATGGTGAGTCTCGATAGCGCCACTGGCAATGCACCTTCCACGACGTGGCAGAGTAGTCCCTGGAAGTCCGACACTTCCTCGTTCAGGTCCCCACTCACCCTGTTGGGGTGATGCGACAGGTAGTCCGCCGGGTTGTTGGTGCCTGGCCTGTACACGAGCCTCACCCCATACTCCATCAGGGCCAGCATCCAAAGCTCAATTCTGGGAAGCGGCTTGGACGACACTCCCGCCAGGATGGGCAGTAACAGCTTATGATCAGTCACGACCACTACAGGCTTGCCCAGAATGTACAGCCGAAAGTGGCGACAGCCCCATAGGATAGCTAGAGCCTCTCTTTCAATTTGCGAGTAGCACCTCTCAGTGTCAGAGAGTGCTTTGCTCGCATAAGCGATGGGTCGCATGTCCCCTCTTTTGTCTGGCTGTAGTAGTACTGCTCCATCACCCACGGGACTAGCATCTACAACAATTTCAGATTCAACTGATGGGTTGAAATACGCCATGGTGTCACTATCCGACAGGGCATTCTTGAGGAGCTGAAAGGCCTCTTGCTCCTTCCTCTCCCATGCCCACACGGCTTCGTTCCTGGTCAACGCCCTGAGGGGTTCCGACAAGGAGGCAAACCCTCTGATGAAGCGCCCGCAGTAATTTACCTTCCCCAAGAAACTCCTCACCTCGGTAGGGGATTGTGGCGCAGCGGCCTCACGAATGTCTTTAATCTTTGCCGGATCCGGTGACACACCACTGGCATGAAAGATGAATCCAAAGAACCCAATTCTGTCTTTGAAAAATTCGCATTTTTCGCGATGTAAGGTAAGTCCCAAATCATCCAACCTCTTTAGTGTGCACTCCAACCTCTTCATGTGCTCAGACTCAGATTCTGCGAACACTAGAATGTCATCACTCATGTTCAAAACGCCTTTAAGGCCCGCCAGTGCCCCCCTGATGGTGTTCTGGAAGACTTCGGCGGCAGATGAAATGCCGAAGCTCAGGCGCTTAAACTGGTATAGGCCTTCATGCGTCGTGAACGTCGTAATAAATCTGGAGTCTGGGTGGAGTTCAAGCTGATGGTAGCCTGCTCGCAAATCTAACTTCGAGAACACTCTTGCGCCCTGCAGTTCCCCTATGATGTCGTCAAGAGTGGGTGTGATGTGTCTCTCCCTCTTGATAGCAGCGTTGGGGAGGCGCATATCTACGCATATGCGCACCGCTCCAGGCTGCTTCGGCTTTGGGGCTACCAAAATGGGCGAGACCCAGGGCGTAGGGCCTTCCACCCTCTCGATGATGTCCATCTGCACAAGCGAACGAAGCTCCTCTTCAACCTTTTCCCGGAGGTGGAACGGGATTCTACGATGCTTGAGCGCCGTAGGCCTGATGGTGTCATCTATGTGCAGACGTACCGGAGGAGCCTTCAATTTCCCCACCCCTTCGAAAATACCTGGGAATTTGCCCAGTAACTGCTCAATGTCGACTTGGTAAACTTCCCACGCAAAATGCACCAGGTCGAGGGCCTCAGAAGCCACACAACTGAGTAGAGAGTGAGGGCTCACGTCTGTGACAAAAAAACAGGCTTTGATGGTCTTGCCTCCTCTGGACACAGGTGCCACGAAAACTCCCTTGATAGGGAGCGGTGTATCTCCGCGGAACGTGAATATTTTCGCCGTTGAAACGTCCAGCGCCGGTGGACCCGGTATGGACTGGTAGTGATCGGACGCCAGTACGCACACCGAGGCTCCCGTATCCACCAGTACTTGTGTCGGCACCCCTTGAATGTCCACAACACACTTCGGTTGCCTCTTCTTTTTCGCCCCTGTGGCCAAGCTTGAAATGAAGAACACCTCCTCCTCCTCATCTTCTTCTTCCTCGGCCATGTTGAGCCTCTGCATTTCCTGCTCTAGCACGGCAACGCTCCTTTGTCTCCTTGAATTTCCGCCAAACGCCCTGGCGGTGCCCCTCTGTACAGTCACCGGGGCGGGAGCACGACACATCCGGGCATAATGACCAGGACTGTTGCATCTGCAGCATGTTCTCGACTTGGCCGGACATTCTTCAGAGTGTGGTAGGTCATATCCACAGTATTGGCACACAGACAATGCCCCTTGCACCGACCCAGTGTCCTGGCGCCTTTGGCCCCACTTAGCTTTCGACGCCACCTGTTTCCCAACGGCAAATGCCTCTTCCGATTTTCCCGGGCGCACTGCTGCATCCATTTTGGCGGCCCTTGACTCCGCCAGCTCATAAATCCTGGCGCTGTCCAAGATCTGTTGTAGAGTCCAACCCGGCTCCCTCAAAACTTGCCTGCGTAACTTGCCTGAGCCACAGCCTTGGAGGACCTGATTCCGGATCATGGATTCCTCGTTGTCCCACCGACAAGTTGTAGCCATTTGACGTAGGCGAGCGCAGAATTGGTCGAGTGACTCCTCTTCCCGCTGCTTTTTGCCGCAAAACAGGAATCTCTCTAAGTCCACATTGGACAACGGAATGAAGTAGTTCTCAAGAGCAGCTTTGACGGCGTCATAGGTGGTTACCTGTAGATTCAGGGACTCATAGATGCGTAATACGTCCATGCCCGCCGAGTACAAAAGGGTGGCTCTCTTTGCGTCGTCATCGGTTTCCCCCGTCGCAGTAAAGTACATGTCTAATTTCTTGATCCATAGCAGCCACCTCGGGCCTAGTTTGGAAGGGGGGCCCGTCGTGTCAAATTCTTGCATGGGTAGTAACGTCCCTTGTTGCCTCCTTACCACCACTCTCGCTGTTTCTAGTTCGCCGTCACTATCTGCCATGTTCACAGGTCGCACAGGCACCTCGTGGTGGATTCGAGGCCGCAAACCTGACTTAGGTGACTATTGGACGTACCTTGGATCACTGTGCAGTCCTTGAACCTCCAAGTTGACGAGGGTCTTCCCTGTGCCTGTTCTTTGTACCAGCTGCCCCTTGTGTGATGGCAGCTAGTTCAGGTGCAGTCCTCCTGTCTGGTGGAGACTGCAGAGTTTCCAAAAATTATTGTTCAGAGAGGCTTTTCAGGTAAAAGCAGCGCACGAGCACCTTTTCAGGCCGCTACTGCTGTCCACCAAGCGTGAAAACACCTCAGTTGTGTTTGCGCCGGGTTCGTAACATACCGCTGTACGGCGTTATGAAGATGAAAGCATTCGGCGGCGTGTCACTCTACGCCCCGCTTGCATCCCGCCTCGTCGCCACGATGTTGTGTGGCCGCCCGTGCCTCGGGCCTGCCTGCATGCACTCGTGCACTCACTCACACATGCAGGAACACACGGGACACAGTGTTGGCCGGTTCGCCTCCCGGCCGCAACTGCCGGCACGGGCGCACTTTATTATTCACCGCGCATGCGCGTAGCCAGAACGAGGCTCGCGCATGCGCATACCGTGACTCGCACGTCACAGGGAGGGGGGTATCGATAATTATTATGTACATACATTAAGATAGCACATTGCTTATTTCAAAATATTGCTGGATTGGAGTAAGCCCCATGTAAAATATTAGTGTTGTGAGGAAAATACATGGTACCCAGAACCGTCTGCATGATTTTAGTTTTATAAATCCGGAAGAGAACGATAGTCTTTCACTCACTTCCTGTCTGGATGGAGGCAAACATGTTCCAGGAAATTGTCATAGAACAATGACACTCTTTAGTCATTGATTTAAAAACGCTTTGTTGAAATAAAAGTCGATAAGAACCTCCTCCACTTCCCACCTCACCTCTCTGCACCAATTTTGTATGAGTGGAACCACGATACAAAACTCTAAATAAATAACCATATCATTCTAATTATATTTGATCTTTTATAACACACATAACTAAGTCCTGCTGGAAGGTTTGTTTTTACTGAGCGAAGGCGCCAACTTGGGATGTGTGATCCAGACGGTAAAACAGATGGGAGACTGTCAATAAACGCTGTGCAAGCACTTAATGGCAAATCTGATGAGTAGGGAGCTGGCAAAACGTGTTACTTTGAAGCTGACGTCAGGAATGAGTCCTACTGATGTAGTGACCTGCTAAAATCACTGCATACCTATTATCCTGTGTATGAGCTGTTGCAATATACACGTATTCCCCACTTCTACGCTTTCCAATTGTGTTATTTCTTTACTCGGCACGTGTCCTGTCTCTGCACACCTTTTAGGACGCTCTCTTGCAGAAACCCAATCATACTTCAAAGATCAAGAAAAGCACTTTCTTTGAGGCCACTCATGCTAAATACAGCAGACTTGTCTATTAGTGATGATGTGTGCATGGGAGCACACGAAATCTCCGATGGCATTGCTAATTACCGCAACACGCATATGCAAAGCAAACAGTTACGGCTGTTGCCCTATGCTTGGGGAAGAGGGAGAAAAGAAAAGTGTGGAGAGGGTGGAACACCACCAAAGCCCGTCGGATGTGTCATTTAGTGCCAATACTAGTAGTTGGTATGTGGTTTTTGTCTTTATGTTTAAGGAAAACACAAACATATCAGTATGTTTTTATTTTTATTTTGTTGTGGACAGAAACTGAAAAAGTATTAGTACGAGCATGTATACAGGTCTGAGATACATTGTATGGTATTACATATTAAAAACGATAACATTTAAAAATATACATTATTTTGGCAAATACTGTTCTTAAACATGTAATTACTTTGCAAATAATACTTCGTAAGTGAACATTAAATTAGTCCACTGGTTTTGTACTCTAGTATTTTTATATTATAAAAGTGGAACTTGCATCGGAATGGTAAGTAGTCGTGTATATTGTTGGCATTCTGCTCAATGCAGGCATGGACTTGAGATACAAAACATGCAATACAAGAAGAACCATGATGCAAAGAGAACATCATAGGACTGGACGGGTCCCCAAAACCCTAATGGAGCAGCAAGATATTTATGCCCACTAAAGCAATCGTGGCATGAAATATAAAAACTCAGATTATCAAAAGCAACTCTTCCTTACATTCACATGTAGGGCTATTTTTAACAACCTCCCTATCCTCCCTTTCAGGGGTGCCATTTTACAGCCTGAAGCTCCCTTTGCAGAACTCCCTCCAGCACCTTACCTCATCCTTGAGATCCTGCTGCAGCGACTTTCACTTCGGACTGATTTCTTGTTTCCTGTTTATATCTGTTTCCTGATGAACTGCTTCCGGTTTACTTTGGGATTATAAATACTTTCCTTAGCGTGTCCATTCGCTGGGCGTTCTGAGCAATGAGAGAACAGAGGTAAGGGTTGCTGCTGCTTTCTTTCTCTATTTCATTCTCACACTTGCCAACATTCTGCGACCAAAAAGATGTAGGATTTTTCAAGTTTCAAAAAGAATTCTTAGCGTGACAATGGCATCACAGGAATAAAACATACATTGTTGGCACCACTGGAGCATTCTAAAATACATAACCCATCAAACAGAACATTATAGAAAGATGTTCAAATGTTTAAAATGTACAATTCTGAATGGCAAGTTAACACCAAATTCAGATACCTAACTTCACAGAAGGTAATCTCACAGAGCTGGTAGGCAACGTTTAACAGCAGCAGCTTGGGCAGTCCATATGTAGTTGAACACTGAAAGAACTGGAGACTGATACCCTCCTCAGTCTGATAGGCAGATGCTGGGGGTCATTACGAGTTTGGAGGTAGCCATGGCAACCTTGGAGGACCCGGTAAGTCCCTATCCAGTAAACCATTCCCCATTCCCATTTGAGAGCCAATAGGGCTCAACGGGAATGCGGAAGGTGCTAATAATGGGCCCGCAAATTGCAGGCCTGTTATTAGCTCCAAGGTCCCTTAATGGGACACGCAGAGAACGGCTCGTCAGACCAGCCGTTCCTGCTCGGACCTGCTAAGGGACCTCGGACTAGGGCGGTAAGGGTTTACCAGCACCGGCATCCTTACCGGTGTCCGTAAACCCTTACCGCCCACCTCGTAATGACCCAAGCTGTGTGATGGAAGTACGCCCGCCACTTGCCTTCACTGGTGGTTCACCTAAGGTCTTTCCCAGCAAGAGTGCACGGCAGAGTCACGTAGCTGTCAGGTCAGTGGTCTGAGCCCATCGCTCAAAGTAAACACTTACCCGCCCACCACACAGACAGGGGGTCATTACGAGTTTGAAGGTAGCCATGGTGCAAATACCCTACCCCACACACATCACTGGAAAAACCCTGGTCATTTTGATGCCAAGAAAAACGGATCTCCTTAATGCTCTCTCTCTTTTTGGGATTTGCGATCAAGACAATGGGCCTCATTATAAGTATGGCGGTAAGGCAACAACGGCGCTGGTATCGCTACCGGCACTGTTGCTACTGTACCACCATACTACGAATTCTGCTCGCAGGTGCCCTTGCAGCCACCAGGTCTGACCTGGTGGCGGTACCGGCACCCGCGAACAGAACATGATGGTAGCACCGGTACCGTTATTAACTGCATCCAATAGCATCAAAACTGGACAATCCCTTGAACCCACACTCCCCGAAAACTACTGCCCCATTACTATCCTGCCATACCTCACCAGAATCATGGACGCTTTGCCACTATCTAACTGCAACAACACATCACCTCAACTCAACTACTCCCAATCTGGATTTTGACCTTGACACAGCACTGAGACTGCAACACTTCACATCCTCAATGACCATCACTATACATCGCAGACAAAGGATAGACAGCACTTCTCATTCTCCTCAACCTCATTGCCGCCTTCGACAGTATCAGCCACACCATTCTTCTTAAGAAATGAGCCCTCAGGATGAAACTCTCTGCACCATCCTCAACTGGTTCACCTTCCTCCCCGAAGTCATCACACTTTGGGTGCGTGGTCCCTTATCGATCAGACTCTACAGAGGTCAAGTACAGGGTACAGCAAGGCTCATCCCTGTATCCACTACTTTTCCACCTATATGTTGAATCATTTGGGAAGACCCGTAGAAAACACAGGGGGTAATTCATAGAAATCAGCACACAAGTGGCGCACGCGGCTGGCATACAGTGTGCGCGTGCAGAAGTCTGCGCCAGCGGCATGCGCCAAAATCCATTTCCGCGCACAGCGTATTCATGGATTCAAACATCCATAACCAGCCGTGGCACAGAGTGGCGCAGCGACCCTGCAGCAGTGCCAGTTACGCCCCAACCCCTCCCAGGGCGCCATGAACAGCACACAAATCCCATACATGGCGCACAGGCCAGTGGACCAGCATACAGCCTCCAACCACAAATGCGAGCGGGGTGCGTGTATTACGGGGGTGCGCGGGGAGAATCACACGCGATTGGCCCTGTGCGAGCGGGCTACGTGCATTTCGGGGGTGCGCGGGAAGTTTTACCCACGATTGGCCTTGTGCGAGCGGGGTACGTGTATTAAGGGGATGCGCGGGGAGAATCACATGCGATTGGCTCTGTGCGAGCGGGCTACGTGTATTTCGGGGGTGCGCGGGACGTTTTACCCACGATTTGCCTTGTGCGAGCGGGGTACATGTATTATGGGGGTGCGCGGGGAGAATCACATGCGATTGGCCCTGTGCGAGCGGCTACATGTATTTCGGGGGTGCGTGGGAAGTTTTACCCGCAAATGGCCTTGTGCGAGCGGGGTACGTGTATTACGGTGTGCGCGGGGATAATCACACGGGATTGGCCCGGTGCGAGCGGGCTACGTGTATTTCGGGGGTGCGCGGGAAGTTTTACCCGCGATTGGCCTTGTGCGAGCGGGGTACGTGTATTATGTTATGTTCTCCAGCACCCCCATCCACCCTGCATTGACGGGCACCTGCCAGCAGGCCCCGACTCATGTCCCCCAGCACCCCCATCCACCCTGCATTGACGGGCATCTGCCAGCAGGCCTCGACTCATGTCCCCCAGCATCCCCATCCACCCAGCATTGACGGGCACCTGCCAGCAGGCCCCTACTCATGTTCCCCAACACTCCCATCCACCCAGCATTGAGGGTCAGGCCCCGACTTATGTCCCCCAGCACCCCCATCCACCCAGCATTGACGGGCACCTGCCAGCAGGCCCTGATTCATGTCCCCCAGCACCCCCATCCACCCAGCATTGAGGGTCAGGCCCCGACTCATGTCCCCCAGCACCCCCATCCACCCAACATTGAGGGTCAGGCCCCGACTCATGTCCCCCAGCACCCCCATCCACCAAGCATTGAGGGTCAGCCCCCGACTCATGTCCCCCCCCAACACGTTCTAAAGAGGCACAATCATGGCCCTCATGTCCACAAAAATCACACAGCATGCCACCCCAGTCTTGAGATGCAATGAATTTCCCAATGCACCCCACACTGACATGCCTATCTCATGACACAAACCAAAAGTCAACTATGTACATCAACACATGTCCGTCCCACACACACACTGGGTGCCATTGATTGTGTAAACCCACATTTTGACATGCATGAACCCAGTGAGCGAATACCACACATGGAAGTAAAATATGAAAATGTATCATGAACAAAAAGAATGTAATAAATAGAAAGCATAAAAAAATGTCAAACATGAAATGAAATTCATGCCCAAAGCATACTAAAATGAAATGCAGAACCAATCCAAACAAATCCAAAATAATATTTGTCCAAACCCTCTGTCCACCAAAGCAAATCCAAAGGAAACGTAAAATGTAAAATCCATTGATCCATGTTGAATTTTAAAAAATAAGTTCCCACAAATCCAATGTTCAACTATGTACAATGAATGTTCAAAGGATCCATAAGCCCAACGAAAGAAATGAAACCCATCAAACAAACTACCTAAGAAATAACTATACACAAAAGTGTGGGGCATAGTCCAATCACCCTAAAATAAAGCAAAACAAAAATGAAACCTATCACTAAAAACTATATACAATGGCGGCGGGCTAGTCCGACGGCTCACTTTCCGATTTCCTGGGCCAGGGCATCATCGAACTCCTGCTCTATGTCCTGGAGGCGGTCCTCTTCCATGGCCCTGAGGGTTCACAGGGATGATGCCATGTTCAACTCCAACTCCCTGCAAATTGCCTCGAGGCACTCGGCCCGCCTCAGCGCCCTCCGCATGGAGTTCTATGCCCTGACCATTGTGAACCGTGCCTCTTCCGCCCGCCACCGATCCGGATCTATGGCCTGGTCCAACCGCTGCCACACGGAAGACACTCCCAATCCTTGGTCCTCCTGCCGTGTGGCCGATGCCTGCCCCTCGGATGTTGATGGCCCCGAGCCATCATCGCTCCCACCTTGTTGCTGCTGCTGCTGTGCCTGTGCCCTGGCTCTTGCTGCCTGCACGTCCTCCTCCGGCTGGGGTGCAGTTGTTGGGGTGGCCACCCCTGCTGGACTTCCGACTCCCGACTGTGGCAGGGATGTGTCCTCCACCAGCCTGGCTGCTGGGTCAGAGGCAGCTCCACAGGGTATCCAGGTGATACATGGGTGGGAAGATGGCATGGAGGACGACTGGCACATAGGGGGTTCATGTGAGGAGGGGGTCGGAATAAGGTCCATCATACGGAGGAATCCAGCCCTGCTGACCCGTCCCAGTAGGTCCATGCGGTCAACGAGGCATCCGAGATGACATGCAGTGTCTTCACTGAAACACTGCAGGTCACCTCGCATGCCCCGTTGACGCAATGCCATCCCAGCCAGGACAGGCTCAACCCGGTCCCGGATTGCCACATCCGCAGGGAGAGGAAGGCCAGTTGTTGTGTGCTCATCCCCTCCCTGAAAACAGGCCTGGTAGTAGGCATCCCTGCTTGTGCAGGATGATGCAGTCACAGGATCGGGGACAGGATTACACACAGGCACCTCCGCGGCAGCCTGTGCTGCCTCCTGTCCCTGCCCCTGCACTGCACCAGTAACACCAGTGGAATCCCCACCTCCAGACCCTGTGTGTGTCCCTTCCACGACCTCCTCCTCCACCAAACTCCCCACCAACCTGGATGACTCCATGCCATCTTCCTCCGTTGAACCCTGTGGGGTCCCAGCTGCCCCTTCTGCTGCCGAGGAGTCCACCTCTGACCTCTGCATCTTGGACATACCCTCGACAGCTGTGGCCTGGGACGCGGCACCAGACTTCTCACTCCCCGACGAGATGACAACGTGGGAGGGGAGCCGGGCCTTGCGTCTCCGGCTGGTGGTGCGATCCCTGCCGCTTTGCTCCACAGCACTCTCTCCGCCCTCTTCATCAGTTGACGCTGCAGACAGGGAGAGATAGAACACAGGCATCAGGGCACTGTACAATGGACTGATACACACATGACAGTTGCACATGAGTGGCAGTGTAAAACTACAGACATGGCATCACACTCCCCAACACACATGTCATTTCAACTCACACAAATGAGCAAATCAACAGGAATATTGCACCAGGCAGCACCATCCATACACAAACAACAGCACGAGCAGCCAAAGGGGAGCCTGATGTCACATGAAACACGGGGAGTTCACAACACATGCACACACGCCACCAGACTTACATGTATATGTACATCTCCACCAACTGTCGCAGTGATGAGATCACCATCCATGTCACATATAACATTCAGCCTTCTACATGTCAGTGTCACATGCATCCATGTTGCATCACAGTTGCACACTTGTCAAATACACCAACATGCACATGTGCATAGAGCAGATACATGCAGCATGAACCAGCATCCATGTGTGACACCACAACCATGACACAGTACATACTCATAATTCATTACATGTGTGCACCCACACATACATTTGCACAGCATGCTTACCAACACATACACCATCGATGTGTCTCACACTTGATAGGAATCACATGTGGCAGGTTCACGTGCCTGTACATACGCAGCCATACATGTCCCTACAAAGACATATGTGCAACCTGCACACTCCTGGCACACCACAACAGGCACAGCGTCCAATCAGTATGCATGTACACTTACCGCTCGACTCCAGACGGGTTTACCCCTCAAGGACCTGGACGTGGAGCGCTGGGCGTATGCGTTCCAGGACCCTCATCTGGTTGTCGGTCAGGTGGACCCGGCACCCCTTGGCATCCGCTGCCTTCAAGAGGCGCCGGGACTTGTTGAGGGTCTGGGACCTGAAGTCCTCCCAGCGCTTCCGGACATGTTTGATCTTGCGGACTGCCACCCCCTCCTCGTTGATGGCAGTCACAATGTCGATCCAGATCCTCTTCCGTCCTTCATTGTCAGCGCGGGAACTTCCAAAGAGGGCATCATACTGCCCAGGACTTGCTCCACCAGGACACCAACTTCCTTGGCACTGAAGCTGGTGGCCCTCTGCCTCTCTGCCTGGGGGTTGCCAGTGGTGCCAGATGGTGTAGTGTCTGACATGGCAACCCAAGAGGCAGGTGTCGGTGGGCAACTGAGTCCTGGGGCTGGGCTATGGAGCAATGGTATCCCAGTCGGGAGTCTGTAGTTCCAGCAGGAGTGGTCACAGCAACTGCACCCCTGGCTGATGTGCAGGCACCAAATAGCAGGGCACGTGGGCAGCAGGCAGGCAGGCAGCAGCAGATGGCAGGTGGGAGCATGCTCGGGGCTCTGGGGGGCAGGAATATGGCCTTCTGGGGAGGAGCGTGGTCTTGCGTGTGTGGTTGCGTGGACAGATTGATACGGAGTGATTTGACACGTGAAAAAAGTGCACATCAGCGTGAAATTGGAGGAAAGGCCCTTAGCGCGTAAGCGCGTCTGTGACGTTACACGCGCAGGCGTTCCCCACAACACGGGTGCATAGTGAATCAGCACGTCAGAAAACTGCACGTCACCGTGCTATTGGAGGAAAGGGCCTTAGCGCGTAAGCGTGTAAGTTTGTTTGTTTGTTTGTTTATTTTATTTATATAGCGCACCAGACCCTGGAGTATAAGGGCGCTTAAAGACAGGTTACAGAGGTACAAAATATAAAGAAGAAGCAGCTATACATTATGCAGAGAAGGTGTGCAATCTATGCAAACAGCGAAAATTAGATCATGCAGTTAGGACATTAGGATAGTATGTACAAAATATACAATGGTTGAGGTCTTAGTTGGGTATTGGATTGGATTTAGTTTTTTCTAGTAGCCACCCAATGACAAACTTCCTGAACAGAAGGAATGAGGCGGCCGATTTGATATTCAATGGCAGGGAGTTCCAAAGTTGAGGGGCGAGGACCGTGAAGCTTGCTCCGCCAGCTCTTTTGGAGGTGAATCTAGGCACAGTGAGACAGAGAGTGTTAGAAGATCTGGTGATTCTAGTGTATGGCTTCAAAGCCAGTTTGTTGGTGAGATATTGGGGGGCAAGGTGGTTTAGGGCTTTGTAAGTAAGGCAAAGTGTTTTTAGCTCAATTTCTTGTTGAATGGAGAGCCATTTGCAAGAAATTCTGATGGGGGAGATGTGCTCTCTCCTAGGGATATTTAAAGCTGCTCGCAGCGCGCTGTTTTGGAGGACCTGGAGTTTGTTAATTATCCCTTGGTTGGCTCCTAGGTAGAGGCTGTTGCAATAGTCCAACTTAGATTGTATGAGCGCCCTAGCCAGGGTAAAATTAGTGGACAGAAACGGCTTGCAGGCTCTGATAAGTTTCCCGGTGTAGGCGGTGGTAGAGGCAGTCATGCTGACTTGTTTTGAGAGGTTGGTGTTGGCGTCAAGATAGAAGCCTAAGGTTTTCACGTTATTAGCGACGGGGATGATGTTGCCATCAATGGTGAAGTTGGAATAGTCTAGGCTGAGTTTGTGTAAGTTATTGGGGGAGCCGACCAGGAGGAGTTCCGTCTTCTCATCATTCAGGCAGAGGCCATGTGTGGCCATCCATGCCTGAATAATGGAGGAAATATCGTTAATCCTAGTGGCGTCCACCTGGTAGTTGCCAGAGATGGTCAGGAGGATCTGGGTATCATCTGCGTAATTTGTGTAGGTGACACCCAGATGGTCCAGTTTATCAAAAAGAGGTTTTGTGAAGATGTTATAAAGGGTGGGGGAGACGCAAGATCCTTGTGGGACACCACAAGTGATGGGGATGGGGTCTGCTGCAGCCGTGAGTGAGAAGACTCTCATAGTTCTATTGGCTAAGAAGGATTGTATCCACATGACGGCCGAGGGGGAGAAGTGGGCAGCAGATAAGAGGTGGTTGCAGAGTATTTTATGATCGACCAGGTCAAAGGCTGCTGAGAGGTCTAAGAGGAGTAGGATGGCCACTTTTCCTTTGTCTTTGATGTCATCAATCTGACTCTTGAGGTCAACAAGGGCAGTTTCTGTTCCGTGTTGTGGTCGAAAGCCAGACTGACGCAACCCAAGCAGTTGATTAGATTCTAACTAGTCCTGAATTTTCAGGTAGGCAACTCTATCAAGGATTTTTAGTAAGAACGGGACTGTAGTGATAGGCCTGTAGTTTGTGGGAATGGCCGGGTCTAGGGATTGTTTTTTTAGGAGGGGGAGGACCCATGACTGTTTCAAATTGTCGGGTATAGAGTTGGTGGAGAAGGATAGGTTAATGAGTTTGGAGATGAAGGATGAGAGGTCTCTTGCTGCGTCTTTGATGATCAGGGCAGGGCAGCTGTCCCCTTTGCAATTAGAAGGCTTGAGGGATGCTATAATTTTTTGGACTTCCGGTATGGTGACCTTTCTGAATGTGAAGCCAGTGGTGGTGTTAGTAGGGGTGGATGTGCTGGGGGTGGATGGGTTGCTGTTAGATAGTTGTAGTCGTTTAGCCTCAATTTTGGTTTGAAGGCTGCTAATTTTGTTGACAAGGGCCGATTGGACGCTGGCGCACCAGGGCTGGTCTTTCATGCAAGTGTCTATTGGAGGGTTGGGGTTTTCTAATTCCTTCAGGATGGTGAAGAGTTCTTTAGCAGAGGATTCTGCTTTGTCAATTCTCACATTATAGACTTCCTTCTTAGTGCGGATTATCTCTTTTTTTGTAAAGGGAGGAGATAGTCAGGAGATTGGTTTTGTTTTCGACTGAGGGTGTAGTTTTCCATATAGTTTCCAGTTTGGCCTTCTTCTTTCTGAGGATTTTAAGTTCGGGGGTGAACCAGGAATTTAGATGCGCTCTAGGTTTGCCTTTGCGTAACTTTAGGGGGGCCACGGCGTCAATGGCGTTAGTCATGGCGTCATTGTAGGTGTTGACTAGGAGGCTGAGGTCCGCAGTGACAGGGAGCGAGTTGAGGATGGGGAGAACTAGTGGTGTGATGGTGTCCGCCGAAATGTTGTGCTTGTTTCTAGTTAGACAGGCGGGTGCGAGAGGGCAGTGTTTAGGATTAGGGTTGTTGATGCTGATGTCAAAAGGTATGAGGAAGTGGTCAGTCCATGCAAGAGGTTGGGGTATTTTGCAGGTAATGTCACAATTATGGGCCGCCACCCAGTCGATGGTTCTGCCCTTCTGATGGGTCGCCAGTGTGTTGATTTGGGTATAGTTATGCTCAGATAGGGCGTTAGCGAGGGATGAGGCAGGAGTGTCATTAGGGTCATTGAACCCAAGATTAAAGTCTCCTAGAATGATATTTTGTAAGTGACGTTGCATGTGTGGGCTGGCTTAAAAGGTACAAGTATGACGCTATTTTCTTGTACGTGCTTTTTGTGGAGAGCGAGCGGGTGATTCTTGTACTTCTTGTCGGTTCACACACGATTACTTCACAACGTTTCCAGTTCGTACTCCCTGTTTCCTCAGACTGCGTTCTTTTCTTCTTTTGGCAGGGTGTTGCCAACACGCACACGCGCGTCTTTTTCACGTTCTTTTTCAAGGCAGACGGTGAGTTGCGCACATATTTCCCAACTGTGGTTGCCCCTGTGTGTTGCGTACCCTTTCAGAGGTCATTGTAGGCTGCGTGTAACACGCGTATGCTTATTTTTGTGTTTCTGGGTGCCACAGCGTAGTGCGGGTTCATTTTTCCATGCACGTGGTCTACCAGGGGTTGCGTGCATGTGTACTTTTGTTTTTGGGGTGCCTGTGCATTGCGTGACCCGTCATCTTCCCCCAGGGGTCACAGACAGCCTTGCTAGAGCACTAGGGTACGAATTCCATCTATTACCCTCCCCCTTTCACCCCAATTGCCCAGGGCAATTTTTTACTGCAACTCCCATACACACAACAACATCAGTGCCATGGTTGAGAGGCGACCAAGCAGTAAGGGAGGCAAAGGTGGCTGAGCTCAAAGAGGTGGGCGTGGTGGGCGCAGTAGAGGACGTGGCAAGGATTTGCAGGGTGCCCATAGAGCCCAGTGTGTGAAGGACCAATCGCCGCCACCTATGCCCCCCCCAATGGTTGTGTGAAATGTAGCTGACACCATCTCAGCTCAGCCCTTGTTGAACCGGCCCATTTCGTCAACAGAACCAGCACAGGATGACTCCCAGGCTGACTTGCAGGTCACCAAGTCTAAGCCACGAGTGGCAGTGAAAGTTGCTGTCACCAGGCCACGTGGATCTGGGGCAGCAATGTCATCTGCTGCCCCAGTTAAACAGGGTGAGGAGGCTGCAGGGGCAGCTGCAGCTAAATCCACCCCAGCTGCGAGTCTCCCAGCCGGGACACTGTTGGTCCAGGTCCATCACACTGACATTGGGCCTGCCAACATCACCCTTCAGTCAATGCCTGCACCAAGACCTTTGGTCATTGTGCCTTTACGGGCTTCAAGTACCCAGTCCCCCTACGCTTATGCCCCTACTGACCAGAGCGGCGTAAGCCACTCAGGATCCGCACCACCTTCCAAGAAGTAGAAGGGTGCTCTTGCACTACAGGTTGGAACCCCAGACACGGCTACACACTCCGGCACATCAAGGAAGCCTAGCTTCAATGATGCTGAACTTGATGCACTTGTGGCCTATGTGTTGGCACATACCTGCGAAATGGTGGTGACTGCAGGCTGCAAAACTACGCCTGCTCAACGTAGGGCCCACTGGCAGACCATCGCGGACCACATTAGTGCCCTTGGATTTGTGAGGCGCACAGCAGATGATTGCTACAAGCGGTGGAATGACCTGAAACGCAGAGCAAAGAACAAGCTGGCTTCCAATCATGCCTATACTCTGGTGACTGGCGGTGGGTCTCCACCAGAGGACGACCAACTCACTGAACATGAGTCTGTTGCTGGAACCTTTGTCACAGAGGAACAGATCCAAGGTGTGGGAGACCTACCAGATTATGAAGCATTGTCCGGTGAGTACCCATGCATGTGTATGTAATCCATGTGTTTGTTGCTTGGCTGATGTGTTCTGATTGAGTGCCAGGTGCGGGTGTGTACTCATGAGTGGTATGGGTCACCCATGTGCTTCCTCCAAACCATTCACCGGCCTTGGATTTGGGTATGACAGTATCCCTTCTGACCACAGTAGCCAATTAGCACCAGATTACTGCAGTTGCCCTTGAACTGTCATCTTGCAACAACATTGTTCAAAATGTTCAGTGTTCATCCAGCCTGATTGTTTCAATCCTCCCATTTTTACAACGCATTTTTCTGCCCTAATGCCACATATGTGACATGCTTCTGTCATAGATTATACCCCTAATGCAAATTAACAAGGGGGGTCCTGGGAGTCCCTCTGCCAGACATTAGTCCTGGTTACGAGAGACTTACCCAGAGTCTTTAGCTCACTATCTTTCACAGAGAAGAAATATCCCAAACATATCAGTATTTGTCCTGCCCTGGGGCAGTCCAGCACTGAAATGCTAGGCAATTCTCCTCTGAACAAGAGTACCAACAGAAACCCCAGACAAGTGTTTCGGTCTGGTTGGACCTCATCAGTAGGGTGGATCTGTGCCTCTCTAAGAATAGTGAGCAAGGGGTCCACGTCTGGATTCCCCTAGTAACTTAGGGTGAGACTCAAAGTTACTTAAATATGCAAATTAACAAGGGGGGTCCTGGGAGTCCCTCTGCCAGACATTAGTCCTGGTTACAAGAGACTTACCCAGAGTCTTTAGCTCACTATCTTTTACAGAGAAGAAATATCCCAAACATATCAGTATTTGTCCTGCCCTGGGGCAGTCCAGCACCAAAATGCTAGGCAATTCTCCTCTGAACAAGAGTACCAACAGAAACCCCAGACACGTGTTTCGGTCTGGTTGGACCTCATCAGTAGGGTGGATCTGTGCCTCTCTAAGAATAGTGAGCAAGGGGTCCACGTCTGGATTCCCCTAGTAACTTAGGGTGAGACCCAAAGTTACTTAAATATGCAAATTAACAAGGGGGGTCCTGGGAGTCCCTCTGCCAGACATTAGTCCTGGTTACAAGAGACTTACCCAGAGTCTCTAGCTCACTATCTTTCACAGAGAAGAAATATCCCAAACATATCAGTATTTGTCCTGCCCTGGGGCAGTCCAGCACCGAAATGCTAGGCAATTCTCCTCTGAACAAGAGTACCAACAGAAACATGTCTGGGGATGCTTGTGGTCTCGTGCAGAAGGGATGTGACCTAGCAGTTCGGGCTGGAATACCTCTTTGGGGGTGGGACCAAGCCTGATTTGCATATGGTGTTTCCCCTTTTGTAATGGCTTGGCAGGCGAAGAACGATGGTCTGGAGGGTTGCCCAGAGCAATGCCAGAGGTTAAGATTTATTCTAAACCTTCAAGCCATCACCTCTTTTGTTTTGCTATTGTCACCCCGAGTGGGACGGGTATGCCCAGACGTGGGTCCCGTGCCTGCTGGGCCTAAAGACCCAAGCTACTCCTCACTGATGATGGCCAACAAGGTTGAAACATGTCTGGGGATGCTTGTGGTCTCGTGCAGAAGGGATGTGACCGAGCAGTTCGGGCTGGAATACCTCTTTGGGGGTGGGACCAAGCCTGATTTGCATATGGTGTTTCCCCTTTTGTAATGGCTTGGCAGGTGAAGAACGATGGTCTGGAGGGTTGCCCAGAGCAATGCCAGAGGTTAAGATTTATTCTAAACCTTCCAGCCATCACCTCTTTTGTTTTGCTATTGTCACCCCGAGTGGGACGGGTATGCCCAGACGTGGGTCCCGTGCCTGCTGGGCCTAGAGACCCAAGCTACTCCTCACTGATGATGGCCAACAAGGTTGAAACATGTCTGGGGATGCTTGTGGTCTCATGCAGAAGGGATGTGACCTAGCAGTTCGGGCTGGAATACCTCTATGGGGGTGGGACCAAGCCTGATTTGCATATGGTGTTTCCCCTTTTGTAATGGCTTGGCAGGCGAAGAACGATGGTCTGGAGGGTTGCCCAGAGCAATGCCAGAGCAGAGGTTAAGATTTATTCTAAACCTTCCAGCCATCACCTCTTTTGTTTTGCTATTGTCACCCCGAGTGGGACGGGTATGCCCAGACGTGGGTCCCGTGCCTGCTGGGCCTAGAGACCCAAGCTACTCCTCACTGATGATGCCCAACAAGGTTGAAACATGTCTGGGGATGCTTGTGGTCTCGTGCAGAAGGGATGTGACCTAGCAGTTCGGGCTGGAATACCTCTTTGGGGGTGGGACCAAGCCTGATTTGCATATGGTGTTTCCCCTTTTGTAATGGCTTGGCAGGCGAAGAACGATGGTCTGGAGGGTTGCCCAGAGCAATGCCAGAGGTTAAGATTTATTCTAAACCTTCCAGCCATCACCTCTTTTGTTTTGCTATTGTCACCCCGAGTGGGACGGGTATGCCCAGACGTGGGTCCCGTGCCTGCAGGGCCTAGAGACCCAAGCTACTCCTCACTGATGATGCCCAACAAGGTTGAAACATGTCTGGGGATGCTTGTGGTCTCGTGCAGAAGGGATGTGACCTAGCAGTTCGGGCTGGAATACCTCTTTGCGGGTGGGACCAAGCCTGATTTGCATATGGTGTTTCCCCTTTTGTAATGGCTTGGCAGGCGAAGAACGATGGTCTGGAGGGTTGCCCAGAGCAATGCCAGAGGTTAAGATGTATTCTAAACCTTGCAGCCATCACCTCTTTTGTTTTGTTATAGATTATACCCCACAATGGCCCACATTTATTACCTTGTTATGGGAATGATTTGACCATTCAGGCTGATTGAGTAAGGGCCTGCTCACATTAATATTTGGGCCCTGTTTGAATGTAGAACATGACTGTTGTCTCCTGTCATGTTGAAGTGACCAACCATTGATGTATCCATCTGTCTGCCATCACTGTATAATTGAACACTGGATGTGTTGCAGTATGTGGCACATGTGTATTTTGTCACACTATTTTGCATTTTTCATCTCATCATATCCATCTCACATGGATGGGTGACAGAACTCATTCACTAACATATGGCTGTACTTGTCAAATGTACCATGGCTGTGCTACGTGCCATACTGGCTAATAATGTGTGATGCCAGTGCTATCCAGCATGCAGCAAATGTGTTGCTTTTCCATCTTGGAGTCCTCAGTGTCTGCTTTTTGCCTCCCCTTCCAACTCATTGACAGTGCATGCATGCCAGGGTTATAGTCATGTGGGACATGTGTAATTCATGTAATGGATCTCTGGCTTGTCAGGCCTATGTGTGTGCTATGGTGCTCATGCCTGTTTCCATTTGTTGTCTTTCATGTTTTTGCAGGTGATGACGCACTTGATGCTGTTGAGGTGGAGGAGATGGTGCAGACCCAGGAGGAATCTCAGCCACAACCGGGCACCAGTGGAGGAAGTGGGGTGGTGGTGGGTGAAAACCCAATCCTCCTGCAGACCATACTGTCCAAAGGTGTCTCTGGGTGCACCTCCCCAGACCTCTATGATTCAGGTGCTGAATCGGACAGTGAGACATATGTGCCGTCGGAGGTGAGTGTTTCTGGCAGGGATGCTGTTCTGTCCAACCCACCTGCACCGGGGGTAGACCCCTCTATGGGGATGTCAGTGTTGGTAACTCCGCCTTTGGCGGTTACGGATGCAGGGTCACACTCCACAACATTTGCTCCTGTTCCTGGGCCAGCAGATCAAAGGGGGAATGCAGTCCTGCAGCCTCAGGCAGTGCCAGCACAGCAAGGTACAGATCACCTTGCCCCAAACAGGTGTGGTGCCCGCCAACGCATTGGCCGTGCGCCACAAGGCAAAACTGTATGGGAAAACTCCATGTACGGTATAGCAGCACAACAGGGAGCATTTTGTGAAATGATGGCTCAGGCAATGGATAGGGTGGCCACTTCCATTCTCCCCCCTGAAAGGCAGATGGAGCTCCAACAGCAGGCAACAGACTCCATTTGCCAATCACACAGGCAGGACATGTTGGCGTCCAACAGGGATCGATGGGCAGCAGTGGAGACTCTGCAGGAAGCCATATCTGCAGAGACACAGGGCCACAGGGAAGCCCTGAGATTAGAACACCAGTTCCTCAGGGAGACTCTGGGTGAACTTGAGGCTTCCTGAAATTTTAGGTCAAAACAGCAGCTGGAGCAGCTCACACGTTCACTCTCAGCAGAGCTCCAGGCAACCCGTGCAGAGATCCGGGCATCACGCGAGGCCATGCGGGTAGAAATGCTCACTCACCAGGTCGAGTATTATGTGTGGTGGAAACCTGTACCTCCCATACACCTGGTCATCAGGCATCCCAAAAAGGCTGGTCCTGGGTGTAAAAATTCTGGGCCTGGCTATCCTCCTCCTCCTGCGGTGTCCCACGACCACTGCTGCGAGGAACGGTATATTCATCGTAACGTCTGAGCTTGTTTGTTGTTTGCACGCACTTTTATGCTGCGCAGGGCTGCGTACGCCTGCTTTCTGCTGGAGTATGTGTTTACGGATTAGCGTGTCTTTTTTGGCACACGCTTTTCCCCTGTTCGATTCCATGAATACGTGTTGTAGGCGCGTGTGTGGTCGTTCCGCGCCTTTACCTCCTGTACTTCCCCTGTAACGCCCACATTTTCACGCATTGTTCCCCATTCCGCGTGTTACGCCCCACGTTCCGCCCACTTTTATTGTGTGCGCTGCGCTATGTGCGCTATGTGCGCTATGTGCGCTATGTGTGCTATGTGCGCTATGTGTGCTATGTGCGCTATGTGCGCTTTCACTGTGCGCGTAGCGCACAGCATTTGAGGCTGTGTGCGCCCGCGTGCGCCACGCACAATTTTAGCGCACATTTCAGGATTTACATGCGCACAGACTTCCATGAATCGATGTGCACGTCTTTCACACGCTTGTGCTGCGATTTACACGCTTGTGCTGCGATTCGCACGCTTTCGCACGCTTGCGCTGCGATTTTCGGCGCACATTAATTCCATGAATCGCCTGAAAGTATGGAATGTTGGCATGTATGTGAAAGTGCTGTGAGGCCTTGTGCAAAGAAACAACACAGATCACTTGCAAATAATTTAAAACCGGTGAAACCTGTTTATCAATCTGTCACCATTCTTACAAAGAGTTTATGAGAATGTGGCAGAAAGCTTTTGGTTTAGCTTTCATCTTCCTTATGCATTATGGAAGCTACACCCCACCTGAGGATTACGAATGCGTGGAGCCCTTGTCATTAACACTTAACAGAGATTAATGGGTTTTAGTATTTCTGATAAGAGATGCAAATTAATTGGGTGGGTACCACACATTTTCATATTGCTTTAAATGATGTACCATATTATGTACAAACATATTTCTATCTCTCACCAGAAACATTCAACACAAAAACAGAAACAAGCCATTAAATACAAGTCTTTGTTTCGTTATTTTATAACATCGCTTGTACAAGTCCCCAAACAAACATTATAACAACAGATTGTTTTATATGCAGCATCTCACCTGGATCTCATGAACGCACAAGTTATGGCACTCATAATCTACAAATTACAAAATAAACAGACGCACAATAAAGGTCGGCCATGTACACATCTTCCAACCAATAGGCTGAGAGGAAGGCTTCTTACAAAGCAAAACCTCACAATCTGTCTGATCAAGTCATGCTGAAAAAAAATACCAAAGAGAAACGAAACCAGCTGAAACAATTTTCATCAAAGTGTGATATCGCAGCCAGCCAATAAAAAAGCACAACACATGTAAGGAAGTGCATCTGATTTGCAATGCAAACAGTTTGGGCTTTTGTGTTGGCATGCAAAAAGGCACTTGTCAGGCACAGCCATAGTGGTATTAACTGGCCATTGATGGTAGCAGGTGGTGCAAAACGGTATGAGTACCTGGGCATCTAATAGCAGTGCCTGTCAAAAATCTAAAAATTAGAAACAAGCCAAAATCGTTGACTTTGCCAATGCTTAATTTACCAGGAGTTCAGTGAAGGACATGCATAGTGCTTATAAATCCAGTGGCTGAAGGCAGACCTGTTTCTTTTTATTATACCAGTAGCGGGTTTGTAACTCCAATTAAGTCATTAACTCTCAGAAGACTGCTTTGAAAAAACACTAGTAGGCACTTCGAGTAAAACGTTTGTTGGTACAGCTTGATTACAGTGAGCTCAAAAAGTTTCCATGAGGAGGTATTTTGGGCGGGAGAGGCCATAGGTATTTTCATGGTCATGGGCAGTAAATGGGTGGGCAAATAACTAAATCTGTACTCTAATGCAATAGTTTTTGCTTATAGGTGTCACAATCGACACCTAACAGCCCAAACTAATGAACAACCCAGGAGTGAGTAGAAGGAGGGGATGTAACCAGAGAACTAGCATAGATAGATATTTATCTGCCAAGTAGATTCATAAAAGAAATGAATGGATACGACTGTGCAGTCCTTCATCCTTAAGTGCTGATTATATGTTAAATCACATGTGGTTTCCTTGCCTCAGGAAGTGAAAGGTCACCCATATTCGCCTTAATTACAAACCAGCGACCTAGTGGTTAATAGCAATATAGTGGTTTCATGAACAGTGATATCATAGTAACTGTACATTTCTATTAATAGGGTATCCACATACAACTGAGCAAATGCACAGTACAATTAGTGGTGGTAGATTCTGAGTCATGTTTTGTACTTTATGTGTACAAAATATCTTCTCAAGTTAAAGTCACTTCATACCCTTCAATTTCCTCACTTCTCCTTTCACTCCTTTTAGCACCGTTCTGACCCTTCTACCACCTTCTTCCTCCTCTGCCACCTCTCTGACACCCTCCTGCTCCTCAGGTCTGGCCCCTATGCCACCTCTGTACCTTCCTTCTAGGCCCTTCACTCAGTTACCTCCAACTCACTGAGGGTCAGACGCTTCTCCATGCAGAGAGCGGGGGTAGATCTCTCTCCTCTGCAGGTGCCTCCCTATAGGACGGCCTCCCTGCCCCTCTCATACTTGAGCTGGACCACCTGAAGTTCGAGAAGGTGCTCAAGGCCCTCCTTTTCTCCTCTGCCTTTTCTCTCTCCCTCCTTTGCTAACTTACCTGTCTGCTGCACCGACTGGCTGCTTGGTTCCCTCAGAGTCTCACTGGGTACCAGGCTCCTCGACTACCAGTCTTTCTTGCACTGCCTCATGGCTTACCGTGCACTTAGGGGCTGTAACTGTAACCCCTACAGCCCCCCGGCCTCCTGCACTACCTAGAGCCTCGCTGCCCTGGCTGCACTTTCTCAGAGTCTTGCTGCCCTGGTTGCACTTCCCCCTTTCCTCTCTCTTGCACTTCCCCCTCTCCTTCCCCTTCCACTTCTATTGTCGCACTTGCACGATCCAAATGACACAAGGCCTAGTAGGATTGTTTGTCTTGTCCTTCCTATGTTTCCCTCCCTTGTCTTGTGAAACCTATAAACACTTGTGTACAGGTGCATTATAAATGCCATATCATATCATATAATATCATATCATACCAGATAAATGAAAAAGTGCCTCAGTAATGATAAATGCAACACAGTTTTTGTATATGAACACACACGTCAACCATGCCCACTCAAGCTTAATTATCCAAAATAACATTGTGTTTGACACATCTCTTTTTGGTTACAGTTCAAACAAACCCACTAAGGAAACTGGTTATTTGTAATTTTGGAAAGTCTGCCGTTTAATTCTGCAGTTTTAAGGGATTACAATGAATATGTAAACTGCCTTGTTCTTAGGATATTTGAAATGTCTTGAGAATTTAAGGGTGCTTTCACGACCACGGAAAATGTGGGTGTTCTTCATTGCATGCCTTTTGAATTCAGAGAAATTCTTTTTTTGAACTACTTACAATAGCAAGAAAGGGCTTTAGTTATTGTAGTTTCTAACTTTAAATAAATCTGGGAAATATTCATGGGTATACAATATTCTTTCAGCAATAATTCTGGTGATCAGGTCACTAACTGCCCATTCATTTGCAAAGCATGATCTAACTTGTGAGCAGTCCATTTGAATGACTCTATTTCTTATTTTGTCCTATAACCCGAGTCATGGCAGAGAGCTGATGTAAAGGTCAGCAGTATGTCGTGGTAATTGTAATTGTTATTGGTTATTTATAATGCGCTTAATACCCACAGGTTTTGAAGCGCGGACCCAGGGATCGAACCTGTGTTGCACGGCACCGTCTTGCTTCCAAGGTGAGCACCTTTGCCTTAAGCTATCCTCCCAAGCTATCCTCCTGCCCATGCTTGGGATAGACTAGACCAGCAAGACATATTTCAGGGTGCTTTTCCTGCTTCTGGTCTATCACTGAATTGGTAGGAATCTTTATCTCCAGCTTTGCAGCCGAAGTGGGGGCTTCAGACTACTTCTGCATTAAGGGCAAAGGCTGGTGGCAGGCTGTGTCTGAGAATGCATGGGCGAGGAAGAAGGGTTTTGTAAATAGTATGGACTAAAATGCCCTAAACATCGATGGCCACTACTTCTGCCAACTGGTAACTGAAACATACCACATCTATCTTTAATATGGATCTCAACCTATCAGATCCTTCTCTGTTAAAATTGTATTATAAAAAAGGCAACACACAGAAACAAACAAGTGTAGCCAAATAATGAAATAGAGAAATACCCAACAATGATGTGCCTGTAGTCAGGAGTCATGTAGCTTGCCAAGTTTGCAGACACACAAGGACCACACCACAAGGGAACATGTAAGAACAGAGTCACATACAATGCTAAGGCTGAAGGGGTAGAGAATTGGAAAGTGAGATGGGAGATTATGGCAAGTCAATGATGGTGACACTAGCACAATAATGCTTCCTAAAGCAAACTACAGACACCTCACATCAGTAGACTGTCAGAGGTATTTTGGTGGTCATTTTTATTAAGCCTGTTGGGGTATTTTGTGGTATTTTGGTGACCCCTAAATACAGGGAACTGCCTGATAACTGTCCTTATATCGGGGTCACTAACGATAAGCCACACCTGGACTTAGTACACTCTAGATCATACATGCATGCCCCTCAGTATTTTATTTACAATACCACATTATGCCCTTTGGCGGTATCTCAGAATACACTTACCAAATCATCTGAACACAGTCATTTATATAACCAGCACCTGAAAGGAACCCAATTCACAATAAGCAACTTTGTTATGTACTTTACCACAAGTGGCAATATGAAGTTACCACCTGCAGTAAATTGCAACTACCACTTTTTATTCAAAGTTGTCTGTTTTACCACAAAAGACCAGATTACATAATAAGTACTATGAGGCTAATTCAACTTTGTCTTTTGATTTTTTTTAATAGAAAATTAGAGTTATTCAAAATACCAACAAGACATGCAATGCACAGTATTCTCAGATAACTCTTCTGTGATTCAAAAATTGAAATGAAATGTTTACAAATACAACTCATCTGCAGCTGCTTTCCCCGTGATAAATGATCTCTTCTCACAATGGGCTTTTTAACCGCCAATTTTTTTGTTGCAGTTCAGAAACATGGTTATCATCCGACCTTGAAGGATCGCATTCGTTCTATGTAGTTCACTCCCTTCAGATAATATTTACAGTTTGCTGCTTGGACAGTGAAAAAAACCACATCATAAAAATGGCATTTACTTTATCAGAGCATTTGGCTTTTGATTTGTATTTGAAATCTGCATTTTGGATAGGGCAGAAACACATATACATAGCTACAGTTGTAAGAACTACAAAAGTTGCTAGCCTGCACACACCTCAATTTGAACCTTTATGCTCACCTATGAGATGCCTCGCTCAGCAGGGCCATAACACCCCCCGCTCAGCTGTTGAAAATCGACTCCCAAAATAGGCTGCATGGCCAGAAGAATTATTTATCTGGTTTTCCTCCCACTCATCAAATAAGGATCTCAGTCCAGTCTTACGTGCTGGCTTGCCTGTCAGTGAATGCTGCACACTCCCAGTGACAATGTGTGCTCGAGATTCCAGAGCAAGCGACAGTGCACCAGTCGAAGAGATTTCAGCCTCTAGAGACAGCCCTATTTAAAACCCTCTGCCTGAGACCTCCCATGGATATATGTTTACATACATACATTGTACAAATTCCTGCCTCTAAAAGTGATGTCATGAGTCCATCAGAACCACCTTCCTTTGGCAGACTAAATCACAAGAATGTTCTAGAAACACGTGATTAGCCTGGCTGCTTAGAATGGCAGCAAACGGCTGAAAGTGTTACATTACTTTGTGCTGTTTTTTCCTGTTCTGCAAATGACCAATGAGGCTAGTTTGAGTAAAAGGCAGTATATTGCGTATCTCACATTCCTCACTGCAAAGCAATGTTATTCTGCACGTTATATTCTTCTGTGTTCTCCAAACACATTGCACAACCTGTGATTGCCATCTCATTTAGTGCATCCCACTTTACAACAAAGAGCCATTGACTGAGTTGCCTTTAACATTAGTAATAGGATAGATTAGTGTGTTCAAGGGTATGAGTACAATTAGTAGGTTTGCAATTCAGTCAATGACTACTGTGGTGTGGTGCAAAATGATAACACCAGCTTTTATGGTAACAAATTCAACACCCCCCTTTTTGCTGACATGTGCGCTGTGCATTCATAACACTGACATACACTAGATTCAATCCAGAGCCTCACACATGAGTCTCACACTCTTGCTCACTAATGGCCTTAATTTTCATCTCTGTTGAAATGTGGAGCCTTAGCTAAAATTCAGAGCCTTAGCTAAAATTCAGAGCCATCTCTCCCTCCAAGACCCATCCCAAATATCAACAAAACTCTACATTTCATTGATTGATCCCGAGACCCTCTCGTACCCATCTCTCATGCCCACAGATGAGGATGAGGAGTTAATCCTCCTCATGCTTCTAGACGGGAAACTACTGCATAGCTTGCAACCTTAGGATTCACAAAAAGGCAACAAGGATGTGTTTAAGGGAAGAGTGGGAGGCACTGGCCATTTTGGCACACTCTGACAATGGTCATTGACAAGATCAGATGTACAGCGGAAACCCTCACCTCAGAAGTAATAAAGGGAGATTAGAAATGGTATGCTGCCTATGGAACATCATAAAAAGTCAGTTACTGTACGCGAAATACTCTGTCTGTACCTCATTTACTCGTTATCATGTCCTTCCTAGTCCCAGGACAAGGTAACACTGAAGTCATCGTGACACTTGAATTTAACCTTCGTCAGCCTTGACTGGAAGAGAAATGCCTCCATTCAAGTTTAGGCCTTGACTACACCACACCTTTCAGATATGTAAAACCTCTATCTTGACTACCAGGTTAACACTAATAAATCATAACATTCCAAACTCACCCAGTCTGCCAAGGCACTCATGAGCGTCACCAAGGGCTCACATTGGCATCAAACATATGTCACTGTTCAGCACTTAGTTAACTCTGTCCATCGCATCAATTGAGAACTGTGTGATCCTTGGGCACTTACGTAACATATGACAAAGTGTCCTACGTATTTAGCTGCAGCACCAACACAACATCTGCCAAGGTGTGTGTGTGCATCGAGCTGTGTGTCAGCAGGTGCTCTTGCACACCTGCACATGCATATCCATGGAGGTGTCCTGTCATACACAGGTTTGTGTGCACAGAGCTTTAACCATGTGCAGCGGTTTTTGAGTGGGTGGAAGCGTGTGCCTGCTTTGCACCCCAGCCATATTGTCCTTTGCATGAGATATTTCTTGTACACCCCCACCCCCTTTAATTAGTTCAGTTGCTTCCCATAGCTCCATGATGGTAGTGTGTCTCCTACTTCATGGCTTTAATGGAGAGGTAGTAGCTAGTATTGGCTTGTCTAATAGAACCTGATTCTGTTTCTACCTTGGCTCGCTTTATCCAATGAATGTTATTAAGGGTTCAACAGATGTTTCTTTTGAGAACTCTCTTTCACATGTGCTCTATCCTGACCTCATAGTACCAATACAGAGGACATGCAGAGAGTTCTGTGCACCACTTGCATTCCAAAAGAACCAGCATTACACTGACGGCCAGCGATGTAATACAGAACACAAATGAGACCAAGGGCAGGTTTACCGACACAAAGGTTCTGCCCAAAGCACACAAAAGACAATAAAACAACCTGGGAACCAGTGTATCTCTTCTAATTCCACCCCTCTCCTCTACAAACTATTCAGCCCATGTACCAAATAGGTACTGAGTACTACAAATGATCTAAAATGAAAGATGTTAATAAAATACAATTTTTATTAATTCAACTAGCAATAATTCAACCGAACATAATCATCATAAATAACAGTGTACAATCTCATATACTAAAAACATACAAAGTGTCTTTCATCAATATAATCAGTCATAAGACAATACATTCATTATAAAACCAAGACAAAAATGTGTAAAAGAATTTAATTTCAGTTACTTTCTCACAGTAGACTATCGCCTCATGTGGGTGAGTTCACTCCTAAAGTGCAAAGTATATCTAGAAAGATGTGTGTCAGAAATGTAGTGCAAAACAGACGTTGGAACACAAAATCTAATGGACCTGCTTAAATCTAGGTAACCTTTAGTTCTCACTACTAGTGCACAGTAACTCAACCCTTTCTCAACGAAAAGAACAAAACAATTACTGGTAACTGGTTTACAGCACTATCATCAATCACAATGCTCAATGGCCAGTGATGTTATGGCACAATACGTGATAGAAGAACTTTCAATTAATGATGACCAGGAATTGGCATTTACCTGCTTCTATGCCATTTTGAAAAAATGTTTTATTAGACATGTACTGAAAATTTCTTCTATCCACTTTCTGTGATTTCATCAGAATTAAATGCTATGAGATACACCTTCTTGTGTAGTTATCATGTTCAAAGTTTGCATGATATCACTTCTTGTGATACAGCTGTAAAGGAGGTCCCAGACATGACCTGCACCCCTGCCCCTCAATTCGAGCAACCAGGATGGTACTTGCCAAGGCACATGACGTATGAGGAGCAAATGAACCAACGGAGAGTTGCACTAGGACTCTGCCCAGTATACATTAGAAGATCTGTACCTGTTGAAGCGCCCATAACCAGACAACCCTGGGCAGCACGGTACCCTATCAGACAGCCATACCTGCCGCCAATACGAAATGAGGAGTGTCTACATACGGTCCACCAAGAGACCCCAAGAGCCCTAATGGAAGGCCAGTGGAAATGACACAAAGGCCTGAACGGACTCGTGAATGAACAAAAAGTCACTATCGACTACAACTCGCCAACGTAAGTAAATACTAAATAAATATAATGGACACAGAGAAGAGACAATGTTAAAACGTGAGGAAACAGAGCTACGAGACAAGATGGAAGCAACCGACCTGTTAACCATGTGTAAATAGGCTTGGAACGCAAGATGCTAAGAAATCGATACTGCTTGCAATGCTTAGTAGAATATTAGAAGCAGCATGCGCCAACTATATAGCTACCTCAAGAGGCACGTTATACGAGTACGACTCCATTTTGTAAAGCAGAAATGGGCCCAGGCTGCCAGAGGCCTGGCAGGCCAAGTTTCACAACTCCGCCAGAACAGAGAGGAAGAGCGGAATCGGACTCAACAGAGAGCGGCTCATGCCTGGGAAATCGAGGTCACCCAGAGAAGGGAGGAGAGCGTCAACTCACAAGAACCAAACTTCAGAGCATATCAGCTCGCCCGTGAAGGTCAAGATAAGAGAGGCCCAAGCAGGTGGTAGGGCCAAAGCAGAAATAAATACAATAAAAGCTTGAAACTGAAGCAAAATCATGGTGAACAGACACGTGACCCGCCGGGGGCGAAGAGGTACCATCGCCTGAAGTCATCCAGAACCCAGGATGCCATAACTTTTCCCGATAAGAAGCTACAGTCTCGAGGCCAAACCCAGCCAACTAATTGACACATAGCCCTAAAATACTGATTGATGGAAGGGAGGCAGGGTGAAACTTGGAACACCAGGCCCTTGGGTGTCCATTCTGCATGCTGCTAATTAAAATGTGGATTTATGTCTAGGGGTGTAACCTGCCCAATCACAATGGACCAAGTTATCTGGAGTCCTATAGATAGTAGAACTGATGAAACGTCGTACTTGTAGTGACGTCAATCACGTGTGATGTAGTGGGATGGGCATAGACGCCCACCCAATAAGAGCTATCCAACCCGCATGCCCTATTATCATATACAGATATAGTACCTTTACATAAGTTACCTTTCCTAACCAATTATATTGCATGTCGAGTTTTGTAGAGCTAAACGTCAATGATGACGAATATTTCCTATAAGAATTACTGTTCAACGGAAGTTCGTGGAAGTCGGAGCGAGACAGGGGATCGCAATGCTGCTGATTCCCATGTGTTTCTTTGTTTGATGTACTTGCCATTAAACGGACTTCCCTTTGCCAACTTACTGAGTCTTCCTTATTGAGTTGTGCTGGAGTAAGTGAATCCTGCACCCACTGTCCTCACATGGTGCAGCTATCTTGTCTTACAAGTTCTAGAGGGTGAGCGCTGACCTATGGGCCCGTCAGTGAATTCCTCCCCTCGTGAACACAGCCATGGGGCAAATATTGTGGGATATCAGCTCGGCAACCCTGACTATTTTGATGAAAGGACATCAGTTTTCCATATAGCATAATGGGTCTTTTATTGTAATCCTTCTCAACAAGGAAATAGTTTTGCCAGCTGTCCCCCCTTGCTGCAAATCATACTGTATATGCACCACTGGGTTCTATGTGCTTACATCGGCCATTTGTTTTTTCTTTAAAGAGTTTTTTCCCAAAATTATTTTGCCGGAAAAACTCATTTATATTTTTATTTTTGTATTGCCTATTATTTACTACCTATTCCCCAACTACTACCCCTCATATCCCTTTACCCACCCCCATATTTTTCGACTAGCTTTTTTGGAAAAAAACTATCTGAACAATAAATACTCTTTGAAATAAAAACGTACCGCATCGCCAGATTCATTCTGTCCTCCAAAGATGCAGCCGAAAACCCACTGTCTGGAAAAAGTGCTGCAAGACATCATACCAGTGGGTGGCCGCAGGACTGTGAAGCATGCATGGGCACCCAATAATACCAGCGGCAGGGGTGATGTGAGTTTGGTGAGCCAGGGGCATGCCTTCAGGGGGATCGGGGAGGTAATGTGGGCAGGATGAATGGGGCACAGTGGGTGAGCAGGAACAGGAAAAGGAAGGGGTTGCAGGGCTATGCTCCCCCACCCCCCCAAAGGAGAGGGAAAAAGGAAAATACAGAGAATTGCAACAGCAGATGTTTCCGGGCGTGTGCTGAGAAAAAAAGAATGATATATGCTCACCAGGGTGACAACTCTGACATTAATTACAGCCAGTGTAGTTAACCATCTGATTCACATAGATCCAGCCAATCACAACTCAGCAATTAAATTCTGCACATTTCCCTGCTTTTATGAGTTTTAAAAACAAACCTAGCCCTTGTACAGAAAACTGCTTGAAGACCATTTCACATGACTCAGTGCCACAGTGATGTCACTAGTTGTGCTCATGAGATTGAAAGGATAGCCGAGCTGCCATGGACAGACTCCATCTGCAATCGCACATTTTGGGAAGACTAAATACATTTCGAATGACATCCAACACATTGTTGCCATTCAAGTATTTCTAAACCACCTTGCAAACTGCCTGCCTATTATTTCAGCGTGTTGACATGCACTCCTCCTCCTTAGCTTTCTTGGAGTCCCAAACGCCTACAACAAGCGGTACCACATGATCTCACCAAACTCAGGAAATTGAGGAACATTACTTCTGACTCCATTTGCTCTAAGAAAATGTTCTATTCGACCGAAGTATATTAAAAATATCAGCTGTTTTGTACTATTTAGGACAATCATCTATTTTCCCAATTTCAATATGCCTCTTCATCTTTGCCCTGGTAGAAATTAAAGGAAGGACTACCCACTACCTAAACATTGCATAGGACGTTTTAAGTCAAATCAGATGTGTTTGCGTCTATCTAGCTATGTATCTTTCTGCCTATGTCTATGTATCTGTAAGCTTGCCTGTTTGTCTGTCCATCTGTTTGTTGGTTGACTCCTGAAAGGAAGAGCACTTATTCTATAAGGTCTGGTAGGCCCTCTATGGGTAGCCTGGTAGCCTCTCTAAGGGTAGGTCCACAACAAACCCAAACAACACAGTATCACAGACCGAAATAAAGGTAATGTCCAATCAAGGTTCTAAAGAAATATAAACACTTTAATAAAACACAGCATCTGCATGTAGAACGAAAAAAGTTTGCTGTACAAAAACTGACCCCAAAGTAAAGTCACAGAAGATGGAAAAGGCTGAAGAAAGTAGCACTTTCATTGTAGTTCCAGGGGTGGTAGGTAAGGTACTACTATAAAAGTATATCTTGCCTGAAACAGCAGCAATCATGACCTAACCAGTCTCTAAGGTCCCATTGGGGCAGTTCAGGGTCACAGTAACTGGATTCAGTTATTGGTGGGCTAATGCATCAGACCCGGTGTTGAACGATGATGCACGCTTATCAGGCTCAGTTTGGGCATGTAGGATCGTGGCGGCCCTGGCAGCAAGCGGCTGTTCAGTACGGTTGAATGAGAGTGATCTGTGTGGTTGACGGTGGCAGTTCAAGCGACGCAGGTCGGGGTGGCCCCAAGAACACTTTGCAGTTGGCCAGGCTGAGTCAGGCTTTAGGGGCTTGGAGAGGTTGGCAAGTGACTCTCCAGCAGTTCGAATCAGCTGGTTTCAGTCCTGAAAGGCAGTTTTCAGGCTAGCTGGCTCGAGCCCTGGTTGTGACCTCCAGTTAGAGTTGGCAAGTGACCTTCCAGAGATTCGGTTCAGGTTCCTGCATTGAGCAAACGCTTCAGTCCTAACAAGTGATGTGTTTTCGTTAAGACACAATTCAGTGTTGAGCTGGTTTAGATGCAGTGCAATGTTTCGGCTTGTTGGAGGAATGCAGTCAGCAACACTATCACCTTCGCTAATGTTCAAGATCTGGGGAACAAGGAGCGACTGTTCTGGTGAGGTATAACAGCCAGCTTTGGCTGGTCTGGCCCTCCGAGTGCTCTGAGGCCTTCACAAAGGACTTGAGGACAGGATGCTCCAGTTTAGGGTCTGCTCTTCTGGTACAGAAAATCTGTTGAAGGGTGGTTGGTCATGGTCCACACACGTGTCACTTCCTGATGTTCCCTGGCAGTGGTTAGGAGACACATCTTTCTCCTGTCTTGGACAGCACCTTCCTCACCTCAGGCTGGACGCTTTGGACAGTGCAACTGTCCCAAAGGAACTCCAAGTGAGAATTTTCAGAACATCTCTTTGGCCTTCATGAACAAACAAGGCATCCCAGCCCTCTGTGCTGAAGAGATCCACTGAGGGCAGTACCGGGCCTGCTTGCACTCTCCCCTCTTCACGGTCAAGGTAGCGAGCAGCGGAGTGAGGTAGGCAGCCCAGCGCAGGCTGGTAGTGCCTGTGTGTTTGCACCAGTCGATGGGACAGACGATAGCAGACGTGAGTCTGCCCTTCCCCTCTCCATGACAGGAGGGAGGAGTGGAAAAGTTTAACGGAGCCGGCATTATAGTGCCGCCCATTGGAACTATAAAAGTATAGTGTCTGGCCGCCTGCAGCCTTGGCGGCATATGTCAATTTCCTGTCACATCTTAATGAAGAAAACGTCGGAGAGTGTAAGGGGGATATGGATTAGCAGGGTATTGCTGATACTACAGTCAGCTGCATGTTCATGTAATCAGAGCTAGAGAAAGGGGAAACATTAGAGAAAGTCTCAAGGGTAGGAGCGCCTGTATAGGCCTCTCTATGTTTTACTGCTGTACATTGGAAGAGAAATTAGGCTGGCAGCCCTTGTCAGATAAGAGCTAGCTTTAAGGCACTCTTCCGGACTTTGCTCCTTAGATCCCACTTCACTGAACTCCTAAACCGGGAGTTACGCTTATTGCTGGTGTTTCAGGGGGTATCTAGGTAACGGACAATATTGGCCCGGACCACCAAGGGGCTCTCATGAGGGAGGTGTTCACTCAGAACCCAGGGGACTACTTGATGGGTGTCTGCACAGTATGGGAGGGTCATAGATGTTAGCCGGCAGTGGATGGGAAGTGTTTAAAACCACAAAAGAGTTGGTTATTTATCAAATGGGAACAATCCCACGTGCAAATGCCCCTCATGAAGTGAAAGAGTGTTTAATTTATCAAATTTGACAAAACCCACTCGCAATGGCCCCTCATGAAGTGAAAGAGTGGTTAATTTATGAAATGTGACCAATCTCGTGTGCAAATGCCCTCATGAAGTGAAAGAGTGTTTATTTATCGGATGTGAATAACCCCCCTCGCAAATGCTCCAATGGAGGTGAAAGAGTTGTTTCTTTAGCAACTGTGAATAATCCTGCTCACAAAGGCCTCACATCCCTGTGAAACAGTTGTTTACTTACCATCTGTGAAGGGTGATGCTCTAAGGTACTCCCACCAGGAGAAAACAGTTATTTAGTTATCCAATGAGACTGATCTAAGTCACAAGTGTTCCCATTGTAATATTGGTTTATCCACCTTGAATGGATTTGCTCCCCCCCAGCAACCAAACTGGGATTAAAGAGAACTAGAACTATTGGAGGAAATGATAGAATGCCGAGGAGCAGATCTTTTGGTCTATTACTGTTATATAAATAAGGAGTTTTACTCTATCCAAATCACATGAGGCTGTCTGTTTATTTAACCTGGTGCAATCATAGGACGGCTGGCCATTAGGGCTAAAAATAGCCGAAACCATCCACCCTATGTTCACATTTCACACATGTGTGCGGTAAGGTGTAGTATCTCTGGCTAAGGACTCTTACATGTTGCTGCTCTTTCTCCCATCCTTCCATGCTCCTGTGTTGCTCCCCTGTCCCCCATCCCCCCCAGGCTCCTGTGTTGCTCCCCTGTCCCCCATCCATGCTCTGTGTTGCTCCCCTGTCCCCCCTCCATGCTCCATGTTGCTCCCCTGTCCCCCCTCCATGCTCCGTGTTGCTCCCCTGTCCCCCCATGCTCCGTGTTGCTCACCTGTCCCCCCGCCCCCCTCCATGCGCCGTGTTGCTCCCTGTCCCCCTAAACCCCCCTCCATGCTCCTGTGTTGCTCCCCCTGTCCCTCCACCCCCCCTCCAGCTCCTGTGTTGCTCCCCTGCCCCACCCCCCTCCATGCTCTGCGTTGCTCCCCTGTCCCCCCACCCCCTCTCCCTGCTCCGTGTTGCTACCATGTCCCCCCACACCGCCTCCATGCTCCGTGTTGCTCCCCTGTCCCCCACCACCCCCTGCATGCTCCGTGTTGCTCCCCTGTCCCCCACAGCTCCTCCATACTCCTTGTTGCTCCCCTGCCCCCCTCCATGCTCCGTGTTGCTACCCTGTCCACCCACCCCCGTCTCCCTGCTCCATGTTGCTACCCTGTCCCCCCACCCCCCTCCATGCTCCGTGTTGCTCCGCTGTCCCCCCACCCTCCTCTCCCTGCTCCGTGTTGCTACCCTGTCCCCACACCCGCTCTCCCTGCTCCGTGTTGCTTGTGCCCCCACCCCCCTCCATGCTCCGTGTTGCTCCCCTGTCCCCCCACCCCCTCCTGCTCCGTGTTGCTCCCCTCATCCCCCCTCCCCACCTGATTTGTCCCCTTGCCCCCTCTCCTCCTCTCTCCCTTTTCTTCTCCTACCCCTCCATATCCCATGCCCCTCCCCTGTTATTTGTCTTTACAATCCTCTTGCCCTCTCTCCCCTGTTTCTCCTTTGGTGTGGTCTCTCTCCCTCTCTGCACTCTGCTACCTCATATCCTTGCTTAGACATGCTTGATGGCGGCATGTCTTGTCCCCCCCCTCTATCACTTCTCTCCCCTCTTTCCCCCTCTTTCTGTCCCTCATGCCATTGGCACTTACTCCTATTATGTGTGCTTTGACCTTTGATAGCAGCCTGTCTGTCCATCCTCCCCTTCCTCCTGTTTTTCACTTGCACTACATCAATTGTGATCATGCATTAATGTTACTGCTTGTTTGTTCTCATGTTCTTTCCCTCCCCTCCATAAATGTTTCAGCACTTGCACTTGCAGAAATGTCGCCAGGCCTAGTACAATAGTTATTTTCGCATTCTGAATTGTTTCAAGGACTTGTAAGAATGTAATTTGTTTCTCCCATGTTCCCTCCCTCCTTGAAGCGCTTTGAAACACACTGTGTATAGGCACTATACCAATAATCAATCAATCAATCAATCAATCAATCAATCCCTAAAGAGAACCACCTTCCATTCTTGGAGGCACTGCTGAGATCACAGGGGGGCATATACTTTAAAGGAGGAACTCTTGTGTATTCTCTCCTGTTTACCAAACAGGGTAGCTTTGTAAAATATTAGTGGTTAAATACTTGAAAACAAAAAACCCAACAGAAAAAAATAAACAAAGAGAAAACAAAAGAATGGTGCATGAATATGTGTTACACTGGGCCAAAGCTGAGGGGCTTAGCCTAGAGGCCTGCTTTATAGCAGGTGAGGTCCCATTGCATATTACAACCAATGACAATTTAGCCATGACTGGTGCCTTGGAACCCATCACGGGTAGAGTAAAAAGTATAGGCCTCATACCTGGTCAAGATACTAAATGTTATATGCTGTATTATGCTGTAAGTTCTCTTACAGGTAAAACCTTGCACAGGGAGATCCAAGGTGGGGGAACCTTTAATCACCTGCCCTGTCTGGAGGTTAGACTCATGGCCTGGGATTCCTCAGCAATCAGAAGCTTCCTCCTCCACTAAAGACACTATAGTCATTGCTGAGGCGGTGGCTGAAGCTGTTAAAGTAACTATGGAGCGACAATTCCCGTCACCCATGCTCAGTGAACATGGAGCCTACACCCGCCTACGGCCATTTTCCGGTGAACAACTGTTGCCTAAAGGAGAAGAAATCTATGAAGTATGGGCTGACCTCACTCTGCTTATGCCCCATGACTGGAAAGTGTCAGACCAAGAAAAGAAGAGGCAGGCTGGTGATAGAGGCCTTATGAGGACCTACATTGCAGACGGTACAGTCCCTTCACACACTAAGTCGTGACCCTACATCAATGCAAGTGAAGGGTGCATTGGGAGGAGCGTTTGGCACCACTGAACCAGGGGAGGACATCCTGATGAAGTTCCATGCCACTTCACTGAAGCAGGGGGAGAAGTTATCTGATTTTCTAATGAGGATTGAGCCGATATTGCGCTTGGTCCACCAGACAGGAGGATTAGAGACTTCCCAACTGAACCGTTGTCATTTGAAGCAGTTACTTCGGGGGGCCAAAGAGGCTGCCGTACCCATTTTTCAGTTGAGACTACGTGAGAAACTGGACACCCTGACTTCCTATGAGGACTTGCTAAGATCAATAAGGGCACTGGAAGAAGAAACAGGCAATGTCAATGTCCAGAGCCATCCTGTTCAAGGTGTGATTCGAGCGCCCAACCCTGCCTTTGCCCAACAGAGACAGGTTGAAGAGTTGCAACGACTAGTGAATGACTTGCAGACCCAGCTGCTAATAAGAGAAAGTTCGAATGCTCATCCACAGAGAGGCTGAGAGGGTTTTCCCCATAACGTGACAGAGAACACAAGACATTTTGACAAGCGCAAGAGCCTTGAAAGCATATTTACTCCTCCTCTACTCCTTTGCCACCTTGGATATTTTGCCATAGATGTGGAGATGACACCAACTCCACCCGTCTGCGTGACCAAGACCAGAACTATGCCCGAGTAGTGGCCTGTTTCAATGCACTAAAACTGTCTCCAGCTCTAAAATTGGCGGGAAACGCCCAGGAGGTTGTAGTGGAGAAGCAGCTAGAACTTCGACCAAAGGAGTGAGCTCTATGGCCAACAAGTCCCACACCTCTATCCAGACACAGCATTCTTAACTACCTTCCACCAGTTACCACAACAAGGCTCAGGGGAGTCCCACAGCTGACCATATCCACCTAGTCCATGAGCTCTAAAACTCTAAGAAAGGGACACCAGTGACTTGTCTCAAAGCTGAGACCTCAAGCCACAAATTTTCCCCCAGGCATTCCTACTGGCCTCATTGGACCCACAATGACCATCTCTGTAGATATAGTTGGGCAAAGAACTACTGCATTACTGGACAGTGGCTCCCAGGTCACCATTGTGTATGAGCCCTACTATTACCAATTTATGTCCCACCTGCCTTTGGAGACCCTGGAGGGGTTAAATCAGATGGGAATTAGAGATGCTGATGGGGCCCCTAGGCGACCCTTGCGTATGTAAATAATGCACAATCTTCTCACACGAACTGATACGCCAGACACGAGGTTCAGTTCCCAAAATCTAGGGTTTATTGCAAAGCAAAAAGTCTCAGTTGGCCGACTGGGTCTCACGTCCCACAACGTGTGTCACCCAGACCTCGTGGGACACAAGAGAGCAAGCATTTTACAACAGTTACATATATACAAAATGATCATTCTATTATAAGTAGTGACACATTCAAAACCGCCCATAATGTATCTTTCTTTGCAATGGTTTGATGATTGACAATTATGACGAATATGACACCCTTCAGACATTCATTTAGCAACAGTTTGCAATTAGCTCAGATGCAGACACTATTCTTTGTTTTAGGGAACATAATGCTCTTGTTCTTACAAGCAAGCTGCGTGCAGGGGAGAGACACATTCCAAGCCTCACTATCTTCAAGTTTCTATTTGTGGGCTAGAGGTCAGCTCGATCTACAGGGGCTCAATAAAGGGGGCCGCAGAAGAGAGCATAATTCAGCCTTTAACTGTTCATTTCTATAGTTTCTGCCGCTCCAGCAAGACTAACTGGCACCTGTGTAGTGATTAAATGCCTTGTTGCTTACTTCCAAGGACTTGTGAGGGAGGCGACCGGGGCATTGCTGTCTGGGTTGTCTGGGCTGCGTTTCAACATGTAACTTGTGGCCTTGCTCTATGCATGAGCAAGAACGAAATAGAATTCACTTACAGCAAAGCAGTTTGAACAGAAGCAAGAAAAGCAAAAATTACCAAAATGGCGAATTCTATTCCTACAAAATGGACTCTCTCTGGTTATGCTCATGAGTCTGTACCAACAATGCTGAATATATGATGTGGTTGGTTTTCGGCCAACAAAATATATCGTCTATGCTATAGAAGGGTAATTTCTATACTCACAAACCCTCCTCTTGGCCGTAAGCCAAATGCATCAACCAAACATTGCGTCTTCCTCTGACCATGTATCTGATTCTGAACTCTGCCTACTGCTATAATTGTCATCATTATCCTTAACATTAATTGACATGAATTCTTTCACTGTTTTCATTTCATGATTTGAATTCAGTCTAGGTGTTTTCTTTTGTGTCACCAGGTGTATGCATTCATCACTTACTTCAGTGCAAATTATTGGTAGACAGTGTATGCAACAACAACATGTTAAGAAAACTCAGAGCACTGCTGCTAAAATTGCAACCAATTTCCATCCCCATGAGTGTAATAATTCCCAAAACCAGGAGCTTCTGCCTAATTCCCAACTATCTTTTGGAGGATGGAGTTCAGTGCTCAGGACATGTAATTTCTTTATCGCTTCAAAAATCGTAGGGGAGGAGTCACTTCCAAATACGTAACACGATGACCCCACGATTTTACAAACTCCTCCACGATCAGCCAAAATGATGTCGAGAGCCATCCCATTTTGAAGTGTCATTAGTCTGATTGCTTTTTCCTCTAGGGCCATATTATACAATATATCCGTTGTTCCATTTATTGTTTACTCTAAAATTCTGGACAGTTGTCTTATGTTATATGAATTTTTTGCCTGACCCCAAAATGTTATGAATGATTTTGCTTTATCTTCTGCAATTAATCCTCCTTCCTCATTTCGCCGAGGCCTGGAACTAGACAATTTTGCTATGTCTGATGTTTTTGAAAGAAATACACCTGGAAATAGAATCCCTAAGTAACAAGTACCTCCCCAATTTCTCGGCAACCACGGATAAGCTTTTTCCCCACATATGAAATAGACAAGATCACCTATGTATACTGGTTCTTCCTCTCTCTCAAGGATTGCAATGTTCATACACCTTGTGAATGTTCCTACTGAATAGGAGCCCTTCTTTTTCAAGCAAAATGGAACAGTGCGAGGACTGTAATTTATTGTATAGGAGGGGGGCACTCTATCTTTATTCCCTTCTAGGTTCATGTGAAACGTGATTACAGATGATTTATATGGCACATATAATCTGTCTTGTGGCATTACTACTGGTGTTATTAGTCTTGCTTTACGAAATATAGTGCAACCTACAGGTTTCATTATTATTTCTTCAAATTCATCCATGTTTGTCCTATCTAATTGACCCGTTTCAGTCTTGTTCCACTTCCCATAATATAGTGCACTTAGGGACGCGTAACATGCAGAGCTTAATGGCAATGGCTGCACATACCAACCTATTCCCTTCCCACCATGTTGTGGTATATGGGTACATACCCAACAATTGTTTTTTCTCAGAATTGCATGTGCCATATTCATTATCAGAAGTAACATGTTATTTCCATAACCTTCCCTGTGTCTTTCCTCCATTGGGGACAAAGTATAGGAAATTACATCGACTGGGCTTTCAGTGACAGAAATATTTCTAATAGGCAAGAACATTCCTAATGGATGTATCTCTTCCAAATACCATAATACCAGGACTATTGTTATCGGTGCTAATATACTCCTAATGCACATGATTATAGTGAGGGTTAGCATACACCTTTTACGGCAATTATTCTTCGGCAATTTTACAGTTTCTATATTCACTACATTTTCAGCATTGGTGCAGGAGGGGCAGAAGCTGGTAGAGGCATTTTCTTGATTCTTCTTCTCCAACAATGTTCGTCGTGAATACCTCTCACCGCTGCACTCGTTGAAATACCAGCAAGTTCGGAAATGTTAACAAAGTGTTTAACTAACACACAGGGATTTTCCTCAAATACACATTACCTCAAGAAGCGGGTATGTGTCCTTTCTGTTACCAGAGTGATACTGTAACACACAAAACAGAGTAAGGAACAAAAAAGCTTCACCAGAGCTATTTATTATGTTGTGCAATTAATGCAACCCTAACTCTTTCCCTACAGGGAGTACACTATGCTAACCCTGCATGATGTTTCTAACCCTCAAAAACACTAATGCGTCGGATACCGGCAAGAATTGAATGGGGACTATTGGTGCCCTATGTCACAGCAATGAAACAACATATTCACAATGAACTACCACAGTATATTTTATACATACAAATTTCATTAGTCCAAACAATTAAAACCAAGTCAGTTACGGGAAAAGCCATTTCCCGGCTGCACCCTTGGATGAAACAGACAGGTCACGTGGGACTCGGCGTCACACACTGTGACAATTTAATTGCCCTCCGTGAGGTGTGGCTGGTTGATCCAGGAGTAATTTTCTAAAACATTTTATAAAAGTGTATGTGTCGCACAGATTCTCAGCACAAAATGCACTTTATATTCAACTCGTTTTTTTACAGGTGCATGAACCATTCTCTTGTGCGAGAATACATGACAACTTTATAGAAGAAAACTTGAGTTCTCTGAGACTAATTCAAACGATTTTTGTCTAAAAGTGCATAAATCCACTTGTCACTCTAAGTGAGGTGACATCTGTATGTCTGGTCGACCGGTTTCAATGATGTCTTGCGTATATCATATTCTTCAGGACCCGTTATTGCTTCTTTTGACCCAATCAGCAAGCCCCATAGGGGTGGGATTGCGACATATCCTGTGGAAAAAATGGGAGAACGTCAAAATGACTTCTCTCATATGTGGGAAAAAGAATACAGCATTTCTTAATGGCTCTTATTGATGGAATGAAGTCATTTTGCCCTTCCAAAGTACTAAACAAGTCAATTTGTGACATTAAAAGAGAGGTTATCTTCACCCTACCCCATCACCATTGAGTGCATGATGTTATGTCTAACCTGACAAACTCGTACCTGTCCAACTATTTGTATGTGCAAAGGGAAGGCACATTCGATTTCTGTAGTGTTGCCACTTTCAGACAGTAGAGTTGGAAAGCCTGAGATGGTGCTTGATCTGCAACATGAGAACACTCATGTTGCATTGACTGTGTCTATACTCCCACAGTGTCACATCACCTTGTCCTCAAATATATTGTCCCCACAGTTGTGAAACTATTGTTTGTTTACCTTTCCACTCATAGACGTCCCTTCAATGAGGTGAGCTTCTTATAGTCTCGCAACTTTGATCATTATGCTTTCGAAGGGGTCCTGCAAAAAGGGGGGATTGCAGAACATTAATCACAGTGGATCTTTTTTGCCCTCCCTGGTTTGTGTTTATCTATATTAAGTGGGAGAGACCCGGTGCTAGTGCAGTCACCAAAAGTGGCCCGCTTGTTTACCGCTCCTAGTGGCCGAGCCCCCATATAGCCCCATCATGGGTACTTATTAAGCCCAACTGCTCATAGCGAACCCAATAGTGCAATTTAAAAGGGGCACCAAGAGCCCATATCAATTTCATCAATAATGGGAACATGCACATAATCTAAGTAGCATGTCCCGCAAGTTCTTACTTGTTGGGTTCTTGTTTCCCTAGCACGCTTTCTTCCGTCTCGTTACTTCGCGGTAGACGTGAATGGTGTTCCTCGCGGTGAACGCTAGTAAGCTGATCCGCGTCTTCCGTCAGCGCCGGCAAAGAAGGATGGTTTTACTAGCAGCCAATTGAAGACCACGACAGGATCACATGTCCCGTCGGCCATTTTGGGTCGGGAAATGAAACGTGTTCCTGCGGCCGTTTCTGGGATGGGAAGCACGTAAGGGGAAAACCAATCCTCATAGGAACTTTCACGTGAATCTACTAGCGCCAATGCTGTATTCAAATGAATAATATCCCAAACACTCAAGGACTCTTATGTGCTCCCTAACACAATATTCGAATTGTGTGAGAGCCCATTTAATGCATGAGTGAACTTCATGAAAAGAATGGGAGGTGCACCAGAGGTGGGGGGCAGGAGGGGGGGAATTTAATGGAAGGGCATAATGGGTGGAAGCCCGAATTTTCAGTGGAGCGGCAACTGTATGGCCCCAGCATGTTGCTAGATCTCTGGAGGCACCTCAAGGGCGATGAAGCAGGGGGCAACAAAGGTGGAAAAAAGGAGAGAGGAAGAAATCACCCATTTTATGGGGCAAAATGGAGAAACAGGGTGGATAGAGCTGTAGTGTTCCACCTACTTCATTAGGGCCAGTGTATTCCACTGAATTTCTTCGTTGAGCCCGTATCTGACTGTGTGCAGACGGAAAATCCACTGTTGTTCCTTCTTTAGGAGTATATCATGAAAATTGCCCCCTCTACGAGGTGGCCATATTTTCTCCAGAATAGTCAATTTGAAATCATTCTCTGTGTGATGTTCTGCATTGAAATGGACCACAAGTGGTGCAGTGATTTTTTTGGTCCTTAAACAGGACTTATGTTCAATAAGGCGTGTTTTGATTGGGCGAGTTGTCATCCCAATATATTTTAGATTGCACGGACAGGTAATTAAGTAGATGACACCTCGGCTATTGCAATTAGTTAGATGCCTCTGCATCCATGGTGTCTTCCACCCTATGTCAACGGATACACTTCTTGTTGTTTGTTACACATACTGCACATCCCACATGGGGTGTGTCCCACCGCAGTGGGTACATTCCAAAGAGTGTTAGTATTTCCACCACGCTTTGGGTCTGACAAAGTATGGACCAGACTATCCCGGATGTTCCTTCTCCGTTAATTCGCAAAGGTGGGCACTGACAATTCCAATTTGCCGGTATTTAAAATAGGCCACAGTCTCTTAATTTCTCTTTTCAGAGTGTTGAAGATTGGAGAGTAACTTAGGATTGCCAGAATAGACGTCCCTTGGACGGGTTTCCCGTGTTGTTGCAAGGTAGTAGTCCGTGGTATGTTCCTTGCCCGTTTCTTGGTATCTCTGACAATTTTTTTAGGATATCCTCTTCGAAGCAGTTGTGATTTTAGTTCTCCCGATTGTTGTTGATAATCGGCAACTTTCGTACATGTTCTCCTATAATGTAAGAATTGCCCAAAAGGCAGATTATCCCGTAAGGCGCGTGGATGATAACTTGCGTAATTTAATAATGCATTGCGGTCCGTAGATTTTTTGTAGACCTTGGAGACTAAACCACCATCTTCTGCTGATACTTGAAGATCCAAGAAGTGTGTTTCCGTTTTGCTGCTGTCCAAAGTAAACTTCAAGAAGGGGTTTTGTTCATTGATCCATTGATGGAACTCCTGTAATCTCGTCTCATTTCCCTCAAAGATGATAAAGATATCGTCAATGTACCTCCACCACACTTTGATGTTATTCAGAAATGGATTGGTGGCGGGGTAGATGATTTCTTTCTCGAAGTGGTCTACATAAAGATTCGCCAAACTAGGGGCAAATGTAGCCCCCATCGCTGTTCCAGAAATTTGTTGATAGAATTGTTCGTTACACAGAAAGACATTTTTGGTCAATGCTATTTCTGTAAGGGCTGTGATAAATTCGACGTGGCCCCTCCTGAGGTTATCTTTGTATAGAAGATGTCGTCTAACCATATCAGTCGTCTCCAATTGAGGTATACTCGTATACAAGGATTCCACATCCATGGTTACCAGCCACTGGTTGGTGCTGTCAAAAGGCAAGTTGTCGATAAGGACAAGCATTGCCGTGGAGTCCTTGACATACGAGGTCATCTTTGGTATATGGTCCCGCAGGAACCAGTCCACATATTGGGACAGGGGTTCCAGAATTGATAGTATTCCTGATACAATGGGTCTCCCGGGAATCGGTGAGATACCCTTGTGAACCTTAGGTAAGGCATAAAACGCGGGGATTCTTGGGTGTGGCTGTGTGAGAAAGGCGGCTTCTTTACTGGTCACTAATTCTTCTGCTAAAGCTTCTTCTATCAGGGGTGCAATTAAATTGCAGATGGCTTGCGTAGGGTCTCCTGGCAGTTTACGGTAACTTCTGCCATCTTTCAAAAGATTATCAACCATGATCCCGTAATCTTCCTGGTTCATAATCACCGTCCCTCCACCCTTGTCAGCTGGTTTTATTATGATGGCGTCATTCTTAGGCAGGTCATTTAGTGCTAGCAATTGTTCCTTAGTGCAGTTGTTATTGACGAATGGCAAACTTTGTTCTAGTGCTTTTAATTTTTTCATTAGAGCTTGCTCAAAGGTTATTGACTCGGGTGTGTTATTATATGACGGTGGAATGAACTTAGACAGAGGCCGGAGTCCAGTGTCTTCCGCCAATTGTAGATCATCATGATCTGAAAAGAACTGTTTCAACCGAATTTTCCGCATAAGCTGTGTAAGCTCTATGCGGGTCTGGAACGGGTCATACCTGGCCGTTGGAATAAAAGATAGACCTTTCTGTAGTATTTGTTCTTCAACAGCAGTTAGTTGGTGTCGTGAAAAATTCATAATTAGGGAAGTGCTGGCTGTGGAAAGTTCTGCCCCCTGTTGCTCCGCGTCACCCTCGGTGAAAACATCTGCCACCTGGGCCTGCCTCTGTTGCCCCCGCGTGGGCCTAAAAAATGTGGTGCTTGTTGTGGTGGTTGCATGAAACCCCCTCCATGATTTCCCTGAAACCCTTGTGGATTAAAATGTACCTGTTGTCTTTGGCGACCTTGTCCTCTATTATCCTGTCCCTGTGAACCGTTGTTAGTGGACCCATTGCTGGAATTGTTGGAGGAGGCGGAGCTATTATATCTCTAGTTCCTATACCCGCCTGGTGGATTAGCTAGATAGGCATTCCGTCTTGCCAGTTTGGCCTCCGGTGTGTAGTACTCCTCAGTTGTGTAGGGATATACTTTTGCATGTTCAAATGCTGAAAGGTCTTTTTTCAGTTTAAGGATTTTCCTTGTCGTATTAATTTCTTTAAATTCTTTAAGGGAGGCGTCTAATGCGGCCAGTCTAGACTTAAAGGACTCAATGTCAGCCAGATCTTTGATTGCGGAAAGTTTAGTTTCCAGATCTTTTACTAAGTTATCTGCGATGGATTTTGCAGTGTTGATTATCAAGATGAGCCAATCACGTGAACATTTATTTGCAATAAATGACCAGTCCTTGCGGAACTGAAGATGTTCCAAAAAGATCTGTGGTTCGATCCTGATAATAAGGCCATTTGGGGCTGCATGCGCCCGAAGGTACTCAGTCATGAGGGCCCCATGTAATTCGGCCCTTATTATCTTTTTCTTCAGGATCTCAACCTCATTCCATTCATCTGAGTCTGTATTTCTCTGTCCTGGTACGTTCAACCCCAGGAGAGATGGGTTAGCTAATATCCCTTCAACCAGGTCTTCTGCATAGGCGAGATAATTCATATCAGCCATCCTTGGATGTTTTGATGGTATTTAGAAATATTGAAAAGGTATCAATCTCACGGGACGGATGTGGGTGAAAAAAGCCTCTGAGTTCTTTTAGAACAAATATTTAACAGGACTGAGACCCAGCTCGTCCTGTATTTACTTGTATGATTCTAATCCCAGCAATGGAACCATTGCACAAAGAACAACTAACACACAGGGATTTTCCTCAAATACACATTACCTCAAGAAGCGGGTATGTGTCCTTTCTGTTACCAGAGAGATACTGTAACACACAAAACAGAGTAAGGAACAAAAAAGCTTCACCAGAGCTATTTATTATGTTGTGCAATTAATGCAACCCTAAATCTTTCCATCAATAAGAGCCATTAAGAAATGCTGTATCCTTTTTCCCACATATGAGAGAAGTCGTTTTGACGTTCTTCCATTTTTTCCACAGGATATGTCGCAATCCCGCCCCTATGGGGCTTGCTGATTGGGTCAAAAGAAGCAATAATGGGTCCTGAAGAATATGATATACGCAAGACATCATTGAAACCGGTCGACCAGACATACAGATGTCACCTCACTTAGAGTGACAAGTGGACTTATGCACTTTTAGACAAAAATCGTTTGAATTAGTCTCAGAGAACTCAAGTTTTCTTCTATAAAGTTGTCATGTATTCTCGCACAAGAGAATGGTTCATGCACCTGTAAAAAAACGAGTTGAATATAAAGTGCATTTTGTGCTGAGAATCTGTGCGACACATACACTTTTATAAAATGTTTTAGAAAATTACTCCTGGATCAACCAGCCACACCTCACGGAGGGCAATTAAATTGTCAGAGTGTGTGACGCCGAGTCCCACGTGACCTGTCTGTTTCATCCAAGGGTGCAGCCAGGAAATGGCTTTTCCCGTAACTGTCTTGGTTTTAATTGTTTGGACTAATGAAATTTGTATGTATAAAATGTACTGTGGTAGTTCATTGTGAATATGTTTTTTCATTGCTGTGACATAGGGCACGAATAGTCCCCATGCAATTCTTGCCTGTAGCCGGCGCATTAGTGTTTTTGAGGGTTAGAAACATCATGCAGGGTTAGCATAGTGTACTCCCTGTACGGAAAGAGTTAGGGTTGCATTAATTGCACAACATAATAAATAGCTCTGGTGAAGCTTTTTTGTTCCTTACTCTGTTTTGTGTGTTACAACAAAGTGTTTAAGCCAGTTCTCGGCAGCCTGGATTGCTAAACATTGGGCAAGATTATCGTGCTTCTGCACATTGCTCAAAGAACTCTGGAGCAATCATCAATTGCCTTTGTACCATATGAGCCCCGCTCGTTCGCACGGGGTGATCAACACATGGATTCGTTCCTGAGCTGTCAGATTTGCACAACTCCCACGCCTCTCTCCCCTAGGCCTCCGGTTCCCACTCCATCCGTGATGGGAAACAGAGGCAACCAAGAAAATGAAACAAAGATCTGATCACTTCCCATTTCTAGGATGCAGATTGTACCGCATTGCTCCGGGTACTGTGTGATCGTCGAATAGTGCTTGTGCACTTCCAGATTCAGGCTTGAAGCCAGCCTGCGGCGCAGTGAGAAATGGTGGGCGCCACAGTGATGATGCAGGTTTCGTGTCAACCTGCAGCAATGCAAGTTGTGCTGGATTGGGTTGGGGCACTCTTAGCCCTTTCACCTTTGTAGCAATCTTTTCAGGCTTTGTATCAGATTCAGGAAGATTTTATGGCAGAGAACTGGTGACAATTTCCTTCGATTCGGAGGCAGCTGTCTTTTCCTTGTTATCTGGATCAGGCAGTTCTTTCAACGGCGATGGAATTCTTTTAGTATGCGTGGCATGTATCCATGCCTTCCTGCCGTCCACACGGACCGCTGTCTGCGTTGCCAGGAGAACTTGATAGGGCCCACGCCATCTTGGCACAAGCGATGACTTTCTCTCAAAGTTTTTTACAAGGATCCAGTCACCTGGTTGCAGAGAATGGCCCGGACCAGTATATCTGACAGGAAGAGCCTCCTGCACCTGCTGATGAATCAAACAAAGCTTCTGTATTAAGATGTAACAATAGGTACTAAGCACAGGATATTCTACTTCATTCAACCGCCTAGGCTGCGGTGCACACCAAACATTAGTGGGCCTCCCCATTACAATCTCATAGGGGGAGAGTCCAGTCCTCGCTTGCACAGATGTGCGCATGCACAACAAAGCTAAAGGCAAGGCATCCGTCCATTTCAACTTATTCCCTGCGCAAATTTTACTAATTTTATTCTTCAATATGCCATTCTGACGTTCAATAAGACCCACACTCATCGGATGCCTGGCGCAATGGAATCTTTTATCAATCTAAAGACCTGCACAAATCTGTAATATTACGGCGCCAACAAAATGCAGGCCGTTGTCTGACCATATGACCCGGGTAGGCCAAACCGTGAAAAGTACTCCTTTAGCATCACCTTAGCAGTGCTCATTGCTGTACAATCCTTCAGTGGATATGCTTCCACCTATTTACTGAACGCACACACTACCACCAGTACATATTTTAAGTTCTGACACCTTTCCATTTCTATAAAATCAAAATGGATCACCTCAAATGGCATGGAGGGGCAAAACTACATGTTGGAGTAGCTGTTCCTTTTCCAACATTGTGTTGTAAACACGTTATACAGTTTTGTACTAGCCTTTCTGCATTTTTTCTTATGTGCGTGTTCTGCCACACTGTAGCCAGATGTTGAATCATCTTTTTTGCACAAATGTGCATGGGACTGTGGGCCATAGTGACCATTGCAGTTAGATAGGAGTTTGGCAACATCCAATTTCTTCTCTTTTTGTCCTCCCAACAACCTTCCAGATCTAATTCTGCAGAGCCCTCAGCCCACTCTTGTATTTCATCAGCAGTTGCGTCTGCCTGCACCTTTTTGACTGTAGCAATCCCATTCTCTATCATGCAGGGCACTTCCTCTGACTGTACTGTTAACATTTTGGTGTTTAAATCAGTGGCAGTTTGTTTCGCAAATGCGTTTCCTTCCCCCACTTTACTTGTTACTTTTTATGCGCCTCGCATTTTATTATTGCTAGTCGCTTCGGGCATGTAAGTGCAGACAGCAATCGCACTATCAAAGGGCTGTGTTGAATCCTAGTTCCATATGATGTGAGGAAACCCCTCTTAGCCCAGAGTCAGCCAAAATTATGTACCACCCCAAAGGCATACTGACTGTCAGTATATATGTTTACATTGAGATTTTTAGAAATTTCAAATGCTTTGATTAACGCTATTATCTCCGTGGCTTGTGCGGAGTTGTAGGGGATTCTTTTGCTTTCTACAATACTTTTTTGTGTCGTAATGGCATAAGCAGCAGTTGATGTGCCATCATGTAATTTAAAACAGGAGGTGTCTCAAAACAGTTCTCTATCTGGCTCTTTTTGTGGGGTGTCTGTTAAATCAACTCTTCCCTTTGTTTCCTCTTCAGTAACCATTAAACAATTATGAGGCGGTGATTCGTTCTCATCTACTTCTTCCCTGGGCAGTGGCATTAATTCTGCACGATTCAAAGCGCAACACCTCAAAATTTGAATGTTTGGTGCGAACAGGACAATTTCATATCTAGTTAATCTGGCAGATGTGAGGTGTTGTGTCTGCGTTCTGTTTAATAGAACGTCTATGGCACCATCAAAAGTAAGATGTGCCCCAGCACCATTCCTTCAGATTGTTTCACTGACGCAGCAGCCGCTGCAACAGCTCGCAAACAACGTGGCAAAGCACATGCTACAGGGTCTAGCGCGGAAGAAAAATAACTGCATCGTCCATTTCTTCCTCCTTGTTCCTGTGTTAAAAGAGCCAGCACGCAGTCTTCATTCTCATGTGCAAACAGTCTAAAAACTTTTTCATAATTTGGTGTGCACAGAACTGGGGCGGAACACAATGCAGTTTTGAGCAGATCAAATGCTATCTGGCATTCGTCATTCCATTGCAAAGCCATCATAACATCCTTTTTTGTCAATGCAACCATCGGCTTGACAATCATCACAAAATTTGCTATCCACTGGCGGCAATGGGAGGCCATGCCTATTATGGCTCTGACTCCTTTCTGCCTTTTTGGAATAGGCATACCAGAGATACTCTCTATCCTTTCTGGTGTCAGTCTTCTCCCTTCTTTCGAAAGTAGGTAGCCCAAATAAGCCACCTCCTTTCGACAATACTGGAATTTTTTCAAACTCGCTTTATGGTCATGTTCTGCTAAGTGTGATAACATCAAAACGGTACTCTTTTTACAAATCTCCTCTGTATCAGCAGCAATTAACAAGTCGTCTATATATTGCAATAATACACAACCTGCCGGTAATTCTAGCATGTCTAACTGTTCTTTTAATGCTCTGCTATATATGCTTGGACTTTCTGTGTAACCTTGTGGAATTCGTGTGAATGTAAATGACGACCCTCCTAACGTGAAAGCAAATAAATATCTGCTATCCTGGTGTACTGGAATGCTAAAGAATGCATTCTTCAGGTCAATCACACTAAAATATGCAGCCGAGGCAGGTATATTGTGGTGCCGTCTGGGACCAGTGGGAACTGAGGATCAACCACTCCATTCAGTGCGCATAAATCAATTATGAAACAGAACAGTATTTCATTACCTCCTTTCTTATACACCGGGAGAATGGGGCTGTTACAAGTGCTACCTGTAATCTCTTCAATCACATTCCTTTTTACCAAATCTGAAACAATATTTTTCAATGCTTTCTCGCCCTCAATTGAAACCTTATACTGCGGAATACGTGGCAATGTTACTCCTTCTTTCAAAAAATGTTCACTGGCTCTAACTTCACACATCCCACATCATTGTCATTCACTGCCCATATACAAGTCGGTACTTCACTTAACTCTCCTGGCAGAGGTTTGGACAATAACTAGGACACTGGCATATTCTGCGGTGATATTGACAGAAACACTCCATCAGGAGTGCAATGGATAATCACACTTAATTTTTTCAACAAATTTCAAAACCTAACAGATTCTCACCAAAATTCTGTGTCAATAAAAATGGACAATATTCTGTGAATGGCCCTAGCGTTACTGGTACTGATTGGGAAACGGGATTAATACTGGGGTGCCTGCGAACCCTACTGAAACATTCTTTTGCCCTGACAGCGGTATTTCTGGAACCAAGTGATGGTCTATCGAGCACTTCTGTGCACCTGTGTCTACAAGAAAACTGTGCTCGCTATTCCCAACTTTCATTTCGACTTAGGGTCCTTTCTGGTTAACGGGAATAGACACTGGTTCCAACCCATGTCTTAGGCTGTCTTATCGGGGAACAATACGTCATATGATGTGTAATCACAAGAATAGTATGTATTTGGTTGTGTATCAAAAATATTTCTGCCCCCACCTCCATTGTGCTGACTTTGATTTTGGAAGTAAGGAGTCTGACTCTGATCTTGGTTCTGGTTCTGATTGCTATTTCCTTGATTATTCTGGTTGGGTGCATATTATTATTTCTATCCTGTCCATGTGTTCCCGGGCGACCTCTGTTCTGTCTTCTTTGACCATACCCATTTCTATTTTTCCAATGTGGACATTGTGCTCGCCAATGTGCCTCTCCCCTACAATATGCACATTGATTTAATCCCAGAGGGCCTCCATGCATGTTGGAATTACTTCCTCTCCCTTGCGCATTTCCTCTTCCTCTATGTGTGGCCCGCTACTTGCTGTAGTAACACTCTTGTTTTTAGGTTAACTCTATCTTTCGCTTCTTTTCCTTTCTCTGTGTTCACCCTGTTCTCATAATATTGGGCCATGTGTAATACTTCACTCAGTGATTTTGCTTGCCATGCACTTTCAGATGTCATTATCAAGTTTTGGATTGGAGGTATTAATCCCCTTACATATTTATCAACGAATAATCTGTTCCCAGCCCCAGTACTTACATCTTGCCCACTAAAATCTGTAAACACTTCCTCAAATTTATTAAAATAGTCTGTAGCTAACTCTTCTTTGCCTTGTACACATGCAGTTAGTTTGTCCCATACAATTCTTTTTTCTGGAACTATTTCCTTCAATTTCTGTATTATACGTGCTGGTAATGCTGCCATATTTGACGATGGTTTCTCGCCTGTTTTCCTGTCCGCACCCTCTTCTGCTAGATGCTCCCATGTGTCGCCAAAACTATCCTGATCATCTACTTTTCTTATCTGCTTCCATATGTCTGCTGGTAAAATTACTGGGAATATTAGATCAATATCGTTCATAGTAAAATTTGATGATTTCAGATATGACTCTACTTCTTTATAGAATCCCGCCTGATTTTTCCTTAAATCAGGGATCGTTTGTTCTATATTATTCTCCTCCTGTCTGGAGAAAGGGACATGCACATATTGTGCTGTATAATGTGTTTCTGTCACTTGTGCTGGTAATCCGTTTACACCAGGAATCTCTGTTTTTGGTACAAAAGTGGGTGGAACTTCTCTCATGGAAAATATCCCACTCGCTTTACCTTCCCCCTCCCTCATATGTAGCACTATAGCCAAGTCAAGGGATAAGGTAGTCTCTCCTGTTTCTCGTGTCAATGCTCTCTTATGTATTGCCATCAAATCAGATGGACAAATTTGCTTATTATCTATGTATTTATCTTGTAAATATTCAACCATCACCTGCAGTGCCTTTCTTTGCATTGCTAATGTGTATTGATCAAATATTTCATGCACTTCAATTGTAGGAATGCTAGCATCTGTGATCCATCTAAGCGCCTCTCGTGTGCATATTTTAATTTCCTCACTAGCCTGTTTTGACAGCAGAAGAAATCGCCGTTTTACATATGGTACCACCTCTTGCCTTCCTCTCCTTACGTCCTTGTTCCTGAACCCTGGCATAGAAAACATTTCAGCATACAATTCATCAAGTAAATTTTTAAACTCAAAAAGCCTGTCCACATGTTCTTATATTTCTAAATCTCTTTCTCTCATAGACGCAAATGTATTCAAATCCTGCAACTTTTGCGGTGGCACCATTCCAATTAATTGCCTCCATCTCTCCATTAAATATTCTCCCATGCATTTCAACAATACCTGTTTTCACTCAGCTTCCTCTAATCATACATCGAGTCCAACGTTGACGTCTCATCGCCTCCGTCTATATACATGTCTGCCTGTTCTTTTAACTCCTTCTTCCTCTCCTTGCTAACCGCACTACCGGTTATTCTAGCACACTCGCTTTGTGCCGCCTCCGCTCTTCCCATACTCTCTTCTCGTGTGGCAATGCATTCAAGTTCAGTAGGTGGAGGGGGGAGTGAAATTGCATGGAGGGGAGGGGTTGGTGCAGATGGAACGACTGGAAGGGGGAGTGGTGGCTGCAGCTGTAATGGAGGCTGGACAACGGGGATTGGCTGTACAATGGGTGCTAACGCAATTGTGTCAGTCTTGATTTTGGGACGTTCTTGTCTCTTTTCATTTAATATCTTATTAATTAATTTGTCTGATGAATGCAACTCTTGTTGGGGATATATTATGTCTACACCTATCCTGACACATCTATCCGTCTGTTTTATTTGCTCATCCCATTCTTTGTTGTCCTGCTCTTGCGCTTTTTCTTCTCTAGATTTATGCCTGCGTGCATGTTTCTCTCTGCTTCTCAAGCGAATCATAGCTTCCTTCCTCCAGTCCCTAATGACGTCAAAAGTTGCTGAGCATGCTTTTTTCTGCAGCAATACTGATTCCAAATAATCCATACGTGCCATCTCATAACTCCCATGTCTTGGCCATTGCAAATCTTCCTTGTGTCTCGTTTGCCTATGCCAAATTTCACAAAATATTATTGCCCCTCTACCATACTTTACATACATCTCATACGCTGGCGACCCTTCAGGTGGCGCAGCCTGGCCAGTTTCCAAAGATTGTCTACCACAGCGGAAAAATCCTGCTAGACAGGAAGACACATTCCCAGGCATGTTTTAAACTTTTTCGTACCTTACCCTGGGCGTTTGATCTTGCAAGAGCAACACTCAACCAATATCAGGGCTATTAGAATCGGGGCATGATTCACCTGATCAACCAAGTCATCTTTCAAGATGCAATTCGTCCGTATACTGACGTAACCAAGAATCATCGTGTCTGTGTATTTGGCTCACTCTTCCTCATTTCGGGACCCTCGCCTTCTTGCTCTCTAGCCGGACATGTCGATTAGGGATCAGTTGTGTACAGATCTGCAAAGGAGTCTCTCATCACTTTCACAGGGGTGCCCCGAACACCTCTCAATCCCGGCTCGACCGTCTCGTCCTCGCTTCGATTTCTTCTCTCGCCTTTTGTATATTACAACGTATACGATGGAGCAAGTGGGGGAGGGTCCCTATTCGGGCGCCATTTTGATGGGGCCCGTAGGGGACCCGCGCATATGGAAACAAGGCACAATCACCACACACACGAACTGATATGCCAGACACGAGGTTCAGTTCCCAAAATCTAGGGTTTATTGCAAAGCAAATAGTTTCAGTCGGCCGACTGGGTCTCACGTCCCACAACGTGTGTCACCCAGACCTCGTGGGACGCAAGAGAGCAATCATTTTACAAAAGTTACATATACACAAAATGATCATCTTATTATCAGTAGTATTATCAGTAGTGACACATTCAAAACCGCCCATAATGTATCTTTCTTTGCAATGGTTCGATGATTGACAATTATGATGAATTTGACACCCTTCAGACATTCATTTAGCAACAGTTTGCAATTAGCACAGATGCAGACACTATTCTTTGTTTTAGGGAACATAGTGCTCTTGTTATTACAAGCAAGCTGCGTGCAGGGGAGAGGCACATTCCAGGCCTCACTATCTTCAAGTTTCTATTCGTGGGCTAGAGGTCAGCTCGATCTACAGCGGCTCAATGAAGGAGGGCCGCAGAAGAGAGCATAATTCAGCCTTTAACTGTTCATTTCTATAGTTTCTGCCACCCCAGCGAGACTAGCTGGCACCTGTGTAGTGATTAAATGCCTTGTTGCTTACTTCCAAGGACTTGTGAGGGAGGCGACCAGGGCATTGCTGTCTGGGTTGTTTGGGCTGCATTTCAACATGTAACTTGTTGCCTTATACGAAATAGAATTCACTTACAGCAAAGCAGTTTGAACAGAAGCAAGAAAAGCAAAAATTTCCAAAATGGCAAATTCTATTCCTACAAAATGGACGCTCTCTGGTATGCTCATGAGTCTGTACTAACAATGCTGAATATATGATGCGGTTGGTTTTCAGCCAACAAAATATATCGTTTATGCTATGGAAGGGTAATTTCTAGACTCACAATGCAACATGACATTATCTGGGGTACATCAGAGTGAAGATCCACCTGAATCATGATGTGGCTGGGGTGAACACAACCTTGTCCACACTGGCATTAGCATGCACCACCAAGAACCAGAATCCAGAGATTCCACTGGTTATGGGCACCAACGCTGCCTTGTTTGGTACCCTCTCCAGAATGTGTACGGAGATGGCGGGTCCCAAGTTTGCACACTCGTTGAACATGCTTCCCGCTTGCCAGCAGGCATATCTCAAGCAAAGCCAGGAGAAGGCTGAACAACCTGATGGGCCATTGGGAGACGTAACCACCACCAACCACAGTCAACTGGACATACTGCCTGGTCAAACGGTAATGGTGCTGGGCCATGTACAACTCTAAGGAACCTACTGCTACAGGAGATTGGTGATGGAGGCGCCGGAAGGAGATCTGCCGGGAGGTTTGATGATCCAGAGCACGTTAGTTAGTGATACTGGGAAGGGAGTGACTCACATTCGAGTCCCTATCACTAATAGCACTGAAAAAACTGTACACTGGTCAGGTGGGCTGACAATCGCCCAGCTTCACATTGTTGACTCGGTGGCACAGGTGGCCGGAACCACAGGTCTATTCCCCCCTTTGGATAGAGGAACAATAAACTTTGGAGACTTCCCATTGTCTGAATGGGAAAAAGAACATCTATGAGACCAACTGACTCTGCGGGCCGATGTATTTTAGACCTGTGACTGGGATTTGAGCCAAGGGTGTGAAACACCACACATGATTGAACGATACCACCCCCTTTTGAGAAAGGCCACAAAGACTACCTCCGGCTGATGTGGAGGACATGCAGCATCATCTTGAAGAGCTACTATGGGCCAGGGTTATCCAGGAGTCAAGGAGCCTGTATGCATCACCCATGTGGTGGCCAGAAAAAGGAACAACAATGTGCATCTGTGCATTGACTACTGACGACTGAACAGCAGGACCGTGCCCGATCAATAAACTACCGCCAGAGTGGATGAGGCCCTTTACTGTTTGGTAGGGAGCAAGTGGTTCTCTTGGACCAAAGGAGTGTATATTACCAGATTCCTATGTTACCTGAGGATAAGGAGAAGACTGCCTTCATCTGCCCCTTGGAGTTTTACCAGTTCACTCTAATGCCTCAGGGTATATCGGGAGTGCCTGCCACGTTTCAACGCCTGATGGAGAAGACAGTCGGGGAAATGAACTTACTTGAGCTACTGGTCTACCTAGGCAATGTGATTGTGTTTGGGAGGACCCTAGACCAGCATCACCAACGGCCATTGAATGTTTTAGACCATCTACAACAGCAGGGGCTGAAAGTATCATTAGAAAAATGCCAGTTCTGCCGCACCAGTGTGAAGTACATTGGCCATGTGGTGAAGGAGTGAGAGTGGATCCTGCTAGGATGGAAGCCCTTGAGACTTGGCCCCATCTGCAGAATCTGCGAGAAATGAGAAGCTCCTTGGGGTTCTGTAATTACAACCGCTTGTTCGTGCCTGGATTCCCAACATTCACGCCTTGAAACACTTGTCGCACCTTGAAACACTTGTGTATAGTCGTGTTATAAATGACATATCATATCATATCATAACATATCCCGAACACTCATTGAATTGACAAAGGGTTATCAGGCCCCACGGAAGACAAAGGCTAATCATGGGGAGCATTCCAAGAAGCAATACCATCCCAAGGTCAGCTTTGGCCTTTGCTGGAGTTAAGGTGTGAGCAAGCTTTTGCTTGGCCAAAAAAGACTCTTATGGAGGAGCCCTGAATGGCATATGCGTATCCCCAAATGCCCTATATTTTGCATGTGGATGTCAACTTGGATGGGCTGTGCGCTGTACTCTATCAAGAACAACAAGGTGCCACTCAGCCCGTGGCTTTTGCCAGTCGTCGACCGAGCTCATCCGAAATGAACTACCCCACCCACAAGCTGGAGTTCATAGTCCTGAAGTGGGCAGTATCCAAAAATATTGCATGACTATCTTTATGGACCTACGTTCACAGTGAGGACAGACAGCAATCCTCTGACCTATGTCCTCAAATCCACCAAACTGATGCTACTGGCCAACGCTGGTTGGCCGCACTGTAAACGTACAACTTCCAGTTAGAATATCGCCGTGGAGTCAGTAACGTGGACGCAGATGCCTTGTCCCGAAGACCCCACGCCAACGACAGCTCTGAGTCCATTCCTTTTGAGACAGCCTCAGTGGCCACAATGAAGGCCTTTGCTGGAGGGGGATGTGCCTAGACAACTTTATCAATTGCCTAGGGGGGACAGAACAAGGGGGTCCCCATGAGTAACTGCGACACAACTAGCCTGGCAGCTCCCGAACTGCCACACATGAACTTGACGGAGCTGAGACAAAGACAATTGCAATATCCGGAGATAAGTGAAGTGCTGCAGAGCAAAGAGGTCAGCGTGACAGGGCCTCAGGACAGAAACAACCTGCCAAAACATAATATATATCACTAGTAATGGAAGTCGCTAGTGCTGAAGGGAGGAGTGCTATATATGGAGAGCCAAATCTAGGGTCGACTCTTACACCAATTTTTGCTACCCTGCTCACTATGTACCCTGGCCCTGCATGCCCTCCATAACCAACATGAACATTTGGGAAGTGAACGGACACTAGAACCAGTACACAGTTGACTTTACTGGCCACGCTTAGGCCCTGAAGTAGAGGATTATTGCCACACCTGTGCACGATGCATCGCACAAAAAACCTTAAGCCACCCAGCTGATGCACTACAACAGCTACAGACCTCTGGACGCATAGACCTAGCTTTTGTGGACTTCCAGAGCCTGAAATTGACAACAGTGGGATTCAGAACATTTTATTGGTGACCGACCACTTTACCCAATATGCCCAGGCCTATCCCACAAGGGATCAGAAAGCGACAACCATAGCAAAGGTACTCTGGGACAAATTATTTGTACATTATGGCTAGCCTGCTCGGCTACACTCCGACCAAAGGCGAGACTTTGAATCCAAACTAATCAAAGAACTCATGTAGCTGATAGGGGCGAAGAAAACGAGAACATTCCCTGCATTCACAAGTGGATACGCATGCTGTACGATTAATTTGTACTTTGTTAGGTATGCTGGGGACACTAAGTGACAAAGAAAAACTGAAGTGGAGCCAACATGTGTCCACCCTAGTCAAATAACTGCAACAGGAATAATAGCACTGGGTTCACCCCGTATAAACTGATGTTTGGACGGGATGCCAGGCTACCCATAGACTTGCGTTTTGTGACCTCCCCCGATGGGAGTGGCACCTAAAATTACTGCAAGTATGTGAGAGACCTTCAGGATCAATTGTCAAAAGCTTTCCAGCTAGTGCAAGCCGCTGCTGAAACAAATGCACAGCACAACAAGAGAAGGTATGATGATAGGCTCAGGTTCCACCACCTCCAATCCGGCAACAGAGTGCTCATCAAGAGTTTAGGGAAGAGAGGGCAAAACAAGCTAGGAGACCGATGGGAATCGCAACCGTACCTGATCGAGAGACAGTTGACCGGGTTGCCGGTGTTCGGACTGAGAAAGGAAAGCAACCCACGAGGGATGTGAAGACCCTCCACTGAAATCACCTATTTCCCATAGGGGATGAGGTGGAAATGGATCTGACTGCTGGTGAAGTCCCTCTTTCCCCCAGTAAGAGGATCACCCGCACTCCAGCACAGGACACAATCCATGGGGAAGCCCTTTACCCAGCTCGACCAAGTACTGTACAGTCTGTGGCCTCCAATTCAAAAGAGAAGAATGTGGAGGATAAAGGGCCTCAAATACCTGAGGTAGCCCAAAAGTCCTCCGACCCTCATCCCAGGCTAATAGAAGAGGAAGAAGATGAACATACTGAAGGCTCAGAGATGGCCTATTGGATTGGACACAAGGTTTCAACTCCAAATCCCTCCAGACAAACTGAGAACCGGAGAGAGATATCTGCTGGTGGAGACCTGGACATCTTCCCCATGCCATCAGAGGATCAATTGCCAAAGTCCGGCTCTGTGACTGGGGATGGACCACCTGAGTCAACAGAACTTCCTGAGACAGCCTCTGAAGATAATTCAGAGAGACTTTGCGAACTGCTGCAATCTCAACGAGAGGTTAGGCCGGTTAGAATGCTGAGTTACGATGCTCTCAGAGACCAATCAGAATCCATCAGAAGAGGATTTCATATGCCGGCTATTACTTGTACAGTGTTATCCGTTAATCCAATGTGTTATGCTCCACCATGGTGGAATGTACCGATGTTATGGAATGGGAAATGACAAATGCTATTGTATGTACCTAGAGAGAAGGTAAACGCTTAGGCACAAGGGTTTTGAAGGACCGGGTGGTGAGTGTAAACCCCCAAATGCCAGCGTGGGTGCTTCATTGTAATGTATGGAGGGGTGAGCTTATGTGCGTAATATTAGTCCTGTTTTTAATTTCTGCAGGTATTTCGCCCTCCTTTATCCCGGGGGACTTGATATGGCCCGCCCGCAGGGGCAATGTGAGCGTGGATGAGGTGATTTTAATAAAAATCCTGTCACTGTCTCCCCGCTCTGGGGACAGGTGGACAGGACTATGTATTGTATATAGCGTCAGCAAGCCGCCTAAGAGGGAGAGAGAGAGTCGTCTTCATGATCACACAGGGCTTCCCGGCCCTCTGTGCTGAAGAGGTCCACTGAGGGCAGTACTGGGCCTGCTTGCGCTCTCCCTTCTTCAGGATCGAGGAAGAGAGCAGCGGAGTGAGGTTGGCAGCCCAGCGTTTGCTGGTAGTGCCCGTGTGTTTGCGCTAGTCAATGTGACAGATGGTAGCGGACGTGAGTCTGCCCTTCCTCTCTCCGTGAAAGGAGGGAGGAGCGGAAATGTTTACGGAGCTGGCAATATAGTGCCGCCCATTGAAACTATAAAAGTATATTGTCTGGCCGCTTGCAGTCTTGGCGGCATATGCCAATTTCCTGTCACATCTTAATGAAGAGAACGTTGGAGAATGGAAGGGGACATGGATTATCAGGGTATTTCTGATACTACAGTCAGCGGTGTGTTTACATAATCAAAGCTAGAGAAAGGGGGAAAATTAGAGAAATTTTCAAGGGTAGGGTCGCCTGTATAGGCCTCTTTATGTTTTACTGCTGTACTTTGGAAGAGAAATTAGGCTGGAAGCTCTTGTCAGATAAGAGCTAGCGTCAAGGCACTCCGCCAGACTTTGCTCCTTGGATCCCACCTCTATGCTCATCACATGTGTTTCAGGGGTATCTAGGTAACAGACAATATTGGCCCGGACCACCGATGGACTCTCATGAGGGAGGTGTTCTCTCAGGACCCAGTGGACTACTTGATGGGTTTCTACACAGTATGAGGGGGCATAGATGTTAGCCAAATCTGAACAATCCGGCACGCAAATGCCCCTCAAAAAGTGAAAGAGTGGTTAATTTATCAAATGTGACAAATCTCGCTCCCATGTGATTCTCATGAATTGAAAGAGTATTTATTTATCAAATGTGACAAAACCCACTCGCAAATGCACCTCATGAAGTGAAAGAGTGTTTATTTATCAAATATGTCCAATCTTGCTCGCAAAGGCCCCTCATGAAGTGAAAGCGTTTAATTTATCAAATGTGACAAATCTCGCTCACAAATGCCCCTCATGAAGTGAAAGAGGGGTTAATTTATCAAATGTGACAAATCTCGCTTGCATGTGCCCCTCATGAATTGAAAGAGTGTTTATGAAATGTGACAAATCTCACTCGCATATGCCCCTCCTTGAAGTGAAAGATTGTTTATTTATCAGATGTGAATAATCCCATGGAGGTGAAAGAGTTGTTTATCTAGAAACTGTGAATAATCCTGCGCGCAAATGCCCTCTCATGAAGTGAAGGAGCCATTTATTTATCAAATGTGAATAAGCTTACTCGCAAAGGCCCCACATCCCTGTGAAATAGTTGGTTACTTACCATATGTGAAGGATGATGCTCTAAGGTACTCCAACCAATGGGAAAACAGTTATGTAGTTATCCAATGAGACTGATCTAAGTCAGAAGTGTTCCCACTGTAATATTGGTTTATTGGTTTATCCACCATGAATGGTCTTGCCCCCGAACCCCCAGAAACCGCACTTGGGTTAAAGAGAACTAGAATTATTGGAGGAAATTATAGAATGAATCCTAAATGTTTGTGTATCAACTGAACTAGATGCCATTGTGAATGCCACATTACTCTGGCATAAAGAGGAGCAGATCTTTTGGGCTATTACTGTTATATAAATAAGGAGTTTTACTCTATCCAAATCACATGAGGCTGTGTCTGTTTATTTAACCTGGTGCAGCCATAGGACGGCTGGCCATTAGGGCTAAAAATAGCCGAAACCATCCACCCTATGTTCACATTTCACACATGTGTGCGGTAAGGTGTAATATCCCTGTCTCAGGACTCTTACAGGTTGCTGCTCTTTCCCCCACCCCTAGGGAAAACCACCTTACATTAGTATTGCTTGGGATTTGAAGGGCAATTTGAAACAGAGTCCAAGTGAGCCATAAAGATTATTTTCAAGGTGGTATGTTCCATACCAGTGAGCAGAAAGTGCGATGTAATGAACAGTGCATAGTGACAGCTCCGTGTTCATAGCTTTGGGAACACTCCCTGGCAGCTTTCTGTGTTTTCCATATTTTGCGCTGTTCATAATGTCCCTTCAACTATTTTTGTTTCGGTGTATCTTCTGGACTACCCACAAAACAAAGGAGGTTAATTTATTAGAATATATTAGTTGTAACAATTAAAACAATAACAGCACCCACGTCCTAGCGGCACACAGTTTAATTGTTCAAACACACACACACAACGCAACATGCACAAATACACACACAGATATGCATCTGCTCACACACCTGTGTGTGAACACGCAAAGAAACACACACAAACACACACACACACACACACACCAAGAGAGAGATAGAGAGATAAACGGAGACAGAGTATGTGTGTAAGAAAGTAAGAGACAGAGAAACAAGAGAGACAGAGACATAGATGGACATTGTGTTTTCAGTTATTTTGCCAACTGTGTAGTGCAGCGATACACTGTGGCATTAACTTTACTTTCAGACAAGACACAGGGCCTCATTACAAGTTTGGCGGTGTGCAAAAAAGTGGCAGTAATTCTGTTACTGCTACTTTTCCCGCACCACCAAACTACACGTTTTCCAGTGGGGTGACCTGATTTAACTCCAGCTAAGAGCTGGATGTAAGTCAAGCACCACACCAGCAAAAAACAGCCGGTATTACCGGCAGTCCCCCCATGGAGTCCTATGCACTCCAAGGAATGGGAATTAATTTACAGTTGTCGGCACCTGTAATCTGCCGGGAGTACCGGCAGATCAGGTGCTGGTAACGTTAATACCGTTTGCCAGTATTCTGGCAGTATTACAGCCAGAATATGAGGTAGGCATACATTTATCAATCTATTCATGTTACTTTGTAATAACAGCTGCATGGTGCAAAGGTTCATTTTCCACTTGCTCCACCCAGGAGTCAATGTGAGTGTTCATTTTCGAGACTTATCCACATATGTTCTATTCCTATTCTCGAAAGGAATTCTAATGATAATTTCAACGTTTTCTAAAACAAATCATTCATAACATCCCCCTGTAATAGAGTGGATGTGATTCTTCTTCATGTCTATTTAAAACATGTGTTCCCTTCCTGAAGAATGAACAAAACAATCGCACTCTACGGTTTTCTCTTGAATTTACCCTCATAGTCTACCTTTGACCTGAAAGCAGATGATCCATCTGAACAAAACGTACTTTTATTCAGACAGAAAGCTACCATTTGTGGTTGAGAGATAGGTTATTCATTCTGTATCCTAAAATTTGAAATGCTCTAGCTCTTTTCAAAAGTATACATGTTGTTATGTCAGGGTGTGTTATGATAATGATGTGTTATTTATATGGTGGCGACACCTTATTGCTTTACGTAGAACTTCTATACATACAATATCACCCAACCAAAATTGGTACTTATTTATCGACGTCAGAAGGATGAAAGGCTGAGTTGGCCTTGCTGGGTTTCACACACAGATCCCAACAGTAAGCACTCAACGCGCTGAACTACCTTACCTGCTGTAATTATGACATCTCAGAAGGTGTTTGAAAAGTTAAACATCTGGTGTTCACATTGCCTTGAGCTAGAAATATAGGATGGACCCGCCCAAAGTGTGGTTTCTTTCATGAGCCGGGTTCCTGAGAGGAGTTAGTTCTTGCAACCTCCTCAGTGCCTGAGTGCCACTTGTCTGTCTGGGGCAGTACCTGAGTGTTACTCATCCGTGTCGATGAAAAGACAGTGTTAGGGTTGGCCAAGAACAAAGTAGATCACGACCTGCCCACAGCAAGAGTTCCCTCAGGACCCTATTTCCTGTAGGAGGTTGTGTCCTTCTGCAACTCAAGAGCGTGACCTCTCTATCTGACGTCGTTGATGCATTCTGGTATTTGTGGCTATTTTTAGGGAGTGCTCCAGGAGGGGGACAGTTTTGCAGTGCTCCCCAAAAAGAGAGAGAATGGCCAGTATGGAAGTGAGTGAAAAGGGCATGGTAAGTTGTACTCGTCCAGTACTAAAATAGTGGTAAACGAAGAAATAGGCTCACACTATAGAAAACCTGTATCTGAAATGAAATGGATAAACACACTATCAACCCGGACTAGCAGTTGCAGAAGAAAGGGGACTATGAAACGGCATTAGGTGATTAATACTGAAGGAGTGACATATCTACGGTGACTATCTTTTCCAGTTCGTGATGCTGCAAAGGTTTGCTTGCTTCCTATAATCAGCATCCGATATACATGCAAAGAGCTGGAATGGAGTTCTACACAGACATCGGTAGCGGATGCATGTTGCCTCGTGTGGTCTAATCTTTTTTTTTCCCCTGTATGTTGAAAAGTAATTGTTTCTACCCTGATAGCTGTCCACCGCTGCACGGAATTGTCTATAATTATGACCTGCTGTCTGCTGTCGGAAGAGGGCTGGATGCTGTAGACGCATCTAAATTGTCCGTCAATCTTACTCCAGGAATGAGATGAAGAGTTTGCTCAGGGAACGACTCTTGACACAGAGGAGAGACGCAGAGTCAGCTTGACTGTTGTCAGGCGCATTACTCATTTGTCTAATACGCATGCAGTCAGGCTGCCAAGCTAAGTGTTCTCAATTTGAGTCAGTGTGCAAATTAATTCCGCCTCACAACCCTAGCTGTTGCCACCTTTTGAGCATTGTGACAAATAAACCCGGTGAACATAAACACGATACAGTCACGCTATTGAGTACATCTGAAACTCCTCTTACCAGTGCTACTAAGGACGAGTTTTTGTGCTTCCTCGTAGTGTATTGACACAGGCAGAGCTAGCTGCATAATAAAAGACCTCCACGTACCAACTGCACAATTATCAAACAGAAGTAATCCAAATGTGGCAGACGTTCAGTTTTCCAAATAACCACTCGGGCAATTTCTTTTTTTTATCGGTTCATGATAAATTGAGTGCAGGATTGGAATTGATTTGAGCAGAATGAAGAAAGAAATCCCACCTGGAAAATAGCCCATCAACCAATTGTGTTCATCTGCAAATTACAGATTCGAAGACTCTGTCATTGGCCGAGCCATTTTGACTTCTTATTGGACCTGGGTGAAAGGCACACTTAGGCCTCCCCTGAAAGTCACAGGTCCATTGCAACCAACAAAACTAAGAGGTCTCATAAGATAATTTCACCTGTTCCCCCCTGCCTTCCCCTTTGCTCTCTCTCCATCTAGTCATGAGCCAGCTTTGCTTTCTGCAGGAGCAGCTTCAGATAAACTGGCACAACTTTTCTGTGCCTTTTGCCGTATATCGATTGCTAACATAGACCGATGTGTCTTCGCAACTCACGAAGCCCGTTTACATAACCTGTGTTATATATTTTTCATCCATCTGGTGAGATTAGTCGGTCGGCTGAGTGTCTGCCTATTGCAGAGTATCTGTGTGAACGTTTTATGACTCTTGTTTGAATACCAGTAATAGAGCTTGTGAGTTGTTTCACCTGTTGCAGCGATCTTTGTGTGCTGTGCAATAAAAGGCACATTTACAGAACAACTGTCACATTGCCTTTCTTAAGTGTTAACTTAAGTGTTATAACAAATTTAGCGATGCCCGTAAAGATGGGTTTCATTTAATCGATGTGCGAAAGAAATATTGGTCACTTAGATCCCTGAGCATACCTTCAGCCAGATCCCAGACCTAACATGCCATTTGAGGTAGCCTTTGGCTGGGCCCAGAGGACAAATTAACAATATTGTAAGTCTGTGAGCCATTAGCCATGGCAGCTCCTTGGTCCTTGTCAGGGGTATCAAGCATAAAGTAGCCACTGAGCCTGAACTGTGGCAGGGCCCAGTGGGCATTTGGCTCCATTTTAGATCTGTGGGCCATGGCATACAGCGATTGTTAGTGGCCACTTTGACCGGGCATTCCCTTCTTGCCATGGCCCAGGCATGCCAAGCAACAAAAAGCTGTCACTTTGCCTAAGAACATGACCTTTGGCCATGCCTCGGGCCCAGCCAAGCCACCCAAAGTAGTGACCGGGCCTGGCACGTGGCCACTTTGCCCCCATTTCAGGACAATGACCTTTGGGCATGCTCACAGTCTCACAAGCTCACCTAAACTGGCCACTGCATCTGGCCAGTGGTCAGACCCAATAACCACTTTCCCCCATTGCGGGTCTGTGGGCCACTGACCATGACTAGTTTATTCTATATCTCTTTATTGTATATTATGCATTTGATAAAGCACAGATCTGACCTGAGGTTATACGGCAAGCAGCACAATTATAATGTTCATTATCATCATCATCAACCAAGTTTATTTTGGAAATAGATACAATTCCATAAAAACACAAGTACATACAAAAGAGGGCATTACACAATAGGCAAGATTGATTTGCAATATCAAGTTCCCAAACAGCTATAATGGCTCTAAGGAGGAGGCCGTTAAAACGAGCTCTGGCAATCAAGATTCTCTGAGAGGGGTTTTCAGCCCATAGTAAATATTTTTGAATACCAAGAGCACATATAATTGGTTCCATGTGTTAATATCCCTGCAAAAATATCACAATACAAAAATATCACCATATTTTTGCTGCAATATTGACCCATGGACCCTGCGGGGTACACCCCTGCAACTCCTGCATTATTTTAAAATGTGCGGGGGACACCCCTGCAACCCCCACTCCCACAAATTATCCCCCCAAAAATATCACCTATGGCAAGACAAACACCTTTCTCATAGATAGGTTGAATTAAGGGAATGCCCATGAAGAGGGTACCTCACCCCTCAGAACTAATTGCATCAAAACCCATAGTCAAAATGGGTGCACATAGATCTACTTCAAGCTGGAAGAGGTTAGCCGATATATTTTCCAGGCCTGGTGCCCTTCTTCGACTGTGAGGAGAAGCTTGTTACCCATCTCTGCCCCCAAAGACTGATACATCATATGAGGTTCTGAAACTGGGGGAGGTCCGGAGAACTCAAGGGGTTCCCGAACTATATAGATGGGACAAATTCTCTAGCCAACCTTGGTCCGAGACTATGATATCCAAACCTTGGGACTTGTATCTGTCGAATGGTCCATGATTTACAATCTCCCAAAATACTGTGGAATCAAGATTTTCAGAAGCTGTCACCAGGTAGGACCAAGCTGCCACCTCTATCTACTCTTTCCTGTTGACTATAGTTTTCTTATAATATGCCCTTGCTTCAGTGAGTTCACCTCTAGAAGAAGAACTGTTCCTTAAGGTTGATAACAACCTAGATTTTGCCTTTGTGCAAGCCAAGCTTAACCAACCCGGATAATCCTTCCTTTTCCTACTGCTGCCAATGATGGTAAATACATTTGAAATATTAGGCCTAAGAGTAGAAAACCCAGCCAAATTGTCACTCTGAATACACAACCACTGTAAGAGAGTATCAATCACTTGACTATTTGTCAATATTATTCCCCTTGTTATTTCCCCCTGGTCAATCGAGTGCTATTTCAGCTTTCTCTTTTGGTTATCCACTGAAATGTCAGACAAAAGCGGGATATGGGGAGGCATATGCCTTAATGTTTTTTTTTATTTCTAGTATAATTTGGAAATGATCAATGACTATATCCCTGGCAATATAAAAGCCCAGCACCTGATCCCAAGATTTCACAGGAACACAGAGGTAATCTGTATTAGTACCCGCCAATGGTCAATGAGTTTGTTGCAAGCAAGCTCATTGGCCCTCGCCCAGGCCTTATCTTGCTGACCAGGCTCTGAAGCCTCTGCTTCTCTGCCACGGCATCCGGTGTGGCCGCCATGGAAAGGGAGAAGGAACTACGTGTGCTCCCTTTGCCCCTTCCATGGTGGCCATTTGTTTTGTTAACCTTTTTTTTTCATTGGTTTTAATGGCCGCCATGGAAAGGGAGAAGGGACTACACCTAGTCCCTTCTCCCCGATCCCTGACAGGAATTTGTTTTGCTTTTTTTTCTCGAGTCGAGAAACGGTTGCATCGCCATTTCTCCACTTGAGAAAAATTGCTATTAGTACCTCAGTACGATGTGCTGGGTTAGTAATGGCAATATGACCCTCGGAGATACAGCATTACCATTCGCTTAATGCCCCCAGGGCTCCATTAAAGCCCTTGCTTCACTCAGGCTTCTAACTATGGCCCCAGGGGCATTACCTGACCAGTAACCCCCCCCCTCTTCGGGTCATTTTGCCTAAGTAGGACATCCTTGGGCTGAAGAGAACGATTCCTTGCAGCCATTAACTGATAGCATACCCCAGTCATACAGGCTCTGCAGTAGCCTTAAGCCCTCTGCACAAATTCAGGGATACAACATGATCGGTTTAGGTACCCTCACCAGGCTATCTTCTGTTTCATCAAAAAGACCATTATCTGGCTTCTCCCCCATTTTCACATTAAAATCCCCATCCAATATAAGAACCTGTCAGCCCACCCGCATCGTTGTGCTGGGGCCGGCCGCCGTTGCGGCCGTAACGTAGTGACGTCCAGGACGTGACGTCAGGGGAAGGGGAGGGACGGGAAGGGAGTTTGGCAGTTGCCGCCATGTTAGAAAAAAGGAAGGTTATGCGCATACCTGGCTCCCGCGTGTTATTGCAGCAAGGCCTGCGCGCGCGGCGTAATCCTTGTGCTGCGGCTTGACAATGGCGACGAAGATGGGACGACCAGGCAAGAAAAGGGCGAATCCATAGACAATTTCGTTATGCGCCTGCGCATAAAACTAAAGCATTGTGAATTCCACAAATATTCAAACGAAGAAGCCCTCAGATCGCAAGTGATCGCGGGATGCCTCTTGCAACCTTTTTGCAAACAACTCCTGCAGAAACAAAGGTCACTTGAAGAAATTCTAGCACTGGCTCGCATGGAGGCCGCCGTAGATTCGCAACTGGACAATCTGGGGAAAGTCTCCATACAACAGCTAGGAGAACACACGAAATCTGTCAACAAACTCCACACAAACCCCAGTCAGGGAGGGAGGCGCACAGAGGCCACCTGCTACAAGTGCGGATACGAATATCTGCACGCCGGGGAGTGCCCAGCCCTGGGACAACAATGCGCGGCATGCGGCGGCATGGACCACTTTAGGGCCATGTGCAAGAACGCCCCAGTGCACGCACAAGGCAGACCCCGAATACAAGAGAGGCGCCGATACAGTCGACAGAGCCCGCCCAGGTCCAGAGGAGAGAGTGACCGGAAGCCGACGAAAAGAGAAGACAGCAGCAGATCCAGCCACTACTCCCGGGATGACAGACGCTCGTCGGAGGACACGCGGCGCTCCCACAGAAGACGTTACGTCCGATACATAGAAACGCGATCCCCCACCAGCAGCGACACCCCGTCCTCAGGAGATGACCAGAGGAAAAAGGGCTACGTGTGGGCCGTCAAGACCAACATGGCAGCCACACAGCACAGCCCTATACTCACGTTAAACGTAAACAACACGCCGGTGAAGTTTCTCATAGACACCGGGGCCACGGTGAATATCATTAACGAACAAACCTATGAAGCACTGACTCCACCTCCCAAAATCAAGAAAGCCGAGATAGACATTTACCCGTATGGATCCACGACTCCCCTACCGTGCAAAGGCACAATTACAGCGTGGTGCACCCACAAAGACCACTCCGCGAGAATCCCGCTACATATCCTCAAAATGGAAGCCGATAGCGGCTGCATCCTAAGCTTCAGGACAGCTGTGGAAATGGGCCTGGTACACATTCTCTATCAGCTGATGGCTCATAAGTACTTCGCCAAACCGGAGATTATTGAACAGACCTTCCCTAAACTATTCCACGGCCTAGGAAAGCTAACACACCGGAAAGTACACCTGCATATAGACCCACTCATCAAACCAGTAGCCCAACACTACCGTGGGATTCCATTTAACATTCAAAGACAAATGGAAGAAGAACTTGATAAACTGATCAAGATGGACGTTATTGATTCAGTATCGGGGCCCACCCCCTGGGTCTCACCCATCGTCCCTGTCCCCAAGAAGGCACCGGACGGGTCCATCCGTCTGTGCGTCGACATGCGCAGAGCAAACACCGCCATCGAGAGAGAGAGACACCAGGCGCCCAGGATCACAGATATGATCCATCTCTTACACGGATCAAGAGTTTTCTCAAAACTGGACCTGATGAAAGGATATCACCAGAACGAAATCGCCGCCGAATCCCGATATATCACCACTTTCGTTACCCACCTTGGGTTATTTAAATACAAAAGACTCAGTTTTGGCATTTCTTCAGCGGCTGAAATTTTCCAAGAAGAGATTCACAAAGTAATTCGGCACATCCCAAACTGTCTGAATTATTCAGATGACGTCCTGGTATATGGCAAAACGCAGGAAGAACACGACAGGGCGCTCCACAAAGTGTGTCAGGCGATGGAAGAGGCCGGCTTCACACTAAACAAGGTGAAGTGTGAATTCTCCAAGGGATCCCTGAGATTCTTCTGTCACATATTCTCAGGGAAGGGCATGAGGCCGGACCCAGAAAAAGTAGAAGCTCTGAACTCTGCCACCCCTTCTCCCGTGAACACAACGGATCTGCGCTCGTTCCTGGGCCTAGCTAGCTATTGCTCCAGATACCTAAAGGACCATGCCACAGTCAGCAACCCCCTTCGCTTACTCACGCGCAAGGACACACCGTTTGTCTGGTCGAAGGAGTGTCAAGAGGCGTTCGAAGCCATTCGGAGCGGCATTTCACAGGCATAGAACATGGCGTACTTTGTTGCCCGACGAGACACCGAGGTGATTGTAGACGCCAGCCCGGTAGGCCTTGGTGCCATCCTGACATAAAAAGATCCGGAAGAACCACGAAATGTCCACATAGTCGCATACGCCAGCAGGAGTCTAACAACCACAGAACAGGCATACTCCCAGGCGGAAAAGGAGAGCTTGGCTGTAGTATGGGCCTGTGAGTACTTTCACTTGTTCCTCTTCGGCAAGAGATTCACAATAGTCACGGATCACCAGGCTCTCCTAACCATCTACGGAAACCCTAAATCCATTATGCCACCAAGGATAGCCAGATGGGGCCTGAGGCTACAAGACTACCAATTCACGGTAAAACATCAGCCCGGAAAGGAGGACAATCCGGCCGACTATCTTTCCCGTCACCCCGCGACATCCACGGTGTCTCAACCCTCCATTGCAGACGCGTACATCAACTACGTCATTCACCACCTACAACCGCTGCCCATAGGATGGGCAGAAATAGCAGCTCATTCGGAATCGGATCCTGCACTACGCATCGTTAGACACTGCCTACTAACAGACAAAAGGGCCCTCATGAGGCAGCAAGCGAAGGCGGAAGCGGACGAAGTCAAGGAAGAGGTTAAAGGGCTGCATCTAGTCCGTGACGAATTGACAGTGGTGGAGGACAAGGTACTACTAAAAGGGTGCAAAGTCGTAATTCCAAGGACACTCCGGGAGAGGACGATACTCCTGGCCCATGAAGGACATCGTGGGGTAGTGGCCACGAAACGACTTCTCCAGCAGAAGGTGTGGTTCCCACAGCTCGACAGCCTAGTAGAAACCATCGTAGGGGGATGCCACATCTGCGCACAGGTAGCTCCGTCGCCACACCCGAATCCGCTATAAATGTCACCGCTTCCCACTAAAGTATGGGAGGAGCTAGCAGGGGACCTGTTCGGACCATTGAATGATGGCACGCACGTCGTGGTACTCATGGAGGAACATTTGAGATACCCCGACGCCCAGATCGTGGAAAGCAGTGCAACATCGAGTGTTATTCCCGCCCTCGACCGGATGCCATCAGCGTACGGGATCCCCAAAATCATAAAGTCAGACAACGGTCCCACTTTCAAAAGTTTGCACGAAACATGGGATTCCAACATCAAAGGATAACACCCCGATGGCCTCAGGCAAATGGCATGGTCGAAAGATTCATGACCAACGTCAAGAGAAAACTACAGATCGCCCACATCCAAAACAAACCCTTCGAGCAGGCCCTCAATCAACTGCTCAGGGAGTACCGCCACACAGCACCACAGGCATATGCCTGGCGGACCTGCTATTCCGGAGGCCGATCACCACAAGGCTACCCGAGGACCCAAGACCCGAGGGCGCGACAAGCCTTGAACGAGAAGCAAGAGTCAATGACGAAAGGAACAAAGCACAAATGAAGGAAGCAACAGACAGAAAGAGAAGGGCGCGAGAAAACCTCATGCAGCCAGGTGACGAAGTATGGGTCAGACAACCCAAACACAGAAAAGAAGAAGCAACCTTCGCACCCACCCCTCTCGTCGTCACCCATAAGAAAGGAACGATGGTCACAGCACAAAGAAGTGACTGTACGTCCATAACTCGAAACAGCTCACAGTTTAAGCGGGTAAGGCCCCACCACAGAGAGCGGTGGGAATGGGACAAAGACAGTGACGAGGGTGGTCCGTCAGAGGAACCCTACCATGGAGACGCCGAGGAGTCGGAGACAGAAAGGGACAGCGCAACCCCTGTCAGAGACTGTGCAACACCGTGCGGGGCGAGCCGTCCTCAGAGGAGCCGCATCAAGCCGCTTCGCCTCATAGAAGAAAAGGGGTAAGGAGACAGGAGCATCTCACATGTGAAAAAGGGGGGAGATGTCAGCCCACCCGCATCGTTGTGCTGGGGCCGGCCGCCGTTGCGGCCGTAACGTAGTGACGTCCAGGACGTGACGTCAGGGGAAGGGGAGGGACGGGAAGGGAGTTCGGCAGTTGCCGCCATGTTAGAATAAAGGAAGGTTATGCGCATACCTGGCTCCCGCGTGTTATTGCAGCTAGGCCTGCGTGCGCGGCGTAATCCTCATGCTGCGGCTTGACAGAACCAAATCCTGCAATCCCACCATAGGTAACAAACTGTCCACCATGCTCCCCTCAACTAACATACATCCATTATTGTATTGTTGAGGAGGACTATTGCAAACATTCACCAGCAAGATATAATTTGCCTGAGCCATCTTGATCCTAACCACAAGGATTTAGAAAACTCCACAGCGATCAGTTTGCTAGAGTGAACAGATCTGACCAATATGTGCATTCCACCAAAGCAGCAGCCCGTGCATTTTTCTGTGCTGGTATACAATGTGCAACAAAACCATCTCCTCCAATTACCATGTTGTCTGGAGGAGGATAACATCAGCCTGCCTCAGGAAAACCAGAACATCAGGCCTGGTCAGCCCCATTTGCGTCCCACCCATTTCATTAAATAAATACCAGTGTCTGGGCCGTGGAAGTGTCAGCTAAAGATGTCATACACCCTACTGGTTATGGATTGATCATTGGGAGGTAAAGAAGCCACATCACAAATAGGACCAGAAGTATGTGATGGGGTGTGGCCACTTTTAAGAGTAGACTGTGACAGTCAGTCAACGGCGTCCATCTCAGTAAGGCACTCAAAGCCTAAGTGCCAATAGACGATCATGCCTTAGCAATCCATCTGAGCCAGGGTACTACAAGCTCTTTCCCATTGACATCATGTTCAACGACTCCACATTAGCAGTTCCCTGTGCTGTCCAGTACATACGAGCAGTGGACCACGGAGTGCCGACCATATCCCCACTTCCATTATTTGTGCCCTAATCTGTATTCAAAATGTTTGAGAATACAAGCCAGGCACCTGTTCTGTTGTAGTGTTGCCCAAGATTAGAATTCACCACATATTCCATAATTCTTGGGTTTGCCAATGTCACCATGAATACATGTATTTGACAGACCCAGCCAGTACACACTTCTAGCCATAGGAATGATATGATGCGGATTAACAGTCCTCTGATAAATATTGGTGTTTATCCAATGGGCTGCTTTATCAATCAAGGACCTGCAGTCTTCGAATGAGTGCTCTCTTAGTGGGGGCGCGCTAACTATCAATGCAAGCAGGGGCTGAGCTTCTGGCAGGAGTTGCAGCATGTCTAAATTAGACCTCAGGCCCATTTTGGTAGCTGGAGCAATCTGGCACCAATCCTGGGCTTGAGCGGTTACAGGGGTTTATGAATATCCACTTGAATAACCTCTTTGACAGTGGTAGGCAGCACTTCCCCAGAAGGAACTTTTCCTGGTGATACACTCTCCACTATGGCATTGGTGTGATTACCCGCCACCTCTGTATGTGTGTAACTCAGATAACTATCCATTAAAAAAAAGATCTTTCTTGAATTACCTCATAAAATCATCCAAAATAGATAAAGCATACAAATATTTGTTTTAAAGTTAAACATAAAATACGTCAGAGACTGCACTTCAGACATTAGACCTTTATAATCCAATTTACCCTCGCCAGAGCAGAGTGCAATCGTACCATACCGCCCTGATCCACACTTGGATCCTCAAATAGATTGGCCACTCCTATTTGCGGGGCTGAATCCAAGGAGGTGAATTCATTACATCAGGGGTGTTGCTAGGTCTGGAAAAGATCTGGGGCTAAGCTAATGTCGGGACTGTCGGGACTGTAGGGACTTGGGGCTAGCTACCCTTTTGGTTGTAGTCGCTGAGCTTTTATCCGGGGCTACAACCAAGAGACCGGTGGCTATAGCCCCTCAGCCCCCCTAGCAACGCCTCTGCATAACATTCTTGCTGCACATGCTATCTGCATGTACAGTCAGCTAAGGGCCTGAGAAGCGGGAGAAGCAAATAAGTTATAGAATTATTTTTTCCCGAATCAGCAAGAGGAAGATCACAATTCGGTGCCCTATGTATAACAGATGCTTCTGGGTTGTTACCAATATTCTGAGTTGCCCCACCAGGATCTTCCATATTTCCCTCTGCAAGGGGGTACGATTGGGCTGGAGCCTCCACCAAAAACAGGTTTACAGTAGTGGAAATAGCTTTTTAGTTGCCTTTTTCTTTTTTTCAAACTGGCCAGCTACCTACGAGGTACATACCATGGGACCAATCCAGCGGCATGGTGGACAAGCAACAGCGTTAGGAATTCACCATGAGGCAGTCAAGGTCCTGTGCAATTGGACAAGTGAATGAGCGACTCAGACGGCTCAGAAGGAACAGCATGAACAGCCCCCTGCCAGCCCCGCTCTGCTCCGGTAAAGGAATGAGGATTTATGCACTCAGCCACATGTCAGCTGCTCCTCCCAGCCTGGGGCTGCAACACCTGAGCAGCATGAACAACCCAATTTAGTCGAGCGGCAGGCGGCGGCTCACTATGAGTCAGCGCCGGACGGCTTCTTGACACAGCGTTTTGTGGTATGTTACAAGAGCACGGGTCCGCTATGGCCACGGCAGTGCACAATGCACCGGCACAAGTTTAACTGTGTTGAATAGAATTAACTGAGTACTCGCAGAATAATGTTCGTTCTGAACACTTAAAGGACATTACTTTGTTATGTTTAATTAGGTGCACGAGTGTACTTGAACAAACGCTACAAGGATAGACAGTATAACAAATACAGAGCGTACTCGGAAAGGTCAGAAGCATGCATATTAGATAATCTCGCATGATTGGGACGTTAATAATAATGTTGGTACCCACAAATTAGGCACAACAAAATAGTTGTCAGACTAACACTCTGACAACATGCATGGTCACACTGAAGGTGCATAGACAGATTAAAAGACACATGTATCCTAATTGATTCATTTAAAGAGATTAAACATAATAATATTGGGTGAACATATGTAAACCAATGTAAACATGATGGCAATTTGCACGGTCAATGAAGAATGTTTATGTATTTTTCTTTTTTTTCCCTTTCTTCCCTTTTGTGTACATGTATGTTCTTTGTACGTGGGTACCCTGTTGATTTTACTGCATTTTTCTTTGCTCGAATATGGCACTTGATTTTGTTTCTGAACTGCACATTGTTGTTCACTTTGTGGCTATTTACTTTGATTGGGAAAGGCCCTGATGAAGGACTACATAGTCTGAAATGCATTGGCCACTTGATGATGTTGACTTATAAACAACGTCAACACGCTACACTTTTAGAATAAAATACATTACTTAAGAATTAAATATTTGTTCAACTTGGATCATTGGAAAATTGAAATATTTGATAAATCCCGTTGGGATTAAAGGATGTGCGGCCCACACCGCAGACAAGATTGTCGAGGGCATTTTTCAACCCAATGGCGGCCCCATTAAAATACACTTTATAAAATTTAGCGATGCATACTCATAGCAATATTAGTAAGACAGATACAGGAAACAAAACACAAAACCCACTAAAACTAAAAATTACATCTGATGATTCGACTCTGGAAAAAGTAATGTGGGCCATTCTCCATGGGGGCTACACCATTGCAAGGCTCAAGAATAAACTAGCATAAAAGAAAAAAAAAACAGGAAGCTTAACTTTTCTTGCTATGCTCCAGTCTACCAGAACACCACCCCAGTTGCAATCGTGATCACTCCAATGCTCCTGCAGGTTAGGACAGAACTGAAGACCCTGCACTTCAGGGAATAACTTGGGCTCTCTGAGGACCTGACATTCCAAGGTTTATATCAACTGTATAGTATGTGATATCTAAGCTACCATAACCTGTAATCTGCTCTCCCCTTCTACCAACGTTAGTCAAGACCAAATTACTTGTACATTGCTGCATTGCTTTGGATCTAGGTCAGCACAATTTAAAACCAAATACCACTTACAAGGCTTCAGTTCTTTCCAGAAGGAAACTGAGAAGGCACTAAATGTAGAGATATCAGCAGTAAGTTCCATAGCCCTCAAATAGCACAGGAAATACCTATTTAGATGTAGATCCTCCTTCCATTCATCGAATGACTAATTGAGATGGAGTTTTACTTGTTGTTTTGTGTGTACCTTCCAGGAAAATTAATTGGTAAGATAGCTGTGAAAACTGCATGTCCTTAAAGTCATCACAATTTAGACTAGATCCTCTTTTGAAGTAAAAGTCAGTGTAAAAAGGCCCCTCTAAGCCACCCAAAGTGGTCAATGGCAATGGCCTGCATCCCTGGCCAGTGGCCACTTTGCATGGCAAGCCACACAAAGTAACCTCTGGCTTGGTCTGTAGTCATACCTAATGAACACTTTCTCCCCATTTTGGCTCTGTGCATCACTGGCCATGGCTCGTGACCATGGGCAGTAGCCCCTTTGCCTGAAGCCATGGCCATTGTCCATGCCCCAGGAAGGGACAAGCCGACCAATAGGTCACAGGGCCTGCCATGTGTCCTCGCCCAGTGGCTCTTTGACCCCCATTGTGGGTTATGGTCAATTGCCATGGCCTTTAATCCTGACCAGTGGCCACCTTCTAATCATGGCCTTTGGCCACCTTGCCAGAGCAATGTCTTCTGGTCATACCATAGGCTCCTCCAAACAAATGATATCCACTGGGCTTGGGCACTTTACCACAGAGCTGTTATGTGGGCCCTGGGCCAATGAGCAGTGGCCTCTCAGCCTGTGGTTTGCCCTTCAAACTTGCCCCAAGCATTGCCAAGCCACCAAAAGCAACAATTGGCATGGCTCATAACCAGGACCAGTGTCCTTTTTGCACCCACTGTGAGCCTGTGGGTCACTGGAGGTGGCCTGAAGCTATGCTCTGTTGCATTTGGCCATTCCTCAGGCCCCAGCAAGCCACCCAAAATGACCATCGACCAGGTCACATTGGCAAATTTCCCCCATTGTGTGTCTGTGTCCATGGCCTGTTGCCATGACGTGTTCCCTCCCTGTCTAGGTTATGGCCATGAACCATGCTCCAGACCCCGCCAACCTACCTGAAGTAGTCACATGGCCTGGTCTGCAGTGAGGCTCATTGGCACTTTTCCCCTATTGTGGGCCTTTAGTCGAATCGAAATGGCATGTGATCATGACCAGTGACAACTGTGTCTGGTGCATGGCCTTTGGCCTTAATGTCTGCAGCCATGAAGCCACCAAAGTGGCCACTTCACCCCCATTGTGAGTCCTTGGGCCACTAGCCATTGACAGTGGTCACCTTTCCCCAGCCAAGACTAGTGGTCACTTTGACTGAGGAATGGCTGCAATGTGTCTGGCCAGCATCCAGGCCGTTTGGTTTTTAACGCAAATGTTTGGTCCGTGGTCCAATGAGTACAGCCAGACTCACTTGCCACTTTGTCTTTTTTGCAGGTTGCTGGGCCACTGGCCATGGCATCGGCCATATTGCCTAGGCCATGGACGCACTTTGCTGTCCTTCAGCTAAGCAAAATGGCTGCTTTACCTCCAATGTAGGTGTGCTGGTCAATGGCCCTGGCCTTACTGGCCACTCTGCCTGGGACATGAACTTCAGCCATGGCCCTACCTTGGCGAGTTAGAGGATCTCTCTATTCTTTATTATGAGGTGGGTGAGCCACAGGGGACTCAGGTGGTCCAGATGATACCTGAAAAGCCTTCCAGAGGGCTGGTGGAGTGGGATCCCCTATGCCTTGTCACCCACTCTGAGATGCAGTATCTACAATTCCACTTGGAAGGCACATGATTTACAATGGGGAGACGCAAATGAATGATACTGAGAGCTGAGGCCATGGAGAGCCGTAAAGGAAGAGGTTGTTCAGAAGAAGAACCCTTGTGGAAGACCGGAATTGCGACCTCTGGAAGGGACTTCCCATGGGATTTCCCAGGGGAGCATTTTATGTTTTGTTATAGACTAGGACTGAACATTTATTGGGAAGGTTTAGGAACATTTATGTTGGGCAGAATTGTAAATGTTTCTTTTAAAGCAAACGGTTAGCCAGGAGGTTGAAGGACCTGTTAAGAAAAGGTTTCGATTTTTTTTGCCCCATTATTTTTGGACTTTGTTTAGTAGAAAAGGGTGTCCGTGGAGGGACAATAACTCATAAGACTAGGTTTGAGATTTTTTATGTTTCAGATCTCGGTACTGTAAGGTGCTTTGAGCACCCGGAACCTCTCACTTTGAACTTCCCTATCATTTACCCTGGTTTACAGAGGTACTCCGTATTATTTCTAAATAATTCTCTAGTGCCATAAACCCACACATAGTTAATAAAGATACTTTAAACTTCATTTTCTGACTTTTTTGTATCTTTGTCCAACTTTCCTACACTATTACTACCGCCTCAGACCTGGGTCAGTTCATGTGCACAGCGAGTAGAGTGCTCGCTTTGACATTCGTGAAGAGTGTGCTGACATTGGTTCGAATCTTGGCAGGGCCAAACTCAGTCTTTCATCCTTCCAAGGTTGATAAATGAGCACCACACACAGTCGATAAATTAACAGCACACACCGTGGGTAATAATAAGGTTTGTAGCGCTATATACATGCTAAATTATTATTATTATGTGTGCCTGCGAGTACAGATCCACAATCTCAACCGTGGAACCACATTTCCAGATCTGTAGGCCCATGATTGGAGTAACAGGCTCTGTGGAAAGGACCGCCTTTGTTGCCTTTTATGTGCCATATCCCACCCCTTTTGGTACACCTCAGACCCTGCAGGATCAGTGGACACAGATGGAAGTGAAATGGCACAGACCTCTGCAAAAGTTAACAAACTACAATTGCAGATGTTTTAAATGTTTTTCCATCCCCCAACCAATCGGATTGCCTGGTTTTCAACTACCTAATTGGGCTGCCCTTAAGTAGGTCTGTAAAAAAAGATAAGGGGCATAGCAGGGCTTTTTACATATTAAAAACTTTTTTTAAAATCTTCTCATGCTTATCATTTACGCACAACTTTAGAGCAGAGGACAGTGCAAAGTGCAGGCGAATTGACAGAAATCAGAACACATCTTTTCATTTTTATCTGCGTGCAAAATACAGGCCATAGATGAACTGTTTGTAAACAGATATTTCTTCTCTGAATTGTGTGCACTGAGCCTATCAGAAAGAAGCAGCACACTCATAAGAAATGCTTTCCTTCTGTTCAGCTTCTATATGTAGATGCTCATGGGGACAACAGAAGCATTATTCACGCATATTTATTTTCCTAGCACTTTAGGACCTTATTAGAAATAAAATGGAAAACTGGTGATTACAATTGGAAAATGACCTCTGTCACAAACAGTTTTTTCTTCAAATGCATGCTTGCATTTCAAAAACGTATTGTTACAAATTCCTGTGCTGTGGGCATGTATAATTAAGAGGCAGCTATGTGGTGCATGCAATCAAATGAATGTGTAAGAGAACATTTTCCACAATGTGTTCCGTGATTTATTACATTGTTTGAAGCCAGATATCTAAGATATACAACTGTTTTGCTCCTAATTTATTCTATTCATTTTCAAGTGTAAGCATATTTTCACTGACTACCACATACATTTTAAAATCTTGGATAGGAGGTAAACCATTTTTCAGCTCTTAAAATAGGACTCAATGGGCCTCATTACGATCCTGGCGGTACGGTGACAACGGTGCCGGTAAACGGTACCGTTGTCACCATAACGCCATACTACGAGTTGTGCTTGCGGGTCTCACTCTGCCCGCGAGGTCCAAACTCGTCGCATGCACCGGCACCGTTATGAGTCCCTTATTACCGGCACCCAACAATGAGGACGGAGCGGGTCCGCCAATGTCGGAATCCCAACGTTCGTCCCCATTGCGGGGTGCCGGAAGAATCACGGGTTTGGCAGCAGCCGTGTCTGTGTTACAGGCACGGCTACTTCCAAACTCGTAATTAGGCCCAATATTGGGCCTCAATACTAGTTTGCCGGTCTCGAAAATAAGTGCCGGTAATAACGTATACCAGGACTATACATTTGCCGGTGGGGTGGCCTGAATTACCTCCAGCTAAAATCTGGATGTAAGTCAGACACCCCAACGGAAAATAGCAGCCAGTATTACTGGCACAGGTATTAATTGTTTAGGGGGATTGTCAAACCACCAATCACAGGAGTCACACAATATTTAAAATCTTCAAGACTACTATGGACAATTTGAATTCCGAGTCTCTGTCTAATGCACACGTTGTTACAAAACAAACATTATTTAATCATTTGTATAGTATTGATTGCAATTTTAAGGAATAACGTGTTATATATAATGATTATGATGTAGTGTTGTTTTGATAAATGTGTGTGCACAGTTTAATTTTAAACTGTTAACACACTTAAATAAAAATTTAAAAATACATTAATACAAATGAAATGCTTATCACTACACTGGCATACCAAAAAATAATACTGAATGTAGGAAATGAGGAGTTTCAATAATCGTACAAAATAGAATGTATTACCAAACCTCATAACACATAATACCTGTCAGTTTGACTTTACTGTGTAATTGTCCAGCTTTCTTTGTGTCTTAACTGACAAAAAATATATGGAAGAGAACAAATGCGGTGACCTTTGTAAAGGAATAGAAACATGTGTTTTGAGTGACTCATCTTCCCACACAATATTAACCTCCCATTCTGCAACATGCTGCAGGACGTGAAATGGCTCTAGAGTGGCTGTCAATTGGTACAGAACTTCCTTGTTTACCTTTGGTTGAACTCTTACTAAATACACATTATCTGATTGTGAGCATACTCTGTCTATAGTGCCGCTCTGTCTGCAGTGCTGCTATTTAACCTTAAACACTATTTCCCTTATTTCATTCTGGTAACATTAAATAAATGCTCTGCTCAGATGATATGGGTTGTAATGATGGCTTATTCAGCTCCTTCTATGAAGAGCTATTTCTGATTCCAGAAACAGAGTTAGCCTGCATAAGTCTAGGGGTTGCATCTGTGAGGAGCTTGGACTGCAGAGGACCATACTGATTCAGTTTTATGTGGGTGGTGCTCCCACTGCTGCAGGGATGCTGTCCTTTTGCTATATGAGGGACGCTGTCATTGCTGAGGCCCATGCTGGGCATGTTGCTTGTGAAGGAGTTTGGACTGCTGTATTGTATACTCTATGTGAGACTAGCTTGCAGTGCTGAAGTCCTTCATTTGCCTGTTCAATGTTGGGCAGCTTGCATTTCTTCATCGCATGCATTTCTGCTCTATGCAAGTGGAAATGTCAAAGCTGTGACCCACAACTTATTGGCTCTATGTGTGGTGATCATGCACTGTAAAGATTGCTGACAAACTTGGACTCTGTGAGGAAAGCATGTTTTACTAAGGTCCACGGCACACCTTTTCTGTATCAGGAAGGGGAATTGCACTCCTGCAGCACATGTTGTGCCTTTAGACTATACTTGCACTACTGAGACCCATTGCGTATTTGTTCAATGTGATGGAATCATCGATCCATGCTTTATCTGCTGCTCAGCCACCTTCTCTACATGATGAAAGCTTGCATTGCTGTTGCCCAGATTCGCCTTTTCTGTTTGTGTGAGGGAAGGATGCATTGCTCAAGCTGACCGGTTCTGCATGAGCAGAGCATTCAAAATCTTATACGACTGATGCGACAATTCTTCGGATGCAAGGGAAGCTCACGATCTTAATGCTCATTTATTCCATTTGTGAGGGGGCACTTGTGCTACTGCACTATGCGCTTTATCAGTTAATTACTAGAGATCCCGGTTCTTCCTCCTCAATTAGAAAAAACTGCCTCATGATAATAATTTTCATACCGTTTTAACAATGTGCTCGAATTGGCTGTATTCCACATATATTTTACTTTCTTGTGAATTAGAAAACCATTAAAAGTGCATTTACTCTCAAAGTATAACAATAGAGAGAGAAATGCTTGTATCTAGAGTACTGCCTAAACCAAAACCAAAAATAGCCAATCCGGGGCCAGTATGCTTATGTGTCTATACATGGACTTTACAGGGCATATCCAAATATTTCTAACTGCCTTTTGCCTTCTTTTGGTCACTTTTAAAGGAAACCACAATCTCAAAGGCATGAGCGCCTCACAAAGATGTAATGCAGATATGTCAGTTGTACACACTGGAGCTATGACAGAATAATTGTCTATGTGGAATGAATGAGAACACTTTCATTTTGGGACCTCACATAATCTTTCAAGTTTTATTAAAACCGCACAAATCTTTTTGAAAAACATGTTGGGTCTTTCTTTTTTTGGAACTTTTTTGTGGATACGTGAAACATTACCAAAGTACACTACAGGTGCTTTCCTTAAGGGGAGTCCATCTTAACCATAGAGAGTTTCAGCCGCCTCACTGACACTTTAATAAATAAATAAATATATATACGTGATGAAGCACTCAGTGCAGCGCGAAACGCGTTGTGTCTCAGGACTTGCCCCATGACGTTCTGCCGCTGTTGTTTTTTTGTTGCTATCCTTTTGCTTTTCTTACCATATGAATAAACTCATATCTATTTTGATGTGAGTTGTTTATTCATTGCCTTGGAGATGTCTGCTGGCCCACAGGGAGTGCCCTTTTTTTCTCTTTCCTTTGTTGATATTACATGGCCACTGTAGTGGCCATGTAGTTATGGTTAAGTTGCTGTTTCCATAGGCAGAGCACTTTTCTGGGCGGCTTATAACTTCGCTCCCCCTGGACGAATCCTCACCAAACTTTGCAAAAAAAGTATATGGCCCACTCTGAATTTTATTTGCAAAGTCTGGTGAGGATTCATCCAGGGGGGGCAAAGTTATAAGGGGGTCCCAAAACTTCTTTTTTTCCCATAGACTGAATGGGGGAAAAACTTTGCTCACGCCTACAGCCCGAACCGCTGGATGGATTTTCACCAAATTTGGACCAGGTGCAGCGGCTTGGTCCCGAAAGCGTGCTTTTGCAAATTTGGTGAAAATCTGTCCAGTATTATTTTTTAAAATTACCAAAAAGTAGGTTATAAAAAATTAGTGATATCTGTGTTCGGTCCGCGGACACACTTCCCTGTTCGCTCCGCAGACAGCGCTGTGAAACTTGGTTTAAAATTTGTATTTAGTAGAGTGTATTGGTGTGTAAGAGTGTTTGGGGAGGGTGGGAGAGTATGAGATAGGTTAAATGTTGTATTTTTTGTTATGTGGTAGACCCTCTTGTTGTGTTCGATTTATCTGCGGACAACACGGCTGTTCTGAAATGTTCTAAAAAAACTAAATGGAGGGGTGTTCTGAGGACGCAATATGTGTCTGTTTTGTTCGCAAGCAAGCTGAAACTGTTCTAAGAACACTCGCGGTGTCCTGAAATGTTCGTAAATTAAGAAAATGGGGATGATCTGAGGACGCTGTCCGTATTATTCGCTGGTAAGTTGAATGTGTTCTTAGAACCCTTGCGGTGCCTTGAAATGTTCGGAAATAAAAAAAATGGGGGTGTCCTGAGGACGCTGTCCGTATTGTTGTCTGGCAAATTGAATGTGTTCTAAGAACACTCGCGGTATCCAGAAATATTCGTAAATAAACAAAATGGGGGTGTTCTGAGGACGCTGTCCGTATTGTTCGCTGGCAAGTTGAATGTGTTCTAAGAACACTCGCAGTGTCCTGAAATGTTCATAAATTAAGAAAATGGGGATGTTCTGAGGACGCTGTCCATATTGTTCGCTGGTAAGTTGAATGTTTTCTTAGAACACTTGCGGTGTCCTGAAATGTTCGTAAATAAACAAAATGGGGGTGTTCTGAGGACGCTGTCCGTATTGTTCTCTGGCAAATTGAATGTGTTCTAAGAACACTCGCGGTGTGCTGAAATGTTCGTAAATAAACAAAATGGGGGTGTTCTGAGGACGCTGTCCGTATTGTTCGCTGGCAAGTTGAATGTGTTCTAAGAACACTTGTGGTGTCCTGAAATGTTCGAAAATAAGCAAAATGGGGGTGTCCTGAGGATGCTGTCCGTATTGTTCTCTGGCAAGTTGAATGTGTTCTAAGAACACTCGCGGTGTCCTGAAATGTTCATAAATAAACAAAATGGGGGTGTTCTGAGGACTCTGTCCGTATTGTTTTCTGGCAAGTTGAAAGTGTTCTAAGAACACTCGTGGTGTCCTGAAATGTTCGTAAATAAACAAAATGGGGTTGTCCTGAGAATGCTGTCCGTATTGTACTCTGGCAAGTTGAATGTGTTCTAAGAACACTCGCGGTGTCCTGAAATGTTCGTAAATAAACAAAATGGGGTGTTCTGAGGATGCTGTCCGTATTGTTCGCTGGCAAGTTGAATGTGTTCTAAGAACACTCGCGGTGTCCTGAAATGTCCGTAAATAAACAAAATGGGGTTGTCCTGAGGACGCTGTCCGTACTGTTCTCTGGCAAGTTGAATGTGTTCTAAGAACACTCGTGGAGTCCTGAAATGTTTGTAAATAAACAAAATGGGGGTGTTCTGAGGACGCTGTCCGTATTGTGCGCTGGCAAGTTGAATGTGTTCTAAGAACACTCGCGGTGTCCTGAAATGTTCGTAAATAAACAAAATGGGGGTGTTCTGAGGACGCTGTCCGTATTGTGCGCTGGCAAGTTGAATGTGTTCTAAGAACACTCGCGGTGTCCTGAAATATTCGTAAATAAACAAAATGGGGGTGTTCTGAGGACGCTGTCCGTATTGTTCGCTGGCAAGTTGAATGTGTTCTAAGAACATTCGCGGTGTACTGAAATGTTAGTAAATAAACAAAATGGGGGGGTGTTCTGAGGACGCTGTCCGTATTGTTCGCTGGCAAGTTGAATGTGTTCTAAGAACACTCGCGGTGTCCTGAAATATTCGTAAATAAACAAAATGGGGGTGTTCTGAGGACGCTGTCCGTATTGTTCGCTGGCAAGTTGAATGTGTCCTAAGAACACCCGCGGTGTCCTGAAATGTTCGTAAATAAACAAAATGGTGGTGTTCTGAGGACGCTGTCTGTATTGTTCTCTGGCAAGTTGAATGTGTTCTAAGAACACTCGCGGTGTCCTGAAATGTTCGTAAATAAACAAAATGGGGTGTTCTGAGGATGCTGTCCGTATTGTTCGCTGGCAAGTTGAATGTGTTCTAAGAACACTCGCGGTGTCCTGAAATGTCCGTAAATAAACAAAATGGGGTTGTCCTGAGGACGCTGTCCGTACTGTTCTCTGGCAAGTTGAATGTGTTCTAAGAACACTCGTGGAGTCCTGAAATGTTTGTAAATAAACAAAATGGGGGTGTTCTGAGGACGCTGTCCGTATTGTGCGCTGGCAAGTTGAATGTGTTCTAAGAACACTCGTGGTGTCCTGAAATGTTCATAAATAAACAAAATGGGGGTGTTCTGAGGACGCTGTCCGTATTGTGCGCTGGCAAGTTGAATGTGTTCTAAGAACATTCGCGGTGTACTGAAATGTTAGTAAATAAACAAAATGGGGGGGTGTTCTGAGGACGCTGTCCGTATTGTTTGCTGGCAAGTTGAATGTGTTCTAAGAACACTCGCGGTTTCCTGAAATATTCGTAAATAAACAAAATGGGGGTGTTCTGAGGACGCTGTCCGTATTGTTCGCTGGCAAGTTGAATGTGTCCTAAGAACACCCGCGGTGTCCTGAAATGTTCGTAAATAAACAAAATGGTGGTGTTCTGAGGACGCTGTCTGTATTGTTCTCTGGCAAGTTGAATGTGTTCTAAGAACACTCGCGGTGTCCTGAAATGTTTGTAAATAAACAAAATGGGAGTGTTCTGAGGACGCTGTCCGTATTGTTCTCTGGCAAGTTGAATGTGTTCTAAGAACTCTCGTGGTGTCCTGAAATGTTCGTAAATAAACAAAATGGGGGTGTTCTGAGGACGCGGTCCGTATTGTTCGCTGGCAAGTTGAATGTGTTATAAGAACACTCGCGGTGTCCTGAAATGTTCGTAAATAAACAAAATGGGGGTGTTCTGAGGACGCTGTCCGTATTGTTCGCTGGCAAGTTGAATGTGTTCTAAGAACACTCGCGGTGTCCTGAAATGTTCGTAAATAAACAAAATGGGCATGTCCTGAGGACGCTGTCCGTATTGTTCTCTGGCAAGTTGAATGTGTTCTAAGAACACTCGTGGTGTCCTGAAATGTTAGTAAATAAACAAAATGGGGGTGTTCGGAGGACGCTGTCCGTATTGTGCGCTGGCAAGTTGAATGTGTTCTAAAAACACTCGCGGTGTCCTGAAATGTTCATAAATAAACAAAATGGGGGTGTTCTGAGGACGCGGTCCGTATTGTTCGCTGGCAAGTTGAATGTGTTCTAAGAACACTCGCGGTGTCCTGAAATGTTCGTAAATAAACAAAATGGGGGTGTTCTGAGGACGCTGTCCGTATTGTGCGCTGGCAAGTTGAATGTGTTCTAAGAACACTCGCGGTGTCCTGAAATGTTCATAAATAAACAAAATGGGGGTGTTCTGAGGACGCTGTCCGTATTGTGCGCTGGCAAGTTGAATGTGTTCTAAGAACACTCGCGGTGTCCTGAAATGTTCATAAATAAACAAAATGGGGGTGTTCTGAGGACGCTGTCCGTATTGTTCGCTGGCAAGTTGAATGTGTTCTAAGAACATTCGCGGTGTCCTGAAATGTTAGTAAATAAACAAAATGGGGGTGTTCTGAGGACGCTGTCCGTATTGTTCGCTGGCAAGTTGACTGTGTTCTAAGAACACTCGCGGTGTCCTGAAATATTCGTAAATAAACAAAATGGGGGTGTTCTGAGGACGCTGTCCGTATTGTTTGCTGGCAAGTTGAATGTGTTCTAAGAACACTCGCGGTGTACTGAAATGTTCGTAAATAAACAAAATGGGGGTGTTCTGAGGACGCTGTCCGTATTGTTCGCTGGCAAGTTGAATGTGTTCTAAGAACACTCGCGGTGTCCTGAAATATTCGTAAATAAAGAAAATGGGGGTGTTCTGAGGACGCTGTCCGTATTGTTCGCTGGCAAGTTGAATGTGTCCTAAGAACACCCGCGGTGTCCTGAAATGTTCGTAAATAAACAAAATGGTGGTGTTCTGAGGACGCTGTCCGTATTGTTCTCTGGCAAGTTGAATGTGTTCTAAGAACACTCGCGGTGTCCTGAAATGTTCGTAAATAAACAAAATGGGGGTGTTCTGAGGACCCTGTCCATATTGTTTGCTGGCAAGTTGAATGTGTTCTAAGAACACTCGCGGTGTCCTGAAATGTTCGTAAATAAACAAAATGGGGGTGTTCTGAGTACCCTGTCCGTATTGTTTGCTGGCAAGTTGAATGTGTTCTAAGAACACTCGCGGTGTCCTGAAATGTTCGTAAATAAACAAAATGGGGGTGTTCTGAGGACGCTGTCCGTATTGTTCGCTGGCGAGTTGAATGTGTTCTCAGAACACTCGCGGTGTCCTGAAATATTCGTAAATAAAGAAAATGGGGGTGTTCTGAGGACGCTGTCCGTATTGTTCGCTGGCAAGTTGAATGTGTCCTAAGAACACCCGCGGTGTCCTGAAATGTTCGTAAATAAACAAAATGGTGGTGTTCTGAGGACGCTGTCCGTATTGTTCTCTGGCAAGTTGAATGTGTTCTAAGAACACTCGCGGTGTCCTGAAATGTTCGTAATTAAACAAAATGGGGGTGTTCTGAGGACCCTGTCCGTATTGTTCGCTGGCAAGTTGAATGTGTTCTAAGAACACTTGCGGTGTCCGGAAATGTTCGTAAATAAACAAAATGGGGGTGTTCTGAGGACGCTGTCCGTATTGTTCTCTGGCAAGTTGAATTTGTTCTAAGAACACTCGCGGTGTCCTGAAATGTTCATAAATAAACAAAATGGGGGAGTTCTGAGGACGCGGTCCGTATTGTTCGCTGGCAAGTTGAATGTGTTCTAAGAACACTCGCGGTGTCCTGAAATGTTCGTAAATAAACAAAATGGGGGTGTTCTGAGGATGCTGTCCGTATTGTTCGCTGGCAAGTTGAATGTGTTCTAAGAACACTCGTGGTGTCCTGAATTGTTCGTAAATAAACAAAATGGGGTTGTCCTGAGGACACTGTCCGTATTGTTCTCTGGCAAGTTGAATGTGTTCAAAGAACACTCGTGGTGTCCTGAAATGTTCGTAAATAAACAAAATGGGGTTGTCCTGAGGACACTGTCCGTATTGTTCTCTGGCAAGTTGAATGTGTTCAAAGAACACTCGTGTGTCCTGAAATGTTCGTAAATAAACAAAATGGGGGTGTTCGGAGGACGCTGTCCGTATTGTGCGCTGGCAAGTTGAATGTGTTCTAAGAACACTCGCGGTGTCCTGAAATGTTCATAAATAAACAAAATGGGGGTGTTCTGAGGACGCTGTCCGTATTGTTCGCTGGCAAGTTGAATGTGTTCTAAGAACATTTGCGGTGTCCTGAAATGTTAGTAAATAAACAAAATGGGGGTGTTCTGAGGACGCTGTCCGTATTGTTCGCTGGCAAGTTGAATGTGTTCTAAGAACACTCGCGGTGTCCTGAAATGTTCGTAAATAAACAAAATGGGGGTGTTCTGAGGACGCTGTCCGTATTGTTCGCTGGCAAGTTGAATGTGTTCTAAGAACACTTGCGGTGTCCGGAAATGTTCGTAAATAAACAAAATGGGGGTGTTCTGAGGACGCTGTTCGTATTGTTCTCTGGCAAGTTGAATGTGTTCTAAGAACATTCACGGTGTCCTGAAATGTTCGTAAATAAACAAAATGGGGGTGTTCTGAGGACGCTGTCCGTATTGTTCGATGGCAAGTTGAATGTGTTCTAAGAACACTCGCGGTGTCCTGAAATGTTCGTAAATAAACAAAATGGGGGTGTCTTGAGGACGCTGTCCGTATTGTTCGCTGGCAAGTTGAATGTGTTCTAAGAACATCCGCGGTGTCCTGAAATGTTCGTAAATAAACAAAATGGGGGTGTTCTGAGGATGCTGTCCGTATTGTTCGCTGGTAAGTTGAATGTGTTCTAAGAACACTCGTGGTGTCCTGAAATGTTCGTAAATAAACAAAATAGGGGTGTTCTGAGGACGCGGTCCGTATTGTTCGCTGGCAAGTTGAATGTGTTCTAAGAACACTCGCATTGTCCTGAAATGTTTGTAAATAAACAAAATGGGGGTGTCCTGACGATGCTGTCCGTATTGTTCGCTGGTGAGTTGAATGTGTTCTTAGAACACCCGCGGTGTCCTGAAATGTTCGTAAATAAACAAAATGGGGGTGTCCTGAGGACGCTGTCCGTATTGTTCTCTGGCAAGTTGAATGTGTTCTAAGAACACTTGCGGTGTCCTGATTTGTTCCTAAATTAACACAATGGGGGTGTTCTGAGGACGCTGTCCGTATTGTTCATTGTCAAGTTGAAAGTGTTCTAAGAACACTCATTATGTCCGCGGACATTAAAAGTTCCCATAGGCCATAGTTGAAATGTTTGACTCTATGGGTGTGATATGCTGCAGTGGTTGTGGCCAGGGCATAGAGTCTCGGGTGCATGGCCAGACTCTATGCCCTGGCCACAACCACCGCAGCATATCACACCCATAGAGTCAAACATTTCAACTTTGGCCTACGGGAACTTTTAATGTCACTTATAGTGGCTTATAACTTTGGGTCACAAACAAATTTATAAGGAAGAAAGTTATAAGGCACTATGGGTGTGATATGCTGCGATGGTTGTACTTATTATAATATACTTACTGTTTGGTTTAGTAACTGGAGTACATGTTTTTCTTGTTCATTTCTGTGATAAAAGAAAAGAGCATGTTAGTATTGGTATTTTGTAATGACTTATTACTTTGTATAATCAACATTTTTTTTTGACCCTCATATTTAGTAGATTACAAACCAGAGTACTGTGCAATTTGCTCAGTTTCTGTGTTTGTTGTTAAAATCATTGGGTCTGTGGGAGAAAAAAAAATCCATGTTGGATTAAAAAAAAACCTTTTTCTGTTATGCTACAGTTTATTTGTTTGTTTGTTTTCAGTGTTCACTTGTTGTTTCTGGCTATCGCTGTAAACATTGGCTTGTTGCAGTTTTTTGTAGCAGTAACATATTATTTATTTGTTTGGATATTGTAACATTTTGGAACAGTTAGATAGATACAAGTAGGCGTATTCTAACTGTCGATTTTTGGATATATTTTAGTGGTATTGATTTATCTGTTTGGATATTGTTAAATTTTGGGACAGTTAGATACCAATTGGCGTATTGTAACTGTCTATTTCTTGCTCTAATTTAGTGGTATTCATTTATCTGATTAGTTGTTGTAGAATGTTTGGGCAGTTAGATAGCTTTTGGAATATTCTAACAGTTTATATTTTTTTACTACAAGTTTACTTAAGGTTTAAGTACAGTTTAGTTATCAAATTTTGGTTTTAAGAACATTAAATAGGCGTTTGTAAGATTTGCGGTTAATCTGAGTTTAAGAGTAGTGGTACTATCATTACATTCAAACGATCCACATTTCTTTTTTATATATGCAGTGTGGTGCCCTGAATTGGTTGTGGCTCCTGCGTGGTAAATTATACCTATTGTTGTGAAGGTTTTCTTACCAAGTGATACTTGACCATGTGTGAATCCAGTCAGCTTGCAGTTGTTTTTGGTACCATCTGCATTGTAACGTAGAAGCATTAGTATTACGTATTTACTATGTGTTTTTATTAGTAACGTGGAGCGATTATCCGAATTGCAGGTAGTACATAATGTACCATGGTTTGCACTTTGTAGAAGATGCTGAAATGGAACAGATTCACAATTAGGTATTGATACATACACGAAGCACTCATTGGGGATTTGTTCTTGTGTCACATTGTTGCAGAGAGTGCATGTATGTTTCCACATGTATGAAATCTGAAAGATTTCATTTATCGGTATTTTTTTATTTTCCAGTACTTGTAGTAAGTACATTAGAAATTCTTTTGGATCTTCCTGTGAGTTTATAGTGAATTTAACCATTCCAGCACAGTAGTCCAATTGTTGTCTTATTCCATAAACACTACACGTGTTATCAGGATTGTTTGTTGCATTTTTGTGAAGTACTAACATTTGCAAACACAATTGGTCTGTACTGTGTAAGTAAATGTTGTCAACTATTGGTGGCAATTGAAATAGAATATTCATTGCTACATTTGCGTAGCAACTTACTCCAACTATATTTGAGAGTTTAAATGGACCAGGTAGTTCTGTATCTGATTGATTTTTTTTTAGTTTGTCTTCCTTCTTTGACGAAGTACCTGGTTTACTTTCCCTAATGGGTTCTTTTATGTTTGTGGTACTTGATGAAGTTTTAGTTTCTTTTACTCTCTTTGGAGGATTTGCAGTGACATCCTGTTGCATTTCTGTTTGATTTAGTTTTCTTTTACAACGTTTTACTTTTTGTGGTACAGAATATGTGTTTAGATGGGGGGTGTATAGTGAGCGAAGTCTAAAATGCAAGGAATATCAGCGTTTACTTTACTTGCATCAACGTTGATTAGAAATAGACCGTCAAGTGTACGTAAGCCTGATAGTGCTACGTAGCTCATGCCTTCTTTAAAGACTGTGTTACCAATGTCTATCATTGCTTTGTCTAGGGTAAGACCTTGTGATTTATGAATGGTGATTGCGTATGCAAGAATTAGAGAAAATTGTTCTCTGTGTACATACATGTCTTTGAAGAGAAGTAATCGAGCTGTTGAGCGTCCTATTCTTTTTACTTCTGAAAGTTTGTCAAAGAGAATATTGACAAACTGAATTTTGTTGTCACGTGGGTATGTTTGAAAGCCAACAACTGTACCCAGTGCTCCATTAACTAGTCCTTGGTCCACGTCAAGGTTACGTTCGAGCATTACTCTGCAATTTAAGGATAATTTTAATATCTTTTCCAAGCCTGCTGTGTTTGAGATTGATTTGTCTAAACTATTTTGTCTTGTTGTGGCTTGGTCACACATGGGTAGTGTCATACCATGTACATATAGTTTGTCTGTGGCGCTAATTTCCATTATTGGTTGCATTTCTTTAATTAACATTATTTCATTGAATTTGAAACAGCTTGCAAGAGTTGGCATTAAGGCCATACAATTGACATTTTTGTGGGCTAATTGTTCCATAACATCTGTAGCACATGCATTATCACCATAAAGTGCATGAATGTGCCGGGTTTTCAATATTGCTTCTGCTTCTTTAGAAAGTATACCAACTCTGATACTTTTTAAGATGTTGGCATAAGTGAGATATGCAGATTGCCGCATGTTTTCTGTTAATTCTCTGTATTGGAAATGTTGCCAAAGGTTGACATTTCCAATGCTGCCAACAGTTTTACGGCAGAGTTTGTGTCCTAATGTTTTAAAAATAGGCTCACCTTTTACTGGTGTCAATTGAAGAAGATCTCTGAAAACAATAATGTGTTTTCCTGCAAAGAGCTCTTCATAGTTTGATTTGAGTACTTCTTGTAATCTGAGGTGAATCAAAGCCAACATTAGGTTGGACACCATGCTCACTTCATCTATTAGTATCATTTTAATTTGTTTCAATACTCTGCGTAGTTCCATTGCAGCTTCTGTAGAAAGTTTGTAATAGTCTAATTTGTTTTGGTGTTCTACTGGCAGGAGTAGTAATCGGTGTAAAGTGACACCACCTTTGTTGTATGCAGCTAAACATGTGGGGGCAGTGAATACAGCTGACAGTTTGTTGTTTGTCAATTGTTGAAGTAACTTACTGATGATTTTGATTAGGAATGTTTTCCAGAACCAGCTTCACCACTGACGTACAGTAGTATAGGTTTGTAATTTTGGCAGGTGCATTCTTTGTTTTCATGTTGTACACCATATGCAATTTCTTTTGTTACTTCTTGAAAAATGCTACGTTGCTCATTGTTTAGTTTTGATTGCAGTATAGTTAAAGTGTAAAGTTTACCTCAGTTATAGCGCTTTCATTTGCTTTCAACGCGTCTTCATAGGAGTCATAGTTATCTAGTATTTATTCTTCTTTTCTCCATGGTTTAAAGAGTTGTAGCAGGGACATGTAATATACTTCTTTATGTTGAGGAGTGTTTAATGACAATTTGATATGATTAATTAAATTTGGTTTGGTGAGTTTTACTAAGCTGCCTTCACAGTTTGTCACTCTGTATTTACCATTTTTTTCATCAGGTTTTATATTATTTTTGTATGTGTAGTTTTGGGCTATGTGGTATAGACACATGGTTTCCAAAGTGGTACTCCTGTTTGGGTAGTATGTGTCCAATAAATTGTTTTTTAAAATATCTTGGCTGTTGGGATCATGTTTGGCTATTGTTTCTATATCTTCGTATGATTTTAGAACTCTTTTTCTAGATTTAGCTGGACCAAGACTTAGCCATACTATATTTTCAGATTTACCATACAATGCAGTACCAGTTAATCGATCAGCTGCTTCATAGGATCCACATTCTCTATGGGAGAGCATTTTTATGCCCAAGCTGTATAATTTCTGAGACACTGTTTTTTCTGATGACAGGTCATTCCAGAGGACTTGCAGCTCTGTCTTTTCTGCTTTGATTAAGTATGCTATGACATATCGTGCAACTGCAGTAGAATTGTCTGCAATGTACTGCACATCTATGTTTGCATTCCATAAGTGGGCAATGATAGCATTGTAATCATTGATATATTTTTCTTCTTCTTTTCTTTTTATGTAACATGTATTTTTAGGTGACTTACCTTTAACACTATGTCTAACTGAAGACATGAGGCTGTTCACTTGACCTGTATTTGTAACTGGTCTAGGGAAACCAAATCGGCATTTGGTGTAGTATTTCCCTTTGTTTTTGTATTTGTGACGACAATATTTGCCACATTTATGTCTTTGAAATTGTAAAATTTGTGCATGAAGATCACTATTTGTGGATTCTGATGGAATTTCACAAGCAACATATTTTTCAATAAACTGTAAAACAGTGGCATCACTATCTTGACCAAATTTAGGAGCATCTTTAATCCATAAAAGCATGTGGATATGTGGTGCTCCTCTGGCTTGGTATTCTTTTCTCCAAAAGAAGTGTTGCAGTTCTCCAAGGGGAGGAACAGTTTTATTACAAATAAAATGTAGCATAGTAATGAAGCAATGGTGAAAATATCTTGAAACATTAACAGGATCCAGAGAACAAAGTTCTCCAGGTGTTAGTATATCTATGTTTGTTTTGTTTTTGTTTGGTATGCGTAGGAAATCATGTAAATCTTCCCATGCATATTCTGCACAACTTAATGTAACAAACCAAGTGGGTGGGCCAAGATTTCTGATCATACAACGTACATCTCCATGACGTCGAAACCAGTACTCTTTAGTACCACGCATATTTGCTAATAGATTTGTAATATTTGATTGTAAAACCTCATCTTTTTGTTGAACTTTTTGTAATAATTGTGTAGCTGTCATATTTTGAAAGTGCGATCCTGATTTTAATATGTGTCCAACTCCGTAACATAAAGTTGCTAGTTCACTTTCAAAGAGTAGGAGGAATATGTATTCCACATTTTGTCTAATTCTGGGATCTTCAGAATACATCCGTAATGAGCGGTATTCTGAAGCTGATATTTGAATAGATCTATCATCGTACCTTCCTTCTTTGCCAGTAGGAAAGAGTAGAGGAAAAGCACGTGCTTCTATACTTTTTTCCCATATGCTGATTGGTGATCCTTTTGTTTGACGCACTTGCTACGTTTCCAGTGCATCTTCTATGGTGTCATTAGAGTGCAATGGATGAATTGTATAATGGTCTAAAGTATTTGATATTGTAGCAGGATCTAGGAGCTCAAATTGACCAGCTTCTTGTGTCTCTTGAATTATTCCAGTTGTATCCTTCAAGTTTTCTTCAATATTAATTTCTTTGTAATATTCATTATTCTCTTTAAGATATTGCAAGGCTTCTCTAACTTTATGTAAATCTACCAGCTGTTGCCAAATTTTTTTGTCTTTTGTAGGTACTCCATTTACTAAGATAATTAAAGATTGCTGCATTGGACGTTTCACTCCTAGAGTGTGCACATTTTCTTTTAGATCTTATGGTAAATTCAATACTTTTCCACGAATACCTTTCACTAATTCAGAGGGAGGTTATTTTGCAGTTTTTGGTTGAAGGCGTATTATTGCTTGAAATGGGTGCACTGTTTGAATTATGATACTCTCATATAAATTAAGTTGTTGAAGGGGTTTTGGTAGTGGATATAATTCCAAATTATTTGTGATAGCACGTGAAGGAGTTTGGTTGTTGTCAAGTTTTGTAGTGCAGTAACTGCAAAGTATTAAGGGGTCAGTTATTTCGTATTTGTTTTCTGCTATAAGGTAGAGAGCTAATTCAAACCCTTTAGAATCTTCATTGTCTTCTAAATTGTATGATAGGTCTACAGTTTTTGTTTTACTTTTATAAAAAGTTCTGCGGCAACATAAACACACATGGTTTGGTACTTCAGCTGATGTACTTTTACATTTTAGTATTTCTTTTTTGTATGTGTGTAGTAAAAGGTTGCCATGTGTAGAATTGTTACTAATTTGGTTTACAGCTATTTCATTCTGTAAGTGGCTTTCACTTCCAAAATATTTTTTCTGGATATAGTCGATTTCTTCTAGTAGGTCTTTTTCTGTACCATGTAGAAGAATGTTATTTAAATTGGCTAGTGCTAAAGCAGGACTTTTAGCATAGTACAGTTTATAAACTAGATTTCTTGTAGTTGAATGATGTGTTGATATCCTTTTGATATCATAGAAGGTGGTTTTGCAAGTAGGTCCTGTAATGCAGGCCAATGAATGTCCTTGTAGTCCTGTGTACTTGCGTACTGGACAGGTATCCATATTTTGCAGTAGTTTAAGTTTGATTTTGTCTTTGCTTTTCACATATTGATTGAGGAATTGGCATAAAGACTTGAATTTGTTTTTGGAATGTTACACATTGACGTGCATGGCAATTTATACACTAGACGTTCTGATTCAGTTGAATGGAGGGGTAATTCTAAGTTTTCAGGGCATATTTTTGTAAGGAGTCCTTCTTGTTCCATTATGGTTTTATTAACTTTTTCATAACCTCGACCACTGCTATGTATGGCAATTGTATTTGTTTGCTTTTGTTTGTATGCTTCTTCATTAAAGTATGGTTCTGTGCTCGTAGTGTGACTCCATTCACCTCCGCAGATACTTAAGAAGTTCTTTCTGTTGACATTTCGTTTATTGAGAAGTCTTTTTTGTAATTTAGTTATTAGTTTTGTTAGTGGTTTCATTTTGTTTAACACTAAAATAAATAACTTTCTTTTGAGAAGAATTGCAATGTCTATCAACGCTTCTAAGATTAATTTCCTACGATAGGTTTTAAGCGTTGGACCTGGTTTCTCTCCTGTTTTTATAAGATTTTTAAGGACTTTGTGACTGAACATTTTGGCTAAAATACTTTTCTTGGTATGCTTACTTTGCACTATATCAAGATTTAAAGAGGCAGTTTTATCTGTAGTGATAGCTGATTTTCTGTTAATTGTTTTCTGGTTTGTTTTACATTTTGATAGAGAAGGCAAAGATTTTGTACTTGAAACTTCTTTTATTTCACTAAATGACTGTATTAGCTGTTTTGTTTCAACTATTTTTTTTACAAATTCTGCTATAGATGGATGCTTATGTTGGACACTTTTATTTTCATTTGCTCTACTTCTGCGTTGCTTTCTACAGACTTGATTTTTGGTAGGCATTCTTTAGGGTCTGTTGAAAAAAATAAAGAAGGTATGGGTTGGTGTGTTCTGCAATGTATGTGTGCTGTGTGCATGAGTGTTTGAGTAAGTTGATAAAGATGTATGTAATGGTGTGTGATTGTGCATTGGGAAACTACAACTAGCAGGGATGGGTATTCTTGAATTAATGTGTTACTAAACTTCGGTTCAGATCATAGAAAAAAGTAAGCTAGTGGTGTGGAGAAGTACAAATAGTAAATCTAATGCTATACAATTAAAACAGTTGTTTGTTCTATAACATCAAAATTCTAGTGGCTGAATTGGGTAATTTGTGTGTTGAAAAATAGGAATTAGTGGGCCATTCTGGCTGTAAATCGCTGTTTAAGAAATGGGGATTTTTGGACAGAATGGTGCAGAATCACTATTTTTAGGCACAGAAATAGCATGCATTAATCTTACAGTTTGTTTGAGTAATAATAGAAATATTATGGTGGTATTCCACTTACTTTTTTTCTAAAATGAGCAGGTTACTTCTTAGTTGTTCTTTGTACTTCAAAATCGGCTGCTTCTTTTCAGGATAATGGTCTTCACTGCAATTGTAAAAGAAACAAATTAGTAATTTTGTTTGTATATAGCACTGTTTTTAATTTAGACACTGATTTTTTTAATTTTATTCACATAAGATACGTCACACCAGTTGAATACAAATCATATGTTGTTAATGAATAAACTGTATTGCAATGACTACTGTAGCAAACAAAATATCTTTAGTATGCCTTGTGAAGTTCATAATGTACCACTGAATACCACTATTCCTGTAACTAAGCTTTTGCAAGTAATAGGTCCTCAATGTCATGGGCTGCTTGTCCTATATAAATGCAAGTCATTAAATAAATAAAAAAACAAAAAAACATTTTAATGTAATTGTACAAGTATTATTGTTTGAGATTTGAACATAGAGTGTGCATGCTATATGTAGACGATATATTTTATTTCAAAAATGTTAGTTCAACATGATTTGAGTGTGTGTGTGTATAAAGAAATTAAATAGTATAAAGGTTTGTAAGTGAGAGTTGATTTTAGGAGCTTGAAAAAAGACAGTAGATTCAATTTACAGATTATACAAGCTAAAAGTCAGTTAGAAAATGTGTTCATGTACTTTACAGGAAATATGCATACCTGTAGTTTGTGTTCATGCATATGGATATGCATGGAGCTGCAAGTAGAAATCTTGGAGACTTGTGCAGTATTTCTTGTAGATGGTGCTTGCCAATGATATGATACTTGTACTCAGAGAGATTCACAGTACATTTGCAGTGCTGATCTATGATGATGCAGTTAGATGTAGAGGTCTTGGATGTGATTGATGGATAGTCATTTCTTAGCTACATCCAATGAGGGAATGGCAGAGAGAGTGAAGTGGAAATGGTAGAAGGGCTGTCCATGTTACAATATGTCCGCGGACATGGCGGTAGTTTGCGGACATCAGGTGTTACATCCGGGGATTTTTGGGTTGGGAAGCCATGCAAATGAGAATGAGCACAGAAAGGGGTTGGTCAGGAAAGTTTAGTGGGTGTGTTGTGCCAGGATAGAGTTTCTCAGATACTCTTTTTGCTGAGAGAAGAACAGATAGCTATGCTGTGTGTTTCAGAAAACAGATTGTTTTGATTTTGGGAGACTCGTGGATACATTGGTTGAAGGTGCAAGCAGAAAGCTGTGGAGTAGCTGTAGATCTTGGATTCCCACATGTGGAAGTACACTGGCATGGAGTACGTGGAATGAAGTGGTTGGACTTGCTACCTCTCTGTGCTACTTTGGAGACAGAGCAACATCCAGATATAATTATAATTCATTGTGGAGGGAACAGTTTAGGACATGTGTCTGGAATTTCTTTGCAATTTGCAATGAAAGAAGCACTTGGGAAGGTCAGGGTCATGTTTCCAAATTCTCAAGTAATTTTTTCACGGATTGCGCAGAGACAAATGTGGCTTCGTTCTTCTTCATTTGGTCCACAAATGGAGAAAGCAAGGTGCAATGTCAATAAGGCTGTTTGTGCCTTTCTAAGAGATTTTGGTATGTCTTCTTTTCCCAATGAAAATATTATGTTTCGTAGTACATACATTTTTCGCAGAGATGGAGTACATCTAACTTATGCTGGCAATCAGATTTTTCTAAGAAACATACAAAATGCATTGCAACCTTTTTTTAGAATTACAGCATCCATTTTGAAGTAGGTGTTGAGTATTTATAATTTTTCAAACACAAACACCCAAAGGCTCTTTTCAGAGCCATCACTTCCTCCCAGAGAAAATTGCAATGGTTATGATAGGATAGCACCCCAAACTTTTAGATGTCCGCGGACTGTCCGCGGACTTCTAAAAAATACAAAGGGTCTTGCTTCATTTATTTTCACTTCTATTTTTTAACTGTGAAAGGCGACTCTGAAAAGAGCCTTATTTTTTTTTATTTTTGTTGTTTTATATTTTTTTGTTTTTTTATACACGACACACTAGGAGAGGAGGGGAAATGAGGATAAAGGGGGGGGACACCAACCACAGGGATAACAAAAGGGCGAGCTGAGAGAGGAAGATGTAGAGTGGGTTTTATTTGGGTAGTGAGCAGGTATTCTCGTGCTCTGAGACGATAGTCTCAAAAGCACTGTGAAGTCGCTACCCCCTGCAGAGTACAGCGTCGCAGTACATACACACAACTGTGACCCTCGAAAGGTAAGGGTCATCAGCATTGTGTATGGACTGTGAGGCAGCTTGAGGAAGACGCTGTCTCACAGGAGTGTTCCTTGTGGTGACAGGATCAGAAACAGAGGATGAAGTAGAGGAAATCAACCTTCTATGCTCCTCGCAAGGTACAACCTTGCGAATGGCCCCAGTGTGGAATGACTTGAGGTGTCGCTTCATGGTATTGGACCCAAAGCTATACGAACCATGCCTCCCGTGACTGAGTACCATTTTGCACTCATTGCAGGTGACTCGGTTCGCACGAGCCTTAGGACCACTCCCATGAATGGTAAATAACCGCCACACCCAAGACTCACACCGAGTGCGGGTAGTAGGGATTTCCACTACCTCATTCTCGTCATCCTCCTCTGCATCCTCACTCCTGTTCCCCTCTTCAGCCCCTTGGGGAGGTGGTGGTCATGGAGGGAGCGGGGGTGGTGCTGAAGCAGGTGCAGCACCAGGTGGCAGTAGTGCAGCCATGGATGCCATCTTGATGAAGGTATAATCTGCAAGTGGCAGGACAAATCGCTGTGCTCTGAATATAGCCAGAAACACAATGAAAATAAGCTCTAGGGCGTTGTCTTTTATAGGGGTGCTTGTACGCGGTTCGCGGACATGCGCGCTGTCCGCGGACAGATCGAACACAAAAAATGTTTTCAAAAAGTTTCAAAAAGTATGTAGAAAGTCATGATTAGTATGTGGGACTTGTGCTATGGTGAGTTTTTATTGAGAAATATTGTGGATTACTTGAAAATGTACTTTTAAATTGTTCGGGGACATGAACAGTGTCCGCATTTTAGAACACGCGATCAGCGTGGGTGCGGTCACATGATCTCTTAGCAAACATGTCCGCGAAGGGGGCGGCTGTCCGCAGGACACCAAATGCATGGACATTGGTTTGCGCATGCGCTTCGATGTGCTACGGACACTGTTCGGGTCCTGAAGTAATTAAAAGTGCGTCACACATCAAACGAACAGTTACGGACAGTCGTTTGTTCTTAGAACAGTTTCAACTTGCTTGCGAACAATACGGAGAGAGATAGCGTCCTCAGGACACCTCCATTTTTGTTTATTTATGAACATTTCAGGACACCGCGGGTGTTCTTAGAACAATTTCAACTTGGTAGCGAACAGTACGAACAGGTATAGTGTTCTTCAGGACACCTCCATTTCCGTTTATTTACGAACATTTCAGGACACCGCTTTTGTTCTTAGAACAGTTTCAACTTGCTAGTGAACATTATGGACAGGTATAGTGTTCTTCAGGACACCTCCATTTCCGTTTATTTACGAACATTTCAGGACACCGCTTGTGTTCTTAGAACAGTTTCAACTTGCTAGTGAACATTATGGACAGGTATAGTGTTCTTCAGGACACCTCCATTTTTGTTTATTTATGAACATTTCAGGACACTGCGTGTGTTCTTAGAACAGTTTCAACTTGGTAGCGAACAGTACGGACAGGTATAGCGTTCTTCAGGACACCTCCATTTTTGTTTATTTACGCACATTTCAGGACACCGCGTGTGTTCTAGAACAGTTTCAACTTGCTAGCGAACAGTACGGACAGGTGTAGTGTTCTTCAGGACACCTCCATTTTGGTTTATTTACGGACATTTCAGAACACCTGCACTGTCCGCAGACACCTAAATTGTTTTTTTTTTTCATTAAATTAATTACAACACAATATAAAAATGTAACTTTATTTAACATATATTAACAATTTATGACAGAGAAGGTGAGGCAGAAACGGAAACAAAAACAGGAGAATTAGGGGTTTCAACAGGATTGGTATCAGGTGAAGAAGGGATGGAAGTCTCATCAAAAATGTTTTGGGTTATGGAGAGGGTTTGGGGATAATTGACTGGGATATGGTGAGGGGGGACAAGTACATGTGGGACGATGGTTCAACAATGAATCAATTTTTTCTTTTATGCTGTCAAGAGTGTTATCCATAACAGTTTCTTCAGAGGTATTTTTTATTTTGGTATGTTCTGTACAAAAAATATATATATGTTAAATGTATATACAATAATAATGAAATGGTTTATATTGTAAAGTGTCCACCATTAGTTTCACTATCTTCTGACATTTCCTCCAGAGTACTAGACATTTCTGTGAGAAAAAAAAAAAAAGATAATATCATTTTTTTTTCATCTAATACAGAAAGTTTATAAATATATGAGTAAAATGAAGTACACTTACTATTTTAGGTAAGGTATGTTCTGAGCACTCTGTAGGTTTAGTCTTGCTCTTTGTGGAGTGTCTGTGAGGTAATTATGTTGGAAGCCTATTTATCTTCTTTTGGTATATTCCATTTTAGAGCATAATGTATTTAAATGAATGGTTAGTGTTTTACATATAAGGGTTACACTTCTTATGTATTACTACATATAATGTGTATGTGTGCTGGTTTGTGAATTTGTAAAATGTTCATATGTTATGACATAACAATTAAACATACCCCCCAGAGTTTTTAGGTAGTGGTACTGTTGTCCGAACATGTCCGCAGACATTAAAAGAGTTTGCGGACATCAAATTCAGTAGAAGGGGTTCAGTATGTTCCATATTACATGTACATAAAGTCAGAGTTATTATTGTTAAGTTGTGCTACTAAAAACCTATGAAATTCAGTGAAGAAACTTTGTTAAAGGGACGTTATCGTTAAGTTGCGCTACTAAAAACCTATGAAATTCAGTGAAAAAAACTTTGTCAAAGGGACGTTATGGTTAAGTTGCACTACTAAAAACCTATGAAATTCAGTGAAAAAACTTTGTTAAAGGGAGGTTATGGTTACAAGTAAAACCGAAAAACCCCTGAAATTCGCCAGTTATGGTAAGCTAAGCAACCATAACTCGCGCCACTACCGTGCACTGCTAAAACTAACACCCACGACATCAAAGATGACATCACAAATGTCATTGATGACATCACTGATGACATCACATGTCTGGCTCACTCTTTTTTCTTTTGCTGACATATCTAGGCCACATGGTTTTCTTCAGTAACAGTCAGAAACTAAACATTTTATTTTATTTGTAGACATATCCTTCAAGTAGGTTCTTACAGTAATTCCCTTAGAGTCCAGTCACATCATATGAAACATATACATAGGGGAAGACACAAGGTTGAAAGACAGCAATCCTTTTTGTGCATAAAGATAATCAATAGAGTTATCAGCACTTTCTGATAGTTCTGTTGTTTTTTATGGCTGTACTTTCCCTGTATATGGTCATATTTGTATACATTGTACTCACACTACTTTCTTTAGGGTCCAATCACATCAAGTGATACATAAACATAGGGTAAATGGCAGCTTTGAAACAGAGCAATCATTTATTTGCGTGAAAATAATCAGTTAGGTTATGAATTGTTTCTGCGACTTCTTGTGCTTTTTTGCTAATTTCACTTTCCCTGTGTATACCCATATTGGTATGTGTTATTGTCTCTTTGTGTTTTGTCTATGGTAATGCAATTATGTAATACATGGGTTTTATTAGCTACTTGTTACATTTTTCACAGTACACAAAAATCTATTAAGAAAACAATTATCATTTCATTATTCAACCTATTAACATTACGAATATTATACCTCCATCTTGTACACTGCACACAATGCTATGTTTCTGCATGAGTAGCTTAGTATACTAGATAGAACCCCATAATAGAATGCTATTTATATCAAGGCATCGTTCAATGCACTAATTAGGGTATGATATTTATTGCAATGATCCTTGACACTTTTTTCGCAACATTATAATAAGAATCCCTTGTACACATATTTCATGAAAAGTACATACACATGTGATGTCATCAGTGATTTCATCAATGACATTTGTGATGTCATCTTTGATGTTGTGGGTGTTAGTCTTAGCAGTGCACGGTGGTGGCGTGAGTTATGGTTGCTTACCTTACGATAACTGGTGAATTTCAGGGGTTTTTCGGTTTTACTTGGAACCATAACGTCCCTTTAACAACGTTTTTTCACTGAATATATATATATATATATATATATATATATATATATATATATATATATATATATATATATATATATATATATATTAGGGATGTAACGGTATTATGGTATACCGTTAAAGATACCGTGAACCACTTAATTGAACAATAATAACCGTCACATTGTTTATACCGGTATACCGTTCATACCGTTAAGTGTGCTTTTCAATCTGATTTGGAAAGGCTGCAATAAGCAAGTGCTGCGCAGTCTTGGTAAGGCACTGTTGAATGTGCCGTCTGCCAAGTAGTTTCAGTTTGAGAAGTTTTTAATGCCATTCCATAAACCACACGTGCCTGACACAAAATCAGTATGTTAGCAATAGGAAGAATAAATACTGTGTCAAGAAGGAAAAGGGTTTACTTTTTTATTTTAAACCGCTCACACAGCCCGTGGGCATCGAGGCGCTGTTAAAGAAATTGTTTTTGTCTTAGTTGCGTATTTATAATGCGCTTAAACACCCAGAGGTATCTAAGCGCGGACCCGGGGATCGAACCTGTGTTGCTTCGTGTCGTCTTGCTTCCTATGCGCACACGTTGGCGCTGAGCTATCCTCCCAGGACTTTGACATGGCGGCTTTGGGGTTTATATATTTATAATGGATAAGGTTTTCTAAACATATGACAATGGGGGATTTCCCTGGTTCTATCATTGAATTTACAAATAATAAGTCACACTACGAAATGTACTCATCTCTGTGGGTATTCCCTGCACCAAAGGGTAACATGTCCGTGATTACTGAACACCTTTTGGCCCGGAAGTAAACTAAAGGCTGCAACGTAAAGAGAGAGTGCGTGCGTGTGTGCGTGCGTGTGTGTGTGTGTGTGTGTGTGTGCACACGCGTATACTACCATCAGACTCCATTGATCTGTGGCATGCAGGTTATCAAGATGGCAACATGTTCAACTTCACCAGTAGCCAGTGGGGGAGCTAAAAGCCTAAATGATAACCTAAGAAAAGCTATTCAGTTCGCTTTGCCAGTCGCAGCAGGGCTCTCCCCCCCCCCTCCTCTCCACACGTGTGTTTGTGTTTGGTGGAAGCAAGTGGTGGCATTTCAGTGGAAAGTATGTTGAAAAGCCCAATTCTGGCCCTGGGTGCCTGGTTTTGTTTGTGATGATAAATCTGACAATTTATGACCTTTTAGAAAATATTTGTTAAGATTAGTTAACTCCACTTGCTATACCATGATACCCATGATATACCGTCATTTGACACCCCTAATATATATATACCCTCAAAAGAATGTTTGGTCAGATTTTGAAGAATTTGGTAATACATGACCTATGACAGTATGAACGTTTTGAAATGTGTGGGAACACACATTGTCATATTGCACAATGCACTTTATAGATATGGGGATAATACATTAGCCCATGAATATCTGAGGGGCTACTTTTGCAACATTTTTAGAAGTAACACATTGGATGTAGGACATATATGTATATACCTTTTACCATTCCAAGATGTCACTCAGAGAAATATGCATTGGGTCTGAGAAGGAAACATAAGGGAAAGTAAAGAAGGACTTTTTTCTTGCATGCACGAGTGTTTAAATGGGAAGCCTGTCATTTATGTTTACAACCAGACGAAGCCCTTTCGGGTGAAACGCGTAGTTGTTGTTTTTGTTCTCTCCTGAACAACTTAACCACCATGCTTTACAAATAAAGGACGTTTGATGGAGATCCTTTTTTGACGTATTCTGGATGGTTTCTATGACTAAGGAAGAGTGCCGTCCAGGAAGCGATATTCCGCTTTCTTTTTTCCCTTCTTTTTTCTTCTTCTCTTCTTTTTTTGTTTATATATATATATATATATATATATATATATACATATACATATGTTTAGAATTTTGTTGATTCTTACATTCCAACAAATAGTGAGCAGCACTCTTCTCAGCGATCAAAAAGATAAGAAAGATCCGGTCACATTAGTGTGCCATGCCTCAAAAAGTGCATAGTGCATTTGCAGCATGGCAACATGTAGTACAGTGCATAGTGCATTTCCACATTAAGTGAGCTTCATAATTAGCTCATGGAACATCTCCAAATTAACAGCAAACATCATAACACAGTGTGCACAAATACATAGTGCAATATCACATTCAATGCAGTGCATGTTTGTAACAAGAGAGTTTCCATATTACCATCATTACATGGTCACATCAATGTGCCATGCCTCACAAGTTCCCTTGCTGTCTCTAAAATGCACAGTGTAATTAGGTACTCATGGCTTGTATTTCACTACATACTGTCATAACAACCTCATAGAAGTGCATCGTATGCTTGCCGATGATATCTGCAATAGGCATTTAAATCCCTGATTCATGTATCATTCTCAATATGCAAACTTGTTGACTCTACAATTCGCTGTATGGTAATCCTCTTGTATCATCGTAAACAATACTTAATGTAGTCATAACTTAGTCTATTGATGGCACTCTTTTCAGTTTCTCCACCATCAATAGACACATTTTATAAAGTGCTTAGTGCCTTTGTCATTATTTTTGACCTATTGATGACACTATAATGACACCAAATACGACAAAGCTAACATGGTCGCCAACACCATCTCAGAGCTAGGATTTACACACCGCATCTCACAACCAACCCATAAGAAAGGGAGAACCCTTGACTGGTTAGCGGACCTAAAATGTGATACCACAATTCTATCCAACATGCCTTGTGTCTGGACTGACCACCACCTCATCACTTTCACCACAACAAAGACAAACAAGTCTCACAACCCTCATCTAGCGCTCCACCTTCACTTACAAGAAATAGCAAAAATATCACAGCGGAGAAACTAATTCCACTGCTCTGACCCATCACAGACTTTACACCCACCAACACCAACCCCACAGACCTCGTCGACCTTTACAACACAACCATTCTCAAAGCAATCAACAATGTCGCACCACTTAAACTACGCAAAGCTAAACCACACAAACAACTAAATTCTTGGTTCACACCTGAACTAAAAATCCTTCGCAAAAACAAGAGACATGCTGAATCAGTATGGAAACACTCCCCCACAATCATCAACAAGTTATCATACACTTCAGCCTCCAACAACTACAAGTCTGCCATCATCCTAACCAAAAAAAACATGTATAATGAGAGAATTAGCAAAGCCAAATCCAATACGAGAGAGCTTTTTAATATTCTGAGAGATCTTGAATCCCCATCGCCCATACCTGACACGTGTACTAAAGATACTTCTTGGTGCAAAAATATCCAAAAAGCCTTACTCAGCAAAATCGCAATGCTTCAAGAAAAAATCGAGTCTAAAAAAGCAAACTTAGTCATTGCTGACAACACAACCTCGCCTTCACCTACCAAACAACCAGACAATAATTCCCTATTCGAATTCTCAACCGTTACCATCAAAGAGGTGGAAGAGATCATTTCCACCCTACCCTAAAACCCTCCAAATACCAAGGCGACATTTGCCCAGACACATTAATCAAAGACACGGCTAAACACTTAGCTCCTTTTATTACCACACTCATAAACACATCCTTCACATCGAGTATAGTTCCCAAAAACCTAAAGGACTCCTGGGTCTTACCACTGCTCAAGAAACCTACACTTGACCCTAACATCCCCACCAACTACAGACCCATCACAACAGTGCTGTTCCTTCTAGAAAATCCTGGATAGAGCAGCCTACCTGCCGTTCCAGAACCACCGAGAGAAAAATAACCTATTAGGACTAAGACAATCAAGCTTCCGCCCCAAACAAGGCACAGAGACCGCCTTGCTCAACCTCAAGAATCAAATGGACAACCTTAAAGGCAATGGCAAACTTGCCCTACTCCTCCTCCTTGACCTCTCGGTCGCTTTCTTCTTGGTAAACCACGATATTCTATGAAAACACTTAGCATCAGCTGCCAACTTTTCTGACAAAGCCAACGCCTGGATTCAGTCATTCTTGAATAACAGATCCATGAGGGTCTTCACACCCACCGCCTCTGCTGAACCAGCCCCCATTATCTGCAGCATCCCACGGGGCTCCTGCGTTTCGCCCACACTATACAATATTTTTAACAAACCCCTATTTGACATACTGGACCAATTGGGTGTCACCTACACAAATTACGCAGATGACACTCAAATACTCATTCCATTAACAGGTGACTATTCTACTGACAACAAAGTCATCAATGCCATTTACTCCATCATTCAAGAATGGATGGCCAAACACGGACTTTGCCTCAATGACGACAAGATGAAGCTCCTACTTCTAGGCTCACAATCCAGACTCAACTCCCTTGACAATCTATATCCAACATTCACCATTGACGGCAACATCTCAGTATCTAACCATGTTAAAACCTTAGGGATCTATCTTGACTCCTATCTCACCTTGCCTAGACAAATCAACGCTATCTCTTCCTCTACCGCCCACACCTGTAAACTCATCAACACCTGCAGACCATACCTATCTCCTTCCAATTGCACAACTTTAGCCAGAGCATTAGTACTCTCAGAAATCGACTACTGTAATGCTCTTTGCCTGGGCAATAGCCAAAAGAACATTAACAAGCTACAGGTAGTTCATAATAATGCCTTGAGAGCAGCCCTGAACATCCCCAAATCCGAACACATTTCAGACCTAAAACAAGCCACACAATGGCTATCTGTACCCCAAAGAATTGAATACAAAACACTCTCCCTCACCCACAAGTGCCTGACCAACCAAGCACTGAGATACCTCACAGACAATTTCACTCACAACACCTCATCATGGCCCACTAGATCAGCTCAAACCAATTGCTTAAATGTACCCAGATTCAAGCTTGAAAGAGCAGGCGGCATTAGCTTCCCAGTGCTTGCCACAAAACTCTGGAACTCCTTACCACTGGCTCTTAGAACCAAACCTTCCTTCCACCGATTCAGACTAAATGCCAAAACCTGGCTACTCGGCAATGAAGCCTAAACTGTCCACAACAGCTTGTATGATATTGCATAACCTGCATCAATAACTATGTAAATATTACAAAATGCCTGTAACATTGCCAAGCATTAAGATAAATATGTAAATACTTGTAACCATGACAACTATGTAAACTTCTTAAAATGTCTGTAACCATGCCATGTCAAGCGCCCAGATGCCCTCGGGCCAGGCCGCGCTATATAAATAATAAACTAAACTAAACTAAACTAAAGCCATCAAAGAACTCAGCTGTCACTTGTCCATTATTTATATTTGTTCACGTTTCTCTTTCACTTTGATACCTCAAAAAATACTTTTAAGATGTCCACTTGCCATCTTAACTCAACTCATCTCTTCCTGCTAAATTTTGTTCAATTCATTCATTAAACAAAATGCATTAGAAACAAAAACTAAGTTAAAAACAATGGATAAAAACATACCAAATAAAATACCTCATGATCATTGCATATCTACTAAATTACACAGAGGCAGATCTTTCAGATATTATTTTCTTTCCATTTCCTCTTTAATTGTGGTTCAATGTCCCAAAAACGTATAAAGTTCTTCGTCGATGTTGTGCCCATGGGGTGTTTACTTTCGAAATCAAGAATACAGCAAGTTTCTTTTTGTTGCAACAAGGTTTCTTTGTTTCCTCCCCTGGGACAAGTTTTTATTTTATAGATTCCGAAGAACCTGAAACTGTCTATATTGTTATTATGGCAATCAGTGAAATGTTTAGCCATGTTGTCATTCGCATCATTAAATATATATATATATATGCTATTGTGTGTTATATTACATGATATTTGGATAGCACTTTACTGCCATTATTACGGCTTTCAAGCACTGTTGGTTGATTGGGCCTTTGACAGACCATAGTCTGAGCAGACATGAAATCTAAAGAGCATCACATTGCATGCAAACAGTATTTATAATTTCAAGCAACTGTTGCATTATGAGCAAAGATGTCTAATTTAGTGACATTAGAACAGACACAGTATGAAGAGTGCTCAAGTATGGTGTAGATTGCTATGTCAGTGACTATGTGACAGCTGGACTGAATTTGTAGTGTGGGTCTCCACCATATTCTATGGGGTGGAGTACTAAAGGTGGAACCACACTAGTTTAAATTACTCTATCAACCCCAGAGACAACTGTCTACAGTGGAGCACTCTTCTATATTTTTCATGCAGAACAAATACACATTACAGGCACATTTGTCCGAAAAAATGTCAAACATCCATTCAATGCATGCCCACTTCTAAAGCTGTTATTTAAGAATTAGCAACCCTAAATGATATTCAGAGGTTTGATAAGTAGCATTGATCATATGTGAATAAAGTATGCCAAACTGTGCAAGAACACCATGTTTTAGAGTGCTGCTTCATGATAGGGGTTATCTTGCATTTAAGCGCTGTTAAAGTGAAATTTTAACGTTGCATTCTCGGAATGAATTACCACTCACAGTTACAGCCATACAGATAGGCTTAATGGGCGCCATTGCTAGTGTGGTGGTATTAGCAGTGCTTAATCTGTAAAAAAAAAAGTTCCAGGGCTTAAATTGTTGATTGAAACTGTCACATTCTATCATTGTGAGTGCAGCCCACTGTAACCTTGGGTGCCGCACAGTGTCAGCCTTGTCGCCATCTATTATCATTTGCTGTTGATGCCCTTTTCCATCGCCAAACAATACCACTGGCAGCCAAATTCGCACCACCACATACAGTGTCATCACTATTGATAAAAAGAATGGTGGGAGAATGAATATGGGAGATGGTAGGAATTTTGTAAGCTGGTACCTTCCCAAAGACCAGGTCCTTTAGCAGTGTTCGTTGTTGCAGAGAGGCGCCTATGACTTTTTTTTGATTGTTTACGGGACTTAGGTTTTCTAGGGTCACTCAGATTTGGTCCCCTTGCTCACTGTGCTCAGAGAGACACAGCTCTACCTCACTGATGAGGCCCAACAAGGCTGAAACACGTGTCTGAGGTTGCCATATGACTGTCCATGTGGGCGGGACAAAGACTGATATGTAAATGGACATTTCCCTGCTGTGAAAGGTACAGTGAGCTAAAGTGTGGCTGCGGACTCTCGGGTGGGTACCTTCTAAAAGAACAGGTCATTTAGCCACGTTCATTCTTGCAGAGGGGCACTTATGACTATTTTTTTTATTGTTTAAGGGTCTTAGGTTTAGTCACCCTACATTTCCTAGGGTCCTCCAGACGTGGAGCCCTTGATCACTGTGCTCACAGAGGCACAGCTCCACATCACTGATGAGGCCCAACAAGACTGAAATGCATGTCTGGAGTTGCTGTTGTTTCTCTTGTTTAGAAGAGAATTGCCATAGCATTTCGGTGCTGGACTGCCCATGTGGGATAAACAAAGAAACTTATGTCAACGGATATTTCCCTTCTGTGAAAGGTACCATGAGCTAAAGCGTGGCTGCGGACTCTCGAGTGGGTACCTTCCCAAAGGACAGGTCATTTAGCCCTCTTTGTTCTCGCAGATGGGCAGCCTATGACTATTTTTTCACTCGCATTCAGCACACAAAAGAGGTGAAGGATGGAAGGTTTAGAATATATGTTAACTCTGGCATCGCTCTGGGCAAGCCTCCAGATCATCGTTCTCCCCTGCCAAGCCATTACAGAAAGTGGAAAGACCATGTGAAAATCAGGCTTGGTCCCACCCCCACAGGGGGTCATACTTTTAATTTTAAAAATATTGCACAATTCAACACCCTAAGCCTGTTACCTATGGCCTAGTTCAAAATATCATGCAATGTACAGACTGAAAGATGATCTTGGAACTACATTATGCTTGTATTAAAAACGAACATTGTGACTCTTCTCTTTCTGAGGTGCACATTGCAGTCAATCTCAACTCAGTGTGTAATGCCAGTTTTAACAATATTATTTATTCTCTGACACATTTTTGTGGTTTTTAAAGGTGGAGTGAGGCCCTGGAAAGGGAGTTACATTTCTGCTTCTCTTGTTCACTGTGCCTCCAAAAATCACTAGGTTTTGCACCATCATGACATTTTCATGCTGGCATAAAACCAATCGATCCCTATGGAATCCACCTTCTTTTTACACCAGCAAAAAGAAGGCAGATTCCATCGGAATCCATTGTAAACACTACCTGCCATGCATACATGCCAGACATTGTTACTCTATATTCACTAGTTTTATTTAACACAATTGAAAAAGAATTGTGTACCATATCACTCAATTGACCCTGCTCCACGATTCTATTATTTAAAAAAAAAAACATATTTAATGCAGGCCTCATCTATTCTTATTAATAAATTAGGCATCAACAGACTTACTAGAACCAATGTTTATGCACTTCTGTAACCTCAGAGAGAGGAAAGGCTAATCCTGCTGTGACAGCATTTGAAACTGTGTTCTGACAAATGAACGCAGATTTCTATCACCAGTGATAAGCTATCTTCTGATCCCTAGCAGCACTGAGGCTTGTCAATACGCATTTGAACTTTAGCTAATGCATGTGATCAATGTATACTATTTCGCCCCAAAAGTTGCAAAGCTACAGAGGTTGTAAACGCACACTAAGTGTATGTACAACAGAGAACACAGAAAGCAGCACAGCATTCAGGCATTTGTTGCCACCAACAGCCAGGAAGCAGGCTCATACCTCCTGCAGCGCACTATACAATAGCATGAAGTGCTATTTATGTTTTGTAATCAATGTGCTCTGGGTAGTCGCCACCAGTGTCAGTGAGCACCAAATCCACGTATTAAGCCCAGTAGGAAGATAACAGACACTTGTGAGTCACCTGCACAAGCAGCGTGCTAATGAAAATAACTGTCTTTGCTCTCGGGAGGATAGCTCAGGGGCAACGCATTCGCCTTGGAAGCAAGATGACGCAGAGCAACACAGGTTCGATCCCCGGATCTGCACTTAGAAACCTCTGGGTATTAAGCGCGTTATAAATAACATATCATATCATTTCATCATTAATCCCAAAATTAAAGATAAAGAAAAAATGTCGGAGCAGGGCAACGATCACGAGGCTAAATAAATGACACCACCATATGGATTACTTCAATTTGCCACTGTTGCTACATGAGTGAAACTCTGAAGAACAAAGGCTTTGGCAGGCTGCGGCAGGCATGCAGGACTGGCCTTGCATGATTTTTGCTTTCAGTATAGCACGCTAAACCTCTGGGCCAATAGGTCAAGCTCTGCAGACATGCGTGGAAATAAACATGTGAATAATTACATAAGCAACAGGCATGGAGAGAATTTGAGCTCTCCCGAGTCAAAAACGGTGCGAGGATGACCAGATGATATCCATGTTTAGGGTGACCAGATCTAAAAAGTAAAACCGGGACAGGACAACTAACATAAAAGTAGGACTAACAATTGAAAGTGAGTGTACACTTCAGTAGAGGTTGGATAGGAAGAGGGTTTAAGTGTTACTTTTCAAATATAATCCTATTAAAATCAATGTGTCACAAACTAACACTATCTGAAGTTGTAAAATGCAGCATGTCTTCTGTGCGAGATTGTGCAGCTCTGAAGACCTACTACTAAAAACCAGGACCACTGCAGTTTCCAATGGGAACATAATCTTGAAAAAGGGGGACAGAGCAAAACCGGTACATCTGGTCACCCTATACATGTTCCTGTTTTACAAATGTCTGGGGAAGTCATTCGTTGCATGCAACCACTTGCAGGCTTGGACAAGGCAAGGGGGGTCCTTGGTAGCTGGTGCCCTTCTCCCCTTAACAATGGTTTACTGGACGTTGGCATTCTCTGGACAATGCACAGCCTAGTTAGGGTTTACGCATGGTCCACTGAAGCAGGCCTGAGTGTTTGGTAGGAGAACGTTCCATTTATACTACTGCCCCCAAATCCATGAGCAAGAGCCCCGAAGCTGCAGGAAATTCACGTGAATTATTTTAAATCCCACACGCTTTTTTGTATGCATTATTCCTTCCCAGTTTTACCCCACATGGCTGTGAGCTCAGAGCAATGACAGGCACGGTCCCCATCACTTCACTGGCACACAAAAGCAGCCATACATTGCTGCACGGACATCAGCAAAGTAGGACAGGAACCATTCCCCTCAAACACACATACGATATCTTCTTAAAAGTCGTTGCAGATGACCGCAGTGTGCACTTTGAAAGTTCATCCTGGTAGCGAACCCAGAAATGCAGTTAAACCATGACAGTGTACAGCTGTTTGGGGGCCCTCTCTAGCTACTGCAGTCTGACACTGAAAAGCAAAGCCTACAGACACGCACACAGACGGCACTTGGGACAGAAAACATATGCACACACCCAGATGCATGGACGGACAGCAGCAGAGCAGGCATCCTTAGTTAAACAGTTAAAAACTAAAACAGGCGCTCTTTGGCTGCACTAAACAGGATGGAAAGGACATCATTTGCCTGCACGAATACTTGAAAACATCATGCAGCTGGTATATTTTCATCAACTATGAGATCTGTATACACGGATTCTACACAACAACACTACTCATATCAGTTAAGGAGTACTCACCTCCTCATCACTCTCTTATCAAGACGATCACTTGCTACTAGTAGTAGCCAGCGATTGGGCCAGCACAGGTAAAATGGGTGAAGCAGACCCCTGAAGGAGATGCAGGCACCCTGTGGTTCCCTGCTAGGATCCAGGTCACTGACCAGTCACATCCAATAGTAGGAAGAAAGGTGGGCAAAAGTGTGAACCTCAGTTTGATTGGCTGACTGACATTTAATCTCAATTTGTGTGTATGCTGTTACCTGATTGGTTGATGTTTGTAAGGGGCAGAGCAACAGGCCAGCAGGGGTGGAAATCCATCAATCATTGTTTTTTCTTGTAAAGTTTCTTAAACTACTGGCTGCCACATGCTAGCGAGGAAGGGAGCACTGATTGGAGACTATATACAACAATCTTAATAATAGTTTTTTCTTCTCAATCTGCCGAGTGCCATGCTCATCTTCCCTTTGCCCACCAGCATCACATGTCACATTGTAGCAAACTGGTACAATTTAATACCATTTATCTTCGGGTCTGAATGTCCTGGGCTGTGCTGCAATTAAATTCAGCAAACCCAGGCAGACAGGTGGGTGGGGGATCCGTCCAAGGTGGGGGAAAGAGGGGAACAACATGCAGAGTGGATGTTCAGTCATCTCTTCAGAAGTAGACTACTTGGTGCTTGTTCAGTGCTCTGCTAGCTTTGATGGCTTAAACTGCCCAAAGGATTGACGGTGCTTAGCCCTGCCTCCAAAGTAAGTGCCAGGGCTGAACAAGCAACCACCAGAACAAATTAAGCACTTGGGTAAGTCATGTTCTGCATGGGTGATGTCCTTGAGTTGTGCTCAAGGGTTTCTAGGAGCTGTGGGATCTACTGGCCAGATAATATTCGATTACCTTTTGCTGATAGGTGAAGGGGGTTCTGGTAAAGAAGAGCTCACTGGTGGAGGTCTCAGAACAGCAGATTTTCTGTCTGTACAATGAGTGCTTGGAGGATTCAAAAACAGCCTTTAGACGAAAGGATATCCCCACCCCGAGCAATAATACATGGGCATTGGTTGGAGAAGTGAGAATGAGTGTTGCCCTTGCTTGTAAGAAATTAGTAAAATGGACACTGGAATGCAGTATGAGAAATTAAATCAGAGGTAAGGTTATCAAATAATGGGTTACATGCTACATAGGTCAAAGGAGACATTCAACCTTAAGGGCACCAATCTATGAGGGCAACATTTATTGTAAGACTCCTTTGCATTTTAAGGACAGGCTTGAAAGCGTTCTCGTACTACCCAAGTTTGTTCAGGTGATGCCCAAAGGAGCAGGAGAGCAAACACTCTTTCACTTATTCCCCTAGACCCTGAACAGCCACAGATGGATAGATTGTATGGGCAGGCTAGGTGGGTGGAACTGTGGGCATTCTGAAATCAGGATGTTCTTTGGTCCTTGCACTCCATCGGGTGCAAGGGCCTGGGCTGGGCTGCCTGGAAGTTCTTAGGGATTGCTAAGAGCTTGATGTGGACAGTGAAGGCGGTGTGGGTGGAATTCCACTTGGCCTCAGGCTCTTCTAGGAGTTCATCTGCATAATCCAGACTTGCCTACCCTTCTCAACCTGAGCTGCGGTTACCTTGACCTTGTACTAGAGGGCAGGAGAGTCATTTTAGTTTCAGAAGGGTTTTAGAGTCTGCTTTTGCAGGTCTGCAATGATCCTGTTCCTGAACTGAGATCTGCTAATGTGTGTTATTTAATTATTTTGTGTTATTTTTCAAGCGTTTTCTAGAGACAGCCAGGGAGAGCATTCAGCCTTCTGTGTGTTTGGTGGAGGGAGACGGCAGACAAAGGTTTAAATACCCCCACACCCCTACACACTCACACCACCAAATGCAAGATTTTCCTCCAGTCCAGTAGCAGAGGATAAACATGCCATTTCAATGTGCTATGCCCTGTTGTTAAGTGGATCATTTGAGAGGTCAATTTGTACTGCTAAGGTGAGGAAATCTAATTATGAAAGTGCACTGAGGGTAGCCAGTTTAACATGCTGATGGGAGGAGACAGAATCCTTTCTGAAAACAGAGAAAGGAAGCACATACTGTTAAATTGCATACTTTCATATCCCAAAAGGGTGCGTAGGCTGTCTCAAAGCACTGAAGGTGACTGAAGGGGAGGGTAAACAAGAGTTTACAGCAGCAGCAGAGTTATTTCTGTATGACATTTTATCTTTAGATGCCTTTAAAAGCACATTATTTATTTATTTGTTTTATACTGCACCAGTCACTACTGTACACAGAGGCTTGCCCAGAGAGTGGCATACTGTGATGCCTCTGTGGGGTATCCAGTTTACAGTTTTCCACATTGCAAACCACTGAAATAACAATTCAGGGGTTCCAATCCGGTGGGGCAGATGTGTCCCGAATAGACCAAGGAGCTAATTCTTGAGTTCCATTGTAATTGCAGTGAAGGGTCCTGCTGTGTTTAAACGTTTGTGTATGTAGGTTCCCGCCATGCACTCTGCGAAGCAAATGTTAAGAGCAAAAAGGAGGAGTACACGCTTGCACGTCACCCGTTTGCATTCTGCCGTGCAAAATTAGTAAATGCATTTACAAATGATGCCTACGGAGTCAACCTGCCTTTTGCTGGTGTAAAATCCAGGTGGACTCCATAGGAATGTATAGCAGTTGCGCCAGCGTGAAAGGAGATGCTGGTTCAAATGCGTGGAGTATTTATATGGCGGAGCGGAAGTGGGTGGCAGAATTGTAATTTACAATCCATGCTTCCTCTCCATCATACAAATGAATAAAACTGAGCTGTAATGTAAATTAAATGCATAAAAGCCTTACACAATGCTTTTACTCCTTTTGCTTACATTACGGCTCCTTTAAAATGAGCTCCTATGTGAAAAGGTGATTGTAGTTGGAGAACAAAATGGTGGGATAGGCTGCAATGGAATGTGGTTACATTCTTGATTGCGTTGAAAGCCCAGAACTCAGAAAGAGGAGGCAATAATGCCATTCTCAGATAACATATTGCCTGAGAGCACAGTTGCTGCACACCTCAGGGTTCAAGTGCTCTGGGGGTTTCATTGGTAACATGGCTGTACCACAAAGGTCTGTGGCACGAGTGTTGCTTGTATAGCGCCTTATGTCATAGGAAGACTCCCTCACAGCACTGAGGAGCTGGGTGGGACTCTGTAAATCAACAATGTAAACAGCTCAGTTTACTGGATAACCTTTTGTGTTTATGACAGCGGGAAGCTGCATGCATGGATGATTGGTGGGTGAATGTTTATGAATATGAATGTATGCATGTGAGGCTGGGCCCAAGGGGTCATTGGAGCATAGATGTTTTCTGACAGTTGTATGATATGTTTTACTGGCAATTTTGGGTAAAGCAAACTTAAATTGATGAGTGTTATCACGTGAAGGAGGGGTTGGGCTGGGGGAAGCGTTCTACACTGAGAGTGGCAGCCTGGATCTTTTTGTACTGTGGCATGATTTGTTTTACTACCATTCATGGCAAAGCTGGCATGATGAGTGTTCTTACATGGAGCAGGGGCGACAAAGTATAAAGCCAGTAAGGACATGCTGTCTTTATGTGGAATGAATTTTTTTAATGGTGCTAAGGACAAAGCTAACATGATAGTTGTTCTTACATTGGGGGTGGGTGGGTGCATTTGTGCAACCAACATGGAAGCACTTTCTTATGATGACATTGCATTTCTTACTTCTGTTAGGGGAAAATTCAATATGAGTGTTGCCATTTATCTAGCATGCAAGGACATGCTTTCTTACTGTGGCGTGGCTTTTTTTATACCTGCATTAAGGGAAAGCTGGGGATACTGGCATATGTTTGCAGAGCGGGCATGTACATGTTTTCTTATAGTACCATCACTTGCTTTGTGGGCAAAGTATACAGGAGTATTTGCTTATGGATGAATGCTGGCATGAATAATTGTATTTGCACTGGCATACATTGCAGGCAAAAGCATCATTAAAATAGATTGTAAAGTGCTCCTTTGCATTTTTGGTGAACTGACATCTAATGGATTTTTTTTTCATTACTTACCCTACAAAACAGATTAAAAACCGTGTCTTTTTAGCTACTTTTTCACAGAAAGTGTGATGAAAAATGCTCCATTATAACACATGGATGTTACGGTTCGGTGGGTTGGAAAGTCAAGCCAAATAATGTTTACATAATTTACCAGACCACAACATCACTAACACAGAGGTGCACAGGTCATGGGGCAATGGGTCTTACATCTTGATTCAGTACTTATTGAAATATATTGTATTGTTAAATAAAGAAATAGACAGGTAAAGTCATAGGAAGTTCAAATCATTTCTGACAAGTAACAGTTTTGAACTCTGCAGGCAGAAATTGTGTTTGAGGTCAGAGCTATAAAATGCAATTTTGTTCATAGTTCCTTTTTTGGCAAAATGTACTTAATAACAATGTGTGAACCCTTCCTTTAGACCATTCATTTTAATTTCCATAATTATTTTTGGAGCCCATATAAAACAAAAAATATCCATGGAGATGAACAATACACATTACAATTTAACTCTGCAGGAAATACTTTGAACTTGCAGGTTCACAGAAATACAACTTAGCTGGAATCTGTCAAAAGAGATGCTGAAGTGTAGGTAATTATATTACATTTGCATGTTTCCTTCTTTACTTCTAAAACATGGCATTGACTTGCTACAGTATATGAGCAGCTGCCACTAATATATCTTTAAAATAAATGTTCATCTTTATTGTTATTTGCGATCCACCAAAAGGAAACTTGTTTTGATTGACACCGCTAAAAAAGATGCTAAAAAAGGATGCTCACGAATAGAGCTCCTCTTTGCAGAGCAAGTCATAGCCACCATTGGCTGCAAACCAATCACTAAATAAAAGATTAGTAAAACTAGAACAAGCATTGGCAAAACCTTTAAACCTCGGCTGTCATATGTGAGGAGCTGCCTCAAATACCCAACAATTCCTTCATATGCCTGGTACAGTTACTCTATGTAAGGCATAGGGCCTCATTACACGGACGGCGGTGGACCAAGGTGCTATTAGCATCTTGGTCCATGCCGGTAAAATACCGGCACCGCCTTGGTGGAAAGGGGAATTACCACCCTATTCCAAGGTTGTTGGGGCGGTAATTCCCCCTTCCCCCATTGCCCTTCCCCATTCCCATTTTTGCCCCATAGGACATAATGGGAATGAGGAAGGTGCTAATTACGGCACCGCAAATTGCGGTACCGTAATTAGCTCCCCGGTCCCTTTGCGGGTTGGTTTTTAACGCCTGCAAAAAGCAGGCGTTAAAGTCTCACACCCGCAAAGGGACCTCGTAGTAAGGTGGTAAGGGTCACCGGTACCATTAACGGTGACCGCAACCCTTACCGCTGTCCGTGAAATGAGGCCCATAGACTCACTAGTGGTACCAACTGCAGCCCTAGATACCTCAGTAATGCCATCATATGTATGGTACTTCACCATCTGTATTGTAAGCTACAGCCCAGTGAGTGCTGACATACTATGCCAAGATCAGTCTGGGAGGGGCCCCTGGAAAGATGCTTACAGCCATGAAGAGCTTTCCATCCATCACAGGATGCTCAGAATATATGTACAAGTGCTGATAAAACTTGACTTTCGATTTTGCACATTCAGTGCTTTTTTAAAGGGCACTAAAAGCACAGGTCGAATAAACTAATGCAGCCATGAGACCCACACAGTCTCAACTTTATTTTTCCTGCAGCAGAAGTAAAGTTAATATTTCTCAGGTCACAGCAAGGTCAGCTGGGAGTAAAAGATCTGGGCTGTTGAAGAGAGCAGCAGTTGCAACTGCTCTTTCAAACATTGTGGTAAAGGCCACCGTTATTGTTAACTTTTTTTTAGAAGATGTCATGAAATGCCACTCCTACACGTGCCAGTAATTCCATTGTACATACTGCATCATGCCCATTTATCAGTTAAATTCAGATTTGATTTTTCTTACTGGCCATGGAAAGGGAAATTGTATGGGCACACAGCAGAGGGCACTTTGGAACAAGTCCATGGGATTACACATTCTAATCACCCTGTGGGTTACCTGTGTAACCAGGCAAGTTCCGCACCATACAGTCTACGTAGTCTTCTCTGCCACAATGACTTTTACATTACATATATATTGTACATTTATAACCAACCACATGTATGTGGATAGTTGGAATAAACAGATCCAGCTAGTCTACTCATGTCCATGCCTGATGTAAAGCCATGCATTTTCTTGTTAGTAGTTTTTGAATGATCATTTATTTGCCACTCAATGGATATGAAGGTTTCCAGCGATATACCAAAAGATGCACTGGTAAATAACTTTAATCTGCAGGGCAATGTTTTCTCTGCAAACTGGTCTAAATTCAGTGTTCTTTACACAATTAAAAACAAACATTGACTAGCTAAAATCCATAGCACTGTCAGCTGAGTTCAAATCACACTTTTGCAGCTAGTGAATAATAATTTGCAGGCCAGGTTACAAGCTGGAGGAAGGATAATTGCTGAGAAACCCTCTTAAATCTCACTTAACAGCGCATGCCATGGCAAAGGAACCATGAAATGAGTAATCAAAACCACTGGCATTGTTTGCAAAAAGATTTCATCTGTGTTATACCTATGTGAAAATCACAGCACATGTCAGAAAATGGCATGCAAGTGCTTCAAAGAAATCAGCTGCCTAAAAGTGTGCAGCCATAGGGAAGATGGCCAAAGCACTGATCTTATCTTCCAGTCCTAGCATCCCCTCTCCACACCCTATTTAATTATATTTGGCTTCACATGGTTGTGGCTTGTTGCCAGTTATGAACCCAATGATAAAAAGGATGCCCAAAGTAGGAGACAAACTAACATTTGTCTCAACAATTTAACACATCATACCTTATAGAAATTACAGACTTAGAGTAATACAATGACTTGATATCAAACCAGATTCCCGAACGTATTTCAATTTTAGCTTGATATTTGTTGGGAAAATGTTGAAAAACCCGGATGGGCAAGGTCTCACTGTATATTTATTGGCTTGTTTTCAAATTTCACATTCTTTATCCTGAAGGCAGGAGCAGTGTGTCATAAGGAACACATTATTTTCTGGTTCTACCTATAAGAATGTACAGATCCAAACTTCAATGCCTTTGAATTATTGACCACTGCATGTCGTTGTGTTGTGAGGCACAGTGCTGCACAACGATACACAAACTGCGTTAAAATCCAATTTCAGTGGAAGCACAGCAACACCCTAAAAAAGGCAGACATCTCCTTTTTTGGGGGGCTGAGAGCCACTAATAACCGACCTAGATGGGATAAACTGGCCAGCGCCATCTTTAAGAAAGAGACTAGTAGTCTGGATTATGTTTTTGTTATAGACCCTAGGCTGGCATCATGCCTTTGAAATGAAAAAATGATATCACAGGTTGACAGTGATCATGACCCACTGCCATTATTTTTGAAACCCTCCTATATCAGTAATCGCAAAGTATGTGCTCATGCTGGAAATGTTGATATTCTATTGTGCAACTGGAGACTAAGGGTTACAATGGCAAACCTAGATTTAGACAGTTGCCTGCCTAACATCTATAACAGCATAATACCTGCAACTACCACATTTTCCATGCAGATGGAGATATTGTATACAGGATTATATAATGTAATGGTTATATATGTATTTAAACCCAGTAGACAGATCAAGGCCCTAATCAGAAATAAATCTATTCTTGGGTTGACAGTGACTGTCAGAGATGACAACACTAATTTGATATAAGGCTTAAAATGATTTAGGAATAATGAATCAGTGAACATTACTAAACTTCTACTAATAATTTCTGAACAGTGACCAAAAAGATAGAACTATCGTTTCTGATATTGTATACAGTACGTTTTTGTGTAAGGTCTTTTCTAATACCGAGGTCCTAATAGACATAATACAGCTGTCAGATGATTATATCATCTATTCAGCTGTGGTCAGATGGTGAGATGATCTCCTCATTTCCAATTCCAAACGGCATTCGACAAGGGTGGGTTTTGGTCCCCTTGCTCTTGTATGTAAATGCAGATAGAATTTTAAACTTGGACGCTGACACCTGTAGAGGAGTATGAAAATACGGGAGAGTGCATTCAACATCCCAAACATGCACGAAAATACAAGCTGCAAAAGTCACAATGAAAGGCACGTGGCAAAGAAGTGAGCAGAACTTTGTAATGAAGAGTTTCCTAAATAGGCCCAATGAGGCTCCAGTACACATGCTTTACTTAGACCATAGCACGCATCTTGCAGCTGCCCATAACCATGTATCCTTAACTAGATCCAGCAGTATCTAACATAAATCAGAAAAATATAGAAAAAGTGTTCACAAAGACAAATACATGATCACCACTGTGTTGCATTATCTGAATGCACAATAGATGTATTCCAAAGGATTTAGTTAGATTTTCTTGCAGCATGCAAACTTCCCATCACCCCACAGCAGAGAAAATTAGCCATACCCTTCGTAGAAAGGCATTCCAAGTTGCAATAATCCACACAGCCAAAGGCTGAATGCAGTGAAATTATTGGTTAAAACAAGGAGGGCAAATGCTTTCCCTGGGGTTAGTTGCAGTAGTGAAGTCACATAAGAGCAAAAAGAAAGATACTAGACCGCTAGAGTTTAAGGACAAGACACTGTACACTGATTTGTCAAAACACATCAGTTCTGCCTAGTTCCCACAGCCATATTTCAGAGAGTTATAACAATTTATGTCCCTACGGAGAACATCCACATGTAACTTAATGAAGCTCACAAGTTGGCAGGAGTTGAGCAGCAAATCATGGAGAAGCATGGTCGTGGAGATAGAATAATCACAGCACCACACTGCACCCTGTAGGGTAAACTGCAAATACAAAAGTCTCCCTGTTAGAAAAGAAATCATGTAGAGCATAATTGCCCATACAATAGTACTACTTGAAATCCAGTGATCAGTACAGTATCTCACACCTAATTCACACCACATGAATGCAATAGTAAACAAAGACAATTTGATGACAATTTAAATTGCACAAACACATATGCATATACATACATATACACATCTGCACCATTGCAAAGAAGAAGAACACTTGCAAGTTGCTAAGCCACAGTGCATAAGGTTAGAAACAGGACAGCTTAACCTATGAGAGCAGGAAAAGCTTGCAAGTAATCTTTCCAGCAATGGAGTTGCAACATGGACTGATGGTAACCAGTTCGCAATGATGAGAGCAGCACGATGGTGTCAACCGCTGAGGTAAATAGGAAGAGAGCTGAAAGTTATGTTTTATATGTCGCACTCACATCTCACAATAATGATTGGTCACGCTGTATGTAATCGTTCACTCCACATCTACTCCTCCTGTAGCAACCAATAGTAAATTAGATCTGACTGTTTTTTTTCTCAAAAGGTTCTGTCCAATGGAAGCCTGCGAGAATGGACATGATTTCACTGCACATGAGCTAACCAGCAAGTACACCACTTTTATGAATAGGCCAATAGAGTTAGAAAATGTATAAAAGCACCTACATTGTTGATCACACCAGCCAATAACCAGTGAAGAAGTTTGAAACATTGTCTTTTCCTTTCTGTAATTGCTTTATAACTAGCCATTTTCACTAATCAAATGTGAATATCTGCTAGATGTTTCCCTGCCTTGGCAGTTATAATACATTTTAGTTTTTCTCATATCTCGTGCATCGCATTTTTTTCGCTCTTTGGATTAACTTTTATGGAAACAAAAGGTACTCGATTTACACACCTCAAAATCTGGGGGTGAAATGAGTATAAGAAGATGATTCTGCTATTGTGTCTAAAACACCATCAGGTCTAAAGAAGCAGAAGGCTGTCTTGCAAAATATTCAGACACAGTCAGGCTTAATATTAAATTCTATTAAAAGAGTGCATCAGTTATGCCACATTTCTAAAATTCAGTTTGAGCATGTGAGCAGAGTGTAATCATGAAGTTGATTGCTGACTACGAGGGAATTCAACTTCATAAATTGTTCCATAGTTGTTTTAAAGAGATATTCAGGTGAAACACTCTCTTTTGCTCTTTGTCATTCCAGTTATTGAAGCTTATAAGACACAAACATGATCAGACTTGGTTTATGAAGCCAGACTTTTGGGGCACACCTCAATTATTAAATTAGGCTAGAATTGTTTTCATAAGGAACTATTACAGTTTCCTTGAGGTTCCACCTTGGTTAATTGCATCTGGCAATATGTCTTTAACCCATTAGCTAAGCAGTTTATCATCAACATGTGCATCAGTGAAGAGCCAGTCTGATGCAGGAATGTCACACTGGAAGTTATCAACAACCCTGGAACCATGGATGGAAATTGCTTTAGGATGTAAGAAATACACTAGAAAATTTGGCTTCAAATATTCATTAACTAGAAATGTCCATGTGACTTGTCAAACATCGTTTGTGGTCAAGGGCAGGTGCAAAGAATGGGTACTTCAAGATATGTTATTTAGAACTAGAGATTTATACACACTGGGTCTTCCCCTTGCTTTTTTTGTTCACGGGGGGCCTCACTAGGAACACAGGGTTCTTATATTAAGTCCAACAACCAGGCTGTGGGCTACCCTTCCTCCATTGTGCAGCCCCAACAGCATGATAGCATGATTAGAAAGATGTGCAGTTAGAAAACAAGCCCTGCACTACACCTCTGGTTTGTATTTTTCATTAAACCAATTTATACAAAAACATGTATTTTTTACATGTATCAGATTCCACAGACATTGAAGACAAAAGGCCACCACCCTTGATGGTATACAGATTTAGTACCTACCATTTGTCTAACAAATAGCATCAGTGATCCACCCCTTCTTGGCTAAACAGCTTAAAATCAGGCCTTCATCAGGACATTTCTTTTAAATGTGAGCGACGCTTTAGGAGTCTTTGGTCTACCGCTTCATATTATCTTCTACAGTCTATGAGGTTACAAAAACATACAAACGACTCATGAGTAGGGTGATATGTGAGAGATTCTTTGTTCAGACATTAACTTCCATACAGGGCTACTGACCTGGGTTTAGTTCACATTTGGGGATGATTTAAAAATTAATTTTCTTTTCTTGATTGATTAGTCTTAGTTGCATGAAGAATCACAGAGCATCAAGCCGTTGAGCTTAAAACTTGACTATCTCACCTACAGGGATGACAATTTTGATTTATTTCTACCTAAATGTCTATGTACATCTTTTAGAAATATTCATAATTGCTTTTTCTGTTTTATTCAGATAAACATGCGATTGTCAGAAGTAGAGGCCACGCATTCGTGCAGGAATATTTTTCCCACAATGGAGCCTATAAAAAGGGAGTTATTATTTATTGAATACTGATTGAATATTATCCCGTTAGCTAGCCCCACAAGGCGCCTGGAGTAACGTTTTTTTTGGTAAATGTTCCCATTGGTTTTCTATCAACAAAACATATCACCCATATCACTCATTAGTGTATCCATTAAATGCATACATAAGAAGCACCTGCTTTGGCCTGCTCTCGAACAATGTAATGATAATAATCATTGTAGTGGCATTCGAAACTAGTAAAACTGCCATTTCACAGGTTGCAGTATTTGTTGTGTCACGTTATTTAAGTACAGCCTGTACTTGGCGACACAAAATTAGTTGAAAATTGCAGAGCGATTTGTAATAAGTTGCACACTGGCATAGTTATTACCATCTGTATTCATCAAACCTCGAATTAGCCTTCATATCTTAGTAAATATACTTATTTGTGTCTGTTAGAAACATATGATAGTATTTCCTTGGGCTCATTGAGTGAATTAATCCATCATCCTGTGTTCATTTAGTGAAAATTGATCACTCTTAATTCAGTTTTCAGACTATATTTTGAGATAGTAGTTCCCCAGTTTTGGTTGAACAAGGGTTTTTTTAACCCTTCCATTTCCTTTAGGATATATTATAGTGTGGCGGTCATCGCACTATGGTTAAGGTGAGTCTCAAGTTCCATAGGAAACCTGAAAATTTAATTGCTAATGCATTTTGACTTTCATGAAGGGTTGGCTGATATTTGGCAAGCAAAAGGTTTTCACAGGGTGCCCCACATTGGAAATTGTGGGAAACATTCATTGAAAAATGAAAAAGCCATTAAGAAAGCAACACAAATGTTCAGCCTACTCCCACTCATTTTCATAGAGAAAAAACCCATATTTCAGCACAGTGCACAGAAAAAACTGCTGGATGGAGTGCGACCAGGTAGGAAACAACGTGGGCATGAAGCATTGACTCGATTTCTGGGAGTGGTCTCGGGTTATTCCATCCAGTAGTTTTTAAAATATTTAATGGTGAAGAGGACCCCCTTCTCACAACAATTAGCTATATATGTGCCAAGAATGCATAAGAGAGGCTTTTCAGAAATGAAAAATGAAGCATTTTCCCCCAAAATTCTATTGCTAATACCTTTTGAGTTGCTGCATGGGTTCGGATGACATTTAAAAAAAAAAAAAAAACATTCACCAATGCCACCTCTCCCTATCCCTGCCCATGTAAAGTTTGGAAATAATACATTATAAAATGAAAAAGTTATTAGGAAAACAAAACACCACAGTGTCACAGTTTTCCCGTAGAGAAAAACTGATGTTTTTGAACAGCTGTTATGTGTATATGCTGCTGGGAAGATTTGGACCAAATAAGAAATAACTTGGGCACACATAGGTGGGTTACATTTTGTGATTGGTTTGGGGCAAATCCATCCAGTAGTTTTTAAAATAATTGCCAGAGAATGGTATGCCCCCTGCTCCTTAAAACCTTTATATTGGCCTTGGTGCTTTTAATAGGAGAGAGTCTAAGCAAGGCTAATTACCTTTGACTTGCTTTATGGATTTGCATGAACCCTTCCAAACAAATGTTTGTCAAGATCCCAACTAAGATAGAAATTCCAGGAGCAATTCATTAGAAAATGAAAAGGTTATTAAGAAAACATAAACATGCTATTTTCAGCCTTCTTGCATTCATTTTCTTATCATGAAAAAAGTGCAGTTTTAGAACAGCCTTAGGAATTAAACCACTGGGCAGATATGGGCCAAATAAGAAACAATTTGGGCACAAAGCATTGACTTAATGTCATTGACTGTTCATTTTCGAAACAATTGATAAAAAAATGAAAAAGTTATTAAGAAAACATACACGTGCAATTTTCCACCCACAAACGTTAATTTTCCCAGAGAAAAAAAGTGCAGTTTTTGAACAGCCAAAGGGCAAAAACCGTTGGGCAGATTTGGACCGAATAAGAAACAATTTGGGCACAAAGTATTGACTTAAATTCCTTGACTGATTTAGGGTTATTCCATGCTGTAGTTTTTAAAATATTTGACAGAGACATGGGGTGCCCCTGTTCCATAAAACCTTAACATATATCAGTCTTACTGCTTTGCAGCAGAAAGACTTGTTTGCTCAATGGAAGTGATTCCCGTAATATTACTGGGTGAAGCTGCAAATGCGATAGGCCCACAGAAACACTGGCCCAAACACAACAACACTCTAATCCACCATCACCCCCACGGATGCCGACAGAGCACACAGCGGCGAACCATGACACATTCTTGCCCTTCCATCACACGCCCTCACTGACAGACAATTGTACATAACCCCCCATCCCTCCTGGCCTCTCTCCCACTGACAGACTTTCATTACAGGAAGACCATGATTAGCGAGACCAACCATTCGCATTGGATTAGGAAAAACAACATTGAATCCAAAATCCATCTATGCTTACATTATGTATACCTTGCAGCATGTCTGTGGACACAGGTCACAGACATGGCCACCCATCCATGCACCCTAGAATACAGCTATGGCTATGCTATTCCGGTCTAGCAGCACACATGGCCATCCACACTGAAACCCCTGACGTACCTCAGCACCTCTGCAATTAGTATAGAGTGACAACCTACAAAATAACTTTGGTCTAGCTGGGCACACATCGAATCTCTGGCACTAGCATTCTATCCTAAACTACCAACAGCACTCGTCCAGGTGCCTGACCTCTGGGCTGCTTAATAGAGCCTAGGCAGTCATAACATTGCAAAATGCACATATGCATCTTTAATTTAACTCTTAGCACCTCCCATTTATGGGCTGCAGTCACTGAGGGCGTTCCAACCATAAAGTGCATTGAGGCCATACACATGGGGAAGGGTGCTATATAAATGACAAATACAATACAATAAAATACAATACAACAAGTACAGTGGCCATGGACAAAGGCAATGTCTGGAGGGTCCCAAAGAAACCTATTGGTGGAACATATACAACGTCCACGGCCAAAGCACATGGCAAGTGGGCTCAGAAAAAACCTATTAGTGCAACATTCAGCCGTGGCCTCTATCCACGACTTAAGGCCATGGATAGTGGGCCTCAAATAAACCTATTGGTGAAACATGTATATTGGTCATGGTCGAAGACCATGTCTAGTTAGCCTGAAGAAACCTATTGGTACAGCATGGATAGTGTCCACAGCTGAAGACCATGGCTAATGGGCCACAAAGAAACCTACTGGTGCAACATGTGCAGTGTCCACGGCCAAAGGCCATGACTAGTGATCCCCTAAGAATCCATAGTATAACAAGGCACTTGAAAATAAGTGAAAAAAAGTTATGTAGCAGCGAGCTAAGGTGATCAGATGTAATGTGAAAAATGTACACAGCAACAAAGCCTTTGGAATTCAGTGAAACATCCTTGGTTAGGAGAGAGTTAAGGTAATCAGAATTAATACAACAAAACCCCTGAAATTCAGCAGTCACATTTTGAGCAGGTACACCTTAACTATGCACCCCCTGTTGCAAAGCATATGACCACAATGATGACATCACTGATGATATCACTGATGACACTGCTGGTGACATCACTAATTACATCATATATATGAACACATGGAGTGATGTGTGTGGCATATGTGTTGTAAAAGCATGTGCCATTAGTGTGTGTGCATAAGGGCAGGTGGCATATGAGCCTCCTGTACATATGCAAACTCACATTAAGGTGAGGTTGGACTTTTTTGTGAGTTTCTATGTTTCTCACAAATATATACTTAGTGGGAAAACTTTAGTTAAGACTGAATGGAATTTGGTGGTTGTGTGAAGTGATGTCTACCATGATGTTACACCATTTCACTCACCTATTTCCGTGATGCAATTTGATTTCGGAGCACATTTTACCACACTTCTGCGGCAAACCTACAGCAAGCCGAAGAAGAGTTCTGTCACAAAATGGGCCCTTCAGCTTAGTCCAAGCACTTCCACTACAGATGTTGTCATCTTTCCTTTATAATCTAGTTCTGAACACCTTTTTTGTTTTCCCATGTAATTTTCACTGTAATTGCTCTCATGGAGCCAGAACTAAAATTGAAATGGTGGCTTTTTAATTCTAGTATTCTCACTGCTGCAATACATCATGCAAGATATATACACATTTCTTTGACTGGGGCACGCATTTCTCCATCCAATTGTTTTAAAAACTACTGGGCAGATTTATACCAAACTAAAAGCATCTGTGAGGCTGTACCCAACTTAGAACTTCTTTCCTATCTTGTGGAAAGTCAATACAAACAGGTTTTATCTTAACTATAGGGATGCAACAGCTGCCCTCTAATCTAAATATATATTTGTCAAAGTGTGTTTGTATGTTCGGGGTTGGCTACAGTCCCATAACTGTTGGTAGGCTGACATTTTGGCCCAAGGTTGGCATACCAGTCTGGGGTGTACTGGCAATGGTGAAATCTGACCAACCCCACCCATTCACCCTCCAGATGGTGGGATTCGGCCCTGTGCTATCAGTATAGAAGATTTTGGGAGAAACTTTAAAAAAAATAGGAAGTTAGAACACAAGGTCAGCATAGCAGTCTGGGTTGTACTGACGATAGTGGAATTTGACCAAACCCACCCATTCACCCTGCACAGGGGTGGAGCAGGGTCTGGCCCTGTGCTATCAGTATAGGTGATTTTGGGAGATTGACGATTTTGAAATTTAAAAAAAATAGTATGTTATGACACAATAAATTTGTATTTGTATGTGTTTTATTTGTATAACGCATCCGAGTCTGTGGGCATCTGGGCGCATAATATAATAGAAGGGGTTACATACATTACTAATATATATAGTAGTACAGTTGCATATTTTTCAACAAGGGCATACCTATGTTATTGGAGTATGCAGCAATGGAGTTATGTGTGTGCAGCAGCTAAATTCTGGTCAGAGAGCCAATTCTTGACTTTGTGCTTGAAGGAGTAGAAGGAAGGCACAGCTCTCAGTGCAGCAGGCAGGGTGTTCAATAACTTGGCTGCCAAGACTGGGAAGCTGGCCCCACCTGCTTTTTGCAATTTAAATCTGGGTATGCGCAGCAAGTGGATTTGGGTAGATCTCAAAGGTTGTGTAGAGGTGTGAGCCAGGAAGCGGTTTGATAGGTATTCAGGTGCGCAGATAGCTTGGCACTTATGAGTCAATGTAAGTATTGTCAGTGCTATTCTTTGGTCAATAGGTAGCCAGCACAGGTTGCAACTGGTGTCAGATATATGTGATTTCCTGGGGATGTTAAGGGCAGCCCTAATGGCGTTGTTTTGAGTTACCTGTAGTTTATTGATGTTCCTGAGGCTAGTTCCAAGATAAAGAGCATTACAATAGTCAATCTTAGACATTATAAGTGTTCTAGCAAGGGTAATGCATTTATTGGTAGAAAAGAAGAGTCTACAGGCTGTTATACATTTGCAGGTATAAGCAGCTGCTGAGGCCACAGCATTAGTTTGTCTATTGAAGGATAAGGTGGAATCAAGATAGATACCCAGGGTTTCGTATCAATGGACACATTAATGGTGTTCCCATCGATACTGAATGCTTTGAAGGTTGGGTCTAATTTGTTCAGTCCAAAGCGAGAGCCTAGAATAAGTAGCTCAGTTTTTTCGTTGTTCAAACAAACCCCATGGTGGGCCATCCAAGAATGGATAATTGCATAGACCTTGTTGAGCGCGATTGAGTCAGATACATGGTCACCTGAGATAGGGATGAGTATCTGGGTATCATCTGCATAATTTGTGTAAGTGACACCCAGATAGTCAAGAATATCAAAGAGTGGCTTAGTAAATATGTTGTAGAGGGTGGGTGAAACACAAGGTCCTTGCGGTACCCCACATAGTACAGGTGATGGTTCTGCAGATGCAGTGGGTGAGAAGACCCTTATGGTTCTGTTGGCCAAGAAGGATTTAATCCATGAGGTGGCTTCGTTTGAGAAATGAGCAGCAATTTTGAGGTGGTGGCAGAGGATTTGGTGGTCCACCAAATCAAAAGCTGCTGATAAGTCAAGCAGGAGCAGTAGTGCCAGTTTGCCCTTATCTTTTAGATCCTTGATTTTCTGTTTTTAAATTGATTAGGGCGGGTTCTGTTCCGTGTCTAGGACGGAAACCCAATTGGTGTAGACCCAGGAGATTATTCCCTTCTAGATAGGCCTTTATTTGGACATATGCTGCGCGGTCCAGAATTTTCAGTAAGAAGGGCACAGTTGTGATGGGTCTGTGGTTGGCAGGGTTGTTAGGGTCAAGGGTAGGTTTTTTGATTAGAGGAATGACCAAGGCGTCTTTAAGGTTGTCAGGGACCGACCCTGATCTAAAGGAAGCATTAATGAATGAAGTAATAAAGGGAGCTAGTTCGTGTGTGGCCTCTTTAATGATTGGGGCTGGACATGCATCGCCTTGGCAGTTGGATGGTTTGATCTTTCTGATAATGTTTTCCACTTCCCAGTTGAAAAGTGGGGAGAAGTTAAAAGGTTTGAACGTGTGTACATGAGTGGTGGGGTTGTTGGTGAGGGGTTTGTAGAGGTGGTCTGTCGGAAGGCTGCATTTTTTGGTGTTGATTTTAGTTTGTAAAGTGGACATTTTCTCTAGGAGCGCTTTTTGGATGTTAGTACACCATGTGGTGTCAGTAATACAATTGTCAATCGGGGCTATTGGAGATTCAAGTTCTTTAAGGATGTTGAAGAGCTCTTTGGTGTTAGATTCAGCCTGAGAAATGCACTTATTGCATATATCTTTTTTAGCTAGGAATATAGCATCTTTGTATGCAGTTGATGCCGTATTTAGGATATTTTTGTTAGTTTCTGTAGGGTGGCCTTTCCAGTGTGCCTCTGCGTTTCTCTTGGCTTTACGTAAATCTCTTAGTTGAGTGGTAAACCATGAGTTCAAATGGGTGCCTTCAGTATGGTTTGATTGTAGGTGTCTAATAGCCTTTAGGGTCAGAGTAGGTCACAGAGGCTTTGTTGAAAAGAGGAAGGATTAGGGGGAGAAGTTTCTCCTTGGAAATGTCCTTTTTATTTCTGGTGTGGACGGGAGGTGCAGGATTAGATTAGAGACTGTGAGGATTGGATTTGATGGTGAAAGTTATTTTATGATGATCAGACCAAGTAAATGGTGTGATAAATCCAAGATTGATGGAGCAATTCAAATCGACGAGCCAATCCAAGGTTCTTCCTTTGCTATGGGTCGGTTCATGGATGTGTTGGTTGAATCCTGAGTCTTCTAGTGAATTGGCTAAATCTTGAGCTGCTAAATCCTTAGGGTCTTGATAACCTATATTGAGGTCGCCAAGTAAAATGATTTGGGAGTTAGGCTTGGTATTAGCTGTGATGAGGGCTGATATATCTTCAGCAAAGGTGGTGATTGGGCCCGGTGGCCAGTAGATGAGGTGCATTGTGGCTGTTTGATTAGGAGATATCTTCAGTTCGACTGTTAATAGCTCAGCAGAGTCAATATGCTTATTTGGGATTTGTCTTAGATTAAGAGATGTTTTAAAGATAAAGGCTACGCCTCTGTCTTTGGAGAGGGGGGAGTCTCTGTCACATCTGATGATGGCATAATTCTCGTAAAACATACACAAGGCTGTAGCAGACCCCCACATGCATGACCCGTTCAACGCCACGTGGTTCAGCTAGCACATATATATATATATATATATTTTTTTTATTGTTGTATTGTTAGTTTACAAAAAACCTTATACAACATTTCACACAGAAAAAAAGTATTCATTTCATTTAATAAAACGAAAATACAAAGATGTACAATGAAGACAATGCTAAAATGCCATACAAATGGAAAAAAGAAAAGAGTTCATCAAAAGATTTCATCAAAGTCACAAACATTATCATAAAATCTTAAAAATATCTCTCCCAGCCTTATGTTCATTGCCGTTATTCCACTGTAAAGGCATTATACATTATGTTCTTTATTTTTTACCTCCAATTCCTCCGTTATATTATTGAGCAGTGAGTTTAATGCAAGAATTAAGGAAATATTTACGCCCCACATACAACGACTCAAAAACAAGTTGGTAGATATTTCAAAATCTCCATTTAATCTATCTTTGAGATAGAGAGCTCGTTTAGACCCAAAATGGGTACATGTTAATACAAGGTGCTTAAGAGCTTCTAGCATGTCAGTCTCTCCACAGAAACGACATGTAAGGCTAATTTGGTTTGAATATATATATTACACAGCCAAGGTAGTGGCTGTGTAGTTATGGTTAAGTTACTGTTTCCATAGGAAGAGCACATTTGAATCCACACCAAACTTTGCAAAAAAGTATATGGCCCACTCTGAATTTTTTTGCAAATTTGGTGAGCATTCGTCCAGGAAGGGGCAAAGTTATAGGGGGGTCCCAAAACTTTTTTTTTCCCCATAGACTGAATGGAAAAAACTTTGCTTGCGCCTTCAGCCCAAACCGCTGGACGGATTTTCACCAAATTTGGACCAGGAGTGTCGGTTTGGTCCCGAAAGAGTGCTTTTGCTTTTGCATATCTGTGTTCGGTCCGCGGACACACTTCCCTGTTCGCTCCGCGGACAGTGTCCTGATTGGCATCAGATTTTCGGTAGCGCCTGCCATCTTGGATGTGCGGACGTCCGCTGACAGCGCAGTGAAACTTGGTTTAAAATTTGGGTGTGTTGGTGTAAGAGTGTTTGGGAGGGTGGGAGAGTATGAGGTAGGTTAAATGTTGTATTTTTTTATGTTGTCGACGCTCTTGTTGTGTTCGATTTGTCTGCGGACAACACGGCTGTTCTGAAATGTTCTAAATAAACTAAATGGGGGGTGTTCTGAGGACGCAATATGTGTCCATTTTGTTCGCAAGTGAGCTGAAACTGTTCTAAGAACCCTCGCGGTGTCCTGAAATGTTTGTAAATAAACAAAATGGGGGTGTCCAGAGGATGCTGTCCGTATTGTTCTGTGGTAAGTTGAATTTGTTCTAAGAACACTCGTGGTGTCCTGGAATGTTTGTAAATAAACAAAATGGAAGTGTCCTGAGGACGCTGTCCGTACTGTTCGATGGCAAGTTGAATGTGTTCTAAGAACAGTCGCGGTGTCCAGAAATGTCCGTAAATAAACAAATGGGGGTGTCCTGAGGATGCTGTCCGTATTGTTCGCTAGCAAGTTGAATGTGTTCTTAGAACACTTGAGGTGTCCTGAAATGTCCGCAAATAAATCTAAGAACACTCGTGGTGTCCGCTAAATGTTGGTAAATAAACAAAATGAAGCTGTTCTGAGGACACTGTCCGTATTGTTCGCTGGCAAGTTGAATGTGTTCTTAGAACACTTGCGGTGTCCTGAAATGTTTGCAAATAAACAAAATGGGGGTGTTCTGAGAACGCTGTCCGTATTGTTCGTTGTCAAGTTTAAAGTGTTCCAAGAACACTTGCGGTGTCCTGAAATGTTCGTAGGGGGTGTCCTGAAGACGCTGTCCGTATTATTCTCTGTCAAGTTGAATGTGTTCTAAGAACACTCGTGGTGTCCTGAAATTTTCATAAGTAAACAAAATGGGGGTGTCCTGAGGATGCTGTTCGTATTGTTTGATGGCAAGTTGAATGTGTTCTAAGAACACTTGCGGTGTCCTGAAATGTTTGCAAAAAAACAAAATGGGGGTGTTCTGAGGACGATGTCCGTATTGTTCGTTGTCAAGTTGAAAGTGTTCTAAGAACACTCGCGGTGTCCTGAAATGTTCGCACGGGGTGTCCTGAAGACACTGTCCGTATTGTTCGCTGGCAAGTTGAATGTGTTCTAAGAACACTCGCGGTGTCCTAACATGTTTGCAAATAAACCAAATGGGGGTGTTCTTAGGACGCTGTTTGTATTGTTCATTGTCAAGTTTAAAGTGTTCTAAGAACGCTCGCGGTGTCCTGAAATGTTCGTAGGGGGTGTCCTGAATACACTGTCCATATTGTTCTCTGGCAAGTTGAATGTGTTCTAAGAACACTCGTGGTGTCCTGAAATGTTCGTAAATAAACAAAATGGGGGTGTCCTGAGGACGCTGTCTGTATTGTTCGATGAGAAGTTGAATGTGTTCTAAGAACACTCGTGGTGTCCTGAAATGTTGTAAATGAACAAAATGGGGTTGTCCTGAGGACGCTGTCCATATTGTTCGATGGCAAGTTGAATGTGTTTTAAGAACACTCGCGGTGTCCTGAAATGTTCGCAAATAAACAAAATGGGGGTGTTCTGAGGACGCTGTTCCTATTGTTCGTTGTCAAGTTTAATGTGTTCTAAGAACACTTGCGGTGTCCTGAAATGTTCGTACGGGGTGTCCTGAAGACGGTTTCTGTATTGATGGCTGGCAAGTTGAATGTGTTCTAAGAACACTCGCGGTGTCCTAACATGTTCGCAAATAAACAAAATGAGGGTGTTCTGAGGACGCTGTTCGTGTTGTTCATTGTCAAGTTTAAAGTGTTCTAGGAACACTTGCGGTGTCCTGAAATGTTCGTAGGAGGTGTCCTGAAGACGCTATCCGTATTGTTCTCTGGCAAGTTGAATGTGTTCTAAGAACACTCGTGGTGTCCTGAAATGTTCGCAAATAAACAAAATGGGGGTGTTCTGAGGACGCTGTTCGTATTGTTCATTGTCAAGTTTAAAGTGTTCTAAGAACACTCGCAGTGTCCTGAAATGTTCGTAGGGGGTGTCCTGAAGACGCTATCCGTATTGTTCTCTGGCAAGTTGAATGTGTTCTAAGAACACTCGTGGTGTCCTGAAATGTTCGCAAATAAACAAAATGGGGGTGTTCTGAGGACGCTGTTCGTATTGTTCCTTGTCAAGTTTAAAGTGTTCCAAGAATACTTGCGGTGTCCTGAAATGTTCGTAGGGGGTGTCCTGAAGACGCTGCCCGTATTGTTCTCTGGCAAGTTGAATATGTTCTAAGAACACTCGTGGTGTCCTGAAATGTTTGTAAATAAACAAAATAGGGGTGTCCTGAGGACGCTGTCTGTATTTTTCGATCAGAAGTTGAATGTGTTCTAAGAACACTCGTGGTGTCCTGAAATGTTCGTAAATAAACAAAATGGGGGTTTCCTGAGGACGCTGTCCGTATTGTTCGATGGCAAGTTGAATGTGTCCTAAGCACACTCTCTGTGTCCTGAAATGTTCGCAAAAAAACAAAATGGGGGTGTTCTGAGGACGCTGTCCGTATTGTAAGTTGTCAAGTTGAAAGTGTTCTAAGAACACTTGCGGTGTCCTGAATTGTTCGCAGTTGAATGTGTTTTAAGAACACTCGCGGTGTCCTGAAATGTTTGCAAATAAAAAAATGGGGGTGTTCTGAAGACGCTGTCCGTATTGTTCGTTGTCAAGTTGAAAGTGTTCTAAGAACATGCATGGTGTCCTGAAATGTTTGTCCTGAAATGTTCGTATGGGGTGTCCCGAGGACGCTGTCCGTATTGTTCTCTGGCAAGTTGAATGTGTTCTAAGAACACTTGCGCTGTCCTGAAATGTTCGTAAATAAACGAAATGGGGGTGTCCTGAGGAAGGTGTCCGTATTATTCACTGGCAAGTTGAAAGTGTTCTAAGAACATTCCTTATGTCCGCGGACATTAAAAGTTTCCATAGCCCATAGTTGAAATGTTTGACTCTATGGGTGTGATATGCTGCGGTGGTTGTGGCCAGGGCGTAGAGTTTTGGGTGCATGGCCAAATGGTGGCTTATAACTTTGGGTCAATATAATATACTTACTGTTTGGTTTAGTAACTGGAGTACATGTATTTCTTGTTCATTTCTGTGATAAAAGAAAAGAGCATGTTAGTATTAGTATTTTGTAGACTTATTACCTTGTATAATCAACATTTTATTTTTACCCTCATATTTAGTAGATTATAACCAGAGTACTGTGCAATTTGCTCAGTTTCTGTGTTTGTTGCAAAAATTATTGGGTCCGTGGGAGAAAAAAAAATCCATGTTGGATTAAAAAAAAAACTTTTTCTGTTATGCTACAGTTTATTTGTTTGTTTGTTTTCAGTGTTCACTTGTTGTTTCTGGCTAATGCTGTAAACATTGGCTTGTTGCAGTTTTTTGGAGCAGTAACCTATTATTTATTTGTTTGGCTATTGTAAAATTTTGGAGCAGTTAGATACCAGTAGGCGTATTCTAACTGTCTATTTTTTGATATATTTTAATGGTATTGATTTATCTGTTTGGATATTGTTAAATGTTGGGACAGTTAGATACCAATTGGAGTATTCTGTCTATTTTTTGCTCTAATTTAGTGGTATTCATTTATCTGATTAGTTTTTCTACAATCTTTGTCAGTTAGATAGCTTTTGGAATATTCTAACAGTTTCAATTTTTTTACTACAAGTTTACTTAAGGTTTAAGTACAGTTCAGTTATCAAATTTTGGTTTTAAGAACATTAAATAAGCGTTTGTAAGATTTGCTGGTAATCTCTGCTTTAGACTAAAGGTACTATCCTTACATTCAAACCATCCACATTTCTTTTTTATATATGCAGTGTAGTGCCCTGAATTGGTTGTGGCTCCTGCGTGGTAGATTATACCTATTGTTGTGAAGGTTTTCTTACCAAGTGATATTTGACCATGTGTGAATCCAGTCAGCATGCAGTTGTTTTTGGTACCATCTGCATTGTAACGTAGAAGCATTAGTATTACGTATTTACTATGTGTTTGTATTACTAGCGTGGAGCGATTATCCGAATTGCAGGTAGTACATAATCTACCATGGTTTCCATTTTGTACAAGTTGCTGAAATGGAATGGCTTCACAATTAGGTATTGATATATATATGAAGCGTTCATTGGGAATTTGTTCTTGTGTCACATTGTTGCAGAGAGTGCATGTATGTTTCCACATGTATGAAATCTGGAAGATTTCATTTATAGGCATGTTTTTATTTTCCATTAATTGTAGTAAGTACATTAGAAATTCTTGTGGATCTTCCTGTGAGTTTATAGTGAATTTAACCATTCCAGCACAGTAGTCCAATTGTTGTCTTATTCCATAAACACTATACATGTTATCAGGATTGTTTGTTGCATTTCTGTGAAGTACTAACATTTGCAAACACAATTGGTCTGTACTGTGTAAGTAAATGTTGTCAACTATTGGTGGCAATTGAAATAGAATATTCATTGCTACATTTGCGTAGCAACTTACTCCAACTATATTTGAGACTTTAAATGGACCAGGTAGTTATGTATCTGACTGCTTTTTTTCTAGTTTGTCTTACTTCTATGACGAAGTACCTGGCTTTCTTTCCCTAATGGGTTCTTTTATGTTTGTGTGCTTGATGAAGTTTAAATTTCTTTTACTCTCTTTGGAGGATTTGCAGTGACATCCTGTTTCATTTCTGTTTGATTTAGTTTTCTTTTAGAACGTTTTACTTTTTGTGGTACAGAATATGTGTTTAGATGGGGGTGTATAATGAGCGAAGTCTATTATATTCTAAAATGCAAGGAATATCAGAGTTTACTTTACTTGCATCAAAGTTGATTAGAAATAGACCGTCAAGTGTACGTAAGCATGATAGTGCTACGTAGCTCATGCCTTCTTTAAAGACTGTGTTACCAATGTCTATCATTGCTTTGTCGAGGGTAAGACCTTGTGATTTATGAATGGTGACAGCGTATGCAAGAGTTAGAGAAAATTGTTCTCTGCGTACATACATGTCTTTGAAGAGAAGGAATCGAGCTGTTGAGCGTCCTATCCTTTTTACTTCTGAAAGTTTGTCAAAGAGAATATTGACAAACTGAATTTTGTTGTCATGTGGGTATGTTTGAAAGCCAACAACTGTACCCAGTCCTCCATTAACTAGTCCTTGGTCCACGTCAAGGTTACGTTTAAGCATTACTCTGCAATTTAAGGATAATTTTAATATCTTTTCCAAGCCTGCTGTTTTTGAGATTGATTTGTCTAAACTATTTAGTCTTGTTCTGGCTTGGTCACACATGGGTAGTGTCATACAATGTACATCTAGTTTGTCTGTGGCGCTAATTTCCATTATTGGTTGCATTTCTTTACTTAACATTATTTCATTGAATTTGAAACAGCTTGCAAGAGTTGGCATTAAGGCAATACAATTGACAATTGTGTGGGCTAATTGTTCCATAACATCTGTAGCACATGCATTATCACCATAAAGTGCATGAATGTGCCGGGTTTTCAAAATTGCTTCTGCTTCTTTAGAAAGTATACCAACTGTGATATTTTTTAAGATGTTGGAATAAGTGAGACTTGCAGATTGCCGCATGTTTTCTGTTAATTCTCTGTATTGGAAATGTTGCCAAAGGTTGACATTTCCAATGCTGCCAACAGTTTTACGGCAGAGTTTGTGTCCCAATGTTTTAAAAATAGGCTCAACTTTTACTGGTGTCAATTAAAGAAGATCTCCGAAAACAATAATGTGTTTTCCTGCAAAGAGTTCTTCATAGTTTGTTTTGAGTACTTTTGTAATCTGAGGTGAATCAAAGCCAACATTAGGTTGGACACTATGCTCACTTCATCTATTAGTAGCATTTTCATTTGTTTCAATACTCTGCGTAGTTCCATTGCAGCTTCTGTACAAAGTTTGTAATAGTCTAATTTGTTTTGGTGTTCTAATGGCAGGAGTAGTAATCGGTGTAAAGTGACACCACCTATTTTGTAGGCAGCTAAACCTTTGGGGGCACTGACAACAGCTGACAGTTAGTTGTTTGTCAATTGTTGAAGCAACTTACTGATGATTTTGATTAGGAATGTTTTGCCAGAACCAGCTTCACCACTGACGTACAATAGTATAGGTTTGTAATATTGGCAGGTGCATTCTTTGTTTTCATGTTGTACACCATGCGCAATTTCTTTTGTTACTTGTTGAAAAATGCTACATTGCTCATTGTTTAGTTTTGATTGTAGTATAGTTAAGTCTTCTTTATCTTCATACTGACCCATAGTGTTTTCTCCTTCTATCATAGCTAATTCTGCCTCATTTGTTATTAGTGGTTCTCCCAGTGGTTCTTGGCTTCCTGTTACAGAAGGTTGACTACTGTCAGGAGTGTCCTTATCTAGTTGGGCTTGGAGTTCTTCTTCGTGTTGCTGTTCAATGTGCAACATTGTTTTGTACTGTGTAAAGTTTACATCAGTTATAGTGCTTTCATTTGCTTTGAAAGCATCTTCATATGAGTCATAATTATCTAGTATTTCTTCTTCTTTTCTCTATGGTTTAAAGAGTTGTAGCAGGGACATGTAATATACTTCTTCATTTTGAGGAGTCTTTAATGACAATTTGATATGATTAATTAAATTTGGTTTGGTGAGTTTTACTAAGCTGCCTTCACAGTTTGTCACTCTGTATTTACTGTTTTTTTCATCAGGTTTTATATTATTTTTGTATGTGTAGTTTTGGGCTATGTGGTATAGACACATGGTTTCCAAAGTGGTACTCCTGTTTGGTTAGTATGTGTCCAATAAATTGTTTTTTAAAATGTCTTGGCTGTTGGGATCATGTTTGGCTATTGTTTCTACATCTTCGTATGATTTTAGAACTCTTTTTCTAGATTTAGCTGGACCAAGACTTAGCCATACTATATTTTCAGATTTACCATACAATGCAGTACCAGTTAAAGGATCAGCTGCTTCATAGGATCCACATTCTCTATGGGAGAGCATTTTTATGCCCAAGATGTATAATTTCTGAGACACTGTTTTATCTGATGACAGGTCAGTCCAGAGGTCTTGCAGCTCTGTTTTTTCTGCTTTGGTTAAGTATGCTGTGACATAGAGGGCGCTAGAGAGCCATCCAAGATGGCCGCTTCCTAAGAGAGCTCTGTAGGGCTCTAATGAATCCTGTTCCATCGCTGCTCCCGCGGTTACCAAACTAGTCCAGTTTGCCGCTGGGTGCATTGGCAACACCCCGCAGATCATTTTGAACTAACTCTCAAGTCTGGCAAGCAACCTGATCACCGGCTGCGCCTCTTTGATCCTGAGGCCTACCAGCAGGCGCCCACGCTGCGCAACGAGGCGACGTTCGACGGAAGCGAACACTGAGCCGCTCAACAGCGCGGGTAGACGTAGGCGAGACGGCGCCATAGAGACCGAGCGGTCTCCGTCCCCGCAGCGGCCCGGTGGAAGTCCTACGACGGGAGGGCCGGCAACGCCGACGGCCCGCACGGGCCCAGGTAGGAGCGCGCGGAACTGCTGGGCTGCAGGGCAGAGCGGCACCACCTCCCCCGCCACGATCGAGCCCCCTCCCGAGCACAACCCAGAAGCCGAGACGCCGCGACGTGGGCACGAACCCTCTGCCTCGCAGATCTCCAACTACCACCAGCTCAAGAAACCGGCGGCCACAGCGCTCGGGCGGCCGATCCCGGGGACACGGCCCGCTGGGACGGCGGAAGCGAAGAACGGGGACCTGATCGCGAACACAGCTTTCCTCAAGATTGCCAGTTCCAAATCCTCTGAGTCTACGGCCACACTCCATCCACCCGGCGGCGTTCAGTCTCCTTGACCCCGAGGCGCCCATCCTTGCCCTACCCGAGCAAAACGCCAATCACAAACATCTACACAAGCCATCATGGGGAAAATGGACAAAACCCAAAAGAAACTGCACTTCGAACCTAACTCGCAGCATAGACCCACGACCAGCAGTGGACCTGAATCCCCTGTACAAGAGGCAGCATTATCGGAGGTACAGACACCTCATCAGGACATCAGAGAGATCCTGATGGAGCTGAAGGCAGGTATCAACAGCCTAGGGTGCAAGCTAGACACCTTGTCGACCAAAGTGGACCAGTTACAACACAGACTCGACAAACATGCGGACAGGCTCGACAGCGTGGAGCAGCGGGTATCCGACCTGGACGGCGGGTCGGCGGCATTGACCTCCCGAGTCTCACTACTTGAAACACAGATGAAGACTGCGATTGCCAAAAATGAAGACTTGGAGGGTGTTCTCGTAGAAACAACATCAGAATTATAGGAGTGAAAGAACGACAACTCCCGGGCAAAATGGAAGACTTTGTGGAACAAATGTGCGTCACGCTCTTTGGCAAAGAGTCACTGTCCCAGCTGTTCGTTGTAGAAAGAGCACACAGAATCCTGAATGCTAGACCAATACCAGGCGCACACCCAAGACCAATAATTGCCAGACTGCTAAATTATAAGGATCGCGATGCGATACTACATGCGGCCAGAACTAAGGGGGAACTACAGTATGATGGAGACCCGATCCAATTCTTCCCCGACTTTTCCCAAGCAGTACAGCTACAGAGAAGATCCTACACGTCTGTCAAGCGCCGCCTGCAGGACAATCAAATTGTATACTCCATGCTATACCCAGCGAAACTTCGCATTCAGCACGCAGGGAAAACACAATTCTTTAATTCCCCAGAGGAGGCCAGTGACTTTCTGGACCGGGCCGGATGTAGACCCAGCGGAAACAACCCGAGGCCCAGGCGCGAAGACCGGGCGAGACGTAACCTCCCACCATAAAACACCTCGAACAAGGGAGGCCGGAACCAACGTGTCTCACCCTCCGGGCAAGATGGCGACCGCGGGAACGAACTCATGTCGCCAAAGGAAGCCCGGCATCTTCTTGGTAGGCTACTAACGCCCCCAGCACAGCAATGTTTGCAGTTAAGTTTTCAAGGGAGGGAACTATGTGGGCCAGTTGGGGGTTGCCCATGCAAGGGAGGATCTTTGGTTCGACACGAGCACCCTGCTCGCCCCGCTCTAACTTCACATCGCCAGCGAAGCGCGGCCCCGAGGGCCAAAATCTCGAACTCCTGTCCAGCTCCAGTGGCCCCAGCCACCCGTCGCACCGCCACATCCCATCGAGAAGGAAACTCGCCTGGCCCCCCAAATGACAACACCAATGCTTAGAATAGCCACCTGGAACATACGAGGTGGCAACCAACCGGCGAAGAACAGAAGAATCTTCCAATATTTACGCAGACATAACGTCAATATCGTTATGCTCCAGGAAACACATCTCCTGCCCGCAGCAGAATCGCAATGGGCCAAAGCCTGGGGCTGCCATAGATACTTCTCATTGTATTCATCCTTTGCCAGAGGGGTCGCCATCTTAATTGATAGGAGGTCAAACTTCAGTTTCATTGAGACCCAGAAAGATTCCGAGGGTAGAGCCCTGTTAGTAAGGGGAATAGTTGCCGGGAGAGAAATCGTGCTGGTAAATTCATACGGCCCAAATACGGACAGCCACGACAACTTCAACTGGGTGATGTCCCAACTCGGGAAGATTAACGCTGAAACCATCATCTGGGGGGCGGATCTCAACACACCTATGGACCCAGCGCTAGACAAATCCCATAATACAACCAGAAACCCGTCCAAGGCAAGCACCCAAGTCCGCGAGATATGCCGATCATTCGGCTTGATCGACACATGGCGACTCCATAATCAAGATGCAAGAGACTACACGTTCCACTCATCAGTTCATAACACCAGCTCCCGAATTGATTACATCATGGCGTCCTCTCACTGCCCATTTTCATGGGGAACGAGCCAAATCTGGCCGCGTACATACTCAGATCACTCGATGGTAACACTGGATGTCTCGTTTACAGGGGCGACAGTCCCGGGCCTACACTGGAGGTTCAAGCCTGGGTCGTTGTCGGACACTATTTTTGCGGAAGAACTCAGGCAAGAAATTGCGTCGTTTATAGAGATAAACCAGGGCACAGTGAACTCGGCCGGCACCTTCTGGGAGGCGCTGAAATGCTTTGTGCGAGGAATCTGTCTCGCCAAAGAGAACGGTATGCTGAAGTCGATCCGTAGAGAGCTGTCGGACAGTGAGCGTCGACTCAAGGAGCTGGAACTCAGTGCCACCCCTATTCAGAACCCCCGGGTTCAAGCAGAGCTGAAGAAGGAACTTCAAAAATTCAGAGAGACAGCCGAAAGAGAACTGAAATTCCTGAGTCGCAAACACCAAACCCGACAATACGGAGAGGGCCAGAAACCGGGAGCACTGCTTGCTCGCCTCTTATCGATAGACAGAACCCCAACCCGCGTAGACTGCATCAAAAACACACACGGTCAGAGGGTTTACTCTGAAAAGGACATCGCCACGACTTTCCGTGACTTTTATCAAGATCTGTACAGTTCCAGGGGCGGATCAGACCCCGGCTCCATGCAGGAGTACCTGGACGATACTGAACTGTACTGGGTGGACCCAGCCCTGCGGGAACCTTTGAATGCCCCGATAACCGCAGAGGAAATTGTAGAGGCGATAAAATCCCTCCCGAATTCTAAAGCACCAGGTCCCGACGGTCTTACGGGGGAGTTTTACAAGGCACATGCAGTCACCCTCGCCCCCATTCTGTTAAGTGTTTATGAGGAATCGATCGAGAGAGGTTGCCTCCCCCCCACACTCCGCGAGGCTAACATAATAGTGCTACATAAAGACGGCAAACCAATCGATGAGTGTGCATCATACAGGCCAATTTCACTAATTAATCTCGACAATAAGATTCTTGCAAAAATTTTAGCCTCTAGACTCCTACCCCTCATGCCAGCCCTAGTAATAGGAGACCAGGCCGGATTCATCCCGGGCCGCAGCACCACATACGGAATCAGACGCCTGTTCGGTGTCATTGAGGCCTTAGATCCGACCCAGCAGGCGATAGCAGTATTTTTGGATGCCGAGAAAGCGTTTGACTCGGTGGAATGGCCATTTATGCTAGCGACACTGAGGCAGATGGGCTTCGGCAAGTTTTTCATCAGGCTGGTATCCCTACTGTACAACGACCCCCGGTCATATGTCATAATGGGTAACTCTAGGTCCCCCAGCCTAACGCTGGATCGTGGTACGAGACAGGGGTGTCCACTCTCCGCCCTGATTTTTGCACTAATTATGGAACCCCTGGCATCGAGACTGCGGGAATTCCAAATACATAGAGGTCTTAAACTGGGCCCCCATAAACTAATCGTCTCCCTTTACGCTGACGATGTCGCATTATTCATTAGGGATCCCAGGGAGAACCTGAACCCGATAATGAGGGAAGTTATACAATTTGGACATATATCCGGGCTGAAAATTAATCACTCCAAGTCAGTGATACTCCCGCTGACCCCCAACACAGTGGAATTCATTGACGACTATGGCTTCAAATGGGAAAATAGGGGGGTACGCTACTTGGGTATATACATGTCGCGGAATCACCACGAGATTTACAAAGATAACTACTTATCCACGCTCAGCTCCGTCCAAGACAGGGTACAGAGGTGGAAGACTCTACCGTTGACGCTCTGGGGCAGGGTCTCGTTGACTAAAATGGTTATCCTGCCCAAGCTATTATATCTGTTCGTGAATATCCCACTGCTGCACCCCAAATCCTTCCTATTGAAAGTGAAGTCCACGGTGCTAGACCTTCTATGGGCAGGGAAACCCGCACGAGTAGCATACAATACCCTGGTACTACCAACATCGCAGGGCGGCCTAGCGCTCCCGGACATTGAAAAGTACTACTGGGCGGCACAGGCACACTTTCTGAGCTATTGGTACATGACCCACTTCATTCGTCCACACGTACAGGTGGAACGCGCACTGGCGTCACCTGACTTGCTCAGCGCCGTAGTGATTAGCCAAATCCCGGTCCCGTATAACACATTGAACACGGTCCTGGCAACATACACGATTTGGAAAAAGATGGCCGCCAGGTACGGTGTGAGTATTAGATATTCTCCCCTGCTGCCGGTCAGGTTCATCCCGGGCATCCCACTCACGAATGAAAAAGTATTTTTAACGTGGGCCGACAAAATCAACGTCCATTCCTTTGGCGATATTTTTCCAGACGGTACCTTTCTTACCCCACAAATGGCCAAAGATAGAGGAGGCAATACTTCACTAGACACCTTCATATATTTTAGATTACGCCACACACTACAAAAATTGTTTCCCTCGTTCCCCCAGCAACCACCCACATGGGATCTGTTACATAACACTATTCGGGCGGAGGGAGAGGGGAGGTTGATCTCACTGCTATATAAATCCCTAGTGGTGGACACCATGTCACCCAACGTTAAAACAAGACAAAAATGGGAATCCGCCCTTCAGGAATCGATAAGCGATGAGGACTGGGCATACATACTGCGTCAAACTCAGAAGGTCGCAGTGAACACACGCTTCAAATTAATACATTTTAACTTTGTCCACCAAACATATTACACCCCTGTTAAAAAGAACCGACATCACCCGGAGGCCCCAACTCAGTGCGAACGCTGTTCAGCAAGACGAGCCGATTTCTTTCACCTAGCCTGGGATTGCCCGGGTGTTCGGCGCCTCTGGGTTTCGACGTTACAAATGATTGCTGACATAATTGGCGAACAGATAGCCCCGCAACCATTAGCACCTCTGCTCGGCCTCACCAAATACTTGCAACCGGCGTCACGCAAGTTGGCAGCTCTCCTGTTGACACTGGCCCGGAGGCGAGTCGCCATGGCCTGGAGCAGGGGGCCCCTACCCAGGTTCGAAGAGTGGAAAAGGGACGTAACGTTCTGTCAAGAAATAGAGAGTGACTTCATCAGAACCCTCCCGCTACATACGCGCCCTCCTGACATCTGGGGGCCTTACATCACATATCTGCTGAACTGTACAGTCCCGTCTGACCCGGAAGAATCCTAAACTCGGTGCAGGCTACTGGGGCGGGAGTGGAGCCACTATGCACTTTTTTTGTACTCGGTGCCATTCGGCATCAAACAAGGAACATTTTGAGGCCTGGAGATGCGGACACTGGGGCGGGGGGAGGGGAATTGTGGTCGAACCTGTTTAGGGGTAATGTTGAGTTCCTTTCTGTTCTTTCTTCCTCCTCTCCCCACCCCCTCTTCAGCTGACTTAATCCCTTTCCTACCTTGACTTGTTGTTATGTAGGTACGCCTGAATGGCACACCTGTAATTAGAAGTTATGAAAATCTCACAAAATAAAGTTTTTAAAAAAAGTATGCTGTGACATATCGTGCAACTGCAGTAAAATTGTCTGCAATGTACTGCACATCTATGTTTGCATTCCATAAGTGGGCAATGATTGCATTGTAATCATTGATATATTTTTCTTCTTCTTATTTTTTTATGTAATATGTATTTTTAGGTGACTTACCTTTAACACTATGTCTAACTGAAGACATGAGGTTGTTCACTTGACCAGTATTTGTAACTGGTCCAGGGAAACCAAATCGGCATTTGGTGTAGTATTTCTCTTTGTTTTTGTATTTGCGACGACAATATTTGCCACATTTGTGACTTTGAAATTGTAAAATTTGTGCATGAAGATCACTATTTGTGGATTCTAATGGAATTTCACAAGTGACGTATTTTTCAATAAACTGTAAAACAGCGGCATCACTGTCTTGACCAAATTTAGGAGCATCTTTAATCCAACAAAAGCATGTGGATATGTGGTGCTCCTCTGGCTTGGTATTCTTTTCTCCAAAAGAAGTGTTGCACTTCTCCAAGTGGAGGAACAGTTTTATTACAAATAAAATGTAGCATAGCAATGAAGCGATGGTGAAAATATCTTGAAACATTAACAAAATCCAGTGAACAAAGTTCTCCAGGTGTTAGTATATCTATGTTTGTTTTGTTTTTGTTTGATATGCGTAGGAAATCATGTAAATCTTCCCATGCATATTCTGCACAACTTAATGTAACAAACCAAGTGGGTGGGCCACGGTTTCTGATCATACAACGTACATCTCCATGACGTTGAAACCAGTACTCTTTAGTACCACACATATTTGCTAATAGATTTGTAATATTTGATTGTAAAACCTCATCTTTTTGTTGAAATTTTTGTAATAATTGTGTAGCTGTCATATTTGAAAGTGCGATCCTGATTTTTAATATGTGTGCAACTCCGTAACATAAAGTTGCTAGTTCACTTTCAAAGAGTAGGTGGAATATGTATTCCACATTTTGTCTAAATCTGGAATCTTCAGAATACATCCGTAATGAGCGGTATTCTGATGCTGATATTTGAATAGGTCTATCATTGTACCTTCCTCCTTTGCCAGTAGGAAAGAGTAGAGGAAAAGCACGTGCTTCTATACTTTTTTCCCATATGCTGATTGGTGATCCTTTTGTTTGACGCATTTGGTACGTTTCCAGTGCATCTTCTATGGTGTCATTAGAGTGCAATGGATGAATTGTATAATGGTCTAAAGTGTTTGATATTGTAGCAGGATCTAGGAGCTCAAATTGACCAGCTTCTTGTGTCTCTTGAATTATTTCAGTTATATCCTTCAAGTTTTCTTCAATATTAATGTCTTTGTAATATTCATTATTCTCTTTAAGATATTGCAAGGCTTCTCTAACTTTATGTAAATCTACCAGCTGTTGCCAAATTATTTTGTCTTTTGTAGGTACTCCATTTACCAAGATAATTATAGATTGTTGCATTGGACGTTGCACTCCTAGAGTGTGCACATTTTCTTTTAGATCTAGTGGTAAATACACTACTTTTCCATGAATACCTTTCACTAATTCAGAGGGAGGTAATTTTGCAGTTTTTGGTTGAAGGCGTATTATTGATTGAAATGGGTGCACTGTTTGAATTATGATGCTCTCATATAAATTAAGTTGTTGAAGGGGTTTTGGTAGTGGATATAATTCCAAATTATTTGTGATAGCACATGAAGGAGTTTGGTTGTTGTCAAGTTTTGTAGTGCAGTAACTGCAAAGTATTAGGGGTCAGTTATTTCGTTTTTGTTTTCTGCTATAAGGTAGAGAGCTAATTCAAACCATTTAGAATCTTCATTGTCTTCTATTTTGTATGATGGGTCTACAGTTTTTGTGTTACTTTTATAAAAAGTTCTGCGGCAACATACACACACATGGTTTGGTACTTCAGCTGATGTACTTTTAAATTTTAGTATTTCTTTTTTGTATGGGTGTAGTAAAAGGTTGCCATGTGTAAAATTGTTACTAATTTGGTTTACAGCTATTTCATTCTGTTACTTGCTCCCACTTCTAAAATATTTTTTCTGGATATAGTCGATTTCTTGTAATAGGTCTTTTGCTGTACCAGGTAGAAGAATGTTATTTAAATTGGCTAGTGCTAAAGCAGGACTTTTAGCATAGTACATTTCAGAAACTAGATTTCTTATGTTGAATGATGTGTTGATATCCTTTTTATATTATGGAAGGTGGTTTTGCAAGTAGGTCCTGTAATGCAGGCCAATTAATGTCCTTGTAGTCCTGTGTACTTGCGTACTGGAAAGGTATCCATATTTTGCAGTAGTTTAATTTTGATTTTGTCTTTGCTTTTCACATATTGATTGAGGAATTAGCGTAAAGACCTGAAATTTGTTTTGGGAATGTTACACATTGATGGGCATATTTTTGTAAGGAGTACTTCTTGTTCCATTATGGCATTATTAACTCTTTGAGAACCCCGACCACTGCTATGTATGCCAATTGTATTTGTTTGCTTTTGTTTGTATGCTTCTTCATTAAAGTATGGTTCTGTGCTCGTAGTGTGACTCCATTCACCTCCGCAGATACTTAAGAAGTTCTTTCTGTTGACATTTCGTTTATTGAGAAGTCTTTTTTGCAATTTAGTTCTTAGTTTTGTTAGTGGTTTCATTTTGTTTAACACTAAAATAAATAACTTTCTTTTGAGAAGAATTTCACTGTCTATCAACGCTTCTAAGATTAATTTCCTACGATAGGTTTTAAGCGTTGAACCTGGTTTCTCTCCTGTTTTTATAATATTTTGAAGGACTTTGTGACGGAACATCTTGGCTAAAATACTTTTCTTGGTTTGCTTACTTTGCACTATATCAAGATTTAAAGAAGCAGTTTTATCTGTAGTGAGAGCTGATTTTCTGTTAATTGTTTTTTGGTTTGTTTTACATTTTGATGGAGGAGGCAAAGTTTTTGAAGGACTTTGTGACGGAACATCTTGGCTAAAATACTTTTCTTGGTATGCTTACTTTGCATTATATTAAGATTTAAAGAAGCAGTTTTATCTGTAGTGATAGCTGATTTTCTGTTAATTGTTTTTTGGTTTGTTTTACATTTTGATGGAGGAGGCAAAGTTTTTGTACTTGAAACTTCTTTTGTTTCACTAAATGACTGTATAAGCTGTTTTGTTTCAACTTATTTTACAAATTCTGCTACAGATGGATGCTTATGTTGGACACTACTTCTGCATTGCTTTCTACAGACTTGATTTTTGGTAGGCCTTCTTTAGGGTCGGTTGAAAAAAATAAAGAAGGTATGGGTTGGGGTGTTCTGCACGGTATGTGTGCTGTGTGCATGAGTGTTTGAGTAAGATGATAAAGATGTATGTAATGGTGTGTGATTGTGCATTGGGCAACTACAACTAGTAGGGATGGGTATTCTTGAATTAATGTGTTACTAAACTGGGGTTCAGATGACAGTAAGCTAGTGGTGTGGAGAAGTATAAATGGTAAATCTAATGCTATACAATTAAAACAGTTGTTTGTTCTATAACATCTAAATTCTAGCGGCTGCGTTGGGTAATTTGTGTGTCGAATAATAGGAATTTGTGGGCCATTCTGGTTGTAAATCGCTGTTTAAGACATGGGGATTTTTTGACAGAATGGTGCAGAATCTCTATTTTTAGGCAGATAAATAGCATGAATTAACCTTGCAGTGTGTTTGAGTAATAATACAAATATTATGGTGGTATTCTACTTACTTTTTTTCTAAAATGAGCAGGTTACTTCTTAGTTGTTCTTTGTACTTCAAATTCGGTTGCTTCTTTTCAGGAGAATGGTCTTCACTGCAATTGTACAAGAAACAAATTAGTAATGTTGTTTGTATATAGCACTGTTTTTAATTTAGACATTGATTTTTTTAATTGAAATCCTCAGCACCTTCCTCAAAACCATTAAAACTATCTTATTCACATAAGATACGTCGCACCAGTTGAATACATATCATATGTTCTTAATGAATAAAATGAATAAATTGTATTGCAATGAATAACTGTAGCAAACAACATATCTTTAGTATGCCTTGTGAAATTCATAATGTACTACTGAATACCACTATTCCTGTAACTAAGCTCTTCCAAGTAATAGTGCCTCAATGTCATGGGCTGCTTGTCCTATGTAACCGTAAGTAATTAAATAAAAAAAATGATGTCATTGTACAAGTATTATTGTTTGAGATTTGAACATAGAGTGTGCATGCAATTTTGTTTGACTATATGTAGTCTGTATATTTTATTTCAAAAATGTTAGTTCAACATGATTTGAGTGTGTGTGTGTATAAAGAAATTAAATAGTATAAAGGTTTGTAAGTGACAGTTGATTTTAGGAGATTGAAAAAAGACAGTAGATTCATTTTACAGATTATACAAACTAAAAGTCAGTTAGAAAATGTGTTCATGTACTGTACAGATAAAATGCATACCTGTAGTTTGTGTTCATGCATATGGATATGCATGGAGCTGCAAGGAGAAATCTTGGAAACTTGTACAGTATTTCTTGTAGATGGTGCTTGCCAATGATATGACACTTGTACTCAGAGAGATTCACAGTACATTTGCAGTGCTGATCTATGATGATGCAGTTAGATGTAGAGGTCTTGGATGTGATTGGTGGATGGTCATGTGACTTCTTAGCTACATCTAATGAGGGAATTTCACAGAGAGTGTAGTGGAAATGGTAGAAGGGCTGTCCATGTTATGATATGTCCGCGGACATGGCGGTAGTTCGCGGACATCGGGTGTTACATCTGGGGATTTTTGGGCTGGGAAGCCATGCAAATGAGAATGAGCACAGAAAGGGATTGGTCAGGAAAAGTTTAGTGGGTGTGTTGTGCCAGGAGAGAGTTTCCAAGATACTCTTTTTGCTGAGAGAAGAACAGATAGCTGTGGCTGTGTGTTTCAGAAAACAGATTGTTTGGATTTTGAGAGACTCGTGGATACATTAGTTGAAGGTGCATGCAGAAACCTGTGGAGTAGCTGTAGATCTTGGATTCCCACATGTGGAAGTACACTGGCATGGAGTACGTGGAATGAAGTGGTAATTTTTTCACGGATTGCACAGAGAAAAATGTGGCTTTGTTCTTCTTCATTTGGTCCACAAATGGAGAAAGCAAGGTGCAATGTCAATAAGGCTGTTTGTGCCTTTCTAAGAGATTTTGGCATGTCCTCTTTTCACAATGAAATATTATGTTTCGTAGTACATACATTTTTCGCAGAGATGGAGTACATCTAACTTATGCTGGCAATCAGATTTTTCTAAGGAACATACAAAATGCATTGCGACCTTTTTTAGAATTACAGCATCCATTTTGAAGTAGGTGTTGAGCATTTATAATTTTTCAAACACAAACACCACTCAAAGGCTCTTTTCAGAGCCACCACTTCCTCCCAGAGAAAATTGCAATGGTTATTATAGGGCAGCACCCCAAAATTTTAGATGTCCGCGGACTGTCCGCTGACTTCTAAAAAATACAAAGGGTCCTATTTCATTTATTTTCACTTCTATTTTCTAACTGTGAAAGGCGGCTCTGAAAAGAGCCTTATTCTTTTTTGATTTTTGTTGTGTTATATTTTTTTTGTTTTTTTATACACGACACACTAGGAGAGGAGGGGAAAGGAGGGTAAGGGGGGACACCAACCACAGTGATAATTAAGGGCGAGCTGAGAGAGGAAGATGTAGAGTGGGTTTTATTTGGGTAGTGAGCAGGTCTTCTCGTGCTCTGAGATGATAGTCTCAAAAGCACTGTGAAGTCACTCCCCCTGCAGAGTACTGCGTCGCTGTAAATACACACAACTGTTACCCTTGAAAGGTAAGGGTCATCAGCATTGTGTATGGCCTGTGAGGCAGCTTGAGGAAGATGCTGTCCCACAGAAGTGTTCCTTGGGATCAGAAATGGAGGATGAAGTAGAGGAAATCAACCTACTACGCTCCTCGCAAAGTACAACCTTGTGAACGGCCCCAATGTGGAATGACTTGAGGTGTCGCTTCATGGTAGTGGTCCCAAAGCTATACGAACCATGCCTCCCGCGACTGAGTACCATTTTGCACTCATTGCAGGTGACTCAGTTCGCACAAGCCTTAGGACCATTCCCATGAATGGTAAATAGCCGCCACACGCAAGACTCACACCGAGTGCAGGTAGTAGGGATTTCTACTACCTAATTCTCGTCATCCTCTTCTTCCTCTTCTGCATCCTCACTCCTGTTCCCCTCTTCAGGCCCTTGGGGAGGTGGTAGTGGTGGAGGGGGTGGGGGTGGTGCTGAAGCAGGTGCAGCACCAGGTGGCAGTAGTGCAGCCATGGATCCCATCTCAATAATGGTATAATCTGCAAGTTTCAGGAAAAATAGCTGTGCTCTGAAGAATAGCCAGAAACACAATGAGAATAAGCTCTAGGGCATGGTCTTTTATAGGGGTGCTTGATGCGGTTCGCGGACATGCGCACTGTCCGCGGACAGATCGAACACAACAAAAGGTTAAAAAAGTTTCAAAAAGTATGTAGAAACTCAGGATTAGTATGTGGGACTTTTTCATTGAGAAATATTGTAGATTACTTGAAAATGTACTTTTAAATTGTTCGGGGACACGAACAGTGTCCGCATTCAGAACACGCGATCAGAGTGGGCGCGGTCAGATGATCGCTTCGCGAATATGTCCGCAAAGGAAGTGGCTGTCCACAGGACACCAAATGCACAGACATTGGTTTGCGCATGTGCGTTGATGTTCTACGGACACTGTTCGGGTACTGAAGTAATTAAAAGTGTGTCACACATCAAACGAACAGTTACGGACAGCCGTTTGTTCTTAGAACAGTTTCAACTTGCTAGCGAACAGTACGGGCAGGTATACTGTTCTTCAGGACACCTCCATTTATTTAGGAACATTTCAGGACACCGCTTGTGTTCTTAGAACAGTTTCAACTTGCTAGCGAACATTATGGACAGGTATAGTGTTCTTCAGAACACCTCCATTTTTGTTTACTTACAAACATTTCAGGACATTGCGTTTGTTCTTAGAACAGTTTCAACTTGGTAGCGAACAGTACAGACAGGTAAAGTGTTCTTCAGGACACCTCCATTTTTGTTTATTTACGCACATTTCAGGACACTGCGTGTGTTCTTAGAACAGTTTCAACTTGGTAGCGAACAGTACGGACAGGTGTAGTGTTCTTCAGGACACCTCCATTTTTGTTTATTTACGAACATTTTAGGACACCACTTGTGTTCTTAGAACAGTTTCAACTTGCTAGAGAACACTACGGACAGGTATAGTGTTCTTCAGGACACTTCCATTTTCGTTTCTTTACGAACATTTCAGATCACCCCTTGTGTTCTTAGAACAGTTTCAACTTGCTAGCGAACAGTACGGACAGGTATAGTGTTGTTCAGGACACCTCCATTTTCGTTTCTTTACGAACATTTCAGGACACCGCATGCGATCTAGAACAGTTTCAACTTGCTAGCGGACAGTACGGACAGGTATACTTTATTTAACATACATTAACAATTTATGACAGAGACGGTGAGGCAGAAACGGAAACAAAAAAAGGAGAATTAGGCGTTTCAACATGATTGGTATCAGGTCAAGAAGGGATGGAAGTCTCATCAAAACGTTTTTGGGTTATGGAAAGGGTTTGGGGATAATTGACTGGGTTATGGTGAGGGGGACAAGTACATGTGGGACAATGGTATGAGGTTTTTGTTTAAAATGATCTTCAACAAAAGTTTTCAAATTATTAAAATTGGTCAACAATAAATCCATTTTTTCTTTTATGCTGTCAACATAACAGTTTCTTCAAAGGTATTTTCTATTTTGGTATGCTCTGTACAAAAAAAATATATATATGTTAAATGTAAATAAAATAATAATTATTAAATGGTTTATATTGTAAAGTGTCTACCATTAGTTTCACTATCTTCTGACATTTCCTCATGCGGGAAATGCTCCTCTAGCCATTCCAGAGTACAAACATTTCTGTGAGAAAAAAAAGATAATATATTTTTTTTTATCTAATACAGAAAGTTTATAAATATATGAGTGAAATGAAGTACACTTACTATTTCGGGTAAGATATGTTCTGAGTACTCTGTAGGTCTGGTCTTGCTCTTAGTTGTGGAGTGTCTGTGAGGTAATTATGTTGGAAGACTATTTATCTTCTTTTGGTATATTCCATTTTAGAACATATTGTATTTAAATGAATGGTTAGTGTGTTACATATATGGGTTACACTTCTTATGTATTACTACATATAATGTGTATGTGTGCTGCTTTGTGAATTTGTAAAAAATGTTCCTATGTTATGATATAACAATTAAACATACCCCCCAGAGTTTTAGGTAGTGGTACTGTTGTCCGAACATGTCCGCAGACATTAAAAGAGTTCACAGACATCAAATTCAGTAGAAGGGGTTCAGTATGTTCCATATTACATGTACATAAAGTCAAAGTTATTATTGTTAAGTTGTGCTACTAAACACCTATGAAATTCAGTGAAAAAACTTTGTTAAAGGGACGTTATGGTTAAGTTGCGCTACTGAAATCCTATGAAATTCAGTGAAAAAAACTTTGTTAAAGGGACGTTATGGTTAAGTTGTGCTACTAAAAACCTATGAAATTCAGTGAAAAAACTTTGTTAAAGGGACGTTATGGTTCCAAGTAAAACCGAAAAACCCCTGAAATTCGCCAGTTATGGTAAGCTAAGCAACCATAACTCGCGCCACCACCGTGCAATGCTAAGACTAACACACACGACATCAAAGATGACATCACAAATGTCATTGATGACATCACTGATGACATCACATGTCTGGCTTACTCTTTTTTCCTTTACTGACATATCTAGGCCACATGGTTTTCTTCAGTAAGAGTCAGAAACTTAAAATTTTATTTTATTTGTACATCCTTCAAGTAGGTTTTTACAGTAATTCCCTTAGAGTCCAGTCACATCATATGAAACATATACATAGGGGAAGACACAAGCTTGAAAGACAGCAATCCTTTCTGTGCATAACAATAATCTATAGAGTTATCAGCACTTTCCGATAGTTATGTTGTTTTTTCATGGCTGTACTTTCCCTGTATATGCTCATATTTGTATACATTGTACTCACACTACTTTCCTTAGGGTCCAATCACATCATGTGATACATATACATAGGGTAAATAGCAGCTTTGAAACAGAGCAATCATTTATTTGCATGAAAATAATCAGTTAGGTTATAAATTGTTGCTGCTACTACTTCTGCTTTTTTGCTAACTTCACTTTCCCTGTATATACCCATATTTGTTTGTGTTCTTGTCTCTTTGTGTTTTGTTTGTAGTAAAGCAAGTATGTAATACATGGGTTTTATTAGGTACTTATTGCATATTTCACAGTACACACATTTCTATTAAGAAAACAATTATCATTTCATTATTCAACATATCAACGTTACAAATATTATACCTTCATCTTGTACGCTGCACACAATGCTATGTTTCTGCATGAGTAGCTTAGTATACTAGATAGAACCCCATAATAGAATGCTATTTATATCAATGCATCGTTCAATGCACTAATTAGGGTATGATATTTATTGCAATGATCCTTGACACTTTTTTCGCAACATTATAATAAGAATCCCTTGTACACATATTTTATGAAAAGTACATACACATGTGATGTCATCAGTGATGTCACCAATGACATTTGTGATGTCATCTTTGATGTTGTGGGTGTTAGTCTTAGCAGTTCACGGTGGTGGCGCGAGTTATGGTTGCTTAGCTTACCATAACTGACGAATTTCAGGGGTTTTTCGGTTTTACTTGGAACCATAACATCCCTTTAACAAAGTTTTTTCACTGAATTTCATAGGTTTGTAGTAGCACAACTTAACCATAACGTCCCTTTAACAACGTTTTTATATATATATTCTGTGAAAAAACTTTTGTTAAAGGGACGTTATGGTTGCAAGGTAAAATCAGAAAACCAAAGAAATTCACCAGTTATGTTGAACTATGCAACCATAACTCACGCCACTGCCATGCACTGCTAGGACTAACAACCAGGACATCAACGATGACATCACAAATGACATGATCAATTACATCACTGACGACATCACATATCCAGGCATTTGTTTTTGTTTAGTAACAGTACACATTTTAAGCAGAGGACTTGATCTGATCATATTGTATTGAAAACACAATACATATACTGTAAAGGTGCTGTATATGTAGACCTTAAACTTCTGCTATGTTCATTAGGTACTTTCCTTATGGTTGGGCCAGAATGCATGGTGCACGAACATAGGAAAAACAAGCACGCCCCAGACAGAAAATACAATTTTTAGTTTGGGCTATTAGGTGTTGCTTCCCCATTGGGCCCACTGGGCCAAATAGGGCATTTACAGTGCAAATACTGAAGGCTAATACAGCCGGCAGTAATTGCGCTGAAAACAGGGGGCTAAGGGCCTCATCACGAGTTTGGCGGTATCCCGACTCGGATACCGCCCAACTTTATTTGGTTACTCCCCAACCAATCCGGCGGTATTACCACCGGAACACGGGTTGGCGGTAAACGTTATTCCCCATTCCCCATTTCTGCTGCAATTACTGGCAGCGGTATTTTCGCATGTAATTGCACCAGAAATCTGCATTTTTCCAGGTAAGGGTAAACAGGCCATACTTGTGATTTGGCAGACCCTTTAAAGTGGCAGTAACCTGTTACCACCGCATTTAAGGGCTACTGTCCAATTCATGATGAGGCCCTAAATGGGGTTTTCACCTCCAGAAAAAACTGGAGGTAAAACAGCCCATTTAGCGCCCGCAACTTGTGATAGGGCCAGCTATTAAATTGCAGCGGTAATACCATTACCATCGCATTTAAGGGCTACAGCCCAACCCGTGATGAGGCCCACAGTGTTTGGATGGAGAAACGACAGCACGCTCATGAGCCATCTCAAGATCTGCAACATCAGAGTCAGCGCTTTCTCATCCTCCCACAGACGATGCAACACCTGCAAGGAGACAGGCCGACCGATTACAGGAAAGAGTAAAACCAACCACCTACCTGCAGTACAAGGTTTTCAGAGAATATACAAAGACCCTTACTCTATCGTGTGTGTGTGTGTGTGTGTGTGTGTGTGTTTTTATTTACCCATGGAGGTGCAATTTCATAGAGGAGAAATATCATTTGCATATCAGTCTTTGTCCCACCCTCTTGGACAGTCCAGCACCGAAATGCTAGGCAATTCTCCTCTGAACAACAGCAACCCCACACATGTGTTTCAACCTAAATTACCCAGGGTAATCTAGACGTGGACCCCTTGGTCACTGTGCTTAAAGGGGCACAGCTTCACCTCACTGATGAGACTGGAGTAGGACAAAACAAGTGTCTAGAATTGCTGTTGGTACTCTTGTTCAGAGGAGAATTGCCTAGCATTTTGGTGCTGGACTGCCCTTGTGGGTGGGACAAAGACTGATATGCAAATGCATATTTCTCCTCTGTGAAAGCTACAGTGACCTAAAACGTGGTTGTAGACCCTCCCGAGTGGGCATCTTCCAGTAGAACAGGTTATTTGACCTTGTTTGTTCTCAATAGAGGGACTCCCAGCCTTTCAGTGCATTTTTAAGAACTTTGGGTTTCACCCGGAGTTACCCAAGTTAATCCTGACGTGGAACCCTTGCTCACTGTGCTTATAGAGGCACAGCTTCACCTCACTGATGAGGCCCAACAATGCCGAAACACCTGTCTGGGGTTGCTGTTGGCACTCTTGTTCAGAGAAGAATTGCCTAGCATTTTGGTGGTGAACCTCCCTTGTGGGTGAGAAAAAGACTGATATGCAATGGATATTTCTCCTCTGTCAAAGGTACATTGAGCTAAAACGTGGTTGTCGACCCTCCGGAGTGGGCACCTTCCCATATAACAGGTTATGTGGCCGCGTTTGTTCTTGATAGAGGGGCTCGCAGACCTTTCTGTGCATTCTTCGGTGTTTGAGAGACTTTTTTTCATAAAGGGCAATTACTGTGCATTCATTATTGGGCCGTCTCCTTTAATATTATAGTGGTTGAAACTAAATATTATCTCACAGAAGCCCAGTACAACGCTGAAGAACGAAATAGGTTTTTAGAATGCCTTACCCTATCAGAACATTTATTCCATGGTTAGTTTTGGGCTAATAGGTGTAGCTTGCGACACCTATGAAAGCCCAAACTATTGCATTCATGTACAGATTAAAATACACCTAAGGAGGAAGGACATATGATAAGGGGCAAGGATGAAATGACATTTACGGAGGGATACGCTGTTGTTTGATTATGATGTTTTATTGATGTGTGCTATATTTAAATGTTGTCTGATGGCAAAACGTGAAATCAAGTTTTGATGATGCTAGATCAAAAGTATCTGCCAATGACATGCACAGGGTTTGCGTGTGCGCAATGCTCCTTTACAACATCACGGGAGCCGCAGCAGTGCCACGGATTGTGGCTATATTTTGGGTTTAGGTCGAGAGCACCTGGTTTGGTGGCAAAGTTGGAAGGAATATTTTGAAGTGAATTGTTTATACCGTGTGCACAATTTTGGTCAATATTTGGTGCAATCTATAATATCCTGTAATCATTTTGAAAATATTACTTAATTAAAAGTAATAATTGATATAAACCATGGCTGTACTGATTGTTTAGATTGTTGCTCTACACATAATTTTTCTACTAAAACAAAAATAAATGTTTTGTCCCCCTGTGATTTTGGTTAATATAGATGCTACCCATCCCAGATATGTATGCAGACTAGCAATACTGTCCTCAGACGTCATTGCTATTATGTGGCAGGGCAAAATGATTTTTAAGCGCAAAGTTTGTGAAGAGAAATTATGAAGTTGCTGGTAAATTAGGTTGCACTGCTAAAATCCTATGAAATTCATTGAAAAAAACATTTTTAAAGGGACGCTATGGTTAAGCTGCACTAATAAAAACCAATTAAATTCAGTAAAGAATCATTTATTAAAGGGACGTTACGGTTGCAAGGTCAAATCGAAAAACCAAAGAAATTCACCAGTTATGGTAAACTGTGCAACCATAATTTGCGCCATTGCCATGCACTGCTACGACTAACACCCATGACATCAAAGATGACATCACAAATGGCATCATCGATGACATCACTGAAGACATCACATATGACATACCTCCTATGTAACAATCCTTATGGAAAGTCCTACAAAGGGTTCTGTTTAGAGTGTTGCTAGCAACATATGAAGCCCAGTCAGTAGGACTCTCATGAACTACTACATGTATCACAAAATGTACTTATTGAAACAGAAACATCTACTACGGTGTTGGTCCAGCTTCAAGAACAGACCAGTCCACACCTATATCTTTCATCCAAGAGTGCATTCGTCTAGCACTCACAGAGAATTACTTCATGTACCAGGGACGGCATTACCAACAAATACGAGGCACGAGCATGGGGTCGACCTTTGCACCAGACATTGCCAACTTATACATGGACAATTTAGAAACAACATTCATCTACAATGACAACAACAGATACAAGAACCAACTGGTAGGATGAGTCCGGTACATCAATGACATCTTTACAGTTTGGAGAGGCACTAGTGCACTACTACAAGAATTCCACAGGTGGCTAAACAGTAGAGATCCATGCATAAAATTCACATTGCATCATGACTCTTCCCACATAGCTTTCCTAGATCTTAATGTTCAAATTGCAGAAAATGGAAAAATCACTACAACTCTGTATCGGAAACCAACAGATAAAAACACTTTGCTAAGCTTTACAAGTTTCCACCCCCAGGCACTTAAGGAAAATCTCCCGTTCGGTCAATTCCTGAGGATAAGGAGGAATTGCACCACACTACCTGAATTCGACTGCCACGGAAAAGATCTGGAAAACTGTCTGAAAGCACAAGGCTACCCATCACAAATCATCAGGAAGGCCTGAAAAACAGCAACAAACACCAACAGAACAAATTACCTCACCAAATACCAATGAGAAGAACATAAAGAAAAGATAATGTGTGTCACAACATTTACACCAGTTAGTAACGCCATAAGAAAAACAATCTTGAACAACTGGAATCTACTTCAAACAGACACCTTTATCCCAGACAAACCGAGATTCGCATTCAAAAGGTGCCAGAATTTGAGAGACTGATTGGTCCATACATACCCCATCACAAAAAAACAGAGGAGCAACCAAACAAATTTATGGCACCTCCCACAAGTTGTAGGACATTACAGATGCGGAAGATGTTCTGTATGCAACTTTACACAGGATCAAAAAGAAGTCCTACTGAATGGAACCATGTGGAAATACAAAATATTCACAAATGGCCTTACCAAATGGAGCATTTATGTGATAAAATGTTCTTGCAAATTACTGTACATAGGGAAGAGCAAACACCAGATTAGGCAGCAAATCTGCGAACACAGATCCTGTCTCAAGAACTCTATAGAAGATAAACCAATGGTGGCACATTTTGCCAAATTGAAACACAAACACACTGAATTATGCTGGTTCATCATCCGAACCATCAGTGTTGAAGCTAGAGGAGGAGACCAGGACCTAGAGCTAAGAAAACTCGAGCAAAAATTGATCTACTGTTTAAACACAGTCCAGAACGGACTCAACGTTCGTTTCCATAGAGTGGAACCTTTTCTTTTAAAATAGAATAGGTCACTCACCAAACTATCAGTAGATACACCAGACAGGACACAGACCACTCATATTCCTCAGGGACGATTACCTATGCACGAGCAGGCACAGTCAGAACCAATAGGCATGCCACACCACAACACCATTAGAGTTGTTTGCTGAAAAACAATACTGATAGGTTGAACATGTCATTGGGGAATTAGCTGTATTAATGCAACCACCAAGATTTTGAAAATATCCATGATGTATAACCATTGGTGCAGTACTTTTGAAATATAGACCACAACAGTGATTGGATTTGTTTAAATCAGAACTGGTGAACATTGAAATTTTGGTTATGATGTTTTAGCCATATCAATATACATAAGTATGATGTGTACAAGCGTCATTTTCAGTAATTAGACATGTGGCTGTGTCTTCGGCCCGTTTTGTGAGCCATGACATACAAGTAACAGCTTACATCCACACAGACTTAGCTGTAGCAATTCCAGCCCCTATTACACAGGGCAATTATCATAGGCACTAGTGGCATAGAAAAATGTTACAGAGAGACCCACATACCATTGAGAGGCTCACACTACAACGCGCATGCGCAAGAAATCAGCGCTCCGTTGCCCAGATACGAGTTTCACTGTAGTTATACACACAAGAGAGACCATACGGCCAGTATGCACGTGCACTGGCAGGGACACTACCACTCGGTATCCCACAGCTCTGTGAGGACACCGCGCTGCAGGTAAGCGAGTTTAGCAAGCATATACATTTTTGGAAAACTGCTAGGGGTTTTTTCCTTTTCTAAATAAGCCCAGATCTGCATAAAGCACCAGCAGGCAGGGGCCTGTTGCTTGGACAGAGCCCATTAATGATCACACAATTCAAAACGCATATTTCGCCATCACGGATCTATTTACTCAGCCATTACTGGTAACACATAGGTCTAGGGAACGTTGCCAAAATGGCTTCTTCTCTTAGAAAAGTATTAGTAAAATACAAATGCTTTAGCCATGACACAAAGCTGTCTGATAAAACTTACACAGATTTTCTAATCCCACATTATAATTTTGTCAGCTATTAAAGCCAGTAGCCACATGAGTCACCTATCTACTGAAAGTGTTTGAATTACTCACTGCGCAGAAGGCACCGCCAAAGAAAATAAGAAATTATCTTCCAACCTGAGGCACTGAAGCAATCAGTACAGGTAGGAAATTCACACACGCACCAAGCATTTAAAACCTTGCACAAAGACACCAATGTTCTAATTTTAAACTCTCCCATTTTTTAGATTCACTACCGACGATAGGCGTGGCCAAGCAAGATACACACCACATTCCTTTCCTACCGGTCCTGAAGACAGCATCAGAATGTCAACACCATTAGTTCAGGCTAGAAACACCAACAGTGTCGACTAGATAGATGTTTGGTCATGGGAACCATACTCTAAGTCATCACCAGTACTAACCTTTCACTGTGTAAAAAACACACTGCATTTTTGTGATATGAATGTTTAATATGACAAAATTTGTGGGCACCAGACAATGTATTTGGTTTAACATGGCAACACATGTATAACAGACTCAATTAGGTTTAATCCAGAAAAATAAAGATGTTATTTGTATAAATATTACATTGGTGATCTTTTCGCATGTACAGACAAAATTATATCATCTGTCAATTTGTGTTGTGAAAAACTACCAGCAAGTGCGAAAAAGGTGGGGTAGCCTGAGTCCTCTGTCATATTATCAAGTTCAATAACCTCATGACACAGGCCCCCTAGATCAAATAAGAGGGTCCCAATACACCCCACAGACACTCAAATCAAAATTCAAGGAGTCCAGAACAAAATGTCCTGTATCCAAAATCCTATTCTGGCCCTAACATTCTAAAAAGTAACTCTAAGGTTCTATGGGTAAGGTCTTTAGTCTTGAAAAGTGCCCACATGTCCAATTTCACAAAAGGGATAACTTCAAAAAAGGTTCCCACTCAAACTGTGTTCACAGTTCCTAGGACTGTCTTGGGAATGTCTCCCTTCCCTAGGTTTCTCTCCAGCCAAAATAAAGTTCAAAAGAATAAGGGAATACCTTACAACTCAAGAAGATCACTCCCTCTTGATGTTTGCAATTTACTTTACAAAACTCAACTTTGCTTGGTATACTTCCCTGTCAGGACTTTCTTACATAACTTCACTTAATTCACAATCCCAATGTCATGGATCTTTCTTAGAATACTTTCACACACTTAACTTTGTCTGTTATACTCTCCTGGCAGGACTTTATGGTAAGGTTTACTTGATTCACAAACTCAAAGGCATGGGTCTTCCTTAGGATTTGTTCACCTACTTGGCTTTGCTTGGTATATTCTCCTGCCAAGACTTTATGATAACGTTCACTTGATTCACTAACCCAAAGGCATGGGTCTTCCTTATGATTCTTTCACTAACTTGGCTTTGCCTGGTATACTCTCCTGCATGACTTTATGCCAAAGTTAATTTAATTCACAATCCCTAAGGGTATTGGTCTTCCTTAAGATTCTACAGTACAAAGTTTCACAAGTCTCATTCTGAAGGCTCTCAAATTTGCTGAATTGCAGGCCTCACATTTTGCCCTGCTTTTCTGCCTTCAATGGATAAGCAACTCCCTCTCATTCACTTCCTCTGGGCTATCTGCCCTCTCCCATATTATGCAGTACGTGCAGTGAAGCACCACAGTCATATGCGACCGCTTCAACTCCCCTTGTGTTCTTCTGTGGTTGCTGTATTTATTTGGGAGGTTGGGAAAGCGTCCCATCATTCCTTCGCTCTACATCTGGCTTCTTTGGTCTGGAGGCAGTGACCCTCCGATACTGCTCGTGTGACGTGAGGACTTTGGATCCCCTGCTTCACTTCCTTGGTGGGACCAACCGGCTTTCCGTGTTGAACAGCACTTAGTGTGCTACTCTCCTCTGCAGGTTTTGCTGGTAGCTGGGGTCTCACAGAGCCGTAACTTCAGCCACAGGAGCCGCTTGTTCCTGTCATCTTCTCTCTCGGTTTCCTCAGATAATGGGGATTCAAAGCTCCTACCACTGCATCACTCCTTCCAACATATAGAGCACAGTGTGAACTTCTGTGCTCTAGTGATCCTTTTAACTCAGTTCTTCCTCCCCATCCCAGTATCTTCAAAGGCTTTACATATATGGGATTGAAAATCTGTTCTTTCCATTCTATTTAAAGGATATTGTAGACTGTCATCGGTAGGTCTTGTGGTCTGCAGGAGGGGTTTACCAAAGTAGGACATTAAGGCATTAGGAATGGAGGGGACATCCCTATAAGGGAAAGTGGGATACAATGGGCCTCATTACGAGTATGGACGTAGCCATGCCCTTAGTAAGGGCATGGCTGTCTCCATACCGTGTTCCAGCATTGGAGGACCCGGTAATTCCTCCTTGAAGGAACCGATCCCCATTCCCATTTGAGCCCCCAAGGGTTAAATGGGAATGGGGATGGAGCTAATAATGGGCCTGTTAATAACGGGCCCGTTATTAACTCCTTGATCCCCTTGTGGGACCCGGAAAGGACGTCTAGTTTTACCAGACTTCAGTTCCGGGTCCCGCAAGGAAACCTCATAATTGCGCATCCCGTAATGAACGGTGCCGGTCTCCTACCAGCACTCTTCATTACGGGAGCGCAAGCCTTGTAATGAGGCCCCATGTCTCGTTTGTTGATGTCAGCCTCCCACCATGTGATCCTCCCGCAAATGGCCACCCCCAGGGTCAGGATCGGTAGCGGCTGTCGTCCCCTGGCCACATGAGGTGAGGCCAAAGGAGTGATGACATCATCAGATTCATCACAGGACCCACGCATTTATTTTAGTCATTCTCCTTCTGGCAGACCACTGGAGAGGAATCATTTTCAGGGGCTGCACTGTGGGAGCTGAAAACCTTTGGCAATGGCATCAGCCAAGGCCATCTCTCACTCTCCTGTGCCACCACCACCTCCATGACTACCTGGAGGATGTGAAGAAGGGAACCGGGGCACTGCAGCAGATGAGCTGTAGGAGGAAGTTGACAATGAGGATGAAGCAGAAGAAGTACCTTATATGTCTGGTGGACGGAGAGAGTTCTGGGTTTGGTGTTTGTTTTTCTTACCACCATTGCAGGAGTGTCTAAGGCTCAGGCTGCCTTTGTGAGCTGCACTGAATGTGCAGCCACACTCAGTCATGGCCAGAAAAGGCCATTACTGCTCTCAGAAAGGTAGTTACTTTCACAGGATGTAGAGGCACCTGATCTACTGCGCCCGTATCTTCCACTTCTGCCACCACTCATTCCATCTCAGTGGGGCATAGGATTCCTCGTGCTACATCACAGACCATACAGAAGGCAGTTGATTCGTACTTTCAACAGACAACTGTCTTTTGTATGTACTGTGATGCACTCATCTGCAGGGGGGAGAAAGCACCTTCATAGCTGCTGTGAAGGCCCATTGCTCAACATCTTCCATTCACTATTTGTTCCCACTTTATAGTGGGTGGTGCCCTTCCCCCAGCCTCTCTTCTTCCCTCCCTCTTTCTGCCAAAAAATCCAAAACAAAAACAAAAATAAAAAACCAAACACAAAACAAATAGGTTTCATGGGGATACATAAGTCTAAAAATAAAATACAAAATGTGTCCTGATGGACTCCATCTGCTTTATATTGATGCATAAAGCAGGTGGACTCCATAAGAATGTCCAGCATTTCTATAGACATTAAAATCAATGCCGGTGCAAATACATGAGAATTTGTATAGCATTGAGGAAAAAAGGTGACAGAAAAGAAATTCTGTTCCACCCCTCTTCTCTGCCATACAATTAACAATGCAGTGTGATGTGAATAGAAAGAGTTTAAGCTGTACTCAAGGCATTTACACCTCCCATTCACATTTCACTACCAAAGATCTTGAGCTCCCTTTCTGTGTTTTTTCACCCTTGAAGTCCACGGACGGGAGAATATGTCAGCGGACTAGATGATCAAAAAACTGAAAATGGAAGTTGTATGTACTTGACTCATTGTTTTTCGTTCTCTTGAATGCTGGCTCTTAAAAGAGCCTTTTTGTTCTTGTAAGACTGTGTTCATAATAGGTACACATACAATGTACGCTAATACATGTTTTCATTGCATATTCTTGTTCCATTTTAATTTCTTTCACAAAAATGTATCACTGCATTCTGAATATTGCGAAGAAAATGGTAATTTACAATACTGTAGATGTACTGCAGCTTTTATGAAAATGTTCACTGCATCCTGTTGTATATTATCATTTTCAAAATATGACATTCAGAAATCTTGCAAAAATGCACACACAACTTTATTTACATACTGCCTTGCTTTTTCTATTTGTGGACAAAACAACTCAATCTTTTCTTTTCCACACTTGTTTCTGACTAATGCATGAAGAAATAAACATTGTAGAAAAGTTCCATCAGACTTTTGAAAGTATCTTTCATGGCAAGCTTCAAAGATGCACCAGTTAAATACCCTAAACTATTAACTCCACAATGTACTACAGTCATTTCTGGATGTCTCAAATGCACTACATCTTCACACATGGCTAATACTTGACTCCATTTCATGTCACGAACTCCGTAACCATACAACCTCCAATGTTTCTAGGGCCAAGATTATGTGAGATGCCAAGCTGCTCTGCATATATCTGCACCAAATTAACCCACACATCTTCTATACTCCAAAGAGTATTCTTGTTGAGTTTCATGCTCTCAGTAATTCAAGCAAGAAATGAAGGACTTGCAGCCCTGTCCTCCTCTGCAGTTCAACTCCTCCTCCACAAAGAAAAGGCCTGAATGGTAGAGCCTCCCGATACCAGCCTTCTTGTAATCCTACCAATGTCTGCTGTCTCTGCAGTCATTTTTCCCTGCAGGGCATGGTAAAAGAGCTCAAATGACATGTGCATATGTCCACGGATGTCAGGGCACATAGAAGCCCTCCTTCCATTTTTTCTCTCATCTCTGTAACACCCCCTGATTGGCTACATTCAAACAGTCACACACCCATCAACAAATCACATCCAAAAACCCTACATCTAACCCTCTCACCTTAGTTTAACTGTTCAGATGCATCTTTAATTTCTGAGAGTACATTAGTAGTGTGATTCAGAGCCGTCTATCACAACCTAGGGGGTCATTACGACCCTGGCGTTAAGGGTTTAACGTCGCCGTAAAAGGTGTCGGCACCGTTAAACCCTTAACGCCTGATTACGAGGTCCCTTTGCGGGACCCAACCTTAACGGCTGCTTTTACCAGCCATTAAAGTAGGGTGCCGCAAAGGGATCTCGGTGCTAATTACGGTACCGCAATTTGCGGTACCGTACTTAGCACCTTCCCCAGTCCCATTGAGCCCTATGGGGCGAAAATGGAAATGAGGAAGGGCCATGGTGAAATGGGGAAATACCACCCCGCCAACCATGGAATGGGGCGGTATTTCCCCATTTCACCATGGCGGACTCGTTACAACACCGGCACCAACCATGGTACTAATAGCGCCATGGTTTAGCGCCGGGGTTGTAATGAGGGCCCTAGTGTACAAACCTTTACAGTTTTCTATTTCCAGATTCAACAGGATCTACATTCCACAATCTGCATCGAAAAAGATATACTACAGGTATTTTTTCATTTTCAAAAGTGATATTAAATGCCACCATTTTTTATAAAATAACTTGAAGTACAGTGAAGAACAACATTTTTCTGTGCTGCTATTCACACTTCACTACAGCACCGATCCAAATACCAGGTTAGTGCTTTTAAAAGTATGTTGAATACATAGTGACTCACATGTGCTACTACCTATATCCCTCCACAGCTCCATAGCTGCCAACATGACCCATTCTGATCTGTAGATGCTTATCCAATCCTGTTTATTTCCTTTGCATTCTGCAACTTCTAATTCTGTATTTCCCAGTATAAAGCTCAGACTACACCATGCAGAATGCAACACAAAACCAGTACTGCATATGCACATAGAGTGCGAAATAAATGATGTTAGCAACTATTCAATTCTATATTTAAAATGTACTCAATGATCAACCTACAGTACAACTAATTATGCCATCTTTGTTTTAAATGATATGGCTTTATTGCTCCTTCGTTTCATTCTGGTCTGCTTTCACTTAGAGTTCATTTGTTTTATCCACCAATTTTGGTCTTTTTTAAAGTGATTTTGATTCTGATTTCGACTTTGATTTTATTACTCACTACTCCATCTTTTCTTTTGTGAACAATAACTTTGCAATTTAAAATGTTGTTTATAAATTTGTATGTATGTCATTTTAGTGACAATGGGCCTCATTCCGAGATTGGAGGTAGTCATGGCGCTATTTGTGCCATGACTGCCTCCAATAACGGGTCCGGGACCGGTATGGTTCAATGGGGACTTACCGGTGTAGTCCGACCTTTGCGGGACCGGTAAGTCCCCATTGAAAAAGTCATTCCCCATTCCCATTTGAGCCTCCAAGTCACAAGACCTAACCCTCAGCCATGCATTTATAGACATTGGCAATAGAGTATTCAAAGAAGGTATGAGTTATATAGCCCTTTCACAACTTTGTACACTCACTGGTCTATTCTTTGTTAACTTTGATGCAAACAATGTAAACGCTGACATTTCTTGCATCCTAGAATACAACAGACTGCATGCACTGTACACTCCACATCTGGATATGTACCCTGTACCTCAAAAAGGAAAACCTTTACAAAGACAACTAGCACAAACTTAAACATAGCAGATCTCCGAATAATCCCTGTACAAAAAGAAAAATCAAATGCAGGACCTTCGAGCCAAACAAAGACCAAATTCTCTGGTCCTTTTCAATTCAGCAACACAACTGGAGTAAATTGCTTTGCAAATGTAGCAATCAATCTTCTATTCAAATTGCCACCAACTGTGGACAATATTTGCTAAAATGACTGGGGCTCATCCTGTACAGAAATGCCACTAACAAACTGAATACTATCTGCAGTGTCTCAGGAATAAGACAGGAATTAGACTGCTGTGTAGGAATTGTTAAATTCACCATAAAAACACAGGAGGATCATCAAGAATACCCAAAGTACTAGAAACACAGCACATACCTAAAAATGAAATCTTACACATTTCATATACTTGGAATCATACATGCAGTCTCTGCAACCATGTTTCACAAGAGCATATCCCTAATCAACAATTTGTGTATGTATCCATGTCAAACTTTAATTTAAATCCATTTCAACACCTTCTCCAGAATGCAAATCATGGCATATTAGGCTAATTTTGCAATTCAGACATTCATCGATATCGATATTGCCATTTGTCATGTCATCTTTGATGTCCATGGTGTTAGTCTTAGCAGTGCATTGTTGTGGCACTAGTTATGGTTGCAAATGTTCACTCCATCATGTTTTATATTCTCATTGTAAACAGATGCCATTCCTGCATCTCGTAAGAATGCACATGCAGCTTTATTGACATTCAGCCTTGCTTTTTCAATTTTTGGACAAAACAGGTCCACTCTCTTTCACATTTGTCTTTGAGTCATTCATGAAAAAATAAACTTTGGTGTGGACAAAATCCATTAGCCTTCTAAAAATATCTTTCATAGCAAACTGCAAACATACTCTAGTTACATACCCTAAACTATTGCCTCAGAATGTACTATAATCATTTCTGGATGTTTCAAATGCACTATATCTTGACACATGGGTAATAATTGACTCCATTTCATTCCACAAAGTCTATGCCATACCACCTTCACTTTCTCTAATCTAAGATTAGCAGAGATGCCAAGCTGCTCTGCATATATATGCACCCAATGAATCCACACATCTCCTAACATCCAGTCTTCTTGTTCAGGTCCTTGCTTTCAGAAATTGAAACAAAAAATGAAGCACTTCCTACCCTGTCATCCTCTGCCATTCAACTCCTCATCCAAAAAGACAATCCTGATTGGCTTTGCCTTCCAACATCCATGGACTTCTGTAGTGTCCACGGCCTCTGCATCCTATTTCCAAGCAGGGTTTAATGAAAGGCGTGGATAACATGTGCGATTTATCCGCGAACAGTCACAGACCTCTACGGACATCAATGCACAGGCCAACCCTTCGATCCTTTTTACCTTTATCTCTGTAGCACTACCTGATTGGCTACATTCAAACAGTCACACATCCATCCACTAACCACATCCGAAAATTCTACATGTAACTCTGTTACCACAAATCAAATGTACCTTTCAGCTCTAAGAGTGCATTTGTCCTGTGATTCAGAGCCTCCTCTATCACAAAGTACAGAACAAACATTATCATATTTCTATTTGCAGATTCCACAATCTGCATCTAAGACACATACTACAGGTATTATTTAATTTCAAAAGTATTTTTGTACCACCTTTTTTAATAAGATAACTTGAACAACAAATATTGTGTAGTGCTGCAACACATACTTCCCTGCAGCACCAATTACTACTTTAAACAAACAAGCATTGAAAATGCTAACAGTTTGGGCTTTTGTGTAGGCATGGGAACGGCACGTGCAAGGCATAGCATTAGTTGTGCTAACTGCCCATTGTTGGTAGCAGGTGTAACATGGTGCAAGTACCTAGGCATCTGATAGTAGTATCTGGCAAATGATTAAACGTATACACAAGCCAACATTGTTGGCTGTGTCAGTGCTTACTATAAACAGGATTTATGAGGCTTTGCCAATGCTTGTTTTTAACAGGACTTAAGTTAAGGACAAGCAGAGTGCTTATAAATCAAATGGTATTTTTATTACACCAGTAGCAGGTTTATAACTCCAATTAAGACATTCACTCTCAGAAGATTACTTTGATAAAACACTGTTAGACACTTTCAATGCAAAGCCTGATGGTAATGCTTGAGTAAGGTGAGGTCAAATAGTTCCTATTAGGAGGAGATGTGTGGAAATGGCCACAGGGATAAGGGATTAGCATAGCCATTGTCAGGCAATGGATGGGCACATAACCAAAAAACACCTACAGACTCTTTGCCCCTCCTTGTATGCCATTCGTCTCGATCTGCACTCCAATGCAATAGTTGTGGCTCATAGGTGCATTAACAGCGCCAACAATTTTACATGTTTTACAAAGAAGGAAATCACACTTACCAAACACTCCCATAGCACTATTAACTGACACTTAATGCCAATGCTGCAACATGTTGAAAGTACATGACCATCTGATGGCACTGCCTAGAAAATAGCAATCCTTATACATAAGCCACAACTGCTGCCTTGACCAATTCTACTTGTTAACAGCTCTTCACTAAAAGACACACATAGTTCTTTAAAGATTTACGTTCTGAAGGCAGACTGTCATATCCCCAGTATGCTTCAGTGAAGGAGGTAACTGTGAGAATGTTGAGTGAGTGGTTGGAATGTGTACTTGTGAACCTAATTCCACTCTAGGCAGTTAGATAATGTAAGCCTTTGTGGTGGTTGCCAGTGGATCCCCTCTGGGGCTCTGCCCCATTCTTGAGCTCCCACCTTGTTACATCTTAATAAAAGGAACGTGTATCAACCTTCATGATGTCTGGAAGATTCATCATTGCAACAATGGTGGTGAGATGGTCAGAAACTGGATACAAGGAGGGCAGGAGCTGTAGGGAAGTGCAAAGAAGATGTTGCCTGCTGCAGGGATTTCAGGCAGAAGTTGTGAGACCCACTGGCCCTGAAAATTGGAAACCCACCACCCAGGGCTGGTAAAGAGGGCTGTTGGAAATGACCCTGCTGCTCCAGAGCTGCCAAGTCATGGAGCACTCAGTGAGGCTACAGTGCAGTGATTTTTTTCCCAAGGACGTTGGAAAGGGCCTGGTTTCAGCTGTCAGAGACCACACAGGTCAAAGAAAGAGCCAGCAGGGTACTCTCACAGATTACTTCAAACAGCAAAGAGGACTGCTGATGAAGCCCCTGCTCCGGACACCCAATGTAGATTTGTTGGTGTAGTTGGGCAGGGAAGAGCCCTGCCACTGGCTTCCAGAAGACATCTAGGGCAGGTCTTAACTGCTGGCATCTGGAGCACCCCTACTGGTAAAAGCCAGTATCACAAGACTACCAGAACTACCTCTGCCCAGATAAGAAAGGCAGTGTTGGCGGGTGACCAAAGAGGATAACTGCAAAACCCTAGGAAGTTTTGCAATGGGCATAACTCTGAACGCGTAAGAGCACAAGCAGGCAAAATCCCTCCTCGAGTGCATGCAGACAGTGCACTTACCTATTGGCATCATGCTGCAGGATATGTTGGGGCCGTTGGACTGCAGGAGCTCCATCGATCTCCGAGGTTCGGCTCTCACTGGCCACATCATTGGGCCTGCCTAGGGAGATGGCGAAGGAGAGAACGCTGCTAGCACTACAGCGTGTATGGAATTGAAGGAAGTCATCTGAGTAAAGCACCCTCTTATGAAGTAGATTTGGTGGTAATAAAGCTGGGACTCGAGACACAGACCTGCTGAGTCATTGGGTTTGTTCCTGGATTGTCGTTGTAAATCCATATGTATCTCTAATTCACATTCACTTATCCTTCAGCTAGGCTTGACACAATCACAGCTGCCCCATGTTTCATTTTGATGCAAATTCTTGGAAATATCTGTTGGACAAGTTCTTCACCACTATGGAGCCCCTAGGGATTTTTCTGTTGGTGGAGGTCACCCTCCCAGAGTCCAAATGCCATTATTTTCCATTGTGCTGGCAAGGATGTTTTTAATTATGCATGGGGGAACAGTGGGTCTCACATTTAACAGCTGTTTCCCCCCTACAGCTCTCCTTACTGTCTTTTTTAGTTGCTGAAGCTCTTCATGCTGTCTCTCCGTCCTATTTCTTATTTCTTTTTCTTTATCTCTTGTTTCTCTTGATCCTGGGTTCTTTTAACCTCTTTGGCAATTGTTATGAAGTATATATGGTGGTAATAAAGCTGGGACTCGAGACACAGACCTGCTGTGGAGTCATTGGGTTTGTTCTAGGTAGCTTTATTTACATAAGCACAAATGTACATCAATCCAGTTTTTCTTGTAGGCATATACAGTGGCACAGTAGACAGGAGACAGGACATAGTTATAGAGCAGACCCACCGGCCATCCTTCACACTCCAGCTCAGGCCCCCAACTGAAACACTCAGAACATTCACTCACAGATCCACCCAACATTCTCCTGAGCTGCATTCATGCATCAACATTCTGACAGCAAGCACTCCAGGTCAGTGACATAACATGACAAGACTACATTACAACACACCCCCTCACACTAATCCCTGCTTCTACAGGTAATTAGGGAGTGCGGCTGAGAGACGATTGGGAGAGCTGGCATACTGTTTGCCTTTTCCATCTTGCACACCAATTGTTCAAAGGTACTGTGGCCAAAGGAATGCTGAGAGGGAGGGCTTCTTCATCCCTTGTATAAAAAAGAAAAAGGAAATGGTTTTTCGGCAGCGTTTGTACTTTATGAAGCAAACTATTTTGCAGCTCTGCTCTTCCTGGAGTAACAGGGTCCCGGCTAAAGCTGCCGCTCACAGCTACATTCTTAAAGGCATGGTCTAGTAAAAATGTTTATTGTCCCTACGGGTCGGCCATGTTTTTTTGAGCCTAAGTGGCTCGATTTTAGAAAACTTTCCTATGGACCTTACCCGAGTTTCCGTCCATTAAACGCACGTGAAAACAAGCACCAGGGAGCCGCCATTTTCTGATAATCCTATCTTTTCCCCCATCGCCCTGGCTGACCTGCTTTTGCGGCACTAAATCAATTCCCCCGCCCCTGAGCCTGTCATCAGCAGACTCGTACCGCCCATTTCCCAACGCCAAAGCACGTCTCGTGTCAACATTCGCTGCGCTTCAGCTAATGACGTGTCGCCATGGAAATGGCAGGACGCCTCTTTCCTCAATAAACAGACCGTTTCACAACACACAGCAGCAGATTTTCAATTCCATTCCTCTCTCTGTGTTACTTTGAGTATTCTGTGACTCTTTTCAGTGCTCTGGTCAGCTACCTTCGCCGCTTGTAGCCCGTGTGAACACCTGTACCATCTCGGTAAATTATTTCACTCTGTTTACCACACAATGGCTACAATAATGCCCTACATGTACGAGCCCGAGTATACCGAGGAGGAACTACTGGAAAGGGAAGCACGCGAAAATGATGGGGATTCGGACGGCAGTTGGCAGGACGAATCAACAGATGAAGAGCCTGGGCCTAGTCGAATGGACGGCGTCTCCACCTGGTGCACATGCAATCGGTGCGAGCTAATGCGAACTGAGGACGAGAACTGCTGCTGACGAGAAAACTTGGGATGCCTGGCCTACATTTCGGAAGGCGAGCCATGACCGCAATGCATCACCGAGCTGCCAGACTTCAGGGCAGCCTGCCTCACACGGGCCGTGTTGAGAATAATGATGGTGCTTATGCACGAACTTCGTGCAACTGTTCATCCTCGTAATCCGAGTAACGAGTAAGTATACTCTGCTTGTCATGCCACTCCTATTTCATGTTCTTCTACTATATCCAAAATTACATCTGCATATCATTGTAACGCATGTAAGTCGTTCAATAGTGTGCATTGTCTAGATAGCATTTGTCCGTGCAGAATGCCATTAGTTACAAGAATTGTCATTGACAACAAACGTTTATTAAACTTATCTTGGTCATTTAAAAAAAGTTTCTTTCATTCCTTTTCACAGGTGGTACAGGCTGGTGGCCTATCATTCCTTTACATGGTGGCTGCACGGGAGGCTTGGACGCCGTGTTTCAAGAGTGATACCCACCTGTGCCGTTCGTGCCATTAGAGAAACGTTCCCGAGTGACAGCGGTCAGTACAGGGGATTTTCTCTTGCTGTGTTGCAACCTGACCTGTATAAACTTTAAAGTCTTGTATTTTTGGGTCATGAAAATAAGATACAAAATAAAACACCACATATATTTTAAGAACGTTTGTTTCGATTTTTTAAATGAATCAAGTGTGCCTCCATTCAAGGATGGACGTCAGACATCTGTGCTCCGAATGGGTGAAGGTCTGGTCGCTGTGAAGCAGGGTGGTCACTATCTATCTAAGCTAACATAACATATTCTCGATAACGCATGCACTAAATAACACTTGTTCAAAGTCTTTCAGTAGGTTATGTCTCTATAAAAGTCACACATATATCTATACTAACAATTACCATTGGATTATACAGGCCTTAGGGTCTTGACCACTATAATACACCGGTTGAAGTGTGGGTCTGTGCTCACAAGAATCTCCGGTATGTGGCATTTGTTATTGATAAGCAACAATATACTATCATTGATATAAAGGCGATATACTATATATTGATATAAAGGCGGTTCGCGCCAGTGGATGAGCGCTGGCATGGGGGCTGTCAGGGGCGCGAAAGGCCAAGGTGCCAAACTACATGTACACTTCAAAAGGTGTCCCACGCCAAGGGGCCATCGGTCACATGGCCTCCTCAGACCCCGTGTCTCCAGCCAGGCCTCCCCTTGAAGCAGGCCGCCCCCTGCAATCCACATAAGTGTGTCTCCATTCAGCAGTCTTCCTGTGCCTTATCTGCACGCCCCAGGGCCATCCATCCCACCCCCCTGTATCAAAGGCGGTTCGCGCTGGTGGATGCGCGCTGGCATGGGGGGCTGTGATGGGCGCAAACGGCCAAGGTGCCAAACTACATGTACACTTCAAAAGGTGTCCCACGCCAAGGGGCCATCGGTCACATGGCCTCCTCAGACCCCGTGTCTCCATGCAGGCCTCCCCTTCAAGCAGGCCGCCCTCCTAATACCACGACATACATACGTCATTCATTCACAAACACACCCCAGTTTCTAATACTTTAAAAACCACTCGATATGTCTCATGAGAACATCTTTGTGCTTTGCAAGTCAACTCCTGAATGTGCTACCTGGGAACCACTGAGATCTATGCTAATCTGCTCGTCGTCGTGCTATCCGTGAACTTCTGTGACCGCTTCGAGCATACCCATCAGTGCGCTACCTGTGGCCATCCACCTATTCTCCCGCAACATACTGCTCTGCTTGCTGAATCCAACTGTTTGTTGGTTAAGGTAAGGCCATGTATCCTGGTCATATTTCGCAGATTTTTAAATTTCTATCTATTTGCGAGTAGAGTACCCAATAGTGCTATGTTCATTGGTCTCATTGCTATTGACTTGAATTTCCATTGCTATGCTATCAATAGATCTATTTATTTTCATCTGTGTCAATTGTCACCGAATTGCATCCTTCGGGGGTCCAGTCTATGATGTAAGCATGTTTCCTTCTCGTGCAATACAGAACATCCAAGGGATGAGTCACATGTTCAGTTTTTAGTCACATCATTTTTACATTTCTGCAACTTATGCAAATAGTAAGCCGCACATAATGAACTGGTATAGTTCCTGCGACCAAAACAAACCTTGCATTGATCATTGTATGATTCATTTACTTTTGTATCAAATCTTTATTCTTGAAGATTGTATAATAATGTCGATATTTACTTTTCAGATTTATCAACAATGCCTGCCTGTTCGATTAGCGGTTGCCCTTCGAAGACCCAATGCGAAATCTGAAGGCACTACAATGCATGCATTCCCGAAAACTGTTGATCGAAAAAGAGAATGGGTCAGACATTGCGGATATCCACTGGATGAGCTGCAAAGTAGAGTCCAACAAGTCTTACAGGACAAGAGGGGTGATCGATACCGTATCTGCAGCCGGCACTTTTCCTTGGACATGTACACAACATCTTGGGTAACAAAGAAGAATAAACGGCGAACGACACGGAAATTGCTCGAAAACGCTATTCCCACTCTATTCGTCCACATTCCGCCACCGGTGAGTCAAGTGTCCGGATTTAGCTTTAGGCCTTGCGGTAGTGTGTAGGTATCTGAACAGATTAATTGATATTGTAGGTGTTCTATCCCTTGTAATAATTTCGATATTGATACGATTGTATAGTTTTTTGAATAATGACATTTACCAATATATTCTTTTTCGATTTCATAACTCACAAATGCAATGTATATATATGGGAACAGGGAACTGTGCTGTATTGAGCATTTTACAAGTATTCTGTCGCCTTACATGGCTATTTTTAATAATGGCATTTCATTATCAATCATTAATGTACCTTTACAACTTCTTGACTATCCCTTGAATCTGAAGCAAGAACATTCTACATCCTTGACGTGGTCGCAGTTATCAACCACTTCTAGCGCGTATCAGGTAATCTTACGAGGCTAATCCGCTACAGACCTGTTTTATGCATGTCAAGTAATATTTTTATTTTATCGTGTAATCATTTTACCGAATGTTTGGTTAGTGCTTTCCAATTGATATACACCTTAGTTATCGTCCACTGGTGTTTGTTTTCGGTTATAATTAGTGTTAACCATACTAATGCACGTTCTGTCTTTCAGGGAGATGCTGAAGCGTCCGCCACATCTACAACATTTCTAGATGTTCTTCAACAGCAGGAGGTATGGATACTGACAGCTTCATCTAGCGTCATCATCAGAGCTGGAATTCTTGTCGTTTGATTGTTCTACACAATGTTTCATTCATGGTTAGCCGTTGATATGTACCTGTGCTGTCGACCCCAGGTGTGTGTTATGTTTTCACTATTGTAATCCTCACTAATGCAAGTACTATGTTTCAGGCAGTTGATGGAGCGTCAACCCCTGCACTTGATGCAGAGCCTGACATTCAAGTAATTCCAGGGGAAGTGGAAGCGGGACCATGCGTATACGAATCGGCGCAACAGCTTTCGGAAGTGCGCACTACATTTGCAACATCCATAGATATTCTTCAGCAGCACGAGGTATGGATAATGACAGCTCCATCATGCGTGATCATATAACGTGATTCCATTTGCTATACTTTCTTCCCTATTAACGCAAGTGCTGTGTTTCAGGGAGACGACGAAGCTTCCACTACAATCACAACATCCAATTTAGATGATGCAGATGTAATTAAATCAGAGAAATAAGTCGATGAAATGTGATCATATTTAGATTTTCCTTGATTCTTTTGGACAATGCATCATTTGCGGTTATCTCTTTATATGTACCTGTGCGTTCGATCCCAAGTGTGTGTTATGTTTCCAATATTGAAAACCATACTAATCCAAGTACTGTGTTTCAGGGAGACGACAGAGCTTCCACCACAATCACAACATCTCATTTAGATGATGCAGATGTGAAGGAATCGTTGAAATAAGTCGATGAAATGTGATCATATTTGGATTTTCCTTGATTCTTTTGGACAATGCATCATTTGTGGTTATCCCTTTATATGTACCTGTGCCGTCGACCCCAAGTGTGTGTTGTGTTTCCAATATTGAAAAGCATACTAATGCAAGTACTGTGTTTCAGAGAGATGCGGATGCCTCCTCTCCAATACAACCATTCATGGCAGTCCATGCAGAGCCAGAGGTATGGATACTGACAGTTCCATCGAAATAGATCATCACTGGTCGAATACTTGTCCTTTGATTGTTGCACACAATGTTTAAATCGTGTTTGGCTATTGAGATGTACCTGTGTGTTCGTCCTCACATGTTTTTTATGCTAACAATATTTTTATACATAGTAATGAAAGTACTATGTTTCATGGAGACGATGGAGCCTCATTCCGTGCTGTCTATGCGGATACAGAAAATATAGTCGTTGCAGCGCAAGAGGAAGGGAGGACATGCGGAAACGAATCAGAGCTACAGCATGCAGATGTTGAAGGTCGAGTCAAAAAAGTTGCAAAGAAAAAAAACCAAAAAAAGGTTAGTTACAAACAGTTCATAACTTTAAAAAAATGTTTGTGCTGGGGACTATTTTATGTTTTTTTCCAGTCAATTCTACTACACTCCATCTTGTGTTTAAACTGAACATCCCTTTTCCAATCTCTCCTCCAGTTACCCGTGGGTGTCAGAACTATACACACACAGACAGTGAAGCGAATGAGAGATGTGGCTTGCCAGACTGTGTACACTATGGAGGAACTATTAATTGAGGCGAGGCGTGTTCAGGCTCGAGATGCTCATGTCCAATGGCCAGAACATGAATTAACTGTGTTTGGAGAATACAGCAAAGTTGCATTGGACCATAGCTACAGTGCGACCGCACCACCACAAGAAGATGTTATTGAATGTATTGAAGATAGCTCTGAAGTAGTTGCAGATCAATTTACACAATCTACACCCGCCAAAAATTTGCCACCAAAAAACCTGTCGACATTGTTGTGTTCTCCCATCAATGTTGAAGTAATAGATGTCGAAATGACATAGAACGAACCAGCCGCAGCATCCATAGACGCATCAGAACTTGATATCAGCGATATTACTTTCCAATGTGTTGAAATCTCCACAACGTCACAGGCCGAAACAAGGTTGACGCAGGATGACAGTCTAATGAAAGAGAGCAAATACATTGTATTCGACAGTTGTTTGATGGAAATTATAAGTATGCTGAAATGTGTGCATTCCATTAGAGGGAAAGTATGTGGGAAGCCATTGATTAATGTGTCTCGTCAAATAAAAGGCAGTAACGTCAAAATTAATGCCGCCTGTAGATTAAATCATAGGTTCTCATGGTCTGCACAACCGATGCTGGGGAAACTGCCAGCAGGCAATCTACTGTGTGCAGCTGCATCACTTTTTAGTGGCTCCAGTTTTAGAAAGTTAGAGGCTTTCTTTCAGTTTGTGGGACTCCATTTAATTTCGAAAGCGCTGTACTACATAGACCAACGTGATTATATGTTTCCGGCCATTAGTGATGCTTGGAAAATTGAACAATTGTCTCTAGCAAGTACATTCGAAGGCAAACGATTCAGGCTAGCCGGCGATGGACAGTGCGACAGCCCTGGATTTTCTGCCAAGTACTGCACCTACCACTTTCAGGACATGGACAATAAGACAATTGTGAGTTCGGTGGTCGTGCAGGTAACACAATGTACATCGTCAGTGGCCATGGAGAAACTAGGATTTATAAAATCAGTGGAATATCTACAATCAAGGGGAATGCACATCGACCTCATAGCCACGGATAGACACGTTTCAATTGCCAAGACAATGAGAGAGCAGTTCCCACATATTAAACATCAATTTGACGTATGGCATCTTGCTAAATCAATCAATAAGAAAATCCCGGCTGCAGGGAAAAAAAAGGTTTTGAAAATATTTTGCAGTGGTCACATTCTATCACCAACCATCTTTGGTGGAGCTCAAAAACTTGTGAGGGGTCAGTGGAAATACTACTTAAAAAATGGCGGTCACTGATGCACCACTGTACCAACGTTCACCGCTGGACAGCAAATTAACATTTCCACCAATGTGAACATGGCCCTTTGTCCCCAGAGGAGGCACGGAAGAAGAAGTTGTTGATTCCATCTTCACCGACACACAAAGCCATTGAGAAGATTGTTTTTCGACAAAACTCTATCAAGAGATTTGAGAGGACTGACAGAATTATGTCACACAGGAGATTTTGAGGTGTTCCACAATATGTGCCTAAAGTACAGGCCAAAGCACTTGCATTTTAGCTTTCGGGGCATGAAACATCGCACTCTACTAGCGGTCTTGGCCCATAACAGCAATGTCGGACGTGAACAATCTAGGACTAGGGGTAAAGTAAGGATGCCTCGTTACACTAAGGTGTTTTCAAAATGAAGTAAGCAATGGGTGATCAAACCAGTCTATGATGAAATGCAGTTCGACTTTGTGAAAGGCCTTATTGTTGCTGTGTTAGAGAAGCACAGATATGGAATTTTGGACTTTTCTGTGCAGAGCAGTGATCCATTGTCACCGAACATTGCGACTGTGCCATGCCCACCCGAAGCACAGCTGATTGTGAAGTACAAATCCCGGTTTAAATAATTGCAATACGATTGTCTTTTTGTAAATAAATGTTATTGTACAGTGTACCTGTAAACCTAACCCCTACCTTCACCATCATGGGTGGCGAACAAGCTGGGTGTCATCTTTGAATTCTCTCTATTCACCTCACATATGTGTATGTATATATTTTTCTCATGTCTCATCTCATGTAAATGTAAATGCTGCGCACTGTTAACAGAGGGGAGGCTTGCGTATTGCAAATAATAAAACAAACAAACAAACAATAAATCTCACTTTTAACTCAACTCCTGTGGTACTTTATACTTTCCCTGACCTTCCGCAAAAAATTAAATGTCTCAATTTGGGCTGCAAAGCTCGCAGACAACGGGGACAAAATTGGGGCACTTAGAACGCGCCAGCCAAGCGGGCCGTGGCATTTGGGAGAGAAGCCAGTTCGCATTTGCACATTGAGGCGCACTACATAGACGGATTCTAAACTTCAAGTTCTCACAGATGCCTATACTACCTGATGTTGCAAATAAAGAATGCGAAGGACAGTGCCCAGATGAGGCCCACAAGTCGCACTGGAAGTATAAGGGTCTATTGTTTTTTGACCTTGAGACAGGGACCATGTCAAAAGAACTACATTTGAAGGGAGTGCGCAATAACGTAAGAGACGATAAGGCAGAAAATTCAGATACTAGACCAAGTTTCATTTTAGTTCAGTATACGAAAAATCGTTGTGAAGAGCACAGTCCGTTTTACAGACTGCATTACGAAGAGACACAATGGAAATTTCAAATATAATGTAAGTAAATCTTTACACGCTTTTATACCGGAATGAAGATTTAATGAATGGATGCATGAATAAATGAATGAATGAAGAGCTAGGAAAAGCAAGTAAAACGTGTTCGTAGTGGGCACATGGGCATGCAGGTCCACTGGTCTCACCGATCTCGGTCCTTGGCCCAGCCACTTTTCCCTGCACTGCCTACCTGCACTACGGGACTGTCTCTGTATCCTTCAGCCCCTTCTACCGGCATTTACCTTGCACTTGCCACCAGCTGGCCCTATTATTTAATTTGTATTCAACTAACCATGTACAGCCCTTCCCCATGCATGATCAGAAAGACACCTGGCCTAGTAGGATCGTTGTCTGTCTGCCCTTGTTCCCCACCTGCCTCGTCACGCCTAGAAACACTTGAGTATAGGCGCGTTACAAATGCCATATCATATATGATACCATTCCTCACGCATGTAGACTAACTGTCATTTATCATTGTGTGTTTGCCTCAATTTATCTCGTTACTTTTCGCATTGATTTTAGAGACGAACATACTCCATTGAACTATCCTTGCAAGCAAATAGTTTCTGATCGGCCGTAATAAATAAAATGAGTAATATTAATGAAGTTCGGCTAGCGAGACTAATTATAATTTTTTTGTTTTCATAACAGGTATTTGATCCCATTCTGCCACTGCCATCAGTTTCAGACACCGGCGGATGGATTCTTCAGCAGACACCTGCAGCTTCGTGTCAACAACTGGAGCACGATCACCATATTATGGGACGATCGCCAAGGGCCCACATGCCCTTACGCTGTACTAGTGGCTAGAAGCAACATATCAACCTTTAGGCTGGACTAGTGCCTAGTTGATGGAACAGCCTTGCGGTTCACCGTGCTTCCAAAGTGATTTTTTTTACAAAAATGAACACCCTGTGTACCATAAAGGAACAGCGCGTGACTCAAGATGAAACGGAACAGTTATTGCGGATACAGATAAAAGAAAATAAATGGCTTTCGGAGTTCATATGGCAATTGCTGAATATTATCTAAACATTGAATGTCAAATAAATGTACTTTACCAAATGTACCGTGTTGCTGTTTCATTTTAAAGTACAGTTTCATATTCCGAATTGTGGCGCGCTGTGTTGTGAGTTGATCTGTGTTGGTTTCCGGGTTCTGTGTGGAGTCGCGCAGAAGACGACTGGGCGCGTTTGCCTACGCAGCACAGTAACGTCACGGAGAGAGGCGGGGAATATGAATGTTTTGATAATGTCAGGCTCAGGGGCGGGGGAATTGATTTAGTGCCGCAAAAGCAGGTCAGCCAGGGCGATGGGGGAAAAGATAGGATTATCAGAAAATGGCGGCCCCCTGGTGCTTGTTTTCGCGTGCGTTTAATGGACGAAAACTCGGGTAAGGTCATAGGAAAGTTTTCTAAAATCGAGCCACTTAGGCTTAAAAAAACATGGCCGACCCGTAGGGACAATAACATTTTTTACTAGACCATGCCTTTAAATATGGAGGGAAAGTGGCATTGCAGCTCGGATCCATTCCATTTTTTTCTTTCTCCTTTCTCTTTAAAGGGAATGAAGCCTTGTGATTTCCAAATGCCAGCGCTGTGTTATTTTATTGAAATGTAATGGCATTTAGAAAGTGTTACTTTACGGCTTTGTCTAAAGTGGAGTTTCTAATGTGTGTACAGTTTTGGAAAATGCTGTTTACCTTTGAATTGTATCGCCGTTGGATGAATGTTTAAGGGATGGTTTGAATGCAGGGATGTTGTTTTACCATAGTGAGCAAGAACATACTTCCACATGCTTTGCACCCAGCAAGTGTGACTGCTCAGAGTAGCATGACAGTATCATTTATGGAATGGGTCTTCATTTTCAAATTATTTTGTTGAAGTCTAACGCTTGTAGGCTTTTCAGGAATATTACGTCAAACATTACAGGGACTTTCAACAATTACTCTACATTATTAGAGGAAAGTTATTGTGTAATACTAAAGAGTATAAAGGTTGTGTTTATCACTTAACTATACTAGCACGCATGCCTGTTGTATGCTTGCTTGTTAACTGCTTGGAGCAGAATGTTGAGTGTTTTGGCTAGATAATTAGTGAATGTTTTGCCGGCGTGAGTGGTAAGGTTTATTTCACTTGCAATTGATTTTTGACTGGTCTATTTTGGTAATTGGGATGCGTGAGTTAAGTAGTTGTTTGGTGTAGGTTGGGACTCCTCTCACACTCGTAGCCGTTTTGATTGTCTAATGTGTAACTTTTTATTTCAGTTGGAAAATGCATAAGGTTTTTCTGCATTTTATGCAGGTACTGCAGGCATGTTTTTTTATGCTGTATGCACGTTCACCTCTGTTTTTCTTGGATCTGGCCTGCAGGAGAAAGGTCCAGGGTCAGTTTAGTTTTCATAAAGTGTTTGGTGGGTCTACAGGACAGTGTGGTCCATTATATGATTGAATCGCTGAACATTGTCTAGAGCTGTACTTTGGTTTGAGCCCTGCTTGAAAAGATTAGTTTTTGATTGCTCGTTCCCAACCATTCTGCATCCCAGCGACTCTGTGTTTTGAGTTATAGGCCTGATATCACCAGTTAGTGAAAGTTGGTATGTCTGCTTCTTTGGATGGTGTAAGTGGGTTCTTCTGCTGTGGAAGGAACATTGAAAGTTGTGTGATGAGGTAGTCCGGGTTGTGGGAGAGCATTTACATACAGTGTGCCGACTTAGAGTATTGCTATGTTGGGTTGTTGTAGTCGTAGTCATTTACTATGACTCTGCTGGTTGCCAGGCTACATGGCCAGTAGTTTGGGATGTGCTTTTGTAGTTGGCGTTCACCCTGCAGATTCTTTCTGTGTAGTGGTACATCTCACCTGTATAACTGAGCTCGACTCAGTTATCCCCTTTTAGTATTTTCTTTTCCTCTGCTGCAATGTGTAGGGGAGGTGTTTGTCTCGTGTTGCTTGAGCTCTCTGTGTTGGTGATTGTGTTTCACATCTGTATATGTTGTAATCAAGTGGTTGATTGTGCTGATTTTCTGTGTTTTTCATTCTCTGCAGCTGACAGTTGGTGTTGTTGCCATTTACTACCATTTCAGTACGGCTTGTTAGGGTGTTTATGCCTTGATGTGTGGTTATGTGCTTGAGGGTGGCAGACTTGAGACCTGGGGTGACAGACCAGACACAGGTGTCCTGTGCTATTTATTGTGGTTCAATTTGTGGTTCCTGTAGCCCAATGATGCAGCGTGTAGTGCATGCCTTTGGGAGGCCTCAGGTCGGAGAGTGGCAGTCTCGGATGCAAGGTATTTTGTTTCCTTGAGGTGGTGAAGGGAGTTGGTTTGTTATTCAGGTACGCTGGTGTATGGTTTTAGGTCAGGAGACCTTCTTCGGTCCTTGCTTACGATAGTTTGTTGTTTGCTGAAAAGAGGGAGATGTGTTATATCCCCTTCTCTGTATGCTTCAGTGAATAAGGTCACTCTGAGAATGTTGAGTGGGTGTTTGGAATGTGTGCTTGTGAAGTTGGTTTCACTCCAGGCAGTTGGATAATGTTAGCCTGGGTGGTGGGTGCAAATGGGTCCCCTCTGCGGCTCTTCCATATCCCAAAGCTCCTACCTTGTTACATCTTAAAAAAAGGAACTTGTACCAACCTACATGATGTCTAGACGATTCATTGTTGCAACACAGATCTCTTTATAGCACCAATTAAAACAGTAACTCTGAAGAAAATGTTCTAAAAAAACACTAACATAAACTTAACAAGGAACTTTGATAGTAATGCTTGATTATAGCAAGCTAAAACAGTTCAAATTACATGGAGCTTTTGGCAGGTAGGGGCATGAACGTTGTGGCCGTTCCTATAATAATTACCATGGACAGACACATTCAATGGGTGGACAAATAACCAATCAACAGATAGTAGCTGAGTATATCTTCTCATATACAATGTATCCCTATGTGTACTCTAATACAACAGTTTTAGCTTACACATGTCTCTACGCAAACTCAATTTAAAATTCCTTCTCTCAAATCCAAACAACCCCATCCTATGGCACTATAGTATACATCCTTCCCTTTAACAAATTTCACTGCAGGAGCCATCACTCACATTTATTTAGTGCTTTATAATGACTTCTGCTACCAAAATAAATGCCACGCCCTAATACTTACACCAGTGTACAACTATTGCATGTACCAACTACCTTTCCTTTACATTTACAACAAAAAACATTACCGAACAAACCTACAGAAGAAAGAAAAGTCTTTCATTTCTACAAAGTAAGTATATTAATGTACCATGTATGTCACAAAAATTGTAATCATTGTTTCCCTATACAATATTGTATTACACAGTTACTCATTCCACTGCAGCAATTACACTGTTTTCCACCATAGCACTACATTCCTCCTTATTCAATAACACCATCACTCCCTTATTCACTAACACCACCACTCTGCAACTCATGCCACTACAAACACTTAATGACAGATTCCCCATCATGCACACATACTTATTCCACACAACACTTTTAATTGCAATCTATCATTTACCCAACACCCCACAGTTCAACAACATCTCACTCTACCAACCTTTCCTACCACACCTATCATATATACATCTCTCTGCCTCATGTTACTCCCACAACAACCTTCTTCCTCACCCCAGTACTGAACATTATTCTACATCTTCCATCCCACACTACTCTTTCTCTCGTACACTTCACTAGGAACAATTCATTCTTGTATTTCCCCATCCTTATAGCATTTCTCAAATCAATTTATTTTCAATTATCTCCACATCCCTCGTCCTCATACCACACCACACATCAACACATTCTTTCTGTACAGATATTTTACTAGATAATTCACATTGTCTATACATTCCTCTTCCACATATACCATCCAACTATAATCTACATTATCCAACTATACATTAATATTGTATAAAACCTTGTGCATAGATTGTACAATGCAAACATTCATGCTCCAGAGCTACAAACATGAAATGACGATCATCTAAATGGAACAGCCGAATTACTCCTCAGACAAATACAACAAATACAAAGTAAATATTGTGGAACTGAGGTAGACTTAGAAAAAACAGTTCATTTTGAAAACAGAAACCAACAACTTTACAAGAGTAACCACCTTACAAACACATAAAAAAAGAAATAGCAAAGTTTCAAAACATGCCTGCTGAAATTTTAGACAAAGTATGTGTCTATTGCTGCAGAACATTTTAATAGAAAAGTAAAAATAATTGTATATAGGGCCTATTCAATCATAGAAAATGAAGTATCACAATGGTTCCAATTAGCTTTTTTTAAAAACATTTTTTTATTAAAGTGAACAAAAACAATACAAACAAAACAGAGCATTTGTTATCAAAACCATTGTACAATTCACATCAATGCACTGCTCCCCCCGCCTCCCCCGTCCGAGCCCAACCGGCTTCTCATTCCGCATCTGCATCCTGTGGTAGGTGATCCATCCCCCTGGAGTCATTTGGGTCCAGAATTGACCCAAACAGTTCCGCTATTAGCGATTTCCAGGCCATCAGGGACTCTGTCCCCTCTAGACCCCCAACGCTGCTCGCATCCTGCCAAACCATAGTTTCTGCCTCTGCCCATTTCTGCAGGTCCTTCCACCACACCTCCACCCGTGGACTGTGACATGTCTTCCATCCCATGGCTATTCTTCTCTTTGCCAGCACATATGCTAAGTCTTTCAGCTTGCTCACATGTTTTAACTTCTTAGATCTCGGAAACACTCCCAACAAACAGGCCCATACCGTGTCTACAACAATCGTGACATCCATCTGGGCTAGTTTACATTCCACCTCCCTCCAAAAGCGTGCAATGACCGGACATGACCAGAACATGTGTACCATGTCCGCGTTCTCTTCGTCACACTTAGGGCATGCCTATCGGCCCGCACCCACAAACCTTGATATTTTCCGTAGCGTCATATACGCTCTGTGCATGACATATAGTTGTATCTGCTGCAACCTAGCCTGTCTAGACACCTTCTTATGGTACCCTTGCACCCGTTCCCACACCTCGTCTTCCATTGGGGTCCCCACTTCCGTCTCCCAATCCAATCTCAGTTGGGTGACCTCTTTCCCCACTCTGAGCATCAACATCTCATATAATCTAGATATCTCGTGCCCCCCCTCCGCTATGTCGTATATCATATCTACTACGGCATCTGGCTCACCCTCTAGCACAGTTTCCGGCCACATTTTCTTAACTTCTTTCACTATTCTATAATATGCAATATACTGACCTAGATGTAACCCAGACATATCCTGCAACTCCTCAAAGGTAACTATTGAGCCCTGCTGCCAAATGTCTCCCATGGTTGCCAGCCCCAACGGCTCCCAATGGTTTCTGATTATTTTCCGTAACTGTGCATCTGCCCCTGTCAGCGCGACCAATGGTATCTGGGAGAACATGGAGCTGCGTTTTCCAACATCCTGCACGCTCTGCGCCACATTTTCCAACCTAGCAACATCCTCTTGGGACGCCCCTTCAGTTCTGCCCTCGGTACCCACATCATTTCCTTTAAGTAAAAGGGTGCGCAATCCTGCCCAAGAAACCTAAATTCAGAGGTTTCCTCGTCAGAAAGCCATTTAGCGACGTACTGCAGTTGGCTGGCCACATAATATACCTCGTAGTTGGGCAATTTTATCCCCCCTTTTTCGTGGAAATTCTGTAACTTCCATAACGCCACTCTATTTCGCGTGCCATGCCACAAGAAATCTCTGCACATACTATTCAGTTTGGCAAAAAAATTATTCGGGATCAAATATGGGATATTCGCGAAATCATGTAAAAGCCTAGGCAGAACCACCATCTTAAGCATCGCTCCCCTCCCCATCATAGCCAAGGGTAACTTCGCCCAAAACCGCATGCAGTTTTCAATTTTAGCCAGGGCTGACTCAGTGTTATGTCTATGCTCTTCCTCCACTGTGTGGTAAATGTCTATCCCTAAGTATCGGAACGTACCCACTGCCCATGGCACCTGCAGCACAGACAACTTTTCCCCGGATATACCCGTATATCTGCCCAACGGGAACATGCTGGACTTTTGGGGGTTCACTGCTATACCAGAAAGACCCGCATATCTATCCATTACCTCCAGGATGTATTGGAGATTCTCTTCCGGGTACCTTAGATACAGTAACATGTCATCCGCATAGAGAGAAATCAAATGCTTTTCCCCTTTCACCTCTATGCCTATCGTGTCATACTGTTGCCTAAGGTATATCCCTAGAGGTTCCAGGGCCAGTATGTAAAGCATTGGGGACCATGGACACCCCTGTCTGGTGCCCCGGCCTAGCTGCCACCTGTCCGATATCACCGATCCTGTCTTGACCCTAGCTAGCGGTTCTATGTACAATATCTGCGACCACCGTAGGTATCCTGGACCCATTCCATACCCTTCCAAGGCCGACATCAGCCATGGCCACTTGACCGAATCAAAGGCCTTAATTGCGTCCAATGACACAATCACCATTTCCTCAGTCTGTCCGTTACTACTTTCAATAATTCGCTGAAGTCGCCTGTGGTTGTCCGAGATGTTCCTGCCTGGGACATATCCCGTTTGATCAGGGTGTATGAGACTGCCAATCACTCTCCTCAGTCTATTTGCCAACACAGCCATCAGTATTTTGTTGTCTTGGTTAAGCATCGACAAGGGCCGATACGAACTACAGCTGTGCCCGGGATTATTAGGTTTGAGAAGCGGTAATATAGTCGCTTCTCTCATGAACTCTGGTAAGTTTCCTGTCTCAAATGTCTCATTCAACACGTCCAGCAACGGGGGAGAAGCTCTTCCGCGTATGCCTTATAGAACTCACTCGGTAATCCATCTGTCCCCGGCGTCTTACTAGTTGGTAACTGTCGTACCACCTCCCCAAGTTCCTCTAGGGTAATTGGTGAGTCCAGCTCCTCTCTCTCCTCTTCGCTTATCTTAGGCAACCCTATATCCTCCAATGTTCCTGCTATCGTGTCCCAGCAGTGTTCACTGTGGTCCATGGTTCCAATTAGCTTTATATCTAACTGCAGAACATGAATACAGAATAACTGATCCCTTAATAGTTTGCACATGCTGCAATACTAAGCTTGATAATAACCAAATGCCATAATGGGCTATCAATAATAACTTAGTAATATTTCCACTTCTAAAAGGTCTCCAGCAACTTAAGCTGTAAGAGAGTATCATCATTCAAACCATACACCCATTTTAAACTATAATATATATCCAACCCAAAACTGACAAATTGCCTCCATCAGAATTACTCAAAGGCATCTGCGGCAAAGTAGTCTAACATTAGACCTTAATGAAAATGCAGAAACACTAGGAGTAGGAAGACCAGTACAACAATCTTTGTACTAGTTAAAGGTGTGCCAACAAAAGACAGAAAAAAATAATTTGGGAATAACTATTTGATTTAAACAAAGTTAAAGAAGCACTGGAATATCTTAAACACAACAATGAATACTACAAATATATAAACATAGAAGAAAAGAAAGGACCCAAATATATAAATATACACCACAAACTTGTCAATTTTAACGTGTTGATACAATCACTACGGACAACATTCTAGACCAATATGCAATTCACCAACTACATTCAAGAGACACGATGGAAGATACATTAGAAACATACAAAATGCTTCGAGCAAAAGGATTTCCATGGAGCATAGGGGGAAAAAGTTTAGGAGCACATTGCTTTCCACTACTCTTCCCTACAGGACAAGGAGTAAAAACATGATGAAATACCCATACAAACAAGTGCATCAGATTAACGTTCACTATGAATGTATTCTGAAGGTCCAGGATACCGGGAAAATGTAGAACACATTTTCCACCTTTTGTTTGAACACACACACTAAAAACAGGCACCCACTTCGCACCCACTTCTTAAACATGTCAGCTACTCAACTCCTTCAAATGATGATAGACAAAGATGAAGTGCTGCAGTTAAGTATTACAAATCTGTTGGCAAATATACATGATACAAAAGAATACTGGTACCGAAGTCATGCTGATGTACATTGTATGTTAAGGAAGCTAGGCCCAGTCACATGGTTTGTTACTTTAAGTTGTTCAAAATATGCATGGGATGACTTGCATGACTTTCTATGAACTGCAAACCAAATTAAAGAAACAATACATATAAAAAGTCCAGGAGAATTATGTTCTCTTGATTATGTCAGTATCTCAGGATACTTTCACCATAGTTCCTTTGCCATGTTACACTTCATCTGTGATGAAACCTGTCCTCTACTCGAAAAAGTACAAAATCCAGAGGAGCACCACACATCCACATGCTTTTGTGGATAAATAATGCTTCCAAAACTGATGACACTATTTTACAATTTATTGAAAACTACATTACCTGTCGCATCCATTCAAAAGACATTCATAATGTCCTTATGGACATAAATGTTATGTCTCCAAAGACAAATGTGCGGCAAATACTGCTAACATGAAAATAAAAAAAAGGAAAATACTTCACCAAATGTCGCAATCGATTCCATGGATCAGTTTGTACCAAAGTTCAAGTAAATAGTTTCATATCTTCAGTTAGGCACAGTGTCAGAGGAAAATCTCATACAACCTTAAAATAGATGAGGCATCCAAGTACATCAATGATTACAATCCTATCATTGCCTTCATGTGGAATGCTAATATAGACTTAAAATGCAGTGCAGACAATTAAACTGTGGTTGCAAGATATGTCACAGCTTATCCCAGCAAAGCTGAGAAAATTGAGCTAAAAGTCCTTTGGAATGACATATCATCCGACAAAATCCTTTAAAAAAAATGGTACAGCTTTGTTATCAAAATGTTGTCACATAGAGAATGCGTGTTGCTACAGATATTTCTTCGTGGTACCTTTTGGTGGTATTTTTGGTGCTATTTTTATAGTATAGTGGTGAGTCTAGAATATAGGGAACTGCGTGGTGATAGTTTTTATACCGGGGTCACTAACATTAAGCCAAGACTGGATTTAGTACACTCTAGAACGTAACTTCGTCCCGTTGCAGTATTTTACTTACAATACCATGCTATGCTCTTTTGCCGGTATCTCAGAATACATTCACTATGTAAACCCTATATGAACATTCATTCAGAGTCTCTTAGAAGAACACAATTTTCAGTGACCATCTCTGCTTTGAATTTTACCACATATGATACAGTGAAATACTGCCTGCCATACAATGCAATTACCACTTGCTTCACCTCTGTATGATAACACAAGGAACCTGGCCACATAGGTACATACCAGAGCTGACATGTTTCTTTTGCAAGCACTTTATACATAATTGAGATTCATGAATAAAACAAAACAGTACATGTAATGCACAAAAGGGATATGTGCCTTTGTTCACTTGCCCACGCTGATTTCACAATTTGTTAAAATTGTGCAATGCATTAACAATTCAAGCGGCAATATTTAGCACACTCCTCAGGCTATGATCCCTCTAGAAGTTCAGAGAATGACTGTAGCTCTCTCTCCCACCTCTAACTTGGCAGAGCACAGTATGCAACAACCTTGAGACACTTAGCCCTGAGAGCAGCCATTTCTATCCTTTGCAATTATACTTTTTTGGCAACTGATCTTGCAATGGGAAATTCACTTCACTTCAGTAGAATGGGGAATGAACAGACTTTGGGATGCCTGATTTGTAGAAACCCATGCAAAATCGATATTGATATTTTTGATTTTTAAACCACTCACAGACCTTAATTATACTTTTATGCTTACCTAGAGGATGCCTAGTTCAGTTTGTGCTCGGGCACAGCAAGGTTGGGATTTCCCCTCAGATTAGCTGTTGTGAAACACCCCCACGCAGCCCTCTGGACAGCGCTCGCACCGGGCCTTCCCTTATTTGCCTTCTTCCCTTCATGCTTAGGACAGCTCAGTCCACACTCTTCTGAGAGAAAGCATGCACACCACCAGTCAGTGCCCCCCACTCCAAACGACAGCCCAGGAAGAACATCCCCTTTGACATCAATGCACAACCCTTTTAAACCAATCCAGGAGATCTGCGGCCTGATGTATGTTCCCTTAAAGAAAATGTAATAAAAGCCTGCCTATGATAGTGATGTCATGTGCTCATCAAAAACCGCCTTCCTTTTGAAAGCTCCAAAGAAACACATGTTCTGTCTGCCACCTTTGACCGTGATCCAGGCTGTAGGAACTGATGCAAATAGCTACATCGCTTTTCTGTTTCCTGCTCTGAAAGTCTTTTAAACAATGTACTAGTTTTGAGCAAAAGGGATTTCACATTCCACAATTCTGACTTGTCACGTCTTCATTCAAACAGAGCGCAGCCTTATTTATGCACATTTTATTTATTATTTCCTGGCTAACCTTGCACAGTCCAAATGCCTTGCACATTCAATTTATCAATCTTCACCAAGTGTATATAAAAGTCATGAACTGACTTGCTCAGAACATTAGTAGGGGATATTAATGGTTAGGGGATGTTGGTATAACTTAGTGTATGTTAGTCTCATGTTTTTCAGTGCAAACTCAGCCCATAACTGTGGTGTAGTGGTACCCATTGATACCATTGTGCAATTAATAATTAACATTTAACATTTTTCACATATCTCTGAATGATATATATATATATTTTATTTTTTAAATTGATTTTTAATGTTTTTTTTCTTTTCATGTTCTATATTTAGCATCTTCTTTCTTTTTTCAGATCAATTCCTCCTGTTTTTCTTTTCTTTTTAGTGGTCTCTGAATTTATATCTTTTTTATATAGATATTCAGTGAAAAAACTTTGTTAAAGGGATGTTATGGTTAAGTTGCGCTACTACAAACCTATCAAATTCAGTGAAAAAACCTTGTTAAAGGGACGTTATGGTTCAGTTGCCCTAAGAAAAACCTAGCACAATCAGTGCAAAAACCTTGTTAAAGGGACGTTATACTTACTTTGCACTAACAACAACCTATCCATATTATGGGTACACGTAAAACCGGAAACCCCCATAAATTTGCCAAAAAGCCGACATTTGTGATGCCATCTTTGATGTCATGGGTGTTAGTCTTAGCAGAGCACATTGGTGGCGTGAGTTATGGTTGCTTAGCTTAACATAAATGGTGAATTTCTGGGGGTTTTTGTTTTTACGTGTACCCATAATATGGGTAGGTTGTTGTTAGGGCAAAGTAAGTATAACGTCCCTTTAACAAAGTTTTTGCACCTCAGACATTGTGAAAGTACACACTTACAAACATCCCACAGTGTGCCATTGCACATGTAACTATTTGTTAGAACAATTTAGGCCTCTTTTGCGGTTGCAAGGGCTCCACAGAAGCCCTACAAAAGCCCAAACCATAGAGCTGCTCCGCATTCTGTTTTTGGCTTTGCAGAGCAGAGTAGTGAGCCAAATTGCTTTGTGCTGGAATTGCTTTTGGAGCAATTTTGCTGTGCTATATTACCTTTGCAACTAATGGCAACCATGGATGCTGCCTCTATGCCAGCAGCACCCACATCCTCGCCACCACCACCTCCTTCCGAAGGGCCTGGACAAGGGAACAGGCGTGCTGATGTAGATAGGGATCAAGAGGAGAGCGAGGATGAAGTTGAGCAAATTCCCAATGTCTGTAGCCAGCATGACTGCTAGGTATGGATATAGTTTACCAGCGTAGGAGACGTGCCGAAATGTCATGCTAACCAGGTGAGATGCACTTACTCAGGTGCAGAAAACCAGGCTTGTAGAGCTACGGCACCACTTCCATGCGGCGTCACATCAACTCGAAACACAAGGCAGCAGTGCACAGGGTACTGCCCTTCCAACAATGTAGTAGGTTACTTTCCTCTACAGCATTCTCCGCATCTGCTCCTGCCAACACCAGGGACACTCCTCTAGGGCAATGGATCCCTAAAGCATCCTTGTAGACCATATGCTTTGCAGCAGATCGTTACCTGTCAAAGGTCATTGTATTGTGCATGTACTGCGATGCAGTACTCTTCAGGGGGGATCAACTTCGAAGTGCTTGCGAAGGTCGGTCTGGGAGCATGACAATGACTGCTGCCTACTTAAGTGAGGGCCACCTAATATCTTCCTCTCTCTGCACTTACCCTATCTTATCCCTATGGGCGATGCCCCTTCCGTACCCTTCCCTCCCTTCCTTTCCTTCTGTGTCGTGTGTTGCAAGACCAAGAAATATTCAAAACAACGGAAAAGTAAAAAAGTAAAAAAAGGGCTCCTTTCAGTTGTAAAAAATTGAATTGCCAAAGAGGGGTTGCAGGCCGCCGCACAGCCTGTATGCACCACAGATTGCGCGGTAAATAATGGGAGGTGTCACTCTATGGAAAACATTGCAGTCGGTTTGAGTAGAAAGGGCCGGCTGTAAAAAGAGGCTTTTTTCGTGTTTGTTTGCGCTTCAAAGGGTTGAAGTGCACAACACCTACTAGAAAAATGCTTGCTCTACTTCCAAAAAGTGCAGCAATCCATTTCAGATAGGTTACAGAAAAACCTGATTGCCAGGATCAGTAAGATGAACACCATTTGTGGGAAAAATTTTCGTGTTATTAATTGTAATATTTCCATTGTGGAAGTAGGACATGGCCACATGTCGGGAAAAGGCACAAATAGCCTTCTTGACAATGTGCCTCACTTTCTCCATTTGCGGACCAATTCATGAATAATGCAGCCACATCTGTGACTGTGTTATGTGACAAAAAGGTATGCAAGATTTCGGAAACATACACATGACCTGGCCAAGTGCCTTCTTCATCGCAAACTGCAGACAAATTCCGGTAACATGCCCTAAACATTTCCCTCCACAATGAAGAAAAATAATGTCTGGATGATCGCGTGTCACCAAAGTGGCACAAAGAGGAACCAAAATCAGCCACTTCATTGCACGTACTCCATACCAGTGCACATTCACATGATAGAATCCAAAATGAGCAGCCACTGCACAGTGTTTTGCATTCACTTTCAACCAATGTATCTAGGACTCCCCCAAAATCCATACACTCTGCCTCCTGAAACACACACCCATAACCATAGGCTTCTGCATTCCTGTCTACAAATACACCTTCTTCCACAGTCTCTGCGTACACACCACACACACAAACCTTATTGAGCAATCCCTTAGCCTCCAGAGTCCCATTTCCTTGTCCACATCCTCAAAAGCCCCATATGTGGCACGTGTAATCCTGGAACTACCGCAGTGTCCGCAACCTTATCGTGGTCAGTGCGGGAGTGGGGGAATACATTTCAACCAGGGTAGGGGATTTCGTCTTTAGTGGTGGCTCTGAAAAGAGCCATTATTTTATGTGCATCTAAACAAACTCCTTGGTTTTTCAGTTTTTATAGGGGTTTTTATTTTCTTCTCCTCCTCACATTCTTACAATAACCTCTTTAACACATCCTGTACATTGTAAAACAAAACACCATTTCCAATGGTGGACAGAAAAATGCCATTTGCATTGAAAAGGCACACATTTCGAGAATGAATTATGTCATTGTCACAGGAGAACATCCCAGCAGCACACACAAAATCCCACATGCTTCTGTTGATAAGACACCTTCCTACCTCTGGCTCGGACCAAAGTACATGTGGATAGACCCATACTCTTCTTGGTGGTATGGATGAGAGAACCACCATGGCAGTGGGAACAATCTGCTTCACTGCTTTCATCAACTTTTTAGTTGCCGGAACAAACATGAACAAGCCATGTAACCCAATGCAGGGCTCCATAATGCAGCATGACAACATTGACTGTAGCGAAAGTGGCCACTTATCTGCAAAGGTCAAGCACAATGCCGAAACTGCCTCCCCTCCTTCCAAATCGAAATTGCCATCAACGTCTCTTTCCAGGGCATACCTGTTCATATCTAGCACAAAGGCATTGTGGAAACTGCAACAAATCTACCTTTGGCCTAGCCCCACATGGGCAACCATTTTGTCATGGCTACAGACAAATCTCCTCTTAGGTGGGTGTGGATCACTATGCCCCCCCTGCTCTTGCACCTTTTATGCTTTTGGTGCAAATCTATTAGCAATGCAATAACTATAAGCCTTACAGGCTTCTAATGCAAGCAATCTAACAGCAACTCAAATCCACACCATTCCTCTCCATTCCACACCATACTCACACTCTCTCTCTAAGACAAACCCTGTCTGATTACCCCATCTATCAAGTCAGCCAAAGCTCTGTGCGAGTGTCTGTTCTAATTCCGCATGCACGTGTCTTATCAATACTCCCAATACTCCCCTTTTCCTCTGTGTTGCTCTGTCTCTCCTCTCCCGCTAACTCTGCAACCAGCCAGTCAGTCAGGGCCAGGCCTCACTCTGCCAGATCCCTGCCAGATCAATCTCATCAGCTCACAAAGAATGCTTTCCCTTCTGCATGTCAGCCAAAGCCATCGGATTCTGCTGCTTGCAAAACCGCTTCCCGAAGTACATCCAATCACTCCCAAACGCCTCTCCAAGTCATCTCATCTCTCTCAGAGTGTCAGTGTGTCATCTCCAACTCGAACTAGCATCTCAAACTACCAACTCCCTCTCTCTTTCAGAGAGCAGACCAGCAGAGAGCAGCAACTCAAATCTCAGAGCCTCACCTCTCATTATACTGTTCAATGACATATTCATATCCATGGTTACATGTCTCTGTAAGCTAAAAAGCCTCTATTTCTGTCTGTCAGCATTTCTATATTTGAGCAGTGCTTAAAAGGTCTGTGATGCATGTCTTGCACTTTTTCAATCACTGCGTGTTCTGGTCAATCACTGCGTGTTCTTGTCATCGTGACATTTTCTTCATATCTATACCATATCTTCTTCTGTCTGCGGAGCATCCTACCATCTCCTCATATTTCTCCATTCACTCCATCTCTCTTATTGCATTTCTCTCCATGCAAAATCTCTCCCTGCTGCCTGGCCCCCACCTTCTCTGTCTGCGAAGCACCAGCCCAGGGCCTGATAAGGCCTCCTTCTTCGTGTCTCTACTAAGGCAAAAGTCACGTCTGCTGCCTGCCAAGAAACTGTTTACGCATACTTTGTACACTGGAACTCATAACATCTTCCGCACTCCGTGGCTTCTCTGCGTCTCCATTCAGGATGGCTTCGGAGCCAGCTAAATGCATTCTCCATAGTGCTTAGCACATTCACTCACTCAAACCAAGCGCTATATAATGTGGACTCATTGCATATTCATGCGTGTCTCTCTATAATGCATACATATAACATAAGAACATACCTCTACATGTGTCTACATGCCTCTACAAATATAACATGTCTCATTCTACAGCAAATACAAATGCATACAAAGTGGCAGAATAATGTGGATAGTCTAATGATGTCACTACTTCATGTCACTACTAATCAGTACTAATCAGAATGAATGATGGATAACTGGATCCCTAAATGGGTAATGATTCTCTAACAATGGGCAATGATTCTGTAATGATAAAAAAACAGGCTTCTCCATACTATCAGGTTTCACAGCATCACCAACGATCAACACTGTGCGTCTCTCCATCTCTGCCAGCCTCACTACACAGAGTAATGAAAAAAAGTATTAGTGCCCCTTCCTGTGAAGCACACCTTCAGCACCTGATTGGATACTCCCCACAGTCACATTCCCATGCCCAGCATGCTGAGAAGGGCACGATGTGGCACGTGCGCTTCCCCAACTACCGCGAGGGCCGCGCCCCAGTAAAGCAGGAACATTGCTTCTTCCCTTTCCACTATTTCTTTTACAGCACTCCCTCAATGGGTACTGTAAAATAGTCACACACACATTAACCAATAACATCCAAGACCTCTCCATGTAACATATCAGTTCCGTACAACCCTCCATATGTAGTGTTAAAAATTCAGAGTGTAAGTCTTGTGTGATTTGAAAGCACCTCCAGTAGAAAGTTATGTGTGCCTCTGAGCAGGGTATGTGCCACTGAACCTCCATAACGTACTCCAAAAGCATACTCTCATTTCTCCCATCACCTACCTTCAAGTGTCACTTCAATGGTATGTGCTTTGAAACTTTTCATTTACCCATATCTGCCATTGTAATATCCAAACCGGAACGTTCTTCTTTCCTTCCGACAATGGTATGATTTTATTTCCACACTAGCGCATCTCCTACAAAATTCATAAAATTATCGCACTAAAACAGCACTGAATGTATCCTACCAACCTCAAACAAGTACATACATTGCATGCATGAGAACAGGGTGCCTGCCACTTACCTTGCACACTTCACGGAATGTAATATTAGTTAGAAAGGCAAAAATATGTATGCGTGCATTGACAACAGTACCAATCGTAAATGTGGATACATAAATCCAAGAAGTGTAATAATTGCTGTACTCGTGTAGGAAGCATATATGTGCAGAAAAGTGTATGGAACTTCACACACAAACACAATTTTGCTTTCCAAGCTGTACACCTTTCCCAACATTTTTCTCACCCTTCCACAACTAGGAATAATCCATTTGCAAAGTAAATTGACCTACTCCAATGCACATACTTGCTAAATGGCACGTCATACGGAACACTTACATATGAACCATGTACCCCCTTACCAACAATGCTGATGCTCCATAATCCCCATTCATATACAAAGCCATCCAATTAAAGACACACACTAAGTCTTCCTGCTAACACATTCCCCTACCCTTTTATATAATGCATTCTCCAAATGCAGTCAGTATTCCATTAACAAACAAATTGTCTTACAGTCTTCTTTAACAGTTGCAGAAAACACCTCTGTCCTAAAAGCCAGTGGCTTGTCAACTTCAAAATGCAACCCAGAGGAAGCCTACTCTTGACAGCCAACAAAGTAAGTGCAATGGTATCGTGGAGGTGCACCTCTTACTAAGACAGTGCACTGTTCTTGTCTATTAAGGTACACAATTGCATCAGCCCACTGGTATTTCCTTCATGCTTACTAAGTGCACCTCAGCAGTTGCGCACTTTGTGTTATCATGTCGCCAGCATTATAGTAACTCCCAAAATAGCAATATAGCTTTCCCACCATACACTAACAAATCATTACATAATCACACACCTCTATCTGTATTCCAACCCTCATATTCCTCCATTCATGCACAGATGCACACATATACATCACAAAATGTGCAGATCTACACTTTTCTTTTTTTCACCAGCAGCTGCCACAGAATGCCTAGCAAAAGGGAACTCTGTAGAAAACAACGCAGACATAGCCCAGCTCTAACTAAAAGCATAGAAAGTAGCCATGCTCCCCAAGCACATTTTGTACAGAAACTTGAAAGAGAACAGCTAATATGGGCACAAAGGAAATTGCAACCACCTACCAGTAAGGAGAATGTAGTGCTTCTATCAAAATGTAGAAATGAAAATAAAGGTAGTGAAAGGTACTGAAAAGAGTGCAACTGTCACTACTGGTAATGGAGTATGTGCAAATGCTAATGACACCACAAGGAAGCATTCCAAAAAAGTATTTTTACAAAAACAAATCCACTACGGTGTGCTTCAGAACCTTATAAGTAGAGGGGGGAAATCACCCTCAACCCTTAAACCTTACCGCACAAATGTAATCGTGGAAACTGTTGTAGACAGTTGAATGCTCTTAAAATGAAAATTCTTTCAATTAAATTTAATGAGAATGAAGACACTAAAAACATTAAACTCTGTAAACAACCACCACTGCTTAGAAGCAAACGCAATATCAGCATAGATACCTTCACAACATCAATACAGCTCAGTGGAGGCACACTACCAGCACAGAGGCATACTTCAATGATAAATCATAGAAACAAGACCGAAGAAACCAAATTGCCATACACAGCACTGTACAAGGGTATCAAAAGGTACACAATAGCATAATGGAAGAAGAAACACTGCTTTCACAAATATCCCCAACGACCTTACATGCCACTGTATATGTTCCCGAACCAATGTGGTGCATCTACAAATCACCTCCCACATCAATTTGTAACGGTCGCCACAACTCGATGAAGTCGTTGCAGCAGTTCCTCAAGCACCATGTAAAAGTCAGCAACAACAGAAAAAATAAAATACAACAAACTGTGAACTCCTGTCGAATGTGCAAATGCACAGGAGAACAAGGACATTTGTTAGCCTCCCTTTCTGGACCTGCTTGCATAAGCACCTTCACCATGTCCAAATGTTAGCGACACACCATTATACTGTAAGAAATCTTGTTTACAAAGTTTAGTGAGCAACAAGTAAACAGACACAAAACTGCCTGGTCCATTCAAATGTTGCTACACAAGTGGATTAAATTAGTATGCAAATGTTGCAGGCAATGGTGTATTGCAAATTGTACTGATTGTTTAAAACATTTATTAAAACGGCTCACACCAGTTGTGTTTACAAATAATAGACCTGCACAGAAATGCTGCACACAATCCTGGAAACAGTTACAGGGGCTCAGGAATAAGACAGGAATTGGATTACTGTGCTTGAATGGTAAATGCACGTTAGAAAGACAAGTAAATCCACAGGAAGTGGTAATGTACTTACTGCAGGTATTGGAAAGCAAAAACATAACCGTAACTGAAATCTTTCAGATCTCCTACTTGTGGAAACATACAAGCACTCTCTTCAATCATGTCATTCAGGAAGAAGTAACTAACGAACACTTTCTCTTTGTATGTATACCTAACTGTGATTCCATTCCATTTCAGCAGGTGGTACAAAATGCAAACCATAGTATATTGTGTAGGCCTTCCAATTCCGATAATCATTCGCCTTACGTATACAATTCTATAGGAAATACATAATATGAATGCTTTTAACGTACAATGAAGATGGGAAAAAAACTTAACTGCAAGCTTACTACCTTCACACACCCAAAGGTGTCATTTGGCATCAAAACGTTCACACCAATAGGAGTAATGTACCACACAGATGCCACAACCAGGTCAGGTTACAATGCTTCGTACATTAGAAAGCATGTACAATCTTTGAAGAAGTTGTAAAGATATTTGTTTCCTTTCATGAAGGAGAGGCCTAAAAATCTCCTTCCCCAAAGGCACTAAAGTGCATAAGATGGCCCTGCCACCCACATATGCGCAGCCATTGCACACAGAGTCTGCCAACATACAGCGTTGATTCGTAAGTCACTGCACATATATATAGTAGATAGGGGCGGTAAATGTACATGTATGTATTGTGTCAGCTGTACATTCATTGCACCATGTATAAAGTACCAACATGTCTCCATATACGTAAAAAGAACTTCTACCTAACTTGAGTACTTAGCATTGGAAATGCACAATGAAATGGTAACAGGTTGCCACCTGTTTTTATTTTTGTAGCCTCATGGAGGCCGGAAATGGAAACCTGTCATACATCTCTATCAACAGGGGAAAAACTCATTGTAAAATAGGCTTCAGTCGGATGCATGAATTGCGCAAAATGTAGAGGTTCTATGTAATTGAAAAAGAAAATCCATATACCAGTATCAAAGTGTTGGCATGCATGGCTGCATAACGTTGTGGTGGTTTTGGTCAAGGCCTACCGTCTTTGGTGCATGGCCTACGGCCTACAGCCTTTGGCCATGTACCCAAGAGCGTAGGCCTTGGCAACACCCACTGCAATGTTATGCAGCCATGTATGCGAACATGTGGCAGTACCATAACCCACAAATGTAATGCAGCCACCAGCACTCCTACGGCCTTTGGCCATGCACCCAAGAGCCTAGTCCTTGGCCACACCCACCGCAATGTTATGCAGCCATGCATGCAAACATATGGCCAGGTACCAAAACCCACAAACGTAATACAGCCACCTGCACTCCTACCCAACCCCTGCACCATAATATAGCCATGCATGCAAACATGTAGGCAGTTAGAATCCGCAAACATAACACAGCCTCTGCCATCTCTACCCACTTCCACTCACATCGTTTTTTAGTACGGCCAACCAAACCACAAAATCTTCAGAACATTGCCCATGCTCCCAGCATTCTATTAAGTACACAGAACCAATACAGCATAGTACAGTGCAGTACTCAGTAATGTGCGCTATGGCCACAACACAACCACATAAAGCATCCACTGTAACCCTATGAACTTCTATACACACAGTATTCCAACAAATCAACCACTGGACACACTACAGGACTGTTGACTCCATCATGGCCAGCCATGCAACCAAAACTGTAGGATGTGCTAACAATCACCACACCCAATCCACCAACAATATGTACAATGCTGACACACCACACATACAAGGAAACAATGTGAAACCTATTTACAACTAGTGGACATATTTTTTGGTGCAAGGCCTCCAGCCAAACATCCAAGGTGCTAGGGGCTTACCACACACAACACAGCCTAGTACACCCTATGCAATAATGCTCATGTCATGTGGCCTCTTTTGCGGTTGCAAGGGCTCCACAGAAGCCCTACAAAAGCCCAAACCATAGAGCTGCTCCGCATTCTGTTTTTGGCTTTGCAGAGCAGAGTAGTGAGCCACATTGCTTTGTGCTGGAATTGCTTTTGGAGCAATTTTGCTGTGCTATATTACCTTTGCAACTAATGGCAACCATGGATGCTGCCTCTATGCCAGCAGCACCCACATCCTCGCCACCACCACCTCCTTCGAAGGGCCTGGACAAGGGAACAGGCGTGCTGATGTAGATAGGGATCAAGAGGAGAGCGAGGATGAAGTTGAGCAAATTCCCAATGTCTGTAGCCAGCATGACTGCTAGGTATGGATATAGTTTACCAGCGTAGGAGACGTGCCGAAATGTCATGCTAACCAGGTGAGATGCACTTACTCAGGTGCAGAAAACCAGGCTTGTAGAGCTACGGCACCACTTCCATGCGGCGACACATCAACTCGAAACACAAGGCAGCAGTGCACAGGGTACTGCCCTTCCAACAATGTAGTAGGTTACTTTCCTCTACAGCATTCTCCGCATCTGCTCCTGCCAACACCAGGGACACTCCTCTAGAGCAATGGATCCCTAAAGCATCCTTGTAGACCATATGCTTTGCAGCAGATCGTTACCTGTCAAAGGTCATTGTATTGTGCATGTACTGCGATGCAGTACTCTTCAGGGGGGATCAACTTCGAAGTGCTTGCGAAGGTCGGTCTGGGAGCATGACAATGACTGCTGCCTACTTAAGTGAGGGCCACCTAATATCTTCCTCTCTCTGCACTTACCCTATCTTATCCCTATGGGCGATGCCCCTTCCGTACCCTTCCCTCCCTTCCTTTCCTTCTGTGTCGTGTGTTGCAAGACCAAGAAATATTCAAAACAACGGAAAAGTAAAAAAGTAAAAAAAGGGCTCCTTTCAGTTGTAAAAAATTGAATTGCCAAAGAGGGGTTGCAGGCCGCCGCACAGCCTGTATGCACCACAGATTGCGCGGTAAATAATGGGAGGTGTCACTCTATGGAAAACATTGCAGTCGGTTTGAGTAGAAAGGGCCGGCTGTAAAAAGAGGCTTTTTTCGTGTTTGTTTGCGCTTCAAAGGGTTGAAGTGCACAACACCTACTAGAAAAATGCTTGCTCTACTTCCAAAAAGTGCAGCAATCCATTTCAGATAGGTTACAGAAAAACCTGATTGCCAGGATCAGTAAGATGAACACCATTTGTGGGAAAAATTTTCGTGTTATTAATTGTAATATTTCCATTGTGGAAGTAGGACATGGCCACATGTCGGGAAAAGGCACAAATAGCCTTCTTGACAATGTGCCTCACTTTCTCCATTTGCGGACCAATTCATGAATAATGCAGCCACATCTGTGACTGTGTTATGTGACAAAAAGGTATGCAAGATTTCGGAAACATACACATGACCTGGCCAAGTGCCTTCTTCATCGCAAACTGCAGACAAATTCCGGTAACATGCCCTAAACATTTCCCTCCACAATGAAGAAAAATAATGTCTGGATGATCGCGTGTCACCAAAGTGGCACAAAGAGGAACCAAAATCAGCCACTTCATTGCACGTACTCCATACCAGTGCACATTCACATGATAGAATCCAAAATGAGCAGCCACTGCACAGTGTTTTGCATTCACTTTCAACCAATGTATCTAGGACTCCCCCAAAATCCATACACTCTGCCTCCTGAAACACACACCCATAACCATAGGCTTCTGCATTCCTGTCTACAAATACACCTTCTTCCACAGTCTCTGCGTACACACCACACACACAAACCTTATTGAGCAATCCCTTAGCCTCCAGAGTCCCATTTCCTTGTCCACATCCTCAAAAGCCCCATATGTGGCACGTGTAATCCTGGAACTACCGCAGTGTCCGCAACCTTATCGTGGTCAGTGCGGGAGTGGGGGAATACATTTCAACCAGGGTAGGGGATTTCGTCTTTAGTGGTGGCTCTGAAAAGAGCCATTATTTTATGTGCATCTAAACAAACTCCTTGGTTTTTCAGTTTTTATAGGGGTTTTTATTTTCTTCTCCTCCTCACATTCTTACAATAACCTCTTTAACACATCCTGTACATTGTAAAACAAAACACCATTTCCAATGGTGGACAGAAAAATGCCATTTGCATTGAAAAGGCACACATTTCGAGAATGAATTATGTCATTGTCACAGGAGAACATCCCAGCAGCACACACAAAATCCCACATGCTTCTGTTGATAAGACACCTTCCTACCTCTGGCTCGGACCAAAGTACATGTGGATAGACCCATACTCTTCTTGGTGGTATGGATGAGAGAACCACCATGGCAGTGGGAACAATCTGCTTCACTGCTTTCATCAACTTTTTAGTTGCCGGAACAAACATGAACAAGCCATGTAACCCAATGCAGGGCTCCATAATGCAGCATGACAACATTGACTGTAGCGAAAGTGGCCACTTATCTGCAAAGGTCAAGCACAATGCCGAAACTGCCTCCCCTCCTTCCAAATCGAAATTGCCATCAACGTCTCTTTCCAGGGCATACCTGTTCATATCTAGCACAAAGGCATTGTGGAAACTGCAACAAATCTACCTTTGGCCTAGCCCCACATGGGCAACCATTTTGTCATGGCTACAGACAAATCTCCTCTTAGGTGGGTGTGGATCACTATGCCCCCCCTGCTCTTGCACCTTTTATGCTTTTGGTGCAAATCTATTAGCAATGCAATAACTATAAGCCTTACAGGCTTCTAATGCAAGCAATCTAACAGCAACTCAAATCCACACCATTCCTCTCCATTCCACACCATACTCACACTCTCTCTCTAAGACAAACCCTGTCTGATTACCCCATCTATCAAGTCAGCCAAAGCTCTGTGCGAGTGTCTGTTCTAATTCTGCATGCACGTGTCTTATCAATACTCCCAATACTCCCCTTTTCCTCTGTGTTGCTCTGTCTCTCCTCTCCCGCTAACTCTGCAACCAGCCAGTCAGTCAGGGCCAGGCCTCACTCTGCCAGATCCCTGCCAGATCAATCTCATCAGCTCACAAAGAATGCTTTCCCTTCTGCATGTCAGCCAAAGCCATCGGATTCTGCTGCTTGCAAAACCGCTTCCCGAAGTACATCCAATCACTCCCAAACGCCTCTCCAAGTCATCTCATCTCTCTCAGAGTGTCAGTGTGTCATCTCCAACTCGAACTAGCATCTCAAACTACCAACTCCCTCTCTCTTTCAGAGAGCAGACCAGCAGAGAGCAGCAACTCAAATCTCAGAGCCTCACCTCTCATTATACTGTTCAATGACATATTCATATCCATGGTTACATGTCTCTGTAAGCTAAAAAGCCTCTATTTCTGTCTGTCAGCATTTCTATATTTGAGCAGTGCTTAAAAGGTCTGTGATGCATGTCTTGCACTTTTTCAATCACTGCGTGTTCTGGTCAATCACTGCGTGTTCTTGTCATCGTGACATTTTCTTCATATCTATACCATATCTTCTTCTGTCTGCGGAGCATCCTACCATCTCCTCATATTTCTCCATTCACTCCATCTCTCTTATTGCATTTCTCTCCATGCAAAATCTCTCCCTGCTGCCTGGCCCCCACCTTCTCTGTCTGCGAAGCACCAGCCCAGGGCCTGATAAGGCCTCCTTCTTCGTGTCTCTACTAAGGCAAAAGTCACGTCTGCTGCCTGCCAAGAAACTGTTTACGCATACTTTGTACACTGGAACGCATAACATCTTCCGCACTCCGTGGCTTCTCTGCGTCTCCATTCAGGATGGCTTCGGAGCCAGCTAAATGCATTCTCCATAGTGCTTAGCACATTCACTCACTCAAACCAAGCGCTATATAATGTGGACTCATTGCATATTCATGCGTGTCTCTCTATAATGCATACATATAACATAAGAACATACCTCTACATGTGTCTACATGCCTCTACAAATATAACATGTCTCATTCTACAGCAAATACAAATGCATACAAAGTGGCAGAATAATGTGGATAGTCTAATGATGTCACTACTTCATGTCACTACTAATCAGTACTAATCAGAATGAATGATGGATAACTGGATCCCTAAATGGGTAATGATTCTCTAACAATGGGCAATGATTCTGTAATGATAAAAAAACAGGCTTCTCCATACTATCAGGTTTCACAGCATCACCAACGATCAACACTGTGCGTCTCTCCATCTCTGCCAGCCTCACTACACAGAGTAATGAAAAAAAGTATTACTGCCCCTTCCTGTGAAGCACACCTTCAGCACCTGATTGGATACTCCCCACAGTCACATTCCCATGCCCAGCATGCTGAGAAGGGCACGATGTGGCACGTGCGCTTCCCCAACTACCGCGAGGGCCGCGCCCCAGTAAAGCAGGAACATTGCTTCTTCCCTTTCCACTATTTCTTTTACAGCACTCCCTCAATGGGTACTGTAAAATAGTCACACACACATTAACCAATAACATCCAAGACCTCTCCATGTAACATATCAGTTCCGTACAACCCTCCATATGTAGTGTTAAAAATTCAGAGTGTAAGTCTTGTGTGATTTGAAAGCACCTCCAGTAGAAAGTTATGTGTGCCTCTGAGCAGGGTATGTGCCACTGAACCTCCATAACGTACTCCAAAAGCATACTCTCATTTCTCCCATCACCTACCTTCAAGTGTCACTTCAATGGTATGTGCTTTGAAACTTTTCATTTACCCATATCTGCCATTGTAATATCCAAACCGGAACGTTCTTCTTTCCTTCCGACAATGGTATGATTTTATTTCCACACTAGCGCATCTCCTACAAAATTCATAAAATTATCGCACTAAAACAGCACTGAATGTATCCTACCAACCTCAAACAAGTACATACATTGCATGCATGAGAACAGGGTGCCTGCCACTTACCTTGCACACTTCACGGAATGTAATATTAGTTAGAAAGGCAAAAATATGTATGCGTGCATTGACAACAGTACCAATCGTAAATGTGGATACATAAATCCAAGAAGTGTAATAATTGCTGTACTCGTGTAGGAAGCATATATGTGCAGAAAAGTGTATGGAACTTCACACACAAACACAATTTTGCTTTCCAAGCTGTACACCTTTCCCAACATTTTTCTCACCCTTCCACAACTAGGAATAATCCATTTGCAAAGTAAATTGACCTACTCCAATGCACATACTTGCTAAATGGCACGTCATACGGAACACTTACATATGAACCATGTACCCCCTTACCAACAATGCTGATGCTCCATAATCCCCATTCATATACAAATCCATCCAATTAAAGACACACACTAAGTCTCCCTGCTAACACATTCCCCTACCCTTTTATATAATGCATTCTCCAAATGCAGTCAGTATTCCATTAACAAACAAATTGTCTTACAGTCTTCTTTAACAGTTGCAGAAAACACCTCTGTCCTAAAAGCCAGTGGCTTGTCAACTTCAAAATGCAACCCAGAGGAAGCCTACTCTTGACAGCCAACAAAGTAAGTGCAATGGTATCGTGGAGGTGCACCTCTTACTAAGACAGTGCACTGTTCTTGTCTATTAAGGTACACAATTGCATCAGCCCACTGGTATTTCCTTCATGCTTACTAAGTGCACCTCAGCAGTTGCGCACTTTGTGTTATCATGTCGCCAGCATTATAGTAACTCCCAAAATAGCAATATAGCTTTCCCACCATACACTAACAAATCATTACATAATCACACACCTCTATCTGTATTCCAACCCTCATATTCCTCCATTCATGCACAGATGCACACATATACATCACAAAATGTGCAGATCTACACTTTTCTTTTTTTCACCAGCAGCTGCCACAGAATGCCTAGCAAAAGGGAACTCTGTAGAAAACAACGCAGACATAGCCCAGCTCTAACTAAAAGCATAGAAAGTAGCCATGCTCCCCAAGCACATTTTGTACAGAAACTTGAAAGAGAACAGCTAATATGGGCACAAAGGAAATTGCAACCACCTACCAGTAAGGAGAATGTAGTGCTTCTATCAAAATGTAGAAATGAAAATAAAGGTAGTGAAAGGTACTGAAAAGAGTGCAACTGTCACTACTGGTAATGGAGTATGTGCAAATGCTAATGACACCACAAGGAAGCATTCCAAAAAAGTATTTTTACAAAAACAAATCCACTACGGTGTGCTTCAGAACCTTATAAGTAGAGGGGGGAAATCACCCTCAACCCTTAAACCTTACCGCACAAATGTAATCGTGGAAACTGTTGTAGACAGTTGAATGCTCTTAAAATGAAAATTCTTTCAATTAAATTTAATGAGAATGAAGACACTAAAAACATTAAACTCTGTAAACAACCACCACTGCTTAGAAGCAAACGCAATATCAGCATAGATACCTTCACAACATCAATACAGCTCAGTGGAGGCACACTACCAGCACAGAGGCATACTTCAATGATAAATCATAGAAACAAGACCGAAGAAACCAAATTGCCATACACAGCACTGTACAAGGGTATCAAAAGGTACACAATAGCATAATGGAAGAAGAAACACTGCTTTCACAAATATCCCCAACGACCTTACATGCCACTGTATATGTTCCCGAACCAATGTGGTGCATCTACAAATCACCTCCCACATCAATTTGTAACGGTCGCCACAACTCGATGAAGTCGTTGCAGCAGTTCCTCAAGCACCATGTAAAAGTCAGCAACAACAGAAAAAATAAAATACAACAAACTGTGAACTCCTGTCGAATGTGCAAATGCACAGGAGAACAAGGACATTTGTTAGCCTCCCTTTCTGGACCTGCTTGCATAAGCACCTTCACCATGTCCAAATGTTAGCGACACACCATTATACTGTAAGAAATCTTGTTTACAAAGTTTAGTGAGCAACAAGTAAACAGACACAAAACTGCCTGGTCCATTCAAATGTTGCTACACAAGTGGATTAAATTAGTATGCAAATGTAGCAGGCAATGGTGTATTGCAAATTGTACTGATTGTTTAAAACATTTATTAAAACGGCTCACACCAGTTGTGTTTACAAATAATAGACCTGCACAGAAATGCTGCACACAATCCTGGAAACAGTTACAGGGGCTCAGGAATAAGACAGGAATTGGATTACTGTGCTTGAATGGTAAATGCACGTTAGAAAGACAAGTAAATCCACAGGAAGTGGTAATGTACTTACTGCAGGTATTGGAAAGCAAAAACATAACCGTAACTGAAATCTTTCAGATCTCCTACTTGTGGAAACATACAAGCACTCTCTTCAATCATGTCATTCAGGAAGAAGTAACTAACGAACACTTTCTCTTTGTATGTATACCTAACTCTGATTCCATTCCATTTCAGCGGTGGTACAAAATGCAAACCATAGTATATTGTGTAGGCCTTCCAATTCCGATAATCATTCGCCTTACGTATACAATTCTATAGGAAATACATAATATGAATGCTTTTAACGTACAATGAAGATGGGAAAAAAACTTAACTGCAAGCTTACTACCTTCACACACCCACAGGTGTCATTTGGCATCAAAACGTTCACACCAATAGGAGTAATGTACCACACAGATGCCACAACCAGGTCAGGTTACAATGCTTCGTACATTAGAAAGCATGTACAATCTTTGAAGAAGTTGTAAAGATATTTGTTTCCTTTCATGAAGGAGAGGCCTAAAAATCTCCTTCCCCAAAGGCACTAAAGTGCATAAGATGGCCCTGCCACCCACATATGCGCAGCCATTGCACACAGAGTCTGCCAACATACAGCGTTGATTCGTAAGTCACTGCACATATATATAGTAGATAGGGGCGGTAAATGTACATGTATGTATTGTGTCAGCTGTACATTCATTGCACCATGTATAAAGTACCAACATGTCTCCATATACGTAAAAGGAACTTCTACCTAACTTGAGTACTTAGCATTGGAAATGCACAATGAAATGGTAACATGTTGCCACCTGTTTTTATTTTTGTAGCCTCATGGAGGCCGGAAATGGAAACCTGTCATACATCTCTATCAACAGGGGAAAAACTCATTGTAAAATAGGCTTCAGTCGGATGCATGAATTGCGCAAAATGTAGAGGTTCTATGTAATTGAAAAAGAAAATCCATATACCAGTATCAAAGTGTTGGCATGCATGGCTGCATAACGTTGTGGTGGTTTTGGTCAAGGCCTACCGTCTTTGGTGCATGGCCTACGGCCTACAGCCTTTGGCCATGTACCCAAGAGCGTAGGCCTTGGCAACACCCACTGCAATGTTATGCAGCCATGTATGCGAACATGTGGCAGTACCATAACCCACAAATGTAATGCAGCCACCAGCACTCCTACGGCCTTTGGCCATGCACCCAAGAGCCTAGTCCTTGGCCACACCCACCGCAATGTTATGCAGCCATGCATGCAAACATATGGCCAGGTACCAAAACCCACAAACGTAATACAGCCACCTGCACTCCTACCCAACCCCTGCACCATAATATAGCCATGCATGCAAACATGTAGGCAGTTAGAATCCGCAAACATAACACAGCCTCTGCCATCTCTACCCACTTCCACTCACATCGTTTTTTAGTACGGCCAACCAAACCACAAAATCTTCAGAACATTGCCCATGCTCCCAGCATTCTATTAAGTACACAGAACCAATACAGCATAGTACAGTGCAGTACTCAGTAATGTGCGCTATGGCCACAACACAACCACATAAAGCATCCACTGTAACCCTATGAACTTCTATACACACAGTATTCCAACAAATCAACCACTGGACACACTACAGGACTGTTGACTCCATCATGGCCAGCCATGCAACCAAAACTGTAGGATGTGCTAACAATCACCACACCCAATCCACCAACAATATGTACAATGCTGACACACCACACATACAAGGAAACAATGTGAAACCTATTTACAACTAGTGGACATATTTTTTGGTGCAAGGCCTCCAGCCAAACATCCAAGGTGCTAGGGGCTTACCACACACAACACAGCCTAGTACACCCTATGCAATAATGCTCATGTCATGTGGCCTCTTTTGCGGTTGCAAGGGCTCCACAGAAGCCCTACAAAAGCCCAAACCATAGAGCTGCTCCGCATTCTGTTTTTGGCTTTGCAGAGCAGAGTAGTGAGCCACATTGCTTTGTGCTGGAATTGCTTTTGGAGCAATTTTGCTGTGCTATATTACCTTTGCAACTAATGGCAACCATGGATGCTGCCTCTATGCCAGCAGCACCCACATCCTCGCCACCACCACCTCCTTCCGAAGGGCCTGGACAAGGGAACAGGCGTGCTGATGTAGATAGGGATCAAGAGGAGAGCGAGGATGAAGTTGAGCAAATTCCCAATGTCTGTAGCCAGCATGACTGCTAGGTATGGATATAGTTTACCAGCGTAGGAGACGTGCCGAAATGTCATGCTAACCAGGTGAGATGCACTTACTCAGGTGCAGAAAACCAGGCTTGTAGAGCTACGGCACCACTTCCATGCGGCGACACATCAACTCGAAACACAAGGCAGCAGTGCACAGGGTACTGCCCTTCCAACAATGTAGTAGGTTACTTTCCTCTACAGCATTCTCCGCATCTGCTCCTGCCAACACCAGGGACACTCCTCTAGGGCAATGGATCCCTAAAGCATCCTTGTAGACCATATGCTTTGCAGCAGATCGTTACCTGTCAAAGGTCATTGTATTGTGCATGTACTGCGATGCAGTACTCTTCAGGGGGGATCAACTTCGAAGTGCTTGCGAAGGTCGGTCTGGGAGCATGACAATGACTGCTGCCTACTTAAGTGAGGGCCACCTAATATCTTCCTCTCTCTGCACTTACCCTATCTTATCCCTATGGGCGATGCCCCTTCCGTACCCTTCCCTCCCTTCCTTTCCTTCTGTGTCGTGTGTTGCAAGACCAAGAAATATTCAAAACAACGGAAAAGTAAAAAAGTAAAAAAAGGGCTCCTTTCAGTTGTAAAGAATTGAATTGCCAAAGAGGGGTTGCAGGCCGCCGCACAGCCTGTATGCACCACAGATTGCGCGGTAAATAATGGGAGGTGTCACTCTATGGAAAACATTGCAGTCGGTTTGAGTAGAAAGGGCCGGCTGTAAAAAGAGGCTTTTTTCGTGTTTGTTTGCGCTTCAAAGGGTTGAAGTGCACAACACCTACTAGAAAAATGCTTGCTCTACTTCCAAAAAGTGCAGCAATCCATTTCAGATAGGTTACAGAAAAACCTGATTGCCAGGATCAGTAAGATGAACACCATTTGTGGGAAAAATTTTCGTGTTATTAATTGTAATATTTCCATTGTGGAAGTAGGACATGGCCACATGTCGGGAAAAGGCACAAATAGCCTTCTTGACAATGTGCCTCACTTTCTCCATTTGCGGACCAATTCATGAATAATGCAGCCACATCTGTGACTGTGTTATGTGACAAAAAGGTATGCAAGATTTCGGAAACATACACATGACCTGGCCAAGTGCCTTCTTCATCGCAAACTGCAGACAAATTCCGGTAACATGCCCTAAACATTTCCCTCCACAATGAAGAAAAATAATGTCTGGATGATCGCGTGTCACCAAAGTGGCACAAAGAGGAACCAAAATCAGCCACTTCATTGCACGTACTCCATACCAGTGCACATTCACATGATAGAATCCAAAATGAGCAGCCACTGCACAGTGTTTTGCATTCACTTTCAACCAATGTATCTAGGACTCCCCCAAAATCCATACACTCTGCCTCCTGAAACACACACCCATAACCATAGGCTTCTGCATTCCTGTCTACAAATACACCTTCTTCCACAGTCTCTGCGTACACACCACACACACAAACCTTATTGAGCAATCCCTTAGCCTCCAGAGTCCCATTTCCTTGTCCACATCCTCAAAAGCCCCATATGTGGCACGTGTAATCCTGGAACTACCGCAGTGTCCGCAACCTTATCGTGGTCAGTGCGGGAGTGGGGGAATACATTTCAACCAGGGTAGGGGATTTCGTCTTTAGTGGTGGCTCTGAAAAGAGCCATTATTTTATGTGCATCTAAACAAACTCCTTGGTTTTTCAGTTTTTATAGGGGTTTTTATTTTCTTCTCCTCCTCACATTCTTACAATAACCTCTTTAACACATCCTGTACATTGTAAAACAAAACACCATTTCCAATGGTGGACAGAAAAATGCCATTTGCATTGAAAAGGCACACATTTCGAGAATGAATTATGTCATTGTCACAGGAGAACATCCCAGCAGCACACACAAAATCCCACATGCTTCTGTTGATAAGACACCTTCCTACCTCTGGCTCGGACCAAAGTACATGTGGATAGACCCATACTCTTCTTGGTGGTATGGATGAGAGAACCACCATGGCAGTGGGAACAATCTGCTTCACTGCTTTCATCAACTTTTTAGTTGCCGGAACAAACATGAACAAGCCATGTAACCCAATGCAGGGCTCCATAATGCAGCATGACAACATTGACTGTAGCGAAAGTGGCCACTTATCTGCAAAGGTCAAGCACAATGCCGAAACTGCCTCCCCTCCTTCCAAATCGAAATTGCCATCAACGTCTCTTTCCAGGGCATACCTGTTCATATCTAGCACAAAGGCATTGTGGAAACTGCAACAAATCTACCTTTGGCCTAGCCCCACATGGGCAACCATTTTGTCATGGCTACAGACAAATCTCCTCTTAGGTGGGTGTGGATCACTATGCCCCCCCTGCTCTTGCACCTTTTATGCTTTTGGTGCAAATCTATTAGCAATGCAATAACTATAAGCCTTACAGGCTTCTAATGCAAGCAATCTAACAGCAACTCAAATCCACACCATTCCTCTCCATTCCACACCATACTCACACTCTCTCTCTAAGACAAACCCTGTCTGATTACCCCATCTATCAAGTCAGCCAAAGCTCTGTGCGAGTGTCTGTTCTAATTCCGCATGCACGTGTCTTATCAATACTCCCAATACTCCCCTTTTCCTCTGTGTTGCTCTGTCTCTCCTCTCCCGCTAACTCTGCAACCAGCCAGTCAGTCAGGGCCAGGCCTCACTCTGCCAGATCCCTGCCAGATCAATCTCATCAGCTCACAAAGAATGCTTTCCCTTCTGCATGTCAGCCAAAGCCATCGGATTCTGCTGCTTGCAAAACCGCTTCCCGAAGTACATCCAATCACTCCCAAACGCCTCTCCAAGTCATCTCATCTCTCTCAGAGTGTCAGTGTGTCATCTCCAACTCGAACTAGCATCTCAAACTACCAACTCCCTCTCTCTTTCAGAGAGCAGACCAGCAGAGAGCAGCAACTCAAATCTCAGAGCCTCACCTCTCATTATACTGTTCAATGACATATTCATATCCATGGTTACATGTCTCTGTAAGCTAAAAAGCCTCTATTTCTGTCTGTCAGCATTTCTATATTTGAGCAGTGCTTAAAAGGTCTGTGATGCATGTCTTGCACTTTTTCAATCACTGCGTGTTCTGGTCAATCACTGCGTGTTCTTGTCATCGTGACATTTTCTTCATATCTATACCATATCTTCTTCTGTCTGCGGAGCATCCTACCATCTCCTCATATTTCTCCATTCACTCCATCTCTCTTATTGCATTTCTCTCCATGCAAAATCTCTCCCTGCTGCCTGGCCCCCACCTTCTCTGTCTGCGAAGCACCAGCCCAGGGCCTGATAAGGCCTCCTTCTTCGTGTCTCTACTAAGGCAAAAGTCACGTCTGCTGCCTGCCAAGAAACTGTTTACGCATACTTTGTACACTGGAACGCATAACATCTTCCGCACTCCGTGGCTTCTCTGCGTCTCCATTCAGGATGGCTTCGGAGCCAGCTAAATGCATTCTCCATAGTGCTTAGCACATTCACTCACTCAAACCAAGCGCTATATAATGTGGACTCATTGCATATTCATGCGTGTCTCTCTATAATGCATACATATAACATAAGAACATACCTCTACATGTGTCTACATGCCTCTACAAATATAACATGTCTCATTCTACAGCAAATACAAATGCATACAAAGTGGCAGAATAATGTGGATAGTCTAATGATGTCACTACTTCATGTCACTACTAATCAGTACTAATCAGAATGAATGATGGATAACTGGATCCCTAAATGGGTAATGATTCTCTAACAATGGGCAATGATTCTGTAATGATAAAAAAACAGGCTTCTCCATACTATCAGGTTTCACAGCATCACCAACGATCAACACTGTGCGTCTCTCCATCTCTGCCAGCCTCACTACACAGAGTAATGAAAAAAAGTATTACTGCCCCTTCCTGTGAAGCACACCTTCAGCACCTGATTGGATACTCCCCACAGTCACATTCCCATGCCCAGCATGCTGAGAAGGGCACGATGTGGCACGTGCGCTTCCCCAACTACCGCGAGGGCCGCGCCCCAGTAAAGCAGGAACATTGCTTCTTCCCTTTCCACTATTTCTTTTACAGCACTCCCTCAATGGGTACTGTAAAATAGTCACACACACATTAACCAATAACATCCAAGACCTCTCCATGTAACATATCAGTTCCGTACAACCCTCCATATGTAGTGTTAAAAATTCAGAGTGTAAGTCTTGTGTGATTTGAAAGCACCTCCAGTAGAAAGTTATGTGTGCCTCTGAGCAGGGTATGTGCCACTGAACCTCCATAACGTACTCCAAAAGCATACTCTCATTTCTCCCATCACCTACCTTCAAGTGTCACTTCAATGGTATGTGCTTTGAAACTTTTCATTTACCCATATCTGCCATTGTAATATCCAAACCGGAACGTTCTTCTTTCCTTCCGACAATGGTATGATTTTATTTCCACACTAGCGCATCTCCTACAAAATTCATAAAATTATCGCACTAAAACAGCACTGAATGTATCCTACCAACCTCAAACAAGTACATACATTGCATGCATGAGAACAGGGTGCCTGCCACTTACCTTGCACACTTCACGGAATGTAATATTAGTTAGAAAGGCAAAAATATGTATGCGTGCATTGACAACAGTACCAATCGTAAATGTGGATACATAAATCCAAGAAGTGTAATAATTGCTGTACTCGTGTAGGAAGCATATATGTGCAGAAAAGTGTATGGAACTTCACACACAAACACAATTTTGCTTTCCAAGCTGTACACCTTTCCCAACATTTTTCTCACCCTTCCACAACTAGGAATAATCCATTTGCAAAGTAAATTGACCTACTCCAATGCACATACTTGCTAAATGGCACGTCATACGGAACACTTACATATGAACCATGTACCCCCTTACCAACAATGCTGATGCTCCATAATCCCCATTCATATACAAATCCATCCAATTAAAGACACACACTAAGTCTCCCTGCTAACACATTCCCCTACCCTTTTATATAATGCATTCTCCAAATGCAGTCAGTATTCCATTAACAAACAAATTGTCTTACAGTCTTCTTTAACAGTTGCAGAAAACACCTCTGTCCTAAAAGCCAGTGGCTTGTCAACTTCAAAATGCAACCCAGAGGAAGCCTACTCTTGACAGCCAACAAAGTAAGTGCAATGGTATCGTGGAGGTGCACCTCTTACTAAGACAGTGCACTGTTCTTGTCTATTAAGGTACACAATTGCATCAGCCCACTGGTATTTCCTTCATGCTTACTAAGTGCACCTCAGCAGTTGCGCACTTTGTGTTATCATGTCGCCAGCATTATAGTAACTCCCAAAATAGCAATATAGCTTTCCCACCATACACTAACAAATCATTACATAATCACACACCTCTATCTGTATTCCAACCCTCATATTCCTCCATTCATGCACAGATGCACACATATACATCACAAAATGTGCAGATCTACACTTTTCTTTTTTTCACCAGCAGCTGCCACAGAATGCCTAGCAAAAGGGAACTCTGTAGAAAACAACGCAGACATAGCCCAGCTCTAACTAAAAGCATAGAAAGTAGCCATGCTCCCCAAGCACATTTTGTACAGAAACTTGAAAGAGAACAGCTAATATGGGCACAAAGGAAATTGCAACCACCTACCAGTAAGGAGAATGTAGTGCTTCTATCAAAATGTAGAAATGAAAATAAAGGTAGTGAAAGGTACTGAAAAGAGTGCAACTGTCACTACTGGTAATGGAGTATGTGCAAATGCTAATGACACCACAAGGAAGCATTCCAAAAAAGTATTTTTACAAAAACAAATCCACTACGGTGTGCTTCAGAACCTTATAAGTAGAGGGGGGAAATCACCCTCAACCCTTAAACCTTACCGCACAAATGTAATCGTGGAAACTGTTGTAGACAGTTGAATGCTCTTAAAATGAAAATTCTTTCAATTAAATTTAATGAGAATGAAGACACTAAAAACATTAAACTCTGTAAACAACCACCACTGCTTAGAAGCAAACGCAATATCAGCATAGATACCTTCACAACATCAATACAGCTCAGTGGAGGCACACTACCAGCACAGAGGCATACTTCAATGATAAATCATAGAAACAAGACCGAAGAAACCAAATTGCCATACACAGCACTGTACAAGGGTATCAAAAGGTACACAATAGCATAATGGAAGAAGAAACACTGCTTTCACAAATATCCCCAACGACCTTACATGCCACTGTATATGTTCCCGAACCAATGTGGTGCATCTACAAATCACCTCCCACATCAATTTGTAACGGTCGCCACAACTCGATGAAGTCGTTGCAGCAGTTCCTCAAGCACCATGTAAAAGTCAGCAACAACAGAAAAAATAAAATACAACAAACTGTGAACTCCTGTCGAATGTGCAAATGCACAGGAGAACAAGGACATTTGTTAGCCTCCCTTTCTGGACCTGCTTGCATAAGCACCTTCACCATGTCCAAATGTTAGCGACACACCATTATACTGTAAGAAATCTTGTTTACAAAGTTTAGTGAGCAACAAGTAAACAGACACAAAACTGCCTGGTCCATTCAAATGTTGCTACACAAGTGGATTAAATTAGTATGCAAATGTAGCAGGCAATGGTGTATTGCAAATTGTACTGATTGTTTAAAACATTTATTAAAACGGCTCACACCAGTTGTGTTTACAAATAATAGACCTGCACAGAAATGCTGCACACAATCCTGGAAACAGTTACAGGGGCTCAGGAATAAGACAGGAATTGGATTACTGTGCTTGAATGGTAAATGCACGTTAGAAAGACAAGTAAATCCACAGGAAGTGGTAATGTACTTACTGCAGGTATTGGAAAGCAAAAACATAACCGTAACTGAAATCTTTCAGATCTCCTACTTGTGGAAACATACAAGCACTCTCTTCAATCATGTCATTCAGGAAGAAGTAACTAACGAACACTTTCTCTTTGTATGTATACCTAACTCTGATTCCATTCCATTTCAGCAGGTGGTACAAAATGCAAACCATAGTATATTGTGTAGGCCTTCCAATTCCGATAATCATTCGCCTTACGTATACAATTCTATAGGAAATACATAATATGAATGCTTTTAACGTACAATGAAGATGGGAAAAAAACTTAACTGCAAGCTTACTACCTTCACACACCCACAGGTGTCATTTGGCATCAAAACGTTCACACCAATAGGAGTAATGTACCACACAGATGCCACAACCAGGTCAGGTTACAATGCTTCGTACATTAGAAAGCATGTACAATCTTTGAAGAAGTTGTAAAGATATTTGTTTCCTTTCATGAAGGAGAGGCCTAAAAATCTCCTTCCCCAAAGGCACTAAAGTGCATAAGATGGCCCTGCCACCCACATATGCGCAGCCATTGCACACAGAGTCTGCCAACATACAGCGTTGATTCGTAAGTCACTGCACATATATATAGTAGATAGGGGCGGTAAATGTACATGTATGTATTGTGTCAGCTGTACATTCATTGCACCATGTATAAAGTACCAACATGTCTCCATATACGTAAAAGGAACTTCTACCTAACTTGAGTACTTAGCATTGGAAATGCACAATGAAATGGTAACATGTTGCCACCTGTTTTTATTTTTGTAGCCTCATGGAGGCCGGAAATGGAAACCTGTCATACATCTCTATCAACAGGGGAAAAACTCATTGTAAAATAGGCTTCAGTCGGATGCATGAATTGCGCAAAATGTAGAGGTTCTATGTAATTGAAAAAGAAAATCCATATACCAGTATCAAAGTGTTGGCATGCATGGCTGCATAACGTTGTGGTGGTTTTGGTCAAGGCCTACCGTCTTTGGTGCATGGCCTACGGCCTACAGCCTTTGGCCATGTACCCAAGAGCGTAGGCCTTGGCAACACCCACTGCAATGTTATGCAGCCATGTATGCGAACATGTGGCAGTACCATAACCCACAAATGTAATGCAGCCACCAGCACTCCTACGGCCTTTGGCCATGCACCCAAGAGCCTAGTCCTTGGCCACACCCACCGCAATGTTATGCAGCCATGCATGCAAACATATGGCCAGGTACCAAAACCCACAAACGTAATACAGCCACCTGCACTCCTACCCAACCCCTGCACCATAATATAGCCATGCATGCAAACATGTAGGCAGTTAGAATCCGCAAACATAACACAGCCTCTGCCATCTCTACCCACTTCCACTCACATCGTTTTTTAGTACGGCCAACCAAACCACAAAATCTTCAGAACATTGCCCATGCTCCCAGCATTCTATTAAGTACACAGAACCAATACAGCATAGTACAGTGCAGTACTCAGTAATGTGCGCTATGGCCACAACACAACCACATAAAGCATCCACTGTAACCCTATGAACTTCTATACACACAGTATTCCAACAAATCAACCACTGGACACACTACAGGACTGTTGACTCCATCATGGCCAGCCATGCAACCAAAACTGTAGGATGTGCTAACAATCACCACACCCAATCCACCAACAATATGTACAATGCTGACACACCACACATACAAGGAAACAATGTGAAACCTATTTACAACTAGTGGACATATTTTTTGGTGCAAGGCCTCCAGCCAAACATCCAAGGTGCTAGGGGCTTACCACACACAACACAGCCTAGTACACCCTATGCAATAATGCTCATGTCATGTGGCCTCTTTTGCGGTTGCAAGGGCTCCACAGAAGCCCTACAAAAGCCCAAACCATAGAGCTGCTCCGCATTCTGTTTTTGGCTTTGCAGAGCAGAGTAGTGAGCCACATTGCTTTGTGCTGGAATTGCTTTTGGAGCAATTTTGCTGTGCTATATTACCTTTGCAACTAATGGCAACCATGGATGCTGCCTCTATGCCAGCAGCACCCACATCCTCGCCACCACCACCTCCTTCCGAAGGGCCTGGACAAGGGAACAGGCGTGCTGATGTAGATAGGGATCAAGAGGAGAGCGAGGATGAAGTTGAGCAAATTCCCAATGTCTGTAGCCAGCATGACTGCTAGGTATGGATATAGTTTACCAGCGTAGGAGACGTGCCGAAATGTCATGCTAACCAGGTGAGATGCACTTACTCAGGTGCAGAAAACCAGGCTTGTAGAGCTACGGCACCACTTCCATGCGGCGACACATCAACTCGAAACACAAGGCAGCAGTGCACAGGGTACTGCCCTTCCAACAATGTAGTAGGTTACTTTCCTCTACAGCATTCTCCGCATCTGCTCCTGCCAACACCAGGGACACTCCTCTAGGGCAATGGATCCCTAAAGCATCCTTGTAGACCATATGCTTTGCAGCAGATCGTTACCTGTCAAAGGTCATTGTATTGTGCATGTACTGCGATGCAGTACTCTTCAGGGGGGATCAACTTCGAAGTGCTTGCGAAGGTCGGTCTGGGAGCATGACAATGACTGCTGCCTACTTAAGTGAGGGCCACCTAATATCTTCCTCTCTCTGCACTTACCCTATCTTATCCCTATGGGCGATGCCCCTTCCGTACCCTTCCCTCCCTTCCTTTCCTTCTGTGTCGTGTGTTGCAAGACCAAGAAATATTCAAAACAACGGAAAAGTAAAAAAGTAAAAAAAGGGCTCCTTTCAGTTGTAAAAAATTGAATTGCCAAAGAGGGGTTGCAGGCCGCCGCACAGCCTGTATGCACCACAGATTGCGCGGTAAATAATGGGAGGTGTCACTCTATGGAAAACATTGCAGTCGGTTTGAGTAGAAAGGGCCGGCTGTAAAAAGAGGCTTTTTTCGTGTTTGTTTGCGCTTCAAAGGGTTGAAGTGCACAACACCTACTAGAAAAATGCTTGCTCTACTTCCAAAAAGTGCAGCAATCCATTTCAGATAGGTTACAGAAAAACCTGATTGCCAGGATCAGTAAGATGAACACCATTTGTGGGAAAAATTTTCGTGTTATTAATTGTAATATTTCCATTGTGGAAGTAGGACATGGCCACATGTCGGGAAAAGGCACAAATAGCCTTCTTGACAATGTGCCTCACTTTCTCCATTTGCGGACCAATTCATGAATAATGCAGCCACATCTGTGACTGTGTTATGTGACAAAAAGGTATGCAAGATTTCGGAAACATACACATGACCTGGCCAAGTGCCTTCTTCATCGCAAACTGCAGACAAATTCCGGTAACATGCCCTAAACATTTCCCTCCACAATGAAGAAAAATAATGTCTGGATGATCGCGTGTCACCAAAGTGGCACAAAGAGGAACCAAAATCAGCCACTTCATTGCACGTACTCCATACCAGTGCACATTCACATGATAGAATCCAAAATGAGCAGCCACTGCACAGTGTTTTGCATTCACTTTCAACCAATGTATCTAGGACTCCCCCAAAATCCATACACTCTGCCTCCTGAAACACACACCCATAACCATAGGCTTCTGCATTCCTGTCTACAAATACACCTTCTTCCACAGTCTCTGCGTACACACCACACACACAAACCTTATTGAGCAATCCCTTAGCCTCCAGAGTCCCATTTCCTTGTCCACATCCTCAAAAGCCCCATATGTGGCACGTGTAATCCTGGAACTACCGCAGTGTCCGCAACCTTATCGTGGTCAGTGCGGGAGTGGGGGAATACATTTCAACCAGGGTAGGGGATTTCGTCTTTAGTGGTGGCTCTGAAAAGAGCCATTATTTTATGTGCATCTAAACAAACTCCTTGGTTTTTCAGTTTTTATAGGGGTTTTTATTTTCTTCTCCTCCTCACATTCTTACAATAACCTCTTTAACACATCCTGTACATTGTAAAACAAAACACCATTTCCAATGGTGGACAGAAAAATGCCATTTGCATTGAAAAGGCACACATTTCGAGAATGAATTATGTCATTGTCACAGGAGAACATCCCAGCAGCACACACAAAATCCCACATGCTTCTGTTGATAAGACACCTTCCTACCTCTGGCTCGGACCAAAGTACATGTGGATAGACCCATACTCTTCTTGGTGGTATGGATGAGAGAACCACCATGGCAGTGGGAACAATCTGCTTCACTGCTTTCATCAACTTTTTAGTTGCCGGAACAAACATGAACAAGCCATGTAACCCAATGCAGGGCTCCATAATGCAGCATGACAACATTGACTGTAGCGAAAGTGGCCACTTATCTGCAAAGGTCAAGCACAATGCCGAAACTGCCTCCCCTCCTTCCAAATCGAAATTGCCATCAACGTCTCTTTCCAGGGCATACCTGTTCATATCTAGCACAAAGGCATTGTGGAAACTGCAACAAATCTACCTTTGGCCTAGCCCCACATGGGCAACCATTTTGTCATGGCTACAGACAAATCTCCTCTTAGGTGGGTGTGGATCACTATGCCCCCCCTGCTCTTGCACCTTTTATGCTTTTGGTGCAAATCTATTAGCAATGCAATAACTATAAGCCTTACAGGCTTCTAATGCAAGCAATCTAACAGCAACTCAAATCCACACCATTCCTCTCCATTCCACACCATACTCACACTCTCTCTCTAAGACAAACCCTGTCTGATTACCCCATCTATCAAGTCAGCCAAAGCTCTGTGCGAGTGTCTGTTCTAATTCCGCATGCACGTGTCTTATCAATACTCCCAATACTCCCCTTTTCCTCTGTGTTGCTCTGTCTCTCCTCTCCCACTAACTCTGCAACCAGCCAGTCAGTCAGGGCCAGGCCTCACTCTGCCAGATCCCTGCCAGATCAATCTCATCAGCTCACAAAGAATGCTTTCCCTTCTGCATGTCAGCCAAAGCCATCGGATTCTGCTGCTTGCAAAACCGCTTCCCGAAGTACATCCAATCACTCCCAAACGCCTCTCCAAGTCATCTCATCTCTCTCAGAGTGTCAGTGTGTCATCTCCAACTCGAACTAGCATCTCAAACTACCAACTCCCTCTCTCTTTCAGAGAGCAGACCAGCAGAGAGCAGCAACTCAAATCTCAGAGCCTCACCTCTCATTATACTGTTCAATGACATATTCATATCCATGGTTACATGTCTCTGTAAGCTAAAAAGCCTCTATTTCTGTCTGTCAGCATTTCTATATTTGAGCAGTGCTTAAAAGGTCTGTGATGCATGTCTTGCACTTTTTCAATCACTGCGTGTTCTGGTCAATCACTGCGTGTTCTTGTCATCGTGACATTTTCTTCATATCTATACCATATCTTCTTCTGTCTGCGGAGCATCCTACCATCTCCTCATATTTCTCCATTCACTCCATCTCTCTTATTGCATTTCTCTCCATGCAAAATCTCTCCCTGCTGCCTGGCCCCCACCTTCTCTGTCTGCGAAGCACCAGCCCAGGGCCTGATAAGGCCTCCTTCTTCGTGTCTCTACTAAGGCAAAAGTCACGTCTGCTGCCTGCCAAGAAACTGTTTACGCATACTTTGTACACTGGAACGCATAACATCTTCCGCACTCCGTGGCTTCTCTGCGTCTCCATTCAGGATGGCTTCGGAGCCAGCTAAATGCATTCTCCATAGTGCTTAGCACATTCACTCACTCAAACCAAGCGCTATATAATGTGGACTCATTGCATATTCATGCGTGTCTCTCTATAATGCATACATATAACATAAGAACATACCTCTACATGTGTCTACATGCCTCTACAAATATAACATGTCTCATTCTACAGCAAATACAAATGCATACAAAGTGGCAGAATAATGTGGATAGTCTAATGATGTCACTACTTCATGTCACTACTAATCAGTACTAATCAGAATGAATGATGGATAACTGGATCCCTAAATGGGTAATGATTCTCTAACAATGGGCAATGATTCTGTAATGATAAAAAAACAGGCTTCTCCATACTATCAGGTTTCACAGCATCACCAACGATCAACACTGTGCGTCTCTCCATCTCTGCCAGCCTCACTACACAGAGTAATGAAAAAAAGTATTACTGCCCCTTCCTGTGAAGCACACCTTCAGCACCTGATTGGATACTCCCCACAGTCACATTCCCATGCCCAGCATGCTGAGAAGGGCACGATGTGGCACGTGCGCTTCCCCAACTACCGCGAGGGCCGCGCCCCAGTAAAGCAGGAACATTGCTTCTTCCCTTTCCACTATTTCTTTTACAGCACTCCCTCAATGGGTACTGTAAAATAGTCACACACACATTAACCAATAACATCCAAGACCTCTCCATGTAACATATCAGTTCCGTACAACCCTCCATATGTAGTGTTAAAAATTCAGAGTGTAAGTCTTGTGTGATTTGAAAGCACCTCCAGTAGAAAGTTATGTGTGCCTCTGAGCAGGGTATGTGCCACTGAACCTCCATAACGTACTCCAAAAGCATACTCTCATTTCTCCCATCACCTACCTTCAAGTGTCACTTCAATGGTATGTGCTTTGAAACTTTTCATTTACCCATATCTGCCATTGTAATATCCAAACCGGAACGTTCTTCTTTCCTTCCGACAATGGTATGATTTTATTTCCACACTAGCGCATCTCCTACAAAATTCATAAAATTATCGCACTAAAACAGCACTGAATGTATCCTACCAACCTCAAACAAGTACATACATTGCATGCATGAGAACAGGGTGCCTGCCACTTACCTTGCACACTTCACGGAATGTAATATTAGTTAGAAAGGCAAAAATATGTATGCGTGCATTGACAACAGTACCAATCGTAAATGTGGATACATAAATCCAAGAAGTGTAATAATTGCTGTACTCGTGTAGGAAGCATATATGTGCAGAAAAGTGTATGGAACTTCACACACAAACACAATTTTGCTTTCCAAGCTGTACACCTTTCCCAACATTTTTCTCACCCTTCCACAACTAGGAATAATCCATTTGCAAAGTAAATTGACCTACTCCAATGCACATACTTGCTAAATGGCACGTCATACGGAACACTTACATATGAACCATGTACCCCCTTACCAACAATGCTGATGCTCCATAATCCCCATTCATATACAAATCCATCCAATTAAAGACACACACTAAGTCTCCCTGCTAACACATTCCCCTACCCTTTTATATAATGCATTCTCCAAATGCAGTCAGTATTCCATTAACAAACAAATTGTCTTACAGTCTTCTTTAACAGTTGCAGAAAACACCTCTGTCCTAAAAGCCAGTGGCTTGTCAACTTCAAAATGCAACCCAGAGGAAGCCTACTCTTGACAGCCAACAAAGTAAGTGCAATGGTATCGTGGAGGTGCACCTCTTACTAAGACAGTGCACTGTTCTTGTCTATTAAGGTACACAATTGCATCAGCCCACTGGTATTTCCTTCATGCTTACTAAGTGCACCTCAGCAGTTGCGCACTTTGTGTTATCATGTCGCCAGCATTATAGTAACTCCCAAAATAGCAATATAGCTTTCCCACCATACACTAACAAATCATTACATAATCACACACCTCTATCTGTATTCCAACCCTCATATTCCTCCATTCATGCACAGATGCACACATATACATCACAAAATGTGCAGATCTACACTTTTCTTTTTTTCACCAGCAGCTGCCACAGAATGCCTAGCAAAAGGGAACTCTGTAGAAAACAACGCAGACATAGCCCAGCTCTAACTAAAAGCATAGAAAGTAGCCATGCTCCCCAAGCACATTTTGTACAGAAACTTGAAAGAGAACAGCTAATATGGGCACAAAGGAAATTGCAACCACCTACCAGTAAGGAGAATGTAGTGCTTCTATCAAAATGTAGAAATGAAAATAAAGGTAGTGAAAGGTACTGAAAAGAGTGCAACTGTCACTACTGGTAATGGAGTATGTGCAAATGCTAATGACACCACAAGGAAGCATTCCAAAAAAGTATTTTTACAAAAACAAATCCACTACGGTGTGCTTCAGAACCTTATAAGTAGAGGGGGGAAATCACCCTCAACCCTTAAACCTTACCGCACAAATGTAATCGTGGAAACTGTTGTAGACAGTTGAATGCTCTTAAAATGAAAATTCTTTCAATTAAATTTAATGAGAATGAAGACACTAAAAACATTAAACTCTGTAAACAACCACCACTGCTTAGAAGCAAACGCAATATCAGCATAGATACCTTCACAACATCAATACAGCTCAGTGGAGGCACACTACCAGCACAGAGGCATACTTCAATGATAAATCATAGAAACAAGACCGAAGAAACCAAATTGCCATACACAGCACTGTACAAGGGTATCAAAAGGTACACAATAGCATAATGGAAGAAGAAACACTGCTTTCACAAATATCCCCAACGACCTTACATGCCACTGTATATGTTCCCGAACCAATGTGGTGCATCTACAAATCACCTCCCACATCAATTTGTAACGGTCGCCACAACTCGATGAAGTCGTTGCAGCAGTTCCTCAAGCACCATGTAAAAGTCAGCAACAACAGAAAAAATAAAATACAACAAACTGTGAACTCCTGTCGAATGTGCAAATGCACAGGAGAACAAGGACATTTGTTAGCCTCCCTTTCTGGACCTGCTTGCATAAGCACCTTCACCATGTCCAAATGTTAGCGACACACCATTATACTGTAAGAAATCTTGTTTACAAAGTTTAGTGAGCAACAAGTAAACAGACACAAAACTGCCTGGTCCATTCAAATGTTGCTACACAAGTGGATTAAATTAGTATGCAAATGTAGCAGGCAATGGTGTATTGCAAATTGTACTGATTGTTTAAAACATTTATTAAAACGGCTCACACCAGTTGTGTTTACAAATAATAGACCTGCACAGAAATGCTGCACACAATCCTGGAAACAGTTACAGGGGCTCAGGAATAAGACAGGAATTGGATTACTGTGCTTGAATGGTAAATGCACGTTAGAAAGACAAGTAAATCCACAGGAAGTGGTAATGTACTTACTGCAGGTATTGGAAAGCAAAAACATAACCGTAACTGAAATCTTTCAGATCTCCTACTTGTGGAAACATACAAGCACTCTCTTCAATCATGTCATTCAGGAAGAAGTAACTAACGAACACTTTCTCTTTGTATGTATACCTAACTCTGATTCCATTCCATTTCAGCAGGTGGTACAAAATGCAAACCATAGTATATTGTGTAGGCCTTCCAATTCCGATAATCATTCGCCTTACGTATACAATTCTATAGGAAATACATAATATGAATGCTTTTAACGTACAATGAAGATGGGAAAAAAACTTAACTGCAAGCTTACTACCTTCACACACCCACAGGTGTCATTTGGCATCAAAACGTTCACACCAATAGGAGTAATGTACCACACAGATGCCACAACCAGGTCAGGTTACAATGCTTCGTACATTAGAAAGCATGTACAATCTTTGAAGAAGTTGTAAAGATATTTGTTTCCTTTCATGAAGGAGAGGCCTAAAAATCTCCTTCCCCAAAGGCACTAAAGTGCATAAGATGGCCCTGCCACCCACATATGCGCAGCCATTGCACACAGAGTCTGCCAACATACAGCGTTGATTCGTAAGTCACTGCACATATATATAGTAGATAGGGGCGGTAAATGTACATGTATGTATTGTGTCAGCTGTACATTCATTGCACCATGTATAAAGTACCAACATGTCTCCATATACGTAAAAGGAACTTCTACCTAACTTGAGTACTTAGCATTGGAAATGCACAATGAAATGGTAACATGTTGCCACCTGTTTTTATTTTTGTAGCCTCATGGAGGCCGGAAATGGAAACCTGTCATACATCTCTATCAACAGGGGAAAAACTCATTGTAAAATAGGCTTCAGTCGGATGCATGAATTGCGCAAAATGTAGAGGTTCTATGTAATTGAAAAAGAAAATCCATATACCAGTATCAAAGTGTTGGCATGCATGGCTGCATAACGTTGTGGTGGTTTTGGTCAAGGCCTACCTACTTTGGTGCATGGCCTACGGCCTACAGCCTTTGGCCATGTACCCAAGAGCGTAGGCCTTGGCAACACCCACTGCAATGTTATGCAGCCATGTATGCGAACATGTGGCAGTACCATAACCCACAAATGTAATGCAGCCACCAGCACTCCTACGGCCTTTGGCCATGCACCCAAGAGCCTAGTCCTTGGCCACACCCACCGCAATGTTATGCAGCCATGCATGCAAACATATGGCCAGGTACCAAAACCCACAAACGTAATACAGCCACCTGCACTCCTACCCAACCCCTGCACCATAATATAGCCATGCATGCAAACATGTAGGCAGTTAGAATCCGCAAACATAACACAGCCTCTGCCATCTCTACCCACTTCCACTCACATCGTTTTTTAGTACGGCCAACCAAACCACAAAATCTTCAGAACATTGCCCATGCTCCCAGCATTCTATTAAGTACACAGAACCAATACAGCATAGTACAGTGCAGTACTCAGTAATGTGCGCTATGGCCACAACACAACCACATAAAGCATCCACTGTAACCCTATGAACTTCTATACACACAGTATTCCAACAAATCAACCACTGGACACACTACAGGACTGTTGACTCCATCATGGCCAGCCATGCAACCAAAACTGTAGGATGTGCTAACAATCACCACACCCAATCCACCAACAATATGTACAATGCTGACACACCACACATACAAGGAAACAATGTGAAACCTATTTACAACTAGTGGACATATTTTTTGGTGCAAGGCCTCCAGCCAAACATCCAAGGTGCTAGGGGCTTACCACACACAACACAGCCTAGTACACCCTATGCAATAATGCTCATGTCATGTGGCCTCTTTTGCGGTTGCAAGGGCTCCACAGAAGCCCTACAAAAGCCCAAACCATAGAGCTGCTCCGCATTCTGTTTTTGGCTTTGCAGAGCAGAGTAGTGAGCCACATTGCTTTGTGCTGGAATTGCTTTTGGAGCAATTTTGCTGTGCTATATTACCTTTGCAACTAATGGCAACCATGGATGCTGCCTCTATGCCAGCAGCACCCACATCCTCGCCACCACCACCTCCTTCCGAAGGGCCTGGACAAGGGAACAGGCGTGCTGATGTAGATAGGGATCAAGAGGAGAGCGAGGATGAAGTTGAGCAAATTCCCAATGTCTGTAGCCAGCATGACTGCTAGGTATGGATATAGTTTACCAGCGTAGGAGACGTGCCGAAATGTCATGCTAACCAGGTGAGATGCACTTACTCAGGTGCAGAAAACCAGGCTTGTAGAGCTACGGCACCACTTCCATGCGGCGACACATCAACTCGAAACACAAGGCAGCAGTGCACAGGGTACTGCCCTTCCAACAATGTAGTAGGTTACTTTCCTCTACAGCATTCTCCGCATCTGCTCCTGCCAACACCAGGGACACTCCTCTAGGGCAATGGATCCCTAAAGCATCCTTGTAGACCATATGCTTTGCAGCAGATCGTTACCTGTCAAAGGTCATTGTATTGTGCATGTACTGCGATGCAGTACTCTTCAGGGGGGATCAACTTCGAAGTGCTTGCGAAGGTCGGTCTGGGAGCATGACAATGACTGCTGCCTACTTAAGTGAGGGCCACCTAATATCTTCCTCTCTCTGCACTTACCCTATCTTATCCCTATGGGCGATGCCCCTTCCGTACCCTTCCCTCCCTTCCTTTCCTTCTGTGTCGTGTGTTGCAAGACCAAGAAATATTCAAAACAACGGAAAAGTAAAAAAGTAAAAAAAGGGCTCCTTTCAGTTGTAAAAAATTGAATTGCCAAAGAGGGGTTGCAGGCCGCCGCACAGCCTGTATGCACCACAGATTGCGCGGTAAATAATGGGAGGTGTCACTCTATGGAAAACATTGCAGTCGGTTTGAGTAGAAAGGGCCGGCTGTAAAAAGAGGCTTTTTTCGTGTTTGTTTGCGCTTCAAAGGGTTGAAGTGCACAACACCTACTAGAAAAATGCTTGCTCTACTTCCAAAAAGTGCAGCAATCCATTTCAGATAGGTTACAGAAAAACCTGATTGCCAGGATCAGTAAGATGAACACCATTTGTGGGAAAAATTTTCGTGTTATTAATTGTAATATTTCCATTGTGGAAGTAGGACATGGCCACATGTCGGGAAAAGGCACAAATAGCCTTCTTGACAATGTGCCTCACTTTCTCCATTTGCGGACCAATTCATGAATAATGCAGCCACATCTGTGACTGTGTTATGTGACAAAAAGGTATGCAAGATTTCGGAAACATACACATGACCTGGCCAAGTGCCTTCTTCATCGCAAACTGCAGACAAATTCCGGTAACATGCCCTAAACATTTCCCTCCACAATGAAGAAAAATAATGTCTGGATGATCGCGTGTCACCAAAGTGGCACAAAGAGGAACCAAAATCAGCCACTTCATTGCACGTACTCCATACCAGTGCACATTCACATGATAGAATCCAAAATGAGCAGCCACTGCACAGTGTTTTGCATTCACTTTCAACCAATGTATCTAGGACTCCCCCAAAATCCATACACTCTGCCTCCTGAAACACACACCCATAACCATAGGCTTCTGCATTCCTGTCTACAAATACACCTTCTTCCACAGTCTCTGCGTACACACCACACACACAAACCTTATTGAGCAATCCCTTAGCCTCCAGAGTCCCATTTCCTTGTCCACATCCTCAAAAGCCCCATATGTGGCACGTGTAATCCTGGAACTACCGCAGTGTCCGCAACCTTATCGTGGTCAGTGCGGGAGTGGGGGAATACATTTCAACCAGGGTAGGGGATTTCGTCTTTAGTGGTGGCTCTGAAAAGAGCCATTATTTTATGTGCATCTAAACAAACTCCTTGGTTTTTCAGTTTTTATAGGGGTTTTTATTTTCTTCTCCTCCTCACATTCTTACAATAACCTCTTTAACACATCCTGTACATTGTAAAACAAAACACCATTTCCAATGGTGGACAGAAAAATGCCATTTGCATTGAAAAGGCACACATTTCGAGAATGAATTATGTCATTGTCACAGGAGAACATCCCAGCAGCACACACAAAATCCCACATGCTTCTGTTGATAAGACACCTTCCTACCTCTGGCTCGGACCAAAGTACATGTGGATAGACCCATACTCTTCTTGGTGGTATGGATGAGAGAACCACCATGGCAGTGGGAACAATCTGCTTCACTGCTTTCATCAACTTTTTAGTTGCCGGAACAAACATGAACAAGCCATGTAACCCAATGCAGGGCTCCATAATGCAGCATGACAACATTGACTGTAGCGAAAGTGGCCACTTATCTGCAAAGGTCAAGCACAATGCCGAAACTGCCTCCCCTCCTTCCAAATCGAAATTGCCATCAACGTCTCTTTCCAGGGCATACCTGTTCATATCTAGCACAAAGGCATTGTGGAAACTGCAACAAATCTACCTTTGGCCTAGCCCCACATGGGCAACCATTTTGTCATGGCTACAGACAAATCTCCTCTTAGGTGGGTGTGGATCACTATGCCCCCCCTGCTCTTGCACCTTTTATGCTTTTGGTGCAAATCTATTAGCAATGCAATAACTATAAGCCTTACAGGCTTCTAATGCAAGCAATCTAACAGCAACTCAAATCCACACCATTCCTCTCCATTCCACACCATACTCACACTCTCTCTCTAAGACAAACCCTGTCTGATTACCCCATCTATCAAGTCAGCCAAAGCTCTGTGCGAGTGTCTGTTCTAATTCCGCATGCACGTGTCTTATCAATACTCCCAATACTCCCCTTTTCCTCTGTGTTGCTCTGTCTCTCCTCTCCCACTAACTCTGCAACCAGCCAGTCAGTCAGGGCCAGGCCTCACTCTGCCAGATCCCTGCCAGATCAATCTCATCAGCTCACAAAGAATGCTTTCCCTTCTGCATGTCAGCCAAAGCCATCGGATTCTGCTGCTTGCAAAACCGCTTCCCGAAGTACATCCAATCACTCCCAAACGCCTCTCCAAGTCATCTCATCTCTCTCAGAGTGTCAGTGTGTCATCTCCAACTCGAACTAGCATCTCAAACTACCAACTCCCTCTCTCTTTCAGAGAGCAGACCAGCAGAGAGCAGCAACTCAAATCTCAGAGCCTCACCTCTCATTATACTGTTCAATGACATATTCATATCCATGGTTACATGTCTCTGTAAGCTAAAAAGCCTCTATTTCTGTCTGTCAGCATTTCTATATTTGAGCAGTGCTTAAAAGGTCTGTGATGCATGTCTTGCACTTTTTCAATCACTGCGTGTTCTGGTCAATCACTGCGTGTTCTTGTCATCGTGACATTTTCTTCATATCTATACCATATCTTCTTCTGTCTGCGGAGCATCCTACCATCTCCTCATATTTCTCCATTCACTCCATCTCTCTTATTGCATTTCTCTCCATGCAAAATCTCTCCCTGCTGCCTGGCCCCCACCTTCTCTGTCTGCGAAGCACCAGCCCAGGGCCTGATAAGGCCTCCTTCTTCGTGTCTCTACTAAGGCAAAAGTCACGTCTGCTGCCTGCCAAGAAACTGTTTACGCATACTTTGTACACTGGAACGCATAACATCTTCCGCACTCCGTGGCTTCTCTGCGTCTCCATTCAGGATGGCTTCGGAGCCAGCTAAATGCATTCTCCATAGTGCTTAGCACATTCACTCACTCAAACCAAGCGCTATATAATGTGGACTCATTGCATATTCATGCGTGTCTCTCTATAATGCATACATATAACATAAGAACATACCTCTACATGTGTCTACATGCCTCTACAAATATAACATGTCTCATTCTACAGCAAATACAAATGCATACAAAGTGGCAGAATAATGTGGATAGTCTAATGATGTCACTACTTCATGTCACTACTAATCAGTACTAATCAGAATGAATGATGGATAACTGGATCCCTAAATGGGTAATGATTCTCTAACAATGGGCAATGATTCTGTAATGATAAAAAAACAGGCTTCTCCATACTATCAGGTTTCACAGCATCACCAACGATCAACACTGTGCGTCTCTCCATCTCTGCCAGCCTCACTACACAGAGTAATGAAAAAAAGTATTACTGCCCCTTCCTGTGAAGCACACCTTCAGCACCTGATTGGATACTCCCCACAGTCACATTCCCATGCCCAGCATGCTGAGAAGGGCACGATGTGGCACGTGCGCTTCCCCAACTACCGCGAGGGCCGCGCCCCAGTAAAGCAGGAACATTGCTTCTTCCCTTTCCACTATTTCTTTTACAGCACTCCCTCAATGGGTACTGTAAAATAGTCACACACACATTAACCAATAACATCCAAGACCTCTCCATGTAACATATCAGTTCCGTACAACCCTCCATATGTAGTGTTAAAAATTCAGAGTGTAAGTCTTGTGTGATTTGAAAGCACCTCCAGTAGAAAGTTATGTGTGCCTCTGAGCAGGGTATGTGCCACTGAACCTCCATAACGTACTCCAAAAGCATACTCTCATTTCTCCCATCACCTACCTTCAAGTGTCACTTCAATGGTATGTGCTTTGAAACTTTTCATTTACCCATATCTGCCATTGTAATATCCAAACCGGAACGTTCTTCTTTCCTTCCGACAATGGTATGATTTTATTTCCACACTAGCGCATCTCCTACAAAATTCATAAAATTATCGCACTAAAACAGCACTGAATGTATCCTACCAACCTCAAACAAGTACATACATTGCATGCATGAGAACAGGGTGCCTGCCACTTACCTTGCACACTTCACGGAATGTAATATTAGTTAGAAAGGCAAAAATATGTATGCGTGCATTGACAACAGTACCAATCGTAAATGTGGATACATAAATCCAAGAAGTGTAATAATTGCTGTACTCGTGTAGGAAGCATATATGTGCAGAAAAGTGTATGGAACTTCACACACAAACACAATTTTGCTTTCCAAGCTGTACACCTTTCCCAACATTTTTCTCACCCTTCCACAACTAGGAATAATCCATTTGCAAAGTAAATTGACCTACTCCAATGCACATACTTGCTAAATGGCACGTCATACGGAACACTTACATATGAACCATGTACCCCCTTACCAACAATGCTGATGCTCCATAATCCCCATTCATATACAAATCCATCCAATTAAAGACACACACTAAGTCTCCCTGCTAACACATTCCCCTACCCTTTTATATAATGCATTCTCCAAATGCAGTCAGTATTCCATTAACAAACAAATTGTCTTACAGTCTTCTTTAACAGTTGCAGAAAACACCTCTGTCCTAAAAGCCAGTGGCTTGTCAACTTCAAAATGCAACCCAGAGGAAGCCTACTCTTGACAGCCAACAAAGTAAGTGCAATGGTATCGTGGAGGTGCACCTCTTACTAAGACAGTGCACTGTTCTTGTCTATTAAGGTACACAATTGCATCAGCCCACTGGTATTTCCTTCATGCTTACTAAGTGCACCTCAGCAGTTGCGCACTTTGTGTTATCATGTCGCCAGCATTATAGTAACTCCCAAAATAGCAATATAGCTTTCCCACCATACACTAACAAATCATTACATAATCACACACCTCTATCTGTATTCCAACCCTCATATTCCTCCATTCATGCACAGATGCACACATATACATCACAAAATGTGCAGATCTACACTTTTCTTTTTTTCACCAGCAGCTGCCACAGAATGCCTAGCAAAAGGGAACTCTGTAGAAAACAACGCAGACATAGCCCAGCTCTAACTAAAAGCATAGAAAGTAGCCATGCTCCCCAAGCACATTTTGTACAGAAACTTGAAAGAGAACAGCTAATATGGGCACAAAGGAAATTGCAACCACCTACCAGTAAGGAGAATGTAGTGCTTCTATCAAAATGTAGAAATGAAAATAAAGGTAGTGAAAGGTACTGAAAAGAGTGCAACTGTCACTACTGGTAATGGAGTATGTGCAAATGCTAATGACACCACAAGGAAGCATTCCAAAAAAGTATTTTTACAAAAACAAATCCACTACGGTGTGCTTCAGAACCTTATAAGTAGAGGGGGGAAATCACCCTCAACCCTTAAACCTTACCGCACAAATGTAATCGTGGAAACTGTTGTAGACAGTTGAATGCTCTTAAAATGAAAATTCTTTCAATTAAATTTAATGAGAATGAAGACACTAAAAACATTAAACTCTGTAAACAACCACCACTGCTTAGAAGCAAACGCAATATCAGCATAGATACCTTCACAACATCAATACAGCTCAGTGGAGGCACACTACCAGCACAGAGGCATACTTCAATGATAAATCATAGAAACAAGACCGAAGAAACCAAATTGCCATACACAGCACTGTACAAGGGTATCAAAAGGTACACAATAGCATAATGGAAGAAGAAACACTGCTTTCACAAATATCCCCAACGACCTTACATGCCACTGTATATGTTCCCGAACCAATGTGGTGCATCTACAAATCACCTCCCACATCAATTTGTAACGGTCGCCACAACTCGATGAAGTCGTTGCAGCAGTTCCTCAAGCACCATGTAAAAGTCAGCAACAACAGAAAAAATAAAATACAACAAACTGTGAACTCCTGTCGAATGTGCAAATGCACAGGAGAACAAGGACATTTGTTAGCCTCCCTTTCTGGACCTGCTTGCATAAGCACCTTCACCATGTCCAAATGTTAGCGACACACCATTATACTGTAAGAAATCTTGTTTACAAAGTTTAGTGAGCAACAAGTAAACAGACACAAAACTGCCTGGTCCATTCAAATGTTGCTACACAAGTGGATTAAATTAGTATGCAAATGTAGCAGGCAATGGTGTATTGCAAATTGTACTGATTGTTTAAAACATTTATTAAAACGGCTCACACCAGTTGTGTTTACAAATAATAGACCTGCACAGAAATGCTGCACACAATCCTGGAAACAGTTACAGGGGCTCAGGAATAAGACAGGAATTGGATTACTGTGCTTGAATGGTAAATGCACGTTAGAAAGACAAGTAAATCCACAGGAAGTGGTAATGTACTTACTGCAGGTATTGGAAAGCAAAAACATAACCGTAACTGAAATCTTTCAGATCTCCTACTTGTGGAAACATACAAGCACTCTCTTCAATCATGTCATTCAGGAAGAAGTAACTAACGAACACTTTCTCTTTGTATGTATACCTAACTCTGATTCCATTCCATTTCAGCAGGTGGTACAAAATGCAAACCATAGTATATTGTGTAGGCCTTCCAATTCCGATAATCATTCGCCTTACGTATACAATTCTATAGGAAATACATAATATGAATGCTTTTAACGTACAATGAAGATGGGAAAAAAACTTAACTGCAAGCTTACTACCTTCACACACCCACAGGTGTCATTTGGCATCAAAACGTTCACACCAATAGGAGTAATGTACCACACAGATGCCACAACCAGGTCAGGTTACAATGCTTCGTACATTAGAAAGCATGTACAATCTTTGAAGAAGTTGTAAAGATATTTGTTTCCTTTCATGAAGGAGAGGCCTAAAAATCTCCTTCCCCAAAGGCACTAAAGTGCATAAGATGGCCCTGCCACCCACATATGCGCAGCCATTGCACACAGAGTCTGCCAACATACAGCGTTGATTCGTAAGTCACTGCACATATATATAGTAGATAGGGGCGGTAAATGTACATGTATGTATTGTGTCAGCTGTACATTCATTGCACCATGTATAAAGTACCAACATGTCTCCATATACGTAAAAGGAACTTCTACCTAACTTGAGTACTTAGCATTGGAAATGCACAATGAAATGGTAACATGTTGCCACCTGTTTTTATTTTTGTAGCCTCATGGAGGCCGGAAATGGAAACCTGTCATACATCTCTATCAACAGGGGAAAAACTCATTGTAAAATAGGCTTCAGTCGGATGCATGAATTGCGCAAAATGTAGAGGTTCTATGTAATTGAAAAAGAAAATCCATATACCAGTATCAAAGTGTTGGCATGCATGGCTGCATAACGTTGTGGTGGTTTTGGTCAAGGCCTACCTACTTTGGTGCATGGCCTACGGCCTACAGCCTTTGGCCATGTACCCAAGAGCGTAGGCCTTGGCAACACCCACTGCAATGTTATGCAGCCATGTATGCGAACATGTGGCAGTACCATAACCCACAAATGTAATGCAGCCACCAGCACTCCTACGGCCTTTGGCCATGCACCCAAGAGCCTAGTCCTTGGCCACACCCACCGCAATGTTATGCAGCCATGCATGCAAACATATGGCCAGGTACCAAAACCCACAAACGTAATACAGCCACCTGCACTCCTACCCAACCCCTGCACCATAATATAGCCATGCATGCAAACATGTAGGCAGTTAGAATCCGCAAACATAACACAGCCTCTGCCATCTCTACCCACTTCCACTCACATCGTTTTTTAGTACGGCCAACCAAACCACAAAATCTTCAGAACATTGCCCATGCTCCCAGCATTCTATTAAGTACACAGAACCAATACAGCATAGTACAGTGCAGTACTCAGTAATGTGCGCTATGGCCACAACACAACCACATAAAGCATCCACTGTAACCCTATGAACTTCTATACACACAGTATTCCAACAAATCAACCACTGGACACACTACAGGACTGTTGACTCCATCATGGCCAGCCATGCAACCAAAACTGTAGGATGTGCTAACAATCACCACACCCAATCCACCAACAATATGTACAATGCTGACACACCACACATACAAGGAAACAATGTGAAACCTATTTACAACTAGTGGACATATTTTTTGGTGCAAGGCCTCCAGCCAAACATCCAAGGTGCTAGGGGCTTACCACACACAACACAGCCTAGTACACCCTATGCAATAATGCTCATGTCATGTGCAATCCACTCCCCATCTGCAATTGAGCCTGCCAGCACTCACCACAGAAAGAGGTCGCCTCAGGATTTATCGTGCCGTAACGAAGGCTGCCTGCAGCCACCATACAAGCTAGTCACCTGAGAAGACCTGCAAATTGACACAGTATGCACGGATACATTCACCCACAATTTCCATCCCCTCTTACCACCACCATGTGCCGGAACGCATGTTTTCCTGCCCCTTTCGGTGCTGCACTACCATCGGCTACAGTATGGTGGCGTTACCCAAACTTATGACGCACATCACGCTTCCCTCCAGCCAACCACCGGGCGTGTCTAATCTCTGCCGACAGCACACTACACTCCAAGCCAATCAGACTTTTGACCGCGGAGCGAACAGGGAAATGGGACTGTGGAGTGGAGCCAGATATCAGTAATTATTTTAGATGTACATTTTACCTGATTTAAAAAAAAATACAGCACTAATTATCACACAATTTACAAAAGCACGCTTTCGGGACCAAGACGCCACTCCTGCCACAAATTTCTTGAAAATCCATCCAACGGTTTCTGCTGTATGCGTGCGCAAAGTTTGTGCCAATTCAGTCTATGAAAAAAAATAATTGGGACCCCCGCTATACCTTTTTTTGCAAAGTGTCATGCAAATTCGTCCAGGGGAGCAAAGTTATGAGCCGGCCAAAAAGTGGTCTTCCTATGAGATGAGCAACTTAACCATAACTACACGGCGGCTACGGCGGGCCTGTGTAATATATATGTATATATATTACACTGCCACGATAGTGGCAGTGTAGTTATGGTTAAGTTGGTGTTTCCAAAGTTTAGTCAGGATTCGTCCAGGGGAGGAAAAGTTATAGGGGGGGTCCCAAAATTTCTGTTTTTTCCCACAGACTGAATTGGAAAAAAAATGTGCTCATGCCTACAGCCCAAACCGCTGGACGGATTTTCATCAAATTTGGACCAGGAGCAGCGGCTTGGTCCCGAAAGCGTGATGTTGCAAATTTGGTGAAAATTCGTCCAGTAGTTTTTTTAAAAATGACCAAAAAGTAGGTTAAAAAAAATAGTGATATCTGTGTTCGCCTCGCGGACACACTTCCCTGTTCGCTCCGCGGACAGGACGGTGATTGGGCAAGCAGCTTGCGTGATGTCCGCGGACATCTGACATGCTCTCTCATTGGATGCGGTGAAAGCGTGCAGTGCGTCTGGCTTCAGAGACGCCCGCCATCATTCTTTCCCGCATGAGAGGCTTTGTCAGGTCAGCAGGAGCGTGTCTGTCTCCTGTTCCTCCCACCCCCGCTCATGCCCCGTGTGTCCTTTCTGACCCCCCCACCCCCGCTCATGCCCCGTGTGTCTTCCTGTCCACCCCACCCCCGCTCATGCTCCATGTCTCCCCTGTTCCTCCAGCCCCCTGCTCACGCCATCGCACACGGTGGCCAGCGGAGGGCCGAGGAGCGGGATCTGCCGCACAAACTCATGTCCGGGTTTTTGTTTGTCTCCTGACATACAAACCCCCCCACCCCCCGCTCATGCCCTGTGTGTCTCTTCCCTCCCCCCAACCCCCCGCTCATGCCCCGTGTGTCTCTTCCCTCCCCACACCCCCCGCTCATGCCCTGTGTGTCTCTCTCCCTCCCCCCACCCCCCGCTCATGCCCCGTGTGTCTCTCTCCCACCCCCCGCTCATGCCTTGTGTGTCTCTTCCCTCCCCCCAACCCCCCGCTCATGCCCCGTGTGTCTCTTCCCTCCCCACACCCCCGCTCATGCCCTGTGTGTCTCTCTCCCTCCCCCCACCCCCCGCTCATGCCCCGTGTGTCTCTCTCCCTCCCCCCACCCCTCACTCATGCCCAGTGTGTCTATCTCCTTCCCCCACCCCCGCTCATGCCCCGTGTGTCTCTCCCCCTCCCCCCCACCCCCTGGCTCATGCCCCGTGTGTCTCTCTCCCTCCCCACCACCCCCCGCTCATTCCCCGTGTGTCTCTCTCCTTTCCCCCACCCCCCGCTCATACCCCGTGTGTCTCTCGCCCTCCCCCTTACCCCCCGCTCATGCCCTGTGTCTGTCTTCTGTTCCCCCCAACCCCCGCTTATGCCCCGTGTCTTCCCCTGTTCTCCCCACCCCCCGCTCATGCCCCGTGTCTGTCTCCTGTTCCTCCCACACCCCGCTCATGCCCTGTGTCTGTCTCCTGTTCCCCCCACCCGCTCATGCCCCGTGTCTCTCTCCTGTTGCCCCCATCCCCCGCTCATGCCCCGTGTCTGTCTCCTGTACCTCCCACCCCCCGCTCATGCCCCGTGTCTCTCTCCTGTTGCCCCCCACCCCCTGCTCCTCATGCCCCGTATCTGTCTCCTGTTGCCCCCCACCCCCCGCTCATACCCCGTGTCTGTCTCCTGTACCCCCCACTCCCCGTTCATGCCCCGTGTCTGTCTCCTGTTCCCCCCACCCGCTCATGCCCCGTGTCTCTCTCCTGTTGCCCCCATCCCCCGCTCATGCCCCGTGTCTGTCTCCTGTACCCCCCACCCCCCGCTCATGCCCCGTGTCTCTCTCCTGTTGCCCCCCACCCCCTGCTCCTCATGCCCCGTATCTGTCTCCTGTACCCCCCACCCCCTGCTCATGCCCCGTGTCTCTCTCCTGTTGCCCCCCACCCCCTGCTCATGCCCCGTATCTGTCTCCTGTACACCCCCACCCCCCGCTCATGCCCCGTGTCTCTCTCCTGTTGCCCCCCACCCTCCTGCTCATGCCCCGTGTCTGTCTTCTGTTCCCCCACCCCCCGCTCATACCCCGTGTCTGTCTCCTGTACCCCCCACTCCCCGTTCATGCCCCGTGTCTGTCTCCTGTTCCCCCCACCCGCTCATGCCCCGTGTCTCTCTCCTGTTGCCCCCATCCCCCGCTCATGCCCCGTGTCTGTCTCCTGTACCCCCCACCCCCCGCTCATGCCCCGTGTCTCTCTCCTGTTGCCCCCCACCCCCTGCTCCTCATGCCCCGTATCTGTCTCCTGTACCCCCCACCCCCCGCTCATGCCCCGTGTCTCTCTCCTGTTGCCCCCCACCCCCTGCTCATGCCCCGTATCTGTCTCCTGTACACCCCCACCCCCCGCTCATGCCCCGTGTCTCTCTCCTGTTGCCCCCACCCTCCTGCTCATGCCCCGTGTCTGTCTTCTGTTCCCCCACCCCCCGCTCATGCCCCGTGTCTGTCTCCTGTTCCCCCCACCCCCGCTCATGCCCCTTTTCTGTCTCCTGTCGCCCCCCACCCATGCCCCGTGTCTGTCTCCTGTACCCCCCCACCCCCCGCTCATGCCCCGTGTCTGTCTCCTGTTGCCCCCCACCCCCCGCTCATGCCCCGTGTGTCTCTTCCCCCCCAACCCCACTCATGCCCCATGTGTCTCTCTCCCTCCTCCCCACCCCCCGCTCATGCCCCGTGTGTCTCTCTCCCTCCCCACCACCCCCCGCTCATGCCCCATGTCTCTCTCTCCCTCCCCCCACCCCCCGCTCATGCCCTGTGTGTCTCTCCCCCTCCCCCCTACCCCCCGCTCATGCCCCGTGTCTGTCTTCTGTTCCCCCGACCCCCCGCTCATGCCCCGTGTCTGTCTCCTGTTCCCCCCACCCCCCCCTCATGCCCCGTGTCTGTATCCTGTTCCTCCCACCCGATCATGCCCTGTGTCTCTCTCTTGTTGGCCCCCGCTCATGCCTCGTGTCTTCTCCTGTTCTAACCACCCCCTGCTCATGCCCCATGTCTGTCTCCTGTCCCTCCCACCCCCGCTCATGCCCCGTGGCTGTCTCCTATTGCCCCCACCCACCCCGCTCATTCCCTGTGTCCGTCTCCTGTTCTCCCCCCGCTCATGCCCCATGTCTGTTGTTCCCCCCACCCCCCGCTCATGCCCCGTGTCTGTCTCCTGTTGCCCCCGCTCATGCCCCGTGTCTGTCTCCTGTTCTCCCCACCCCCGCTCATGCCCTGTGTCTCTCCTGTTGCCTCCCACCCCCCGCTCATGCCCCATGTCTGTCTCCTGTTGCCCCCCACCCCTGCTCATGCCCCGTGTCTGTCTCCTGTCGCCCCCACCCCCCGCTCATGCCCCGTGTGTCTCTCTCCCTCCCCACCACCCCCCGCTCATGCCCTGTGTGTCTCTCTCCCGCCCCCCACCCCCTGCTCATGCCCCGTCTGTCTCTCTCCCTCCCCCCCACCCCCTGCTCATGCCCTGTGTGTCTCTCTCCCTCCCCTCCACCCCCGCTCATGCCCTGTGTGTCTCTCTCCTTCCCCCCACCCCCCCTCATACTCTGTGTGTCTCTCCGCCTCCCCCCTACCCCCGCTCATGCCCCGTGTCTGTCTTCTGTTCCCCCACCCCCCGCTCATGCCCCATGTCTTTCTCCTGTTCCCCCACCCCCCGCTCATGCCCCATGTCTTTCTCCTGTTCCCCCACCCCCCGCTCATGCCCCGTGTCTGTCTCCTGTTCCCCCCACCCGCTCATGCCCTGTGTCTCTCTCTTGTTGCCCCCCACCCCCTCGCTCATGCCTCGTGTCTTCTCCTGTTCTAACCACCCCCCGCTCATGCCCTGTGTCTGTCTCCTGTTCCTCCTACCCCCCCGCTCATGCCCCGTGTGTCTGTCTCCTGTTGCCCCCACGCACCCCGCTCATGCTCCGTGTCTGTCTCCTGTTCTCCCCACCCCCTCTCATGCCCCGTGTCTGTTGTTCCCCCCACCCCACGCTCATGCCTCGTGTCTGTCTCCTGTTCTCCCCCACCCCCACTTATGCCCCGTGTCTTTCTCCTGTTCCCCCAACCCCTGCTCATGCCCCGTGTCTCTCCTGTTGCCCCCGACCCCCCGCTCATGCCCCATGTCTGTCTCCTGTTGCCCCCGCTCATGCCCCGTGTCTGTCTCCTGTTCTCCCCACCCCCCGCTCATGCCCCGTGTCTCTCCTGTTGCCCCCACCCCCCACTCATGCCCCGTGTCTGTCTCCTTTTCCCCCCACCCCCGCTCATGCCCCATGTCTCTCCTGTTGCCCCCCACCCCCGCTCATGCCCAGTGTCTGTCTCCTGTTGCCCCCGCTCATGCCCCGTGTCTGTCTCCTGTTCTCCCCACCCCCCGCTCATGCCCCGTGTCTCTACTGTTGCCTCCCACCCCTGCTCATGCCCCGTGTGTGTCTCCTGTTGCCCCCCACCCCCCGCTCATGCCCTGTGTCTGTCTCCTGTTGCCCCCCACCCCCGCTCATGCCCTGTGTCTGTCTCTGTTGTTCCCCCCACCCCCGCTCATGCCCTGTGTCTGTCTCTGTTGTTCCCCCCACCCCCGCTCATGCCCTGTGTCTGTCTCCTGTTGTGCCCCACCCCCCGCTCATGCCCCGTGCCTGTCTCCTGTACCACCCACCCCCCGCTCATGCCCGTGTATATCTCCTGTTCCCCCACCTGCTCATGCCCCCTGTCTTTCTCCTTTTGCCCCCTGCTCATGCCCCGTGTCTGTCTCCTGTACTCCCCCACCCCCCGCTCATGCCCTGTGTCTCTCTCCTGTTGCCCCCCACCCCTGCTCATGCCCCGTGTCTGTCTCCTCTTGCCCCCACCCCCCGCTCATGCCCCGTGCCTCTCTCCTGTTGCCCCCCACCCCCCGCTCATACCCTGTGTCTGTCTCCTGTACCCCCCACTCCCCGTTCATGCCCCATGTCTGTCTCCTGTTCCTCCCACCCGCTCATGCCCCGTGTCTCTCTCCTGTTGCCCCCATCCCCCGCTCATGCCCCGTGTCTGTCTCCTGTACCCCCCACCCCCCGCTCATGCCCTGTGTCTCTCTCCTGTTGCCCCCCACCCCCTGCTCATGCCCTGTATCTGTCTCCTGTACCCCCCACCCCCCGCTCATGCCCCGTGTCTCTCTCCTGTTGCCCCCCACCCCCCTGCTCATGCCCTGTGTCTGTCTTCTGTTCCCCCATCCCCCGCTCATGCCCCGTGTCTGTCTCCTGTTCCCCCCACCCCCGCTCATGCCCCGTGTCTGTCTCCTGTTGCCCCCACCCATGCCCTGTGTCTGTCTCCTGTACCCCCCACCCCCCGCTCATGCCCTGTGTCTCTCTCTTGTTGCCCCCCACCCCCCGATCATGCCTCGTGTCTTCTCCTGTTCTAACCACCCCCCGCTCATGCCCCATGTCTGTCTCCTGTCCCTCCCACCCCGCTCATGCCCCGTGTCTGTCTCCTATTGCCCCCACCCACCCCGCTCATGCCCCGTGTCCGTCTCCTGTTCTCCCCCCCGCTCATGCCCCATGTCTGTTGTTCCCCGCACCCCCCGCTCACGCCCCGTGTCTGTCGCCTTTTCCCCCCACCCCCCGCTCATGCCCCGTGTCTGTCTCCTGTTTCCCCCACCCCCCGCTCATGCCCCGTGTCTGTCTCCTGTTGCCCCCGCTCATGCCCCGTGTCTGTCTCCTGTTCTCCCCACCCCCGCTCATGCCCTGTGTCTCTCCTGTTGCCTCCCACCCCCCGCTCATGCCCCGTGTGTCTCTCTCCCTCCCCCACCCCCCGCTCATGCCCTGTGTTTCTCTCTCCCTCCCCACCACCCCCCGCTCATGCCCTGTGTGCCTCTCTCCCACCCCCCACCCCCCGCTCATGCCCCGTGTGTCTCTCTCCCTCCCCCCACCCCCGCTCATGCCCCGTGTGTCTCTCTCCCTCCCCTCCACCCCCGCTCATGCCCCGTGTGTCTCTCTCCTTCCCCCCACCCCTCGCTCATACCCCGTGTGTCTCTCCCCCTCCCCCGTACCCCCGCTCATGCCCTGTGTCTCTCTCTTGTTGCCCCCCACCCCCTCGCTCATGCCTCGTGTCTTCTCCTGTTCTAACCACCCCCTGCTCATGCCCTGTGTCTGTCTCCTGTTCCTCCCATCCCCCCGCTCATGCCCCATGTGTGTCTCCTGTTGCCCCCACCTACCCCGCTCATGCCCCGTGTCTGTCTCCTGTTCTCCCCACCCCCTTCTCATGCCCGGTGTCTGTTGTTCCCCCCACCCCCGCTCATGCCTCGTGTCTGTCTCCTGTTCCCCCCACCCCCGCTCATGCATCGTGTCTGTCTCCTTTTCCCCCAACCCCTGCTCATGCCCCGTGTCTCTCCTGTTGCCCCCGACCCCCCGCTCATGCCCCATGTCTGTCTCCTGTTGCCCCCGCTCATGCCCTGTGTCTGTCTCCTGTTCTCCCCACCCCCCGCTCATGCCCCGTGTCTTTCCTGTTGCCCCCCACCCCACACTCATGCCCTGTGTCTGTCTCCTGTTGCCCCCCACCCCCCGCTCATGCCCCGTGTCTGTCTCTGTTGTTCCCCCACCCCCCCCTCATGCCCCATGTCTGTCTCTGTTGTTCCCCCCACCCCCCGCTCATGCCCCGTGTCTGTCTCCTGTTGTGCCCCACCCCCCCGCTCATGCCCTGTCTGGTGTCTGTCTCCTGTAGCCCCCCCACCCCCCGCTCATGCCCGTGTCTGTCTCCTGTTCCCCCCACCCGCTCATGCCCTGTGTCTCTCTCCTGTTGCCCCCCGCTCATGCCCCGTGTCTGTCTCCTGTACCCCTCCACCCCCCACTCATACCCCGTGTCTCTCTCCTGTTGCCCCCACCCCCTCTCATGCCCTGTGTATGTCTCTGTTGTTCCCCCCACCCCCGCTCATGCCCCATGTCTGTCTCCTGTCACCCCACCCCCTGCTCATGCCCCGTGCCTCTCTCCTGTTGCCCCCCACCCCCCACTCATACCATGTGTCTGTCTCCTGTACCCCCCCACCCACTGCCCATGCCCCGTGTCTGTCTCCTTTTCCCCCCACCCCCGCTCATGCCTCATGTCTCTCTCCTTTTGCTCCCCCACCCCCTGCTCATGCTCCGTGTCTGTCTCCTGTTCCCCCCCACCCCCTGCTCATGCCCCGTGTCTCTCTCCTGTTGCCCCCATCCCCTGCTCATGCCCCTGTCTGTCTCCTGTACCCCCCACCCCCGCTCATGCCCCATGTCTTTCTCCTGTTGCCCCCACCACCGCTCATGCCCCATGTCTTCCTCTTGTGCCCCCCTCCTATGATGCCCCTTGTTGACCTCTTGTTCCCCCTACCCCCGCTCATGCCCCGTGTCTTCCTCCTGTCCCCCCACTCCTCGCTGATGCCCTGTGTCTTCCTCCTGTTCCCTCCCACCCACTGCTCATGCCCTGTGTCTTCCTCTTGTCCCCCCTCCTATGATGCCCCTTGTTGACCTCTTGTTCCACCCACCCCCCGCTCATGCCCCGTGTCTCCCTTCTTCCCCCCACCCCCCACTCATGCCCTGTGTCTTCCTTTCCCCCCCACTTCCCGCTCATGCTCTGTGTCTCCCTTCTTTCCCCCCCACCCCCCGCTTATGCCCCGTGTCTGCACTGTTGGAACAGGGCAGACACGGGGCATGAGCGGGGGTGGGGGCCCCACCTTGCCCTACTCCCGCTCATGCCCTGTGTCTCTCCTGTTCACCCCCACACCCGCTCATGCTCCGTGTCTGTCTCCCTCCTTTTCCCCCCGCTCATGACCCGTGTCTCCCCGGTTCACCCCCACCCCCCGCTCATGCCCCGTGTCTCCCTTCTTCCCCCCCACCCCCCACTCATGCCCTGTGTCTCCCTTCATTCCCGCTCATGCCCCGTGTCTCCCTTCTTCCCCCCCACCCCCCGCTCATGCCCCGTGTCTCCCTTCTTTCCCACTCATGCCCCGTGTCTCCCTTCTTTCCACCCCCTGCTCATGCCCTGTGTCTCTCTCCAGGTTTCCCGACCCCCTGCTGATGCCCTGCTGTGTTCTCTTTATACACCCTGCCTTCCCTTTCCCTGGTGTCCATCTTGGTAAAAGATTTTCCTTCCTACACCGGGACGCCTGCCTGCGGCGTCCTGGTTTGGGAAGAAAAATATTTTTTTTACCACCCCGGGTTCCCACTTTGAGAACCTAGGATGCTAGTGGTCTTCCTCCATTGAAAAGGACGTTATGGTTACGTTGCACTAATAAAAAACTATGAAATTGAGTAAAAAAAAAATGTGTTAAAGTGACTTTATGGTTAAGTTGCACTAATAAAAACCTATGAAATTCAGTAAAAAAACTTTGTTAAAGGGACGTTATGGATAAATTGCGCTACTAAAAATCTATGAAATTCAGTAAAAAAACTTTGTTAAAGGGACGTTATGGTTAAGTTGCGCTACTAAAAACCTATGAAATTCAGTAAAAAATCTTTGTTAAAGGGACGTTATGGTTAAGTTTTGCTACTAAAAACCTATGAAATTCAGTAAAAAAACTTTGTTAAAGGGACGTTATGGTTAAGTTGCGCTACTAAAAACCTACGAAATTCAGTAAAAAAACTTTGTTAAAGGGACGTTATGGTTAAGTTGCGCTACTAAAAACCTATGAAATTCAGTGATGTCATCAATGACATTTGTGATGTCATATTTGATGTCCTGGGTGTTAGTGTTAGCAGTGCACGGTGGCACGAGTTATGGTTGCTTATCTTACCATAACTGCCGAATTTCAGGGGTTTTTCAGTTTTACTTTGAACCATAATGTCCCTATAACAAGGTTTTTTCACTCAATATATATATATATATATATATATATATATATATATATATATATATATATATACATATATATATTTAAATAAATCATTATAATATACACAATATCAACATTAAAATATCAAAAATAAAAATGTTCATCTCATGCGGCAGCATCAGTGCCAGGTAGCTGCATCAGTGCCAGAATGTCAATGTTTGTAAAAATATGAAGCAAAAAAAACAAAACAAAACAAAACAAATGTCTTATTTCCAAAATGGATGTTTATAAATAGTAAGTAGGTGGTGATCATCAGGCTCTTGTCCACAAAACACTTTTCTAAGTGAAGTAGGCCTCCATCCTCTGCAAGTGGGGTTTCCTTCTGGGGTCACCATCTTCTGTCCCCTTTTTCTGCACAGGTGTTTTTTGGTCCCGGGGTCTCTGGTTCCTCCAGGGAAATCTTCCAGAGATCCAAGAAACTCCAACTCCCTTAGAGCTGGGGGGAGAATCAGTTAGTGTCTAGAGCAAAGAGAAAAAAACAAATTAAGAATCAAGTACATCAATTCATTTATTTTTCCCTTTTCTATGAACCTCCCTTGCATATAATCTAAAATGAAGAGGATTATGCATATGAAATATACAATATACAATAATGATCTTTGACTTAAAGATGTCTACACACTCTCCTGTAAATAACACCCAATTTAAGCACAGAAACACAATACAGCCCTTTTAACTTGACCATAAATAAGCATGTATGTCAATACAACCAAGCTCAACACAGCATCTAGTGGAAAAAATAATACACATTAATTAAACTTTGCTACAAAATTCGCTTTCATTCAAAATCCCAACTAATCTATTCATACTCACTGTGTGATACTTCTTTCCACCTTTCTCATCTCCTAGGAATACATCTTACTTACCTGCTATACCCCATTTCTTAATTATCTATTTACTTCCTGAACAATTTATGCTCATATTTCCATGTGTGCACTCACCTATTGTATCTCTCCTTTTGACCCATTTATACTCAAAATTGATATTTTTCAAAATATTCAGACTTACTTACCTGCTATGTTGAATCTGTTTTTATATACAAGCGCTTTATTTCCAGAATATAATTATATTTCTCACTCCCTGGTTTCTCCAATGTGTTAAATCCTTTTTATTTTGTGTTTTGGCTGGAAGGGCTTAATCTGGTTAACATCGACACATTTTTCCACTGTTAACTCTCCCTCCTTTTTGGCGATTCTTTAGAATACAGGTGAAACCCTATCTACAATCTCAAATGGGCTGCACCATGACACAGGAATTTGGAGTTTTTATGTTTACCTTTTCCAAAATTCAACTTGTATACCATAGTATTATTTTTTACTGTCAGAGGCCTTTTACAAATTTTGCTGCACAAATGCAAAAGCATATTGCAAGTGCTTTCTCAGTTCTTTCACATATTCATGGATTGTGGATGTATTTACAAGGACCTGTTCATTTGCTCTCTAATGTAGGTGTTGTGGCAAAACCATATTCCTACCAGTCAAAAATTCATGTGGGCTGACATTTGACGATCAAGATGGTTTTGACCTGATAGCCATTAACACCAAAGTAAGTCACAGATCCCAGCTAGATCCTGCTTCAGCTGCAAACTTTTTTAACATGTCAACTATTGATCTATTACATTGTTCCAATCCCCTTGAAGAGGAGAGCTGGTATGAAATGTGCAACTTCCTCTTCACGCCCAAGATTCTCCACATTTTTGTCATTACTACACTAGTGAAATGGCTTCCACAGTCTGACTCTATTCTCAGAGGCAAACCAAATCTTCAAAAGATATGATTAGCCAAGAAAGTGGCTGCAGTTTGGGCACTGCAGTCTGGGGCTGGAATACATTCCACTGATTTGGACATTAAACAAATAACCATCAACATAAACCTGTTTCCCTTTCCTGATCTTTGCACAGGCCCTACAAGTTTGATTTGCAGATCAGACCATGGGAGTGCCAAACCTCTTTCATTAATGGTGTTCGGTGAGTCAGGAAGCAGGCTGAAATTGCGCACACACTAAACATCCCCTGGATTACAGTTCTACATCATGTGAAATGTGCGGCAACAGTGTGCCATTCTTTTATGCTGTTGCTTTGGGTCATTATTGTCTTAGGTTTCAGTGTTTGTCTGGCTAATGACCAATATACGCCATTTACCCTATAAATGAGAGGCGACAGCCTCCTGAGGCAATTTGTCCCTATGAGGAAGGGTATTTCATTAATGGTTATGACCAATACTTCCTGTCTCATCCTATTCTTCCCTATATTTATGTCAACCTCAGTGACACCTTCGATAGGTATTTCTTCACCATTGAAATGAGCACAGGGCCTTCACTTTGCCTCACCTTTACATAGTTTTGTGGGGATCTCTCCTCATTGATACTTTGCATCAGTTCCCTTGACATGATTGTTGCTTGGCACCTGTTACATTTCTCTTCAACAGTGATGGGAGCATAGTATCTGTCCCCAACTTCTTCCAGTATGCATAGAAAGTGTAAATTATTATGGATCCCATGACTTACTTTTCTCAGATCAGCCTGGCTTTTTGCTCTGCAAAGGGGCACATGAAATGACATTTTACCCTCCTTTTTGCCCATTGCGTTTTGAATTTAGTTGTCTATTTTCCTGGACTCAGAACCCATATGGCGTTTAGCCACTGACTGCCCCTCTGACTTGGGACCACAAGTGTTCACACCACAAATTCTCATTGTTCCTTCCCCATTGTCTGGGTCCTCTCTGCTTACCTCCACTCTGGAACCTATTGGCTGTGTATTTTCACAAGTGTTATGATACAGCATGTCATTTTCTGGTGTGTGGTGCTTATCTGCATTTTGCACAGTACCTGTCATTTCTGTCTCTTGGAATATCTGTGGTTCAAAATACTCCTCCGGTGACTGACCTGCATCTGCCTTTTGGGGAAGTTTTACTTCTCTGGGGGTATTAACAGTATTTTGTTTATCAGGTAGGGGTAAACTATCTGTTGATTCCGACTCTTCATTTTGTGTTTCATTTTCACACTGCATATTCTTTTTAAATCTACCTCTCTGTTCTTTGGGTTTTTCTTGTTCATTTTCTTCCTTTTGATCATCATTTTCACACACCTGAATGGTCTGGTTCAAATCCAAGCAAAACCACACTCACTTTTGTGTGTGCGTTATTGTTCCCTGTCTCACTCTCATTCGTTTGTTTTCTTAGTTTTAAATCGGCAAACAAGTCAGTGTCTTTATTCAACAATGATCCATGGGCATCTGTGTTCTCATCATGGCAGAGCTGACTAACTGGTCACTTGTTGTCGCTAAGTGCAAGATCACTCCTATGACCTTCTGCACCTTCACTTAGTTGTTGCTTTTGAACTTCAGAATGTCCTTATTTGCTCAGACAACATTATAAGGGCCTCCAAGCACTGAATCCTGTCCATGCCTCTGAATTCTTCTCTTTGTAGTCTGGGCCGGTAAAGGTTAAATTCACCCTAATTAGACCTGTTCTGTTGCCTTTCAGGAGATTGATTTCTGTTTGTGTTTCCCCTGAATTCTCGTGACACAGGAGGTGGAGAACACGGTGTGACCATCCTCTGACCATGGTCAACCGTGGTGGGGATTGACCATATCGGCTAGGACATCATTCATATTTTGTCTTTCATTTGGTGGGAACTGTTCCATATGCTGATTTCCATTTTCAATGAATCTATCCACATACTTTGATCTTTCTTGATGGCTACACACCATTGTGTTTGGGTCAATCCGACTCTGGGCCAATACTATCTGGTATGGACCATTGTACATCTGATTTGGATTGTTATTTAGGCCTGGCATATCATGGCAAAACCCCACTCTGGGTGAAATACCAAGTTTACAAGGACTAATGTAAGAATTCCTGTCGATGGGTTCAATGGATTGGAACATAGGAGCCTGGGGTGTTGTTCTCTGTGGAGCCACACCCCTTTGATTATGTGTCATGTCATTCTTCACCTGAGTTTGGGCTGCTTCTAGCGGCATCTTTAGAGACTTTACCTCCAAAATTGCTGGTGTGGATTCCTTAGACTTGGATTTTGTCTCTATATTTTTAGGCCCCTCCTCTTTTTGATTAAATATTACCACATACAGCCTGGTTGCCTGTTCAATTATCCATTCTAATGCTTTTTCCCTATCAAATTCATGGATTAACTGGGATACAATCTCTTTTTGGAGCCCAAAGAAATACGCAATTTTTTACTGAGTTATGGTTAAAGGTCACATCAAATTGGTGTATAATTTCATTCTCAAAATCTGCCCATGGCAAATGTTCCTGTTCATTCAGACTCCGGATAACACTGGCAGAAACCACATCTAAAGTGAGGTGAAAATACTGGCCATATTGTTCCCTAGGAATCTGAAGGGTTTTAAATATATCATGGACCACCTCCAAATGAACTTCTATGCAATCACCTCCTTTTTTGAATGGTCTAATCAAGGTTTTGATAGATTTTGTAATTTTTAAAGCACTAAATGGTGCATTCTGGCATGTGCCATTTTGTCCCTCACTCCTGTTCTCTTGTGGCTGTGAATGTGTGTGAGCAATTGTGGGTAATTCAGACCCCAATACTGATCATAACCAGTTCTGGCCATGTGGACAGCTGCTGGTAAATTTCCCTGGCTTGGGCTGTGACCAAATTCAGCGTCAGTGAACATGGTGCATTGGCGCTTTTCTTGAGACTTAAGATCAAAGATTTGCTGTTTCAAATCTCTGCAGTGCGCATAAAGCTGCTGTGCTTCTTGGCAAAAATTAGAGTTCTCATCCTGACTTAAGTGATTATCTCTTGCAACTCTTTAATCTGTGTCTGACAATGGTCAACTGCTTTAGATCTGTCTTCGTTCTCCACAACTAATTTAAATATTTCTTGTTCCATCAAACATAATTCCTTATCTTTATCTTTTCTAAGGGACTACATTTCTGAGCAACATCTTTGTCCTGTCTTACATAATCTAATATTGTTTTTAAATGCTCACTTTCAGAACATTGTGTGTATCTCAGAGCCATCCAGCCATTACATTTGCTACATTTGTCCTGCAATTGCATGTCTTACTCTCCATGTTTTTCAATGTGTAGCAATCGCTATCGTTCCGCTTCTAAATAGCATTGCAACTTGCTAATTACCTCACAGTCGTTCCCTCGCAGCTTTATGGATCTGTGTAACAGAAACCAAAGCTAAGCACACGCTCGCAATAGTCTAAGGAGACACGTTTGCACAATGCTTCCTTTATCAAAAATACTTTCAGATCCTCTTTTGGAATTTCAGTTCTGATCCTATTTTTCCATGTTATCAGATTTTCAGAAGACCAGGATTCATAAGCATATAGTTTGGCCGTGAGGCAATCTGAAAATTCAGCCTCAATCTGAGACTTGGTAACAAAAGTCACAGTGCACACAGCATAATGGCTACCAGTTTCCTCCCAGCCCTATATCAGAGAATAGGCACACAATATGGTTATGCTTTATGATGCAAGGCCATGCCCAGTAATTACTTTAATGCTTCCTGGCCAACGCAGCATAAATCTATTTCAGATATTTCTTGGTGGTAAGTTTTGGTGGTATTTTTGGTGGTATTTTTGTAGTATAGTGCTGAGTCTAGAATATAGGGAACTGCCTTGTGATTGTTTTTTATACCGGCTAAGCCAAGACTGGACTAAGTACACTCTAGAACATAACTTCATCCCCTTGCAGTATTTTATTTACAATACCATGTCCCTTTTGGCAGTATCTCAGAATACATTTACCATGTAAACCAAATATGAACATTCATTCAGACCTCTTAGAAGAACACAATTTACAGTACCCATCTTTTCTTTGCATTTTACCACATGTGATACAGTGAAATACTTCCTGCAGTAAAATTAAATTACCACTTCCTTCAGCTCTGTATGATAACACAAGGAACCAGGGCACATAAATAAGTACCAGAACTGGCTTGTTTCTTTTGAAAGCACTTTATAACTAATTGAGATTCATGAATAAAACAAAACAGTACATGTAAAGCACAGAAGAGATATGCGCCTTTGTTCGCTTGCCCATGCTGATTTAACAATTTGTTATTTACAATTCCAGCAGCAATATTTAGCACACGTTTTGCTGTGTCCTGCCCCAGGCAATGATCCCTCCAGAAGTTCAGAAAATTACTCTAGCTCTCTCTCCCACCTCTAACTTGGCAGAGAACACTATGCAAGAACCTTGAGACACTTAGCCGTGAGAGCAGTAATTTCTATCATTTGCAATTATTCATTTTTGGCAACTGATAACACATTGGGAAATACACTTCACTTCAGTAGAATGGGGAACAAACAGACTTTGGGATGCCTGATATTTAGATACCCATCCAAAATCGATATCTACATTAGTGATTTTAAAACTACACACACACTTCAATTATACTTTTATGCTCACTTAGAGAATACTGAGTTCAGCATGTGCCCAGGCACGGCAAGGTTGGGATTCCCCCTCAGATCTGCTGTTGTATAACACCCTCACGGCAGCCCTCTAGACCACACTCAAACTGGGTCTTCCTTTATCTGCCTTTTTCCCTTCTTGCTTAAGACAGCTCATCCCACACTCTTCTGAGAGAAAGCCTTCACACCACCAGCAAGTGCCCCATCCTCCAAATGACAGCCCAGGTAGAACAGCCCCTTTGACATCACTACACAACCCTTCTAAATCAACCCCGGAGATCTGCCTCCGGACTTATGCTCCTTTCAATGAAAATGTAATAAAGGCCTGCCTATGATAGTGACATTATTTGCTCATCAACAACTACCTCCTTTAGGAAATTTCCAAAGAAACACGTGTTCTGCCTGCCACCTTTGACTTTGATCCAGGCTGTAGCAACAAATGCAAATAGCAACATGTCTGTCCTGTTTCCTGCTCTGAAAGTCTTTTAAACAATAAACTAATTCTGAGCCAAATGGATTTCACATTCCACAATTCTGACTTATCACGTCTTCATACAAATACAGTGCAGCCTTAATTCTGCACGTTTTATTTATTGCATTTCCAAGCTAACCTTGCACAGCCCAAATGCCTTGCACTCCATTTATCAATCTGCACCAAGTTTATATAAAAGTCATGAACTGACTTGTGATGACTGTGGGACACGCTGTCAAGGGATATAAGTAGGGGATAATAGTGGGTAGGGGATATTAGTATAACTTAGTGTATGTTAGTCTCATGTTTTTCAGTGCAACTCAGCCCATAACTGTCGTGTAGTGGTACAAAGTGATAACATCTTGTTTTGCAATGCCACATTCAAAACCTTCATTTTTCTGGCACATGCTCTGTGCATTCACAATGCTGATATCTACTAGATTCAGCCTGAGACTCACACATGAGTCTCACACTCTTTCTCCCTACTGGGATAAATTTTGTATTCGTGTTGAAATGTGGAGTCTTAGCTAAAATGCAGAGTCTTTTCTCCCTACAGGGACAGCTCGGTACAGTTTTATATGGGAAATCTGAAAATATTCTCTGGCTCAATCTTGGCCCAGCTTCATCAAGAAAAGGAGTACTAAAATCCTATCAAGAAATTGAATTGATAGCCACAGTCAATACTTTTTGAAAAACATGCATACAATCCAAACAGAAGTACTGCTTTGGAAAACATGTGCCTATATGATATAGCCCAAAAATATACCTACACAAAATAATGTTATGCCAGATGCATCACCTGGCAAATACTCAGTCTTGAAATGTGAAGAAAGCCTAAAAAGTGTTGGGAAGGGGGTGACCCCGTCCTACCCCCTGAGCACTTTAGAGCAAGGCAAGTAGCATTCAAATCACTATGATGCGGGATCAAGGGGATGAGGCACACTGGTACAACTCCACCCCAATATAATCAACCCACATAGTGTAACACAAGGCGTGAGCAAGACTGCCATTTTGTATAGATGTTAGTGCATTCTGTGTAGATGTTAGTAACCATAGTTTGAAGACAAGGCCTGTGCGGCGAACGTGGCATTTCATGCAATAGGCCCTAATTGCAAGACAAGGGAAATCTCCAGCCATACCCGAGCTCCCATAAGGACAACCCAGACCCTTAACTGCCATTAAGCTCATTCATTGTTCTAACAGTGTTGGAAAGATGTTTTTCTATCCGCAAGGAATGTGCCCAACAAGGCCGCAATCATAGACCGACGCCTGGTGTGCATGCTATCTCACACTGGCCAAAGCATGACCCAGGCCATCCCCAGGCGACCACGAGTTATAGCCCATATAACTGACTAAACCTCAAGATCCCTTAATTCCATGGCACCAGGTGCCCTTTGACGGCAACCCCAAAGTAACAAGTCCTGAAATGTTGAAAGAGGATGAATATTGCAAGTCTTTCAGCTGCAATGATATGATTTGTATTGAGAGGTGCTGGGAGGGATACATCATAGCTCAAAACGAGGTTGGAGACCTTGGAGCCAGATGGCGTGGAAGACAGTGAGTGGAGTGTGTGGGGATGAGAGTGCCCCAGAACCTCCTTTGTGCAAATCTTAAAGCCTGCCGGGTGCACAGTATAATGATAACGTAGCATTGTGTTAGGAGTGTAGTTAGTTTGTTCTTTGACCTTCATTGGTGAGAAGAAGATGAAGATGAACTCCACAGCATCCATGTGATAGACGATGGATGGACTGGGCAGGAACCAATGACCTGCCATCCCTTATGCGGCAGTCGGATCCTGTATAGGCGCACACCAACCTGCCGCGTGGGTTTTTACTGTATGTATTGAATCATGATCACAATGTGTCTCCTCTTAAGCCTCTACTTGTACCCTTTTTCGGCAGAACATTCTTAGCAGCAGAGTTATTTGCTTTTTCTCTCATCTGTGTGTGAGATTAAAACTTGTTTTCCTTACAAGATCGACTTGGACCTTTCTTCCCTAGTGAGTTGTATTCTCTCTGGTGTTAGCGTTCAGAGGCTTGCCTTCATAAGGCTTTCAAAACCCAGCGTAATTAACCATGTACAGTTATCATTTAATTCTACAGACCATAGAGCACTTTATTACATGGCCCTACTGCAACTATTTCAAACCTTGGAGAAAAGAGGAAGAATTGTTAGGTGACCATGACACATTTGAAACTGCATTCAAGGCAAATGAAAGCAGTATAACAAATGAACATTTGAAACAGTACACAGAATTGTTGGACAATGAACGCCAACAAGAAGAAGAAATAGAAACATTACAGGATAAAGACACTCCTGAAAGGAGACAACCATCTCTTACAAGAAGTCAAGAATCACTTAGAGAACCACTCATTCAAAATGAAGCAGAAATATCAATGAATGAGGCAGAACAGACCATGTATCAATCCAAACAATCTACAGAAGATTTGCCAGTGGTCAAATCATAGCTAAATTATGAATTCAACATTTACCTAGAAGTCACTATAGAAACTGAACATGGAATTAAACATGAAAATAAAACTTGCAGTTGTAAAACATACAAACCTCTGTTCTTGTATGTAAATGGTGAAGCTGATTCTGGCAAAACCTTCTTAATTAAAACAAACAGAAAATGTGTAGGAAAGAAACCAAACAACAAACTGTCTGCTGTTGTAACAGCTCCCATAGATCTAGCTGCCTACAACATAGGGGGTGAAACTTTACACTGTGTACTCCTATTTCCAGTAGAACACCGAAACTAATTAGACTATTACAAATTGTCAGTAGAAACTGTGACTGAAGTATGCAGAATTTTACGACAAATGAAATTCTTCCTTGTAGATAAAGTAAGCATGGTTTCCAACCTCTTGCTCGCTTTAATTCATTTAAGAATGCTGGAAATCCTAAAAACGTGGTACGAAGAGGAAAACATGTTACTTTTTTTGGAGACCTCCTTACAGTTGACACCAGTCAAAGGCCAACTCATTCTCAAAACATTACGACACAAATAATGTCATATTACACTCTGCAGCATTGGCAACACACATCTGTGGCATCATTTTCGCTACATGTGTCAGTCTGCAGATCTAACATATAATTACATTTTAAAAAGTATTAGTCTTCTTACTGAATGATAATGATAATGATGTGTTATTTATATAGCGCTTTAATCCAAAGCGCTTTACAGAGCACATATTTACATACAATTTACTGAAGACACAACATCCTCCATAAATCCTTAAAAAGTAGACTTATACATGAGCTCTATGGACAAAACACATAGGCCCCAAATGTAATGGAATTAAGTCAACAAAAAACAAAAATGCATGTGCTTAATGCTAACCCTTAAAAGCTGTAACAAATTTAATGAAATGATACTGAAAAAAGAGATGGAACCCATAGTTCAAGACAGCTCCATGGGCAAGCTAGAAGTGTGTGTCATGACAATCCCTATGTGTCAACAAGCAACCGTATGACTGATTAGTCCATTAGATTATAAAAACGATTAACTCTGTGACAACAGAGTGCTATTGAAATGTAACCTTGATGTAGAACAAGGATTAGTCAATGGAGCAATTAGAACAGTTGTTGACTTCCAAACATATGCAAAAGAAAACAAAAATCCAGTTTGTCAACATCCATTTTGACAAACCTGCAGAAACTAATAAATTCCCTTGAAGAACAGCAGGTTCCTTTCTTTTGAAGCATATGTGTGTATGCACAGACCAATTCGCTCTGTCTCTTGCATATGCTGTCACTATTCACAAGTCACAAGGTCTAACCCTTGTCCACGCACTTGATGACATTGGCATTACAATCTTCAAAGAAGATAGGACATATGGACTACTTTCACATCTTCGTACACTCGATAGTATATTCTTAGTTAAGTTTGATGCAAACAAATTGAAAATATGACATCAGGTTATAATTACTTAGTACACTCATATTAACACTATAATACTTTTACAATACTATACAGTTATAATACACCAATGGGTATCTATTTCAGATAAAAGCAAAAACACAGAACTAATGTTCCTTAAATACATTACCCCTAAAACACACTATCAACTATTAGTTTACTCAGTTCACCCATACTACTACTACTACTACTACTACTACTACTACTAATGTACTGCTTTCTACACATACAAAATGTGTCTCCCTTTCATAAATGTAGCAGTCAGAGTTTGGGACAATGTACATTTCAGAAACAGTAAACATGTTTTTCCCAATGACCCAATGATTACTATATGTTAATACAACAACAGTGTATCACACAAAATGTTGTTCAAAGGATAGTACATACAATGTACTACTTATGAGGGTCAAAAAAGTTAATATATATGTAAAACCGTAATTATTTATATTTTGAAAACTATGTTCTATAGCTGACTATATTTTCTGTTCTTTACAGACATAGAAGCAGAGATTATAGCCTCCTTACCATGTCAAACTAACTGCACTATTTTACCCATAACCAGCAGCCACACTGTTGCTTCCGTTAAACCCAACATAAACACATTACTATACGTATGCCCAATAGCATCCATTACAACATTACTGTGTCCATGCCCAGTGCCAAACTTATTACAATACGTAAACCCAATAACCAGATTATTAATTTCACAATATTCACATCCATTACATAATTACTGTGGCCATGGCCAGTGTCCAGATTGTTTGGGGCATGCCTATGCCCCCAAGAATCTGGACACTGGACGTCGCCGCAACAATTTACTTCAACTATGTCACAATCATTCTAGCCATGAAAATTGTATTGTTATTACAAATACACTTACATATTAGTCACACTCAGTAGTTTCATTACATAACTATACAATCACAAGTAATCACTGGTGTAACATATCACATCACACCTTTAAGCCCCAAAAGAATCAGCAGATTGATGCACAGCCATTTTTCACCTCTAGCAAAGCTTCCATTTTGCCATTTCTTCACTCGCCCAACCTCCCCTCTTTCATCCTCAAAATAATCCCACATTTATGTTACAACGTTGTTACATCGCCAGCAATTGTTTGATGCGTTGTTTTGCAGAAGATTTTTGGCCAGAAAAAAAATGAGAATAGGAGGGCTAGGGGTGTGTGGTGAATATGGACTAGATAATAGCAAAGGGGCAGTTTACGCAGGAACCACCCTAAATACATAAAATAGATGATGATTTTTTTTGGGCAAAAATGTTCAGCAAAAAACTCCACAAAAAAATACCTAGCCATGTATGAACATAGAAGCACATTTATTATCCAGACAAATGTTGTGGTTCACGGATCCAATATGGTGACTGTTTCAAAGATTTTGGTGCCTCATACTTTTAATCAACCAATCAGCGGCTGCGTATGATGTCCGTGAACATTTACACAGGCTATCATTGATCCAAACATGTCCACGAACGCCGAACCAGAAAGTGAGTCTGTGGACCGGATGTTGATATCACTATTTTTGTACCTACTTATTCACCATTTAAAAAAAGCTACTGGACGGATTAACACCAAATTTGCAAAATCGCGATTGCAAGATCAGGCTGCCACTCCTCACACAAGTTTGGTGCAAATCCGTCCAGCGCTTTGGGCTGTAGCCACAAGCAAAATTGTTTTCCATTCATGTCTATCCTGATTTAAAACATGTGTAGACCCACTTGAGGAAATCTTGCGGAACTTTGCAAAATACTTCTGAAGTGGCTGTATACTTTTTTCTGCAAAGTTTCATGAACGGTGCCAAATGTATAAGCCACCTAAAAACTGCTCTTCCTATAGGTCAAGCAATGTAACCATAACTACACGATCACTACCGCAGACCCTGTAATTATGTCTGCTACGGTGGTAGTGACAAATACCCTTTACTCGGAATCCCCCATGTTGATGTCACCATGATTTTATTTATTGTATTACATTTTTCCTCCCAGCTGTGATCCCATGTCTGTACTCATGAGAGTGTATGCCACCACACAATAATATATATATATATATATATATATATATATATATATATATATATATATATTCAAGGACAAATCTTTAGTTGCAGGGGCATTAAGGTGAGAACTTAACGCAACGAAACCCCTGAAATTCTGTAAGTTATTGAAGGAGGAGGTACGTAGTGTAGAATCAGATATTGGGAAAAAATAGTAAAATATGTTTTTTTCATCTGGGGAAAGTGAGAATAAGGGGCTGGAGAGGAGTGATGTCTACCTGCCCCCACCACTTTCAAAGTCTAAAGGTAGCCCAATATATTAAAGGAATAATGGGACTGTGTGGCAAGCCCCTCCCTTCAGCTGCATGGAAAGTCTTGTTTGCCCTGGCTCACGTGCAATGGAAGACACATAACTATTATTAACCCATTGGTAGTGCAGCTCAGAAGACCTTCTTCAAATCATGCAGTGATTGGGTGAACGATTCCATGAAGGAGGCCACATGGATTAAAGGCATGCCTGTTAGAATACATAGTCCAGAATACTGAGTGTTTACCAAAAAAGTATTGATCCCTGGTCTGCCAGAGTTCAACATTCAGACCAGCATTCAACCTCTATGTCACAATGGCTTAATGCTTCAATGTGCATACATTTCATACTTAGCCTATCATTGAATTTGTCCAATTGTAAAAGGCTAAGTATGAAACTTGTGAAAATTCAAGTAATAATGTAATTATAGTATAGTGGTTAAGTGCTGCGTCACAAACTCATGCAAGTCCCGGTTCTCGGAGGCAGCGTTCAGCATAGATATGTTTTTATTTCGTTTTTTCAGTTTTATAATGTTTCCCAGAGACAGTGTAATACATGTTCCATTCTGTTTTATAATGTTGTAGTGAATAAATGTGTTTCATGCTTAATATGTGTTCATTTCTGTAACGACGGTGTAATACATGTCCCATCCTGTTTAATACTGTTGCAGCAAATAAATGTTTTCCACGCTTAATTCATATTACAAAATGCAAAGTGCCTGCAAGTTCGCGCCAATTGCAACCTCTCGTGCCAAAGCATTCTTGCGCAGAGAGTTACAAAATGCAAAGTGCCTGCAGGTTCATGCCAATTGCAACCTCTCATGCCAAAACATCCTTGCGCTGACAGGTCCCTGCGCCCAACTGGCTGCATCTCACTGGGCATGCCGAAACGGGACCTGCGGTAAAATGGTTGAGCCATAACGGGCTGCGCCTAACTGGCTGTGCAGAAATGTCCTGCCCCGTGCTCCAAGCCCCTTGTTTTATGGCTGGTCTCTTGCTGATTGTTGTGATACATTGCACAACCCATGTTAACCACATTTATGCAGCACGGAAATGGGAAAAAAGGACCAGCTGCAAGAATAACATATGCCCACATACTTTCTACACCCATAGCAAAAATCAAAAGCTTGCACCCATGAATATACACACAGTGAGTGCTTAGCTTCAAAGTCAGGAAGGGGCCAGCCCCCTCAGTCCATGTTGCTCTAAGTGATCTTGTAAAGGTGTGCCACTTGTTAGGAACCGTGGCCTTAGGCGACTGGCCTTTCTTCACTTTGAAGCTAAGCAGGGTCAGTCCTTGTTACTGCATGGATGGGAGACCAAGGTTACCAGTGATTTTTCAACCTCTATGTCACTGTAGCTGTAAAAAAAATGTTTTTTTATTATGTATAAAAGATTGCAGGCTTTGAGAAATCCCAATCTTTTTAGTTAGTTTACCTGTATAATTAAATTCACACACTTTGGTTAAGCAGCATGCTACTAGCCCCTTGTTTTATCAGCAGTCTCTTGTTGACTATTGTGATACATTGCATGACTGTAACTAACCGCATTTAAGCAGCACAGAAAAGGGTAAAAAATGATCAGCTGCAAGAATAACATATGCCAAGGTACTTTTGCCCCCATAGCGAAAATCAAAAGATGGCACCCATGAGTATACGCAAAGTAAGTGACCATATATTTTAAAGTGAGATACACAAATGTAGTTCAATTGACCGTCTCCTTAGAAGAAAGTGCACAAGACAAAATAGCATTGGACTTGAACAACAGAAAAATAACCTGAGAGAGGAAATCTTCCAATAAATATGCTGGCAAAGTATAAAAGGTGCGCACCTGCAATCTGCACCAGCAATCTGTAGTGAAATATTCCATTGAAAACAAAATCCCAATATGAAGCAAGTGCTTGTGGTCTTGTGGGTAAGCGTCTGCGCTGGGAACATGACGACCTGAGGAAAATCCTGGTAGCCAAATATTTGAGCAAGCTTACTAACCTAAAAAAAGAAAACAAGCGGTTGAATCTGCCCTCTGAAATTAAGTTACCCTGTCCACCCAGGTGAGTCCTTTACTGGTGCCCTTAAAAGCAGCCACAATCAGGGAAAAATAACTGCACCAGTGTCCAGGATTGCAAACTCTCTTGCCATATCGTGGGCAAATACTCATGACTTACTTGCAGTCTCATAATTTCCCCTCCTCACCCCAATGTCTGACTTTCAACAATAATCTGCTTTATAAAGCTAACTTGAAAAGTACACATACCATAGTGTCACTCAAATGTATACATCCTTATAGAACTATGTAAGGCAAAAGTGTACAAATGTGGCATTATCCTCCCATCTTCACTGTGAGACTACACATACCAGAATGCAATTCAACATAAGGCAAATAAATTGTCTCTGAGTGCAAAACTTCCAAGGACTGACAGTAGCACAGCCTAAAAATAAATAATGCGGATGCTATGTGTTATGAGATATTCAAAACTTAGAAAATACACAGCATTCAGGACTGTGGACTCTCTGCCATCTATGCAGTAACCAGGACCAACCCTGCTTAGTTTAAAAGGAGGAAGGATTAAGCCCCCTCAGGTCATCTTCCTCTAAGTGTTCTTGCAAGGTATGCTGACATATTAGGCAACGTAGCCTTAAGAGGGGGATAACCCCTTCCTCACTTTAAAACTAAGCAGCGATCGTCCCAGTTACTGCAGGGGTGGGAAACCCAATGTGGCTGTAACAATATCTATTTTTTAAATTATTATTGACTGGGAGACTACAAATACCAGAATGCAACGTGGCAAAAGGCACAAAATGCTCTCTGAGTGCAAACCTTTAAAGGACTGACTGTAGCATGGGGTAAAAAAATAATCAGATGGCCATTCAGTCACCCATACATGCAGTAAAAGGGACTGACCCAGCTTAGCTTCAAAGCAAGGCTGTCCCTGCGTAGCTTAAAGGCAAGGAAAGGGCCGGCCCATTCCTCTAAGTGGTCTTGTAATTTTGGCTTGATTCTCTGGCTACATAGCACAAGGAGGCTGGCCCCTTCCTCACTATGAAGCTATGCAGAGTCTGTCCTGTCCTAGTTACTGCATGGATGGGACACCTAGCTGGCAATTGCATCACTGGCCATGGCCATAGCCAGTAATTTTTCAACCCCAACGTCACTATAGCTGTAAAAAGATCTTTTAAACAATGTAACCGCGGATACTGAACTACACATACCCACAGTTATCTGTAGTCCTTTTTTAGCTGCAAATATCGGCAAAACAGGTAGAAAAAAATGCTTAGCCCCCCCAGCACCTCACCAAGTGCCCCCCTCATCTGTGCCAGCTCCCCACTCCCCGGATAGCCTCCTCACCTCCCCTGCCCTCTCCCTTTCAGCCCACCACACACTGTTTCTGTGATGCAGTTTGCTTTCAGATGTCGGCTATTTGCGGCTATAGCCGAGGCTACGGAAAGCTTTGTGCTGCAAACTCAATCCCTAGACCCCCTTCAATTCCAAAATTTCACTTGGTACCCTCTGGCCTCCCCCCACCTCTAGCCTGATGGCATTTCCATGTTTTTTTTTACCTGAAAATAGCGTTTTTACCTGCCCTATAATATATATATATATATATATATATATATATATATATATATATATATATATATATATATATATATATATATATATTCAAGGAAAAAACATTAGCTGCAGGGACATTAAGGTGAAAACTTAATGCAATGAAACCTGTTAAATTCAACTAAATCCACCTTACCTTCGCGTCCCCTGTTGCGCAGCCTTTGACCACAATGATGACATCACAGATGACATCACTCATCTTATCTCTTCTAAATTTTCAAGGACTGACATTAGCACATAAAAAAATAATGTAGATGCTGTGTAATTTCTTTTTGTGTTATGAGTTATTTAAAACTAAGAAAACACATGGCATCCGGAACTGTGGATTGTGGCCGATCCATTTAGTAACCGGGACCAATACGGTTTAGCTTCAAAACGAGGAGAGTGCCTGCCCGTCCAGGGTATGTTGGTCTAAGTTGTCTTTTAACTTGTGCTCATTTGTTAGAACAAAAAATAAACGCTTTGCCTGCTACAAGGTAGACATATTAATATACTATCTATGTCACCAAATTGTAAGATAATTAAGTCAGTACAGAACCCTAATTTTTCTACATAGACATCCACATAATCCTTCTTTAGCTTTAAAATAGCTTTAAAATACACACCTTATTTTTTGTAACAGATACAACAGAATGCTTACTAAAACTTAACTCCATAGAAAACAAAGAAAAGCTAGAGCAGATGAAAATAAGAAGTCATATAGTCACCCTCCAATAAAAGAATGTATAGAAAACATTCAAACAGTAGTAGAAGAAGCATATAAACAGGAATAACTAAACCCACTTGCCATAGACAGTAATGGAAGAGGCTATGAAGTGCTAGCAGACACCATTATGGCAAAGGAAACCTTAACAGAAAAATCCTCTACAACAATTTTCAAACAAATGTTGCTTTTGTCCAAACAACTCGTCCAGTATACAAGTGGACAAGCAGCTCCATATGCAATGTGCATAAACAGTCCATCGAATCTTTACGATAATTCCTCAATCAGTATGTAAAACTAAAAGACAAAAATAAAATGAAACTTTACAAACCATGGACTCCTGACCAGTGTGTATCCACACTGAACTACAAGGACATTCATTAGCATGCACTTCATGACCTTCCTGTAAAAGCAGATTTGATCATATAAAAAATATTAGCAACACACCATCTCTGGAGGAAAGCTCAGGGGCAACATGCTTGCCTTGAAAGCAAGACGACACAGAGCAACACAGGCTCGATCCCCGGGTCTGCGCTTAGAAACCTGTGGGTATTAAGCACGTTATAATTAAGCAATTACAGTTACATTCTGAAATCCGAAACCTTGGCCATAGATTGCACTATGCAAAAAGTCTGGCTTTAGAACTCCAACAATTAAATAACGATCTTCTAAATGGAACAGCCAAAGAACTACTTAGACACATACAAATTAAATATTTTGGAAATGAAGTAGAGTTAGAAAATACAGTTAGTTTAGAAAACATCAACAACTTACCAACAGTAACCTGCCTACAAACACATACACTAAAGAAATAACAAAGTTTCTAAATACACATGGAGAGATTCCAGACAAAGTATGTATCTGTTGTCGCAGAACCTTTTATAAAAATAGTACAACATTAATAGAAATGGCCTACAAAATAGAACACATTGAAGAATCCCAATGGTTCCAATTAGGTTTATATCTAACAGCAGAAAATAAAGACAAAACTACTGATCCCTTAATACTATGCACATACTACAATACTAATCTTGATAATAACCAAATGCCATCACAGGTTATCAATAATACCTTTGAAATATTTCCTTTTCCACAAGCACTGCAAAACATAACCTGTATGAGAGCATCCTAAGTCACACATTACAATCATTTCAAGCTATAATATGTCCCCAACCCAAAACCGCCAAATTTCCACCATCAGAATTACTGAAAGGCATTTGTGGAAAAGTAGTGATGTTACTATTAGATCTTAATGCAAATATAGAAACTCTAGGTGCAGGTCAACAACTACAACAATCTATCATTGTAATAATGAATGGTGTGCCAACAAAAGACAACATACATTTTACAACATCTAGTTTACTTAAACCAAGTTAAACAAGCCCTGAAATGTCTTAAGAAAAACAGTGAATACTAATGAGATATAAAAATCGAGGAAAATGTAAAAGAAAGCACCCAAATATTTGAGGATGCACCACAAACTGGCCAATTTCAATGTGTTGATCCTATTGCTGCAGACTACATTTTACACCAGTCACAATTCACCCTCTACATTACGGAGACACCATGGAAGATGCATTAGAAACATATCAAATGCGTTAAGCCAAAGGGTCTTCAATGAGCATATTGGAAAAACTGTAGAAGCATGTTGTTTTCCATTACTCTTTCCCACCAGAAAGGGAGGAAGATGTGATAACAGACCAACACTGATCAGTGCATCTGAACATCGTTCTTCATTAATGTATTCTGGAGACCCAAGATACCAGCAAAATGTTGACATCCCTATTTCTAATCCAGACACCGCCAACCTCTCCTGGTCTGACCACTCTCTTCTTTCCTACCAGCTTGGGCTTTTGGCCACCTATCTGAGCCAACCCCAGCACTGCCAGCCTCCTTCTCCATCATCTGACCTATGAAGTGAGTGTCAGTTGCTGCTTTTGCCTCCACCGTCATCCCCCCACTTCTGACTCTCTCTCTGACTCTGTCCTTGCTAACCTGCACCTCTCCATCTCTAATACCCTTGATATCTTTGCTCCTGTCACGAGGATCCACCTAAAACCTGCCTCCAAGAACAACAGCTTGTCCGACTCTGATCTAGCATCTCTGAAACGTTAGTGCAGAGTTGCTGAACGGAAGTGGCAGACCTTGGGTTTACCCTCTGACAAACTGGCCTACCGCCACCTCCAAAGGCAATATCGCTTCTCTATCTGCTCCAAGAAGCAGCCAACATTCAAACCCGCATCTCTGGCACCACTAACAATGTGGCCAAACTTTTCAAAATCTGCAAGGAACTCGCCTATCCAGTTGCAGTCTCCACCTCTCTCCTTCCTTCCCAGGCTCTCTGCACCGCTTTGGCCTCCCATTTCACATACAAACTCAGGATATCTTATCCTCACTCTCTTCCACCCTCATCTCCTCTCCAGCGCTTGCTCCTCAGCATTCCTTGACCCCTTTCCTTCACCCTCTTCACTCTCCTCCATCCTGCCCATAGCACTAGATGAGGCCTCTAAAGCTGTCAGCTCTATGTTAAATGTTAATGTTAAATGTTAAAGGTATTTGTACCGCGCACCGTCACCAACGGAATTGGTCCCCAGGCGCTCAGGCGGATCTGCAAACGATAAAGGTGGGATGGGTTAGTAGGTTGAATAAGGGAGTAGGATAGTGAGAGAAGTGGTGTGCTGTTGGCAGCTTCAACTCAGTATACACCGGGTGCTGAGCTTTGGTGCAGGTATCGGATTGGAGTCAGTCCACGTGTGCTGTTAATCCAGTTTATGTGTTGTTGCAGTGTTGTGAAGTGCGTGCGGTTTGTTGTGCGAGAGATGGTTGTGTGAGTTTTTGAGTGAGATAAGTATGCAGAGTTTGAGCTTATTGGTTAGTGGGTTACCTGACCTTTACCAATGCTAGTACTCGCGGTTCTGGGGAGAGTGGCACTTGTTGGCCCTCGCATTCCCATCTAGGCGCGGTGCAGGCCAATGATTGGGGCTACATACTGGTGTGATCATGCCAACATTCACACTTTTATCTGGTCACGGCGCAGGCTAGTGTTTAGAGATCGGTCCAGGAGTGGGCAAGCTAGCGTTCACAACTCCATCCGAACGCCACGCAGGTTGGTGTTCACGGCTTTGATTGTGGCATAAGCTAGTATTCACAACATATGAAGATCTCCTCTAAACAGGTGCTCCCCTACTCTTCCAGAAACATTAAGGACAACATCTCCTCTCTCTGCCCTGCTCTTGCTGACTTTTGTAACCACTCCTTCGCCACTGGCTCTTTCCCTCTATCCCTCAATCACTCCCTTGTGCACCCTCTCTTAAAAAGCCATCTGCTGACACCTCCTGCCAGCTAACTATCACCCTATTTCCACTAGCCCCTTCCTGGGTAAACTCTTGGCGAAACTGGTACTCCCCCAACTGACCCTTGTTGGTTGCCTTCATGACCATCAATCTGGATTCTGGGCATCCAAAGGCACGGAAACTGCTCTCCTGAACACCCTTGAAACCCTCCTCGCAAATCTCAACTCCAACTCTCCTGCTGTTCCCACCCTACTTGATCTCTCCTCTGCCTTTGACACGGTCAACCATTCTATCCTCATGAAATGACTCTGCGACACCCTCGGCATCACTGACCGGGACTGGTTTGGCTGACCTCTTTCCTCACTAGCCACCCTTCCCAGTTGCAACTGGGCCCTTTCTCCTCCACCACCTCCCTCTCTACTTGTGGCAACCCCCAGGGCTCTGTCCAATAGCCATGCCTCTTTAAAATCTATCTTGGACCTCTTGCTCACCTGATTTCCTCCTTCTCTCCTCATTTGCAGTGTTATGCCGATGGCACATAGCTTTCCTGCAAACTTTCTTCTACTACCTCCTTTTCCTCCTCTCTGATCCCTGTCTGTTCACCATTCAGGCATGGTGTGCAGCTAACGATATCTGTCTTAATGCCACTAAGACGGAGATCCTTCTCATTGGGAGTCCTGCGTCCTCTTATCCTCCTACCCTTTGGCCATCCTCTTTGGGCCCCTACCCCCACCATCCTGTGAGGCCAAAAACCTTGGGATCATCTTCGATTCTGCTCTCTTCTTTACCCCTCATATCATGGATCTTACTAAGAAGTCCCACCTCCAGCTCCACCTCATGGGAGGCATTCTTCCTTTCCTCACCTTGCCCCAGAAGCTCAATGTCTCCAGAGCTCTTCTTGAAATTGACATACCTGTTCTTCAAATAAATACAAATACAAATCATGCACTCTGGTGCCACACACATATGCAGCACACACATATTTCACATGTTCTTAACTAACGCATTCTTATTCCAGTCCCCAGTGCTACACACACTAATGTCACATGTTTTAAAATCTGATATGCAGTTATGCCATGTGCTCTTATGTAACACACTCATATGGCACACGTGATTATGGTGCATACTCTTATGGCACATGCTCTTACACCAGCCGCTTATGCCACAAACAGGCACACTTACGCCACATCTTCTTATGGTACACACCCTTATGGCACATGTTCTATTGCCAAATGCTCTTAGTCCATACGCATACACCATGTGCTCTTATGCACAAACTCTTTTGCCACCCACTGTTATGCTATACACCTTCACGACATGTAGACTAATGCATTCTATAATAATGCCTGCCACACCTATACCACACACTTACACCACTTACTCTTACACCACACAATTGTATGCCCCACACTCTTGCACCACACACTCTTGTGCCACATGCTCTTACATTGCACTTTCTTATGCCACTTTTCTCACATTACAAAATCTTACACCACAGACACTTCTTATATCACACACCTTCACATATGCTCTTACACCTCATATTTATGCCACCTACACACTTATGTAACACCATACACATTCATGTGATCTTATGCCACACTCTAACACTACATGCTCTTAGGCCACATACTCCTACACCACATGATCTTATTCAATGCGCTGTTACGCCATACCCACTCACACCATGCACATTTACAGGTGGTTTTGTTCACTGACAGTCAGAATACTAAAATGAAAAAGATGCTATATATCTAGACGTTAACCTTGTTATATGTTCTTTAAGTAATTTCTGGGGTTTTTCGGTTTTACTTGTAACCATAACGTCCCCTTAACAACGTTTTTTCATTGAATTTCATAGATTTTTATTAGTCCAACTTAACAATAACGTCCCCTTGCCAATGTTTTTTCAGTGAATTTCATGGGTTTTTACCAGTGAATGCTATTTTCCTACAACTTACTATTATCAATATATCAATATTTGTGTCCAATTTACAAAGTGTCACATTAAAACTCATTTCTCACCTTCTAGAATAATTTTTAACACTTCTATACACTTTTTGCAACTATTTCAACTAGTTTTGCATCCATAGACGTCTACGAACATCTTACTTCATTGCAGACCTTCCGGACAGTGCCACATGATCATACGCTGGCGCGCATCATGATGACGTGTCCGAGAACCCGTCCGCACTTCACGATAAGATACGTGCTTCGCGGACTGTTCAGAACTGCATTTTCTACTGATCTAGGAACTTTCAACTTAAAAATGTCCATTGCACAGCTCCAACACCTATTCCTACTCATTATTCATTAATAATCTAGTACACAGTACAAACTTTTAGCAAAACTGCTATTTATCTTAAAATGGCATTAGCTAATGCCATCCCTCCTTCCCGAGAGCCACTACCACTGCTGTAATCAAGGAGCATGAGAAACACTGCCCCTACCTTAGAAATAACACACCTACCCCTCCATATTAGTGTTTGGTGCCTCTTCCCTCATTTCCCTCCCCAGCTTTCTTTCTTAGCTGTCCTGCAAAAAAAAAAATACATCCAAAAACAACAAAAGAAATGTTCCTTTAGGAACCACCTTTCACAGTTAAAAAATAGAATGAAAAAGAAACGTATAGACTCCATCTACTTTATATTTCTCAGTAAAGTACATACACTCAATAAGATTTTCCAACATTTCCATTTGCATTTTGTGTTATGCTAATGGGAATTTTGTGGCGTTCATCCTCCGTTCCTGGGACTGGAACAGTGGATAACGGCCCGGCAGCCCAAGTTATCAGCCCAAGTGAAGCGAGGGTGGATAACAAGGTCTCTGGACCATTATCCCCCCATTCCAGCCCCTGTAATGGGGGATGAAGGTCATTAGCACCCTAGGTTCCCAAAGCAGGAACCAGAAGGAAAATCCTTTTCCAAGATGGCCACCATGGAAAGGGAAGGTGGGGTTCCATACATGGCCCCTCTTCGCTTTCCATGGCAGCCTGCAGGAGGCAAAAAGAGAACTCTATGACCATATTACCACAAGCACATTTTTCTTCCTTTTCAAATCTATCCCAATTTCGAATAACTTTACCACAAAGCCAGACCCAGGTGGACATGGACACTTTAACCCCATTTTTTGTCCCTTGTGGTCATGGCCAGTAGCCAGATTGTCCAGATCATGACCTTATTAAATGACCCGGACAATCTGGCCAATGCCCATGGCCACAGGCTACACCTCAGTCACCAAAGGTATATCACTATTTGTTGTACCTACATTATGACACAGGCACATTTGCAAAACCATGCTTTCAGGTCCTTCTCAATGCTCCTTACACAAGTTTGTTGGAAATCCACCCATGTTTTATTTTTTCAAAAGTGTCAAATATATGCACATACAATCGGCATATAACCTAGCCCCCACTTGACAAAATCCATTCAGACTTTACGAAAACATTTATATCTAGATCTATAATCTTTTTGCAAACCTTTCTGTAGATTTGTCAAATGGCACCACAATTATAAGCCTTACAATATTTTAAGACCCCCCTCTAATTCTGCCCCATCTTGACAAAATCCCAACAAACTTCACAAAAACATTTATATCTAGATCTATTATCATTTTGCCAAATTGAGAGTAGATTTGTCAAATGGAAGCTCATTTATAAGCCTTTACATTATTTTGGGAACCCCTCCCCTCGCAAAAACATTTATATCCATATGTATTATCAGTTTGCCAAATTAAGTGTAGATTCGTCAAATGTCATCTCATTTATAAGCCTTTACATTATTTTGGGACCCACCCTCTAATTTTGCCCCCTCTTGACAAAATCCCACCAAACTTTGCATAAACATTTATATCTATATTCAATAAAAACACTTTGTTAAGGGGACATTATGGTTAAGTTGGACTAATAAAAACCTATGCAATTCAATGAAAAATCTTTGTTAAAGGGACCTTATAGTTAAGTTGCACTAATAAAAACCTATGAAATTCTGTAAAAAAAAGTTGTTAAAAGGACGTCATGGTTACAAGTAAAATCGAAAACCCCCTGAAATTCGCCAGTTATGGTAAACTAAGCAACCATAACTCGCGCCACCACAGTGCACCGCTAAGACTAACACCCAGGACATCAAAGATGACATCACAAATAACATTGATGACATCATTGATGACATCACATGTCTAGCCCCTTCTTTTTTGTTCACTGCCATATCTAGGCCAGGTGGTTTTATTTACTGACAGTCAGAAACTTAACTTTCAAAAGGTATTACATTTATAGATATTGCTATTCTCACATGTTCTTACACTACTTTCCTTAGAATTTAATCAGATCTTATGATGTACATATGTAGAGGAAAAAGCAGGCCTGAAACACAGCAATACATTTTGTGCGTGACTACAATCATGTAGATTATACACAGTTGCTAATGATACTGCCTCTTGTTTGCTTACTTTACTCTCCATATATAAGGCCCATATTTGTATGCATTGTAGTCTATTTATGTTTTGTGTGTATTAGTAGAAATATGTAGTAAGTGATGCATTATTAGCTACTTAGCGCATGTTTTACAGTACGGAAAAGTCTGATACAGAACATTCACCGTTTTATTATATAACTTTGGAAAATAACAAATATAGCACCTCGTTGGTGTATGCTGCAGCCAATACCTACATTTCTGTATGAGTAGGTTCCTGGACTAGAACTAACACTGCAATGGAATATTCTTTAGAACACTACATTGCGTAATGAAGTATGTAGTTTATTACACATTTCCCGATAATCCCTGATACTTTTTTGCCAACATTACAATCACAACCCCTTGTATGAAAAGTAAATGCACATGTGATGTCATCAGTGATATCTACTTCTAGCACCAGGATCGAATCATGGGTGTGCCATTTCTTTCCAGCTGTTGGGAGTGTTTCAAAGGCTAAAGCTACCAAAGTGAAATGCACTGAGTGCACTCAGTCGCAGACTACCTGGCCAGTACTCCTAGGGGACCACCTCCATGCGCCGCCACACCAAATCCAATGACTGCAATGCTCTCAGAAAGGTTGTTCCTTTCTCAGCAAGTAGTAAGTTGTCTTCCTCCACCTCATCTTCCTCAACAAATACTGTAATGACACAGCCTGATGTCTGAGGGCATTGGTGCATTATAAATAAATAAATAAATAAATAAATAAATAAATAAAGAGGGCTACGGACCATTATCGTCCATTGCAGCCCCTGAAATGGGGATAAAGGCCATTAGCACCCCTGGTTCCCAAAGCGGGAACCCACGGTGCTAAAACATAGATTTTTCTTCCTATAGCGGGACGCCGGAGGCATCCCGCTGTATTAAGGGAAATCCTTTTCCAAGACAGCCAACATGGAAAGAGAAGGCGGGGCTCCGTACACAGCCCCTCTTCTCTTGCCATGGAAGACGGCAAAACCCTATGAACATATAAATACAAGCACTTTTTTTCCCTTTCAAACCTATCCTACCTTTGAATAACTTTACAACATAGCCGGTCCCAGGTAGACAAAGCCACTTTAACACAATTTTTCGTCCCTAGTGGTCATGGCCAGTAGCCAGATTGTTCGCGTCACGACCTTATGCCATGACCCAGACAATCTGGCTACTGCCGATGGCCACAGGCTATACCTCAGCTACCAAAGGTATATGACTATTTTTTGTACCTACATTGTTACACTTGTAAAAAAAATAAAACACAGGCACATTTGCAAAACCATGCTTTAATGTCCTTGCCAATGCTCCTCACGAGTTTGCTCAAAATCCACCCATGTTTTATTTTTTTAAAAGTGTCAAAATGTATGTACATACAATAGTCATATAACTTAGCCCCCACTTGACAAAATCCATTCAGTCTTTACACAAACAAATAAGGCTGGGTCTATAATCTTTCTCAAAACTTTTGTCCACATTCGTTAAATAGCAACAAAGTTATAAGCCATCTAAAAATGTTAAAACCCCCCCTCTAATTTCGCCCCCTCTTGAGAAAATTGCACCAAACGATAGAAAACCATTTATTTCTAGATCCTAAATCGTTTTTCCAAATGTTTTGCAGATTCGTCAAATGACACCACATTTATATGCCTTTACAATATTTTGGGAACCCCCCTCTAATTTTGCCCCCTCTTGACAGAATCCCACAAAACTTTGCAAAACAATTCAGGATTAGTTCTAGAATAAAATTGCAAAATTACATGCAGTTTCATTGGATGGCGCAAAAGTTATAAGCCATCCAATAACTGCTTTTCCCCACCCCTGTAATGCAGAAATAGGTACAGATGTCCTAGGTCATCTGAAGTGTCTGCGAACACGACAGCACTGCCCTAGGACATCTGGAGTATTCGCAGACTTTTGGGGGTGAAACAACCCGCTTTTTTGTCTTCTTATGGCCATATCCAATCCAATCCTCACCCCCCCTAGGTCCCCAGAGATTGTTTGTTGAGTTTGACAAGTGAAATGCTGCTTTTTAAAAAATGTCTTCACAGCGCTCTCCGTGGACCCCAAATAAAGTCAGCAAATCCGAGATGGCGGGGGCTTCAGGAAAACCGACACATTTCACGTTTTCCCACTAGCCAATCAGCGAGCGTGTCCCGATGTCCGCAGACCACGCAAAAGTCAGCCAATCAGAGGCCAGTCCGCGGACCGAACAGGGAAGTGAGTCAGCGGAGGGACATAGATATCACTCATTTTTTGCCTCTCATTTTGGTCATTTAAAAAGAAACTACTGGACGGATTTACACTAAATTTACAAAAACCCGCTTTTGAGACCAAGCCGCCGCTGCTGCCCCAAATTTGCTCAAAATCAGTCCAGCGGTTTGGGCTGTAGGCGTGAGGAAAGTTTGTTCCCATTATGTCTATGGGAAAAAAAAATGTTGGGACCCCCCTATAACTTTTCCCCCTCTAGACCAAACCCCACCAAACTTTGCAAAACACATTCAGAGTGGCCCATATGCTTTTTTTTGCAAAGTTTGGCGAGGATTCGTCCAGGGGGAGCGAAGTTATAAGCCATCCAGTGCCATCCAGTGCTCTTCCTATGGGTTTAGCAATTTAACCATAACTACATGGCCGCTACCGCAGGCCATGTAATATATATATCTATATATATATATATATATATATATAGATATATATATTACACATCCTGCGGTAGCGGCTGTGTAGTTATGGTTAAGTTGCTCAACTCCTCAACTCATGGGAAGAGCACTTTTTGGGCGGCTTATAACTTTGCTCCCCTTGGACAAATCCTTACCAAACTTTGCAAAATAAGTATATGGCCGGTCTGATTTTTTTGGGCAAGTTTGGTGAGGTTTCGTCAAGGGGACAGGGGGCAAAGTTATAGGGGGGGTCCCAATTTTTTTTTGTTCATAGACATAATGGAAACATTTTTGCTGACGCCTATAGCCCTAACGGCTGGTGTAAATCCGAATCCGTCCAGTCGTTTTTTTTTAAAATGACCAAAAAGTAGGTCCAAAAACATGAATGATATCTGGGTTCGGTCTGTGGACCCATTTCCCTGTTCGGTCCATGAACAGGCATCTAATTGTCCTAGAGGGTGCTGTGATGTCCGCGGACATTGGACGCACCCACTGATTGGATGGTGAAAAGCGTGAAGTGCGTCAGATTTTTGTAAACGCCTGCCATATTGGATTCGCAGACATCCACCGGTGTCCGTGGACATGTGGTAGATACTTTTAGAAAACACAACATTGCACTTGTCAAACTTATCAGACAATCTCTGGGGAGGTGAGGAGTGGTGAGGATGGGATATGGCCGTAAGTAGCCAACAAACAGGTGTTTTTCACCCCCGATGTCCGCAAACAGTCTGGATGTTCCAGGACAGTCCTGTGATGTTTGCAAACACTTCAGATGTTCGGGGACATCTATGCCTATTTCTACATTACATGGTTGATGAAAAGCAGTTCTTGGATGGCTTATAACTTTGGCGCCACTCAATGAAACTGCATGAATTTTATTCTAGACTTGATTATGAATGGTCTTGAAAAGTGTGGAGCTGTTTTGTCAAGAGGGACCAAATTTAGAGGGGGGGTCCCAAAATATTGTAAAGGCTTAAACATGTGGTGCCATTTGACAAATCTGCACAGAAGTTTGCAAAATTATTTTAAATCCAGATATAAATGTTTTTGTAAAGTTTGGTGGGATTTTCTCAAGAGGGGGCTAAATGAGAGGGGGGATCGCAACATTTTTAGATGGCTTATAACTTTGATGCCATTTGACGAATGTGGAAGTTTTCAGAAAGATTATAGACCCAACCTTCAATGTTTGGGTAAAGAATGAATGGATTTTGTCATGTGGGGGCTATGTTATATGACTATTGTATGTACATACATTTTGACACTTTTGAAAAAATAAAAAACAAGGGTGGATTTCAAGCAAATTCTTATAAGGAGCATTGGCAAGGACCTTAAAGCATATTTTGCAAATGTGGCTGTGTTTTATTTTTTGACAAGTGTCATAATGTGGGTACACAAAATAATGATATACCTTTGGTGACTGAGGTATAGTCTGTGGCCATGGGAAGTTGCCAGATTGTGCGGATCATGGTATAAGGTCATTATCCGGACGATCTGGCTACTGGCCATGACCCCGAGGGATGAAACATTTTTTTTGGCTTGTGTGTAATTGGTGTACCAGCTAAGCTGTTGATCCCAAAACCCAGGTTCTACTTTCTTGTCTTGTTTATATGTGTCAGTGCTTGGCAAAAAGGGTCATCAAGATAGAGTGGTTGTTACTCAACAGAGATCGCTTGTCATCAATGCTCGACGTGTTCTGTGTTGGAATTTGCAGGTGAGCGGAGACACTTGCACCTCACAGAGCTCACGCTGCATCCCTGTGGAAAGCATACTAGGATGCATAGGCCTGCAGTAGACAAATAAGGACACGGTGCAAGGGGCAGCCTGATAAATGCATGCCATAGGCATAGGGTTGGGAAATAGGAGATGGGGGATTGTGGGCTTGGGAGATCGCCCCAAAAAGCACAAAAAACAATGCTACATGTTGGGGATGGGTGACAAGTGAATTTGAACTTGACTGAGATACCGGGGGGCAGGAAAGGGGCTGGGGGACATAGTGGAGCATTAGAAGGGGTTTGGGGCCAACCCTCCCACCTGACAAAGGAAAGGAAAGTATGGGTAGTATTATTGCATTGTTCGAGGGGGGAGTGTAGGGCACATTATATGCTAAGGGTGTGGGATAAAGGGATGGTGCAGTAATGAATGTGGACCATTTGCAAGGTGAGGTACACCAGAGAAAAACGTTCTCAGCTTTACAGAAACAACATTTGTTTTGTATACATTCAGTTAGATAGACTCAAAGGAGGGTTGGTTTCAACAGAGAGACACTTCCCAATTTTAAAGACACACAGTTTTTGGAGACGTTGCATATTGTCGAACACTAGGTGGTGACTAGTCAGTTATTTTCTGTGTTAATTAGTATAATAGCATAGTCTCCATTGAAGAACAGCTAGCAACAAGCAGCCGGTATGTCAAGTTTTTGTTTAGACCTCTAGAGATGCAGCCAAACCTAGCCTAATATGCCATCTGATACTAGTATAACCTATTATCACATGCATGTCTGCCCTTCATCTGCTCTACTTTTTCCCTCCAAAATGATCTCCAAAAGACAGAAAGGGGGTAAATGGTGGATATTGGTGGGTTTAAATCTATATTACCTCTCCTCTACCTACAGCACAATCACTGCAGCAACTGATCATCCTGCTTGCAATCTCCTTCCTCCTACTATTCACTTTACTCACTACTTTCTCTCCCTCTTCCTTCCTTCCCCACCCCTTCCTCTCCTTTCCCCTTTTCTCATGCAAATTGTTCTACATGCCAATTTTCTGGTTTGATTCATGTTTACTGTTATTGCTTCTACTGTTCCATGTCCATGTGTTCTTGTTGTTAACTGTAAAGCGCCTTGCATTAAGGCACTATATAGAACAATAAATACAAATACTGTAACCTTTCAGACTGAGCTGAACCTCCCTTTGTACATTAATATGGGTAATGTGATGCATATTACCTTAAACAGCGTGTCATTTTCTACCAAAACCCTTCCCATCGTCAAAGAGATAAGACTCCTTTTAAAATGCCATATTTGCATGTTGCTTACGGCTCTGGCAGGATGGGCAAGCATGACCAGTGCATCACCAGAACAGGAAAACAACTTTGTTCTAGAATTTAAACAATGTACATATAGCATTAAAAAAGACACAATGGGGCAATCACTTTTACTGCAGCACCAAATTACAAGAAAAGAACAACTGCGGTAATGCCACCAGCGCTAATTCCTGAAGAGATGTGTATTGTGGAGGCCACCCATATCAAGTGTCTGTCCGTCCCGCTGTGCTCTGACTGATGACTAATTGGTCCTGCTGTATCACCTGGACAGGAACACCATAGGAGAGCTGCTGACCCTCATAGAGGCAGATCTCCAGAGCATTCTACACATCAGAAATGCAATCCCACCACTGCATAAGCTGGTCTCTGTCCTCCACTTCTGTGCCGTGCTGTGCCGTGCATTCCAGCAGACTGTGGGGATGCTGCATAGCATGTCCCAACCACCATTCTCAATATTACTGACTCAAGTGTTGTACACGCTGATGGAGCATGCCCATCGATACATCTTGCTGCCCACCTCCCAGACCTAGGTGTATGCAGCACAGGCAAGATTCTACGACATCGCCCATTTCCCCAATGTCATTGCAGCACTCGACAGCACACATGTGGCTTTGGTTCCCCCGCAGGCAGTGGAGCCTCAATACTAGAAACATAAACAATACCATTCTATGAACATCCAGATGTCTTACCATCAGTCACTGCTGCACTCGTTTCGCAGGTTCCACACATGATGCCATGGTCCTGAGGAACAGCACCCTCCCTCCATACATGGACACACACTGACAACAGCGTACCTGGCTCTAGGGTAAGTATGAAATCTGATGATGATGTAGAACAGAGGCACACATGAAGACATTCATGAGATCATATTTGAGGAAAAATTAAGTCCCATATTCCATTTACCATGTAGCACTAAATAGGCCAGGGCCCATAATCCAACTAACGCTGGCCACAGAGCCACCTGAGAACACACTGCTGTCTCCTGCCTGCAGCCACTCACGTTGAATACAACCCCTCCACTCCTGTGCAGGAAAAGGTGTCATCATTACACACATATGAGCACACTAATGTACACAACTGTTAAAGTGAGTAAGATTGTCGTCACTTGCGCTATGCTACCCATCATGTGCATACAGCAGAATATACCCATGCCTCCAGATGAGGACATAGCACGCCCTTACTCAGATGATGACGAAGATACAGGTGACAACGGGACTCTCATGATAGACATGATGAATTGAGAAAAGGGCATATTGTCCTGTAGGATATCGTGGAGAACTATTTCTGAAAGTTCATATTGACACCTCTCACTGTATATATACACTGTATATATGACTGCCACTGTATTCACATGTATAACTGTAATGAAATGAGCACAAGATCCACTGGCTGTAGTCAAAGTAATGTATTGAATATATGTGCACCCCACATCCCCAGCTGTCCCTTGCCCACCCACCATCCACATCCCCATAACAATGCCTGTGGCATTGTCCATTCTATTTCTTTTGGCTCTTGCCACATCAAAGTGTCACAGTTGGTGAGGGGGGCTGTCTCCTCCTCGATCCATACATTAGATCTTGTGTTTTGACTTCTCCATTACTGCACACACAGCACGAGCGTTCATTTTTAGTCTGGGCCCAGTTCAGAATGACATATTTTTCTTAATGCTGACCTGGTCACGATTTATAAAAAATTGTTTCCAATAATATTATGTTACCAGTGCAGTTCTTGTAACTGCACTCGTTTTATATATACATGTAACAGATGAGGGACCAGGTGTACAAACAAGCTACATTACAGTGCAAAGTTTGCACATCTTTGTCTCCGGTAAATTACGATTCCTTAGCTTGCATATACAAAAATAAAGCATTGGGATTGGAATCTCTATTAAGAATTCACAATGAATGATGCACTTTAATGCAATGTGCAGCGCAGAATACATTTCTACCTTTTATGATTCAGACTAGCCCACACAACAATAACATGTCTATTACAAAAATGAAGTATATTTCACAATCTATTGCCGGGAAAGGTTATTGGAAATGACATTCATCACTAAGTGCCCTTGATTGCTCCTGTCAACATACTTACAATTGGCAGATCAACATTTCAGTTTGAACTCTTTCACAGGATACATGCCAGGATCACAGAGGAATCTCTGAGCTTAGCTTGAATCACAGCTGAATATAAATGACAGCAGTAGAGACATTGAGAAAAACGAGTTTAAAATAATCACTGAACTTTTTTTTAAACATGGCATACGCTGTTTGTGAAAAATTCTTAGACGGTCACGGAGACCTCCCAAAAATCATCATGTGTCTATTGAAAGCTTTTTTTCGGGTGGGTGTACCTTCTTTGCACCCACCACCTTTTATGCATTGATATGCAAATTGCACATTTTTGACCATATGTTTTGTAGATCTCTAAATGAGATTCCTTACCTTTACACTGCAAATCCTAAATGTTTTCAAAATAAAACACTACATTTGTGATTTCTTTGTCAGGGTCCTTTCTAAACAACCAACACACTCACTTCCCAGCTGTAGGGTCTGTCTTAACAGGGTTGGCTATACTGGATTTTAGTTTAGTGCCACAACGGAGGTGTCAGTTGATGCAAACCTCCACCACTCTACGTTCGATTTTTGGATTTGGCATAACTCATAAAGTGGTGCGTTTAATAACCCTTCTCTTAGGTTACAGTCGCTTTTCTTTTGCAGAGCTCAGACATATTTCATTTACTATGCATATAGTAATGACCAGTTACAACCTCATACTCCGTGGGGAGGATGGAAGAGTATGATCTGCATCTTCTCCAGCTTCTGGGCCATCATTAAGAACATTCCTTGCAGGAGATTCTAGCAACCTGCACAGAAAGTTGGTCCACAGGGATGACTATTTAAATTCTATGGAGTGGCTGTATTTCTGTGGACTTTGCCTTTGTGAATCCAGGAAAAGTTGATGCAGTGCACAGAAGTTAATAGGCAATTATGGCTGCCATCATTTGACATGGCCAGTGCCATTCATGATCTCTCTTGTACACATGCGCACACAGCATAGATCCTGCCTCACTTACCACATGCCAGGTTCTCATTTCTTTCACTGCATGTATGTGGCGGCTAATTGAGCTGCCTCCACCTTTGTGCAGAAATTAGTCAAATTAAGGTTGCAACCAACATATTTAGGTGACGTCAAAGTCAATACTCTATAGTCATCACATTTTTGCCATATGTTAATGTTTTACCAGATCATTAATCATCATCCGGTCTTTCTCTACTTTTCTTGAGAGACATAAATGTACCCTTCATTCAGTTTCCTGATTCTTTCATTGGAAATTGGTTGTTTTCATACTCTCAAAACGTGTGCATGCTTGTTCGAGTATAAACAGATGATACTGAATGAAAATGTTCTTACTGGATTTCACATAAAATGTAAATATCAGTTTGCATATTAAATATTACATACATTACTGTGCATGCATGTGCTTGATGATCACCTGGTTGCTGTCTCTAAACCCAGTGAGAGCGTTCTTCATCCCCACCTTCTCTCAATGACTTTCACACATGTAGTAGGGTGGGTTACCTTTCATCAAGTGTTTCAGTTGACAGGTGCCCCCCCCCTTAGTACACCCCTTAACCCCGATACATTTGATTGAGCCCCTATACATGTAATGGCCCCAAAAAATGTTATTTACATTTTATACAAACGTGATAAGAACCCAGCTTTAGTGTAAATAAAAATTGATAGAGATGTATCTGAACCCCTATACATGTGATTGAACACCAATACATGTTATGCCCCCCCCAAAAATAATATGCATTTTATATAAATTTGATAGGAATTCCAGTAAGATTCATATCAAAATGTGATGTAGATTTACCTGAACCCCAACAAATGTAATTGAACCAGCAATAAATGTGACGACTCCCAAACATTTTTATATAAATTCTATATACATTTGATGGAACCCCAATACATTTGATAAACCCCAAAAATGTTTATATACATTTTAGATGCATTTGATTAAACCCCAATAAATGTGAAGACCCCCAAAATGTTAAAATACATGTCATATAGATTTGATTGAACCCCAATACATTTGATGACCTCCAAAAATGTTGATAGAAATTCAATATAAATCTGATTGAACCCCAATACATTTGATGACCCGGCAAAAATGGTTATATTGTGATTGAACCCCAATACATTTGATGACTCCCTCCAATCAGTTTGATCCCCCCTCAAATCAACAAGACTGGTGAGTTCTTCCTTCTCCATCCAAGCCCCTGTAATTTGGAACACAATTCCAATCAGCTTGCGCTGCTTAGAGGATCCCCTTACCTTCTAGAAGGCCCTCAAGAACTGCCACCCACACCCTAACAAACCCATTGCATACCCTGGGTCTCCATAGTTCCCTAGCAGATAGGCTGAGGTAGCATTTAAACCCTCATAGAACATACTGAGCGGAGAGAACAAACTCCAGGACAGAATAGGCTTCATGTCAACGAAACCAAGAAACCAGCAAGAACACATGGGAACGTATCACACTCCATGTCAATGGAAGATAGCCACATGCACAACCACCCAGCCGCACACATCTGCTATCATTCACTGCTCGAAGACACATTGCACAACTCCTCTGCCATGAGAATGCAACTATGTCCCACAGCAAAAGTTTGGTCTCGCTGGACATATAATCAGTCTCCTACACTTTGCATACTCTCCTGACAACCTCACAGAACCCATCCACAAGCCAGCTCGACATTAAATGATGATTGGGACTTGGCCACCCCTACCTACATTTGTGTTGGCTAAAATGCACACATGCATTCTAAACTTCTGACAGATCTCCCATTCCTTGGACTTCGTTCCCCAGGGGATGTTCATCTACAGAGCTTTGAGGCCATAGCAATGGGAAAAGGCGCTATACAAATGACAAATTACATCACATTGCATTACATTTTCTCTTGTTTATCTCTTTGCCCAGGCCTAAAGACATATGCTGAGGTGGCATGTTGGGGAAATAATGTTATACTACCCGTTCCTGGCATGACATATGCCATTCTAGCATATCTTCAAGGTCAATATAGGTCGGTAATTCATAGGGTCATTTCTGTCCCCCGTCATAAATATCGGAATTACCACTGATTGCTTCCAGGAGGGGGCATAGGTCCCTGTGATTTATTGATGGTCATTGAAAAGGCTAAACGTATAGGTAACTGTCTTCTTTTGAATTTGAAAGACATATTTGTATCGAATGGAATGAGAGATATGCGCGGAATAAGAACAGTATCTAAGTTTCATCGATACATGGGCCTCTATGATTTGTCTTTGTATACACGTAATTGTCAACCTTGTTCCACTGCAGGGTCCCTGTGATGGCATAAGATTGCATTGTAGCATGATTACAGCACCTACTTTCAGTTTTAGCTTGTGAGGAGGCATTCGTTCTACAGTGTTTCGCTCTTTAGAGATTTCAATGATGAGCCACTAATTAACTGTTCATCAATGCAGGAGCGACCATGCCCTGTGTGAAGAGAAGTGGGGGTGGAAAGAAGCAACTTGAAATTATGACAAATGTTTGCAATAGGGGAAGGTGGATGTGACCACGTAGAAATGTGCTCATTATGTTTGTTTAAATGATAGCTGTTGTTGGAGTGAAAGGTTACACAGAGGTGCACTTTGCCATTTGGACAGCAGAGGGCAACCTAACACTGATGAATTGCATCAGCTGAGTAGGGAAACATGTCCAAGTGTTTTATATATAGAAACATTTGCCAGATCATTAAACTGCTTCTCATCGTTTAATGAAAGGTAGCAAAGCCTATACAGTGTGGAACATCCCACAGAGGCTTCTGGGAACTGGTTGAGCAGGGTGCTTAACAGAGATTTCAGGATGCCAATAGAAAGACCATGATCACATCCCAGTAATTGTGTCATTTCTGTTTGAAAGGCTATAAACCCCAAAAGAAAGACCCTGTTTTCTGAAGAGTGTTGTAAGAAGGGTACATCAAACACTATAGGATAGAGGAGGGGACACTCAAAAAGTGACTACTGGGGCCGTTATAGATAGCCTTTTAGATAACTTCAGTACATCAAATGAAAACATATCTTAGTGTAGTGCAGGAAACAGCAATCTGTAGCTTGCGAGAGAATTTGGACTATGACTAAAGGGAGTTGAAGTCCAGAAACACCAAAAAAAATCAAAACTTGCAGAATTCTGTGCTTGTGCGGTCCTATGTGCCTCAATGTGTACCACATCCCCTATACATATATCCTCAACATGATGATCTATTCAACACATAACCATTAACACATAAACATTAACCACCTCATTTGCTTATATATGCAAAGAAATAGCCATATTTGGCAAAATTATTATTTCTTTTTTTTTATTTTTTATTACGTTATGATTTACAATTAAAACCTTTCACAATTCCAAACAGATTTAGCAAAACACAATGATATTACACATTGTAGTTTAACAAATAAATAATATTGCATTAATGCACACTTTGAACGATAAAGGTTTTAAATCTTAAGAACATGATTTTATCAAAATACTTAAAAACAAAATGATCAGCAAAATCAATCATTATAATACCCATTCATCTAATATTGCAGACACATAAAAAACACAAGGAGGATTCTTCAATAAAAGAAACATAAGTCAAGAAGTTTATATCTTACAAAAAATGGAAGTTGATAGTTATGCTTAATATTCAGACACTAGAGGAGGAGCCAAATGCCTCTACCGGAAGTCCCGCCCCCATTCTTCCTATAGGTTGGAAGCCAGAAATTGCAACATGCACAACGCCAGTATTTGTATCTATTCCACGAAGGATCCTTGAAACAAGATATCCATTACGAAAGCCCTACATACCGTACCCAAGAAGAAATGACAGCCTCTTAAAGGAGGTTCTTGAAGAAGTGTGAAGTGACAAAGGCCTGCGACTGGTTATGTCACATGAAGCAGAGATGGCGCACCAGGAAGAGATGCCAAAGAAGAAAGTATATAGACCTTATAGATTCTGATGACAAAGTAAGGAGTCGAGCACATGTCATGTGTGAGAATGAAGATTGCACGAACTAAGGCACTGAAGAAAATGCAAACCGCTTTATAACTGTATAGATCCTGTAATGCAAATGGACTAAGTAATCATAAGGCTGGCTATACGTAGTGAATAGACTGCAGGCGGTGCCACCAATATATATATATATGTGTGTATAGAATCTGAATGTTCCACGTTGTGTTTAAGCAAACTAGGACCCAATGAGCAAAAAGGCCTGAAAGTGTGGCGCAGTAGAAGAAAACAGCTGACGATGGAGGAAGAATCAAGAAGGCTTGTGTGGCCCATTGTCAAGGGTTGAGGCAGCAAAGAAACTGCTTATCTATTCGAGAACATACAATGAATGTGAGAAGCCAGGCAAGCTCCTGTTGTGGTGTAAAGGAAAAATACTATGAGTGCCAGATTCTATTCATTTAATAGGATACAATACGAAGAAGGAGCTAAGAACACGGTCTCCTGTCACATGATCTAGATGAAAATAGACTTTGGCAAGCTACATCAAGACTGAAGATAAGAATGTGCTCACACTCGCTTTTATTCCCAGAGGCAAGAGGCTATTGCAAGGCTAAGTTCAAAGACGATTCGAATGGCAGACAACAGGAGTGATGATGGATGATGGCTTAATTATGTGGGAAGGCATGGTCAAGTCCACCCACAAGCACCTGGGGTACCAGCTTGCATGCTGCTAGCGAGTGGAATATTCTAGAAGGGTACAAGCATGCCAACCAATGGTAGAGGGCCACGTAGCAAAGAGCCCTATAGTTTGAAAGCCAATGAAACGTTGTGTATTTTATGACAGCAAAGATGACTTGCACTAGGGGTGGGCATAGGTTATCCATCTGACTCTAGAGATCCAATCATAATCCTATCCCCCATAGAAAGTATACCTATATATTCCCCATAGACCAATCACAACTTTAAATAGGTTTTCTTATTTTGTCACGTAGTATGATGTCGAGGATGACAAATTTTCATTATATAAATGTAATTTTTTATGAAATGCTTTGAAACTCTTGAGAGAGATTTGAGCTAACGTCCGTTGATGTCCATTGTACTCCCTGTTTTAGATAGTTGCAAATAAAACAGCTAAAGTTTTGCTAACTTCCTGAGTCGGTCTTATTATTGGTGTCAGAGTAAATTCTGCATCCCCATCCATCTGATAAATTGTTACCTCGCTTAAAGGGCCTACGGGTTCAGGACAGTAGGCTCAGAATGAAGGACTTGAATATTTCAGGCTGAAGGTCACTGTTCACATTTCATCTACAAATTCAATGGCACAGGTGCCAGAATACATACTCAATATCAAGATACTATAGCCACAGAGCCTATAAAATAGTTAAAGTGCATCTGTGCAAGTTACGGAATCCTATATCAATTCTGTAAGCTCAATAAAAGGTCGCTAACCTAGGAATGTGCCCTAAATGGGAGAAGATTGCCTTTAAAAATGAAACTGATGCAATTGTGAGGGATAGCTGCTTGCCGTTCATCAATCTCCCCTGAAGATTTTGTGCAATAGCGAAGTAAAATGAATGAAACAATATTCTCTGTAATAGTTGAGGACATTGCAGGATCAGATGGTGAAGCATTTCCAATTTCTCTGATTTGCAATTTCTGCATGTATGCCTTTCAGCAGATAGTCTGAATCGTGGTGCAACAACCTCAAGATCATGGAGACAATTGCATCTGAATCTTGGAAACGACATTGTATGGCTACGAGAAGGAGATTTGTAAACATATGCCATCAGCGACTTGATACCTTGAAAAGTACTGATATATTCTTCATAGAGTTTCAAGTTTGTGAGACGTTCTCTTACCTTCTGCTTGATCAATGAGGGGTTAGACTATGGATCCACGCCCGCCTCACATAAAAAGCTCTCAGATATCCTCATTAACTCATTCACAGAGAAGTCACCATCGAAAAGAAAAATGATTCAGTTTGTGGCCTTTATCCCTGTATTTAGCACGTTTGATTTCTTGATAACTACCATGGAACAGTACATTTATTGTGCCCGCAATTGACCTAATATTAAGTCGATCAAACGTTTTTTTGAATGGATTATGAACCACAATCTCTTCATACCCTAGGATTATTTATCTGTACCCATCTGTTCCTCCCCAGAAATAGTCCTTCTTGAGAACCCCAACCACAAAACAGCAAGAACTGAGAGCTTGCCTAGCATGTAAAATAGCTCAGCAGGCTAGGCCGTTCAGTATCAAACGATCACCTGATACTTTATACGGGGGGGGCAAGAAATGAGAACGGAAAGATGGAATTATAATGTCAAAAAGGGGATTCAAGGGACTGGTAGGCTGAATTGGGAGAACAACAAATGCTCACATACTGCCGATACAACAATGATATCCTCATAAACTCTGTCGTAACATTCCAAAAAAGATTTCCAAATGTCATTGAATTCAAGCACACTGTTATCTGCTCTTTGAGACAATTTTTGAAATTAGCTAGGTTCATCAGATACTCCAACCAAATGTCTATTGCTGTTTTGCCTTTAGTTATCCATTTTGCAAAATGGATCATTTTGCACAAGCAATTTTTCTCATATACCACACTTTCTTGTTTTCTAGCAAAGAAGTCATACATATGTGGTTCTTACTACACTGGAAAATCGCTGCCTAGCGTCTTTAGATGGCTTTGTGGCATCCTTCAGAGTTTTATAGGCAGCAGTCTTCTTTTTCCTGAATTTCTCTCTAGAAGTCTGCATGAATGCCTACCATTGCAGCAGTGCATTTTCAGTGCATAAACAGTAGTAGAGACCGAGCAGCGTTGTCTATCTCCAGAATTTGGCCAGGGTCTTTGGAAGTAGGTTGTCATCTTCCCCCCTTTTCCTGGATGAGTCTTTTTCTCAGGTGTAACTTGTTAGCTCTTCTTCACAGGTGAACCAGGACAAAAAACTCTCCATAGCTGGAACTAGTTTTTGCTTATTCCTTCTTTTATAGGATGTAGTTTGGGCATTTTTCATCAGGAGCTTCCTATTGTCTACATCTGTTAACGTGACTGTCCTATCTACTGCAATGTCCCGTTTCTATACTCCAGGTTCTAGTGGCACTGTGGGTGGCAGGTGGTTGCTATACATTCTACTATGTCCTCCCAACAAGTGCATGACACTGCATAAGGGAATGAGGACTGAAGGGACCTGTGCTTCCAACCAATGCAGCAGGTCACAGGACCATGGCTGGTGACATGTAAGAGAAGTGGTAGTAGAGAAATGCATGAAGTATCACTTCCCACCTGATGGAGGAACTCTGCTGAGCTCAGTAACATGCCTGGTATCACAGGAGACTGCGACTACTGCCAGTGTAGGCCTTACATTGATGTCCTTTTATCATTTCCCACCTCTTAAGAAGCCACAAAACCTTAGGTATCTCTACAGTGCAGTCCCTACGCTCAGCTTCTCTCCCCAGACTGACTTGGCAATTTCCAGGGGAAAGTGCAGCCAGTGTTCCTTTACCTGGCAAAGTACTGAATTCAAGTCCGTCCAATTTCAGTTGCTATCAAACATTCACCCCTAGTGTCTATTTCTCTTCACTCTGGAGGATGAGGCGCATTAATCGCAAGAATGTATCTTTTACATAACAATCGCTTAGTGTATCTGTTCCTTGCATCCTCTGTCAGGATGCCTGGCTCCTGCTCCTTCCATCAAACCAATGCTGTTTTATTTTTCACATGCTTTTTGACCCTACGTTGTGGCCATGCCCAGGAGTACATTTAAGACCCAGTGCTCAGCCCTAAATGATCCATTTGAGAAACAGTGTTCTGCGTCTGCCTACATAGTTCACTTCAGGTTCTTTCTAAGCTCTTAAGGACTAACCTCAAGCGCATGCCAAACTCCACCCTATCTGAATGTGTGGACACAGTCTTGGTCCAAGTCCTAATCCATCACTGTCCTTTATCTTCTCCTCTGGTTCCTTCCAACCTGCTGTCAAGGTGACAGACTCAGTGTCAGTCTGCTAAAATTGTACTACACTTAGTGGGACCATGCTGGATTCTGAGGTGATCCATGGCAATGACAATGCATGGACTTGAGTGGTGGGACAGTCTCCTGACTACACATTATGTGTCGGAAAAGAAGGGATCAAAATTCAATTCCATGCCAACTATAGCTGGGGAACCGGAAACTCTTGCGTCAATCTCTGCCTTTTCTGCACTCTCAGGGCCTGATTTACCAAGCCTTTTTTCAATGGGGTTTCCCAATAATGGGGTTTCCCTATTTCAATGGGTTTTTGTAAATCAGGCCATGCAGCACAACTGCATAACACTCCTGCTATTCTGCATGTTCTTCTATATAATCGGAATGCTGCACCAGGGAGTGGCCCCCCGTCCCCGAGCAGCTTGCCTCCCTTTAATAGAGTGAAGTAATATAATGTAACTACTGTAACTGATTAGCACCTGTTCCCTATTGGCTCTGGAAAGATGTCCACCTGAGGAATCATTCAGCATGTAAAATGGTGTCAAGGCAGATTGTATTGTAGAACCCAAGTGTTAGTTATGTTATGTTATGCTATGAGGTACTTATAACGTGCCGGAGCCCGCATACATCAGGGCGCACATGAAACAAAGGACAGGGACTATCAGGGCCAAACAATTCATGTGTAAGGATCAGGCAAAGAGAAGAGAGAAGGGGGAAAGAAATCATAAAAACAGGAGAATCCATTATTCGAAAAGGCACGTCTTGAACTTTTTCCGAAATATTTTGTGTTCTTCTCTAGACGCATTTCTACTGGGAGGTCATTCCAGGCTAGGGTGGCAAGAACCGATAAGGAGCAGCCTCTACCACGGCTCCTTTTGATCCTAGGACAGATAAGATGAAATGTATCTGGTCGATTTACGCAAAAATTGGGGGGTGAGGCAATTTTTCAAATAGGTAGGAGCCAGTCCATGTAGACATTTGTGTGCCACGGTCAGGATCTTAAAAGAGATCCTGCGAATGACCGGGAGCCAATGAAAGTGTAGAGGAGGTCCCAAACACGACTCACACTCCAACCATCCATTTTCAAGTACCAGGAACGTTCACACCGAAATATGTGACGTATGATGAGCAAATAAACCAGCAGAGAGCTGCAGTTGGGCTCGGTCCAGTACCTATCAGAAGATCAGGACCTGTTGAAGTACCAACACCTAAGAAAACCTGGACAGTAAGGTACCCATTGAGAAAACCATATCGACAAATGAAACAGAATGAAGATTGTCAGAATGCAATCCCTGAAGAAGCTAAAAGGTTACTAAAGGAAGACGAATGGTGATGTCACGAGAACCCGGACTGACTCAAATATAGAAGATATGATGACCAAAGAGAATGATGAAAAGAGACGAAACACCATGGACAAGTGACATCCTGAGCCTAAAGTGAAATAATCGAAGTCAAAGATGTCAGAAATGATGCCACATGCGCAATGAAGATATTCAGTTAGTTTAAACGTGTACATATGCAAGGAAAAGCAAGAAGCAAGAATTTGTGAGGCTTGCTTATGCTTAGTAGGAAAATAGATTGCGGCAAGCGCCACCTATACATATCTACCTCAAAAGGTGTATTTTATATAAGTACACTTCCACTATGCACAAGAGCAGAATCAACCAAAGGTTACTAAAGGTCTCAAGAGGAGCGCTCTGCAGCCACCAAATCGAGAATTAAAGACAGATAGAAACTCAGACGAGGACAAATCATGCCAAGAAGCCAAGGTCGTATCGGCTGAAATAGCCCAACAGTGGATACAATTTATGAAAAGAAGAACAGAGTATCCTGTTCAGAAAGGTCAAGATAAGCCACAGAAGGCTGAAGGCTGGCTGAATTAAATCAAATACACAAATTGCATGAAGAATAAGACGATTTGACGGTGTCGGAATCACGTGACCAGCCAAGCGAGAAAGGATGATACTTTCAAACCTACACATGGACTTGTACCATGCACAGATGTCTTAACTTTTCCAGACCAAGAAGCAGTCTCGAGGCCAATCACAAAGAAATAATTGGCACATGACAACTGAGATGATGATTGATTGTAGCAATAATTGAAGGGAAGCTGGGGGTGCAGACAAACTCCCTCCACCTGGCAGGCTATTCTGCACGCTGCTAGGCAAGTGGGGCTGTTGCCAACCCAATCATAGTGGACAAAGTAATCTAGGGTCCTATATTTAGTAGAACCAATGAGACGTTGTACTTTTAGTGACGTTTACAGTAGCCATTTAGAAGGAAGGGGTTAGATGCTCCACCTGACAGTGTTTATCCAATCCCCACTCCCCGTTACCATATACAGATATAGCACCTATATTAAAGTTACCTTCCTAGAACCAATAGAATTTCATGCGAGATTTTAAGCGTTAGACATCAGTGATGATGAGTTTTAAGTATAAATTATGTGTTTTATGAGTTGTAGCGAGAAGGAAGATCGAGCGATTGCTGATATTCACAACACCCCCATTTTTTGTACTTGTTATTAAACAGACTCATTTTGCCAAAATATGGAGTTGTCAGTAGTGATTTGATGCAAGAGTATTAATCTGCATCCCCATCCATCTCACGGGTGCTGCTGCTCATCTCAAAGTGCTGTTGGGACACCCCCAGTTCTATGGGCCGGCTGGGGTCCCAGTGCACAAAGTTCCCTCCTGGTCATAGTAATATGGTCTTGTCTTGACACACCTTTAACAATACGAATTGCATCGATTTGGAAAGCTTGAAGTTTTTGTATTCAGTTTTTGCTGGATCCCCCAACAAGGCGTTACAGTAATCAATTCTAGGTATAACTATGCCTGTAACCAAAGTTTCACAGTTCTTACTCATAACATAAGGCTTTACCAATCTTAGTAATCTTAGATGGTATTGTGACTTTCTGATAACGCTTGCTACATGAGAGTCAGTACTGAGGGACTTATCTATTATCACTCCAAAAGTTCTGACCTGATCTGAGACTGCTGTAGAGTGGCCATCAATTGTGAATTCAACATATGCCGGCCCCGGTTTTAGCCTAGCTTGGGGAGATCCAAAAATCAGCAGCTAAGTGATTCCAGTATTGAGACACAGCCAATGTTGAGTCATCCAATTTTTTATGGTGACATATATATTCTGTACTGGTTTTTAAGTCTTCAGTGTAATTTCCACTCAGTTCAACCAACAGCTGGGCATCATCAGCATAATTGGTGAACTTGACTCCTGCTTTATCAAGAATGTTACACAAGAGGTGTAGATACAGATTGAACAGAACAGGGGACAAACATGCTCCCTGCGGCATACCACAAGTGGACAGTATGGATCCAAAGGATGCTTGACCCCAACAGACTATTGACATTCTGCCTGACAGGAAGGAATCCCGTCATTTCACTGCTAATGAAGAGCATCGGCCTACATTAGATAATGTAACTAAAAGTTTCTCATGGTCCAGGAGATCAAAGTCCGCCGATAAGTCGACAAGTATCAGTAGGCCTGCCTTGCTCCTGTCCATGCAATCTATCATCTGGCTTTGATCAACTTTCCATTCCGTGATGTTCTCTGAAGCCGGATTGACGTGGATGGAAGATGTTAGTCTCTTCTAAGTGTTCTTGCAACTGAATCGTAGCTACACGATCCACGACTTTCAGAAGGAAAGGAACATTGGTAATATGTCTATAGTTTATCATGTTTTTGGAGGCCAAACCTCCCTTCTTCAGCAATTGGGGAGACTACAACCTTCTTGACCTCTTTAGGAATAATACCATAATGAAAAGTTGCATTAGTAAAACGGGTCAAGAAGGGCGAAAAGATATTAATGTTTTTGAGGATAATTTTACCTGCTAGTAAGTCCCCATTGCAAGAAGTGGGCACATCTTTTTGAGAATTCCCTCCATAGTCTGAACAGGGATGGTAGAGAATTCAAATAGCATGACATCTTCTCGAGGGGAAGTCTCGGTCATATTATGGTCAAGAGCTGAGACACGGTCAGCCATCATTTTCACATGTGCGGTCGTAATTCTATCAGAGAATACTTGGACTTTGCAGCAGTTTTCAGATTTGGGAGAAGACAGATCTGATTTCAGATGTGATTTTCCATAGTTTTTACGATTTCAAAGAGTTTCCTAGTACTGTGACGGGATTCTTCCATTTTGCATTGAAAACATTTTTTTTTAGCACTGAACATTTTTTCCCAATACTTTTTTTCAATATTTTTCCAGTTTGTTTTGTGTTCATCTGAGGGGGGTTTAATCCATTGATATTCTGTTAATCTTTTTTTCTTGTTTCAACAAATTAAGTTGCTGGGAAAACCAACTATGATGATTTTGTCTGTTCCTAAGAGTTCTAGTTTTCACAGGGGCAATACTGTTGAGCATGTCCGTCATAATTGAATCATGTATGGAAAACAAAGTATGCGGTGAATTGAAATCAGAGGTATGTGCCATGACTTTGTAACATTTGCGTAAATCAGCTGTTTCAATTTTATTGGTGTTCCCAGAGGTAATCATTTTAGAAGGTTTCCTCTTTGGGGTAGGTTTCCCGGGAAGGATTAGTTCAAAAAATACAGAGAAATGGTCCAACCAGACACAAAGGGTAGTGCTGACAGGGCCAATCTGTATATTATTTGCTGCCATCCAGTCAAGGATATTACCTTTGACATTTGTTGCTTCATTATTGTAAACCAGGATATGAATATTTTTTAAATCACGTTCCAGAGACATAGCTTCTTTATCAGTGTGGTTTCCCTTCCACCTGTTAAGGTCGCCCAGAAGCAGAATGAATGTATTAAGGGTGTAAAAATTGGCTAAAATAGCCAAGAGGACCTCATTAAAATTCAGCATCTCATTGGTGGGAGGGGGGCGATAAATCACAAAAAATGTGTACAATGAGTAGGAGAGGAATTAATTTTTAAGTGCAACAGCTCACAGCCTTCACATAAGGTGGGGGTGCGGAAGAAAATAAGTTCTTCTCTGGAGATAAGTGCTACCCCTCCACAAATGCCTGATTCCCTATTCCGTCTGCGATACGTAAAGCCCCTGGTGGTAGCAGCCTGAATGATAGGACCACTGTGATCCTGGAACCAAGTTTTGGTTAAGGTCAAAAAATCAATATCATTGTCCAGAATGAAATCATGGACGTCTATTGCTGAATTTACTAGCGATCTAGTATTCAAAAGACCAGCTTTAAGGGTAACCCCATTGAGAGATATAACCCTCACAGGACCCTTAATCTGTTTAGGAATCTGCGTATCGTTAGATAGTGTTAAGACGTGATCATAATTTGACACATTCAACAGGGTTTCAACAATAGTTGTAGAAAGTCCCATGTTCAAAGATTTCCCATGGAGTAGGTGTTTAACAGAGATGTAAGTTTCTCCAAAGCCCGATTGCGGCTGAGAAACCTCCACAGTAGAGTTTGCTTGACAAACATAATCCAAACAAGCAGGCATGTGTAATTCCATACCTGCGAGAGGGACGTACAACGAGCAGATCCGACTCCGGACAGTGGGGCAGTCAGCACTGGCAGTGTCAGCACGGACTAGCACAGACTCGATAGACCCTTACTTGCCGGTGTTGATGCACCTGAAGTCAGTTATTTAAGTGTATGGACTACAATTCCACTGGGAATTGTAGTTTGCTGCACAGAAACGTTTCACAGACAACAGCTACAGTAAGACCAGTGGGCTGCACTGGGTGAAAGGAGATTCTTGATTCAGAGAAACCAAGCAGATAATTAAATAATAGAACAGTCAAAAAACACAATCTAAAGACTTTCAGATGCTACAAATGTTTTTTTTAAAGTTACTTAAAACTTGCTTTAAAAAGAACGATCAACTCGATAAAAAGGTGATAGGAAAAAGCAGTGTGCAAAGACAGTATCTAAACTACAGTTACAATTAACACAGCATTAAACTGCAACACAAATTGACTATAGAGACATATACACAGACATATAACCACATCATTCAATAACCATCAAATGTGCATACTCTCATCTTCTGACATCTTCTGGGCACAGACATTTTATGCAATGGAACTGGCTATAACTCACCCCTGTACAGCGCCCTTAAGCCACTTTAGGTAGACTTGTTTGGCATAACTGTAGGGAAAAAGAGGGGTCATTAGTGGGACACTGCAAGAGGCTCTCTCTCTCTCACTCTCTCTTACTTTGTTTCAAAGAGATACATTATATCGCACGGACAACAAAACAAGCATCTGCAAGTTGTCAGATCAAGGAAAGGGGCGCAGTGTGGAAGTGAAATCATTAACATATACACCCAACTCATCTCTTAATAGCACTCTCTGGTGGTGTTCAAAGGTTTTGTTTATTTTTCACTGGATATACACCTTTACTGGAGCGAGAAGATGCACTTTCTCTAAGCAAATGCTTTCGTCGGCTGAGCCCACTTAATTGTTGCTGTCTCGGGAGGCTAGCTCAGGAGGTCTCGGGAGGATAGCTCACGGCCAATGAGCTCGTTTTGGTAGCAAAATGACTCAGAGTAGCACAGGTTCAATTCTCCGGCCAGAGCTTAGAAACCTCTCGGTGTTATAAATAACCCATTACAATTGCAATTGCTCATCATTGGCTGGGCCCCAAGAATAGACACAAGAAAGTGAGTACTCTTTGAGTCTGAATTACAAAACGATTTTTTTAATCGGATTGTGCCATTGTAAAACATTTTGTAAATCAACCCCCTTGCCTTTACCCCCCATTGATTTCTGGTGCCTTGTAATTTGTTTTGTTGAAGCATCGACATTGGCCCTTTAACTTTTAATACACTAACTGTACAAGTATACTTTTAAAATGCATTTAGAAAAAGGTATCGTTGCTGGTTGAAAATACACATATTATTATTTCCCACACAAGGCTAAGGTTCACTGGATAGCACACATTTTAATCCCAACATGAACTACTAGGTTTAGAATTTTTTTTGTATTTGTTAATTTTGAATGCACCTTGTCTATCAGTTGCAATGCATTAACCAACACCCGCTGACGTGTTAATATTGGATTCTGCCATCTGCTTTCACTTTTCTTTACAGGTGTTATTTGTAACATCTTTTCTCATCCTAATCAACACTCAGCAGATGCCAGGGATTAGAGTAATCTTCTGTAGCAAGCGGGTACAGATGGACTCGGGTTCAGCAGCGAGGATATTAAACATTATGCGGGATGGTTTAAAGGCACAGATGAAAGAAGAAGGCTAAACTCGCAGACGTGCTCAGCGCGGTTTGTTCAGGGTATGTTTACAACCTAATGGTTGCAAACATGATTTAAAAAAAAAATAATAATCAGTGAAACCATGAAGTCGAAAAATTAATGGATGATCGAGAGAGAGAATGTGCATGGTTAATATTAAAGAAGTTTTGAATGACAGAAACAGCAAGAACACAAGATGCACTCAGGGTAAATAGGAGCCTAGCTACAGCATTTACATAGGGCTCTATCATGACATTGGCGCTATCCCGGCACTAATAGCACCAGGATACCACCCACGCAAATAATGTTGCTGATACTCGGTCCGGCGCAATTTGCACTGGATCACGAGTAGTGGTAAGGCTGTAATTCCCCATTTTTAAATGTCCATAGGACTCTAACCATTACAGTGGTTTGTGTTCGCTTTGACATCGGAGGTCACCTGAAGAAGTGTGGGTGGGCTGTTGCTATGGTCCATTTCTCGGATGGGAACTAGTCACTACCCCACTAATATTGGCTAAGGATGGCACTGTTCCCGGCTTTTTCAGAGCCCACAAGTGAAGTGCAAAACGGCGCAAGAAAAGATTTACCCTACCATTGAGAGTCTTTGTCAGTGTGTCAGAGTGTCCGGTGTGCCGTGGAGTTTGTATAACTACTTTTGGATTGCTGCCTGAAATTGCTGCTGGAAGACGTTTTTGCAGCAAAAAACTACGTGGAGTCTGCTTTCACTTTGCTTTCACTTGCCTTCTCACCTGCCTGACGCTCCACCTCCCTACGCCCGCTTGCTTGAAAAACTGGAAGCTAAGAGAAGCATAGCGGAGTGTGTCAGAGTGTCTGGTGTCAGGTGGCGGGTGGAGTGTGGAGTACCAGACCCCAGTGCCGTCAAAGAACTGCAGAATACAAAAAGAAAGTAAGCCTTATCTGCACAGGCTATTGGGACTAACTGAAGGGAGCAAGGATATAAAATGCTCTTAAGGAGAGACAATGAACAGTCTGGAGGGGCAGAGGGCATAGTGGGGGATATGGACGTGACGTGTTCCACCCCCTCCTGGGCTGGGGAGGCAGAACTACAGCCTGCGGCCCCTGACCCCTTATTAAACCAAAATTTTTGCCCCATTAACATACAAGTAAAAATTGGAGCAAGCACTGCGCTATACATAGACAACGGGTAGGGGGCCCCGAACATCAAAGAAACAGCAAAAGCCATGGGAGCCGCCACAGATGAAATTGAAATTGTAGCAGGAAGCCCACAGATGGCAGCAGAGCAAAATCTGGTCAGTTCTCCAAATCTAACAACATTGAATGTCTCTACTATTGAGCCCTGGGTAAGCCCAAAGGAGGCAAGAACTGGTCACAATGCAAGCCAAGCGCCTGTATCTAGTTGGATAGAAAAACCGAAGCTACCAACAACAGGGGAATGCCATACGCTGAACAACCTGAAAAGAAAGATCTCAAACTCCGAGGCAGAGGACGAAAGGCCATGGAAGGAGTCAGCACAGTCGGAAGGCCGTGAGGGGGCCAACCCAAGAACTCAGTTTAGCCCCCCATCTAGATACATAGTTAAGAGGACGAAATACCCAAACAACCAAAAGAAGGGTGCACCCAGAAGCATCAAATGGAAACCATTTACGGCAGGACCATTGCCAACAAACTTAACAACAGGGGTTCCCAAAACTCCAAATACCATAAACGAAGGAACCACAGTAACCCCAGTAGACGCTAGGGAGACACTAAGCTTCAGCTTTGGCAGACGGAGCCCCGCCTGCATTAATCAAATAAAGAAAACGACAGGAGTCGAAATATCAGACGCAGTCTTGTTGGAGATGTCAATGGACATGGAGAACGCACTAAGAGATAAGATCATAGGCACCAAAAACGTCGACAAAGAAAGAGGATCATCTGACAAAGTTGACATCGAAGACAAATCGATGCAAACGTTGCTATCAAACCAAGTGGGAAATGAAGACCAGGTTAAACCAGGTCAAACAACGGAAGATAATTTCCTAATGGTAGCAACTTTGACAGGAATCCTAGCACCTTTCATGAAACTGTATGAGGACATTGCGGACACACTAAGAGACCATTCTAAAATACTTGCAATGGTTCATACCAAAACAATATTTGTAGAGGGTTTCATCTCAGCAATCCAAAACAATTTGGACAACAGCACCGCCAATGTCACCCAACTGCAACACGACATAATCGAACCTATATTAAAAGAAAGAAAATTAGGGAGGCCAAATCCAAAAGGCAAGGACTCTATAAGAAAAGACTCAGGAACAATGACCGTACATGAGGTTATTTCAGGTGTAGAAAATCAAAACAATGCTGGATCCAACGAGCAAGAAAATAAAGGAGAAAGGATCACGGTAACACCAGCAAACTTAGAAGAGGCCTCAGAAACCCAAAGCGTAACCGTTATGGGATCGCGAGCAGCTCAAAGTGAAGAGAAGGGGGAAGTAAAACAAAACAAAGATAGACCCCCCCCCCGACTGAGGACATCACCAGTAAAATTCTTTTGAGAGAAAACCCAAATAGCACATCGTCTCAACCAGGAACAAGAAATGAGTCAATGAAACCATCAGAGATCGAGGTGGAAGAAAGTCCCCTAAACAGAAGCGCTAGGGAAGGGCTAAACAACTCAATAGAAACAGTGGAGGCTAATTCTAGTAAAAGACTGGCAACAAGGCCGGGAGACTCCATCACTACGAACAAGTGTCTGGAGAAAGGAAAGAAAAAAAGGAATGTATGCTAGATCTTTAAAACAAGAGACATAAAATCAGAAGACAAAAAACCAGATAGCCAAACAAAAATGAAGAACAATGGGACCGTAAACAATAAACCAGGGGGGCACCACAAGAACACAGGACCCTCTAAAAAACAAAAAAATCAGCCACCAGCAAAAGCCCCAGGCAGAAGTAAATGCCGGGCATTCATCAAAAATTTGACAATACCAAAAGAACAACCGAGTATAATTGACCAGCTAAGAAACAACAAGAAAAAGGTTAGACCAGATCAAAAGATTGAAGAACAAAAGATCTTAGAAATCGAAGAAGACGATTGTTCTGACGACGACCTACTGGAACTTTCCACATACCCGGTCTCAGATGACGAAGATAAACAGGGCATAAGAGGCAACGACGAGGTAAGCACAGGGGCTGATGATTCCGCGAGTGAGGAGCAACCAGACTATAGCGAGAGTGACACCTCATCTGTAATGTCAACACAAACTGGTTATGAGACACAGAGAGAAAACAAAAGAGTACCAAATACTCATACAGAAAAGGATGGATCGAGGAAAAAACAGAAATCAAGTGAAAGAGTTCAGAAGAGCGAACGTCAAGGTCGAGAAAGGTTTGTGGGATGGTCTGAGACCCGAAACCACGGAACCAGTCAGGAAAGTGAATCAAGATACAGCAACAAGCGAATCGAGATGGAGGAAAGAAGAGACCGGCAGTACACAAAAGACGGGGTAAGAGATCTACAGCACAGACCCACACGCAAAACAAGCGCTGCTGACAGTTCCAAGCAACCAGGGCTTGTTCTGGAACGTATCCTTCACTACGAGGACCGACTAATCCTCAATAGAACCAACGTAATAAGACTCCTCCACCACATACCGGCCCTAAGATTAATTACAACAGATGACCTGGCGATCGTGGAATTCGTCGAGGAAGATCGCACTGACAAGGTAATCTTGCATACAAGATAAAATCTGGTTAGACAACTACTACTGGAAGAAGCTCCACAATTAAGACCAATGGGTTTCGACCTACAAGAAAGTGATGGAGTCCTAAAAACCCAGGAGAGAGTAAAAAAACATTCAGTGAGACAGATCAACAGAAAAGATAGAGAGACCAGTAGTGTTACGACAAACAGAACAACATTAGCGAGAAGGGGCGATCAGAACACACAAAGCTCAAACAATAGAATTCAACAACAAGGAGAAGAAAACGAAGCAGCAAGGTGGAAATGGTTGAAAAACATGATTGGTGACAAAACAAACACCCAATAACATAAAATAGTAAAAAGTGTGGGTTCATGGAGCCTGGGAAGTTGGAACACCAGAGGCTCTAACCACCTTTTTACTAATGGAGCGCTTCAAAAAGAGTGTGTTCTGCCTACAAGAAACATGGCTGTTGCAACCACCGACATTGGTCGGTGGTTCTACAAATGTAGAACTATGTCAGGCCTATTGATAGCCATCAAAAATGACCTGGACTGGCAAGTGCTGGAGGAGAGAAACCCAAACTTACTCATCCAGATGATAGTGTTACAGCTGGATAAAAAAGCCAGTAAAGTACTAATACTGATCAACATATACTGGAATCCGGCAAACTCACTACACGAAAACCTGCCAGACGAAATAGCAGAATTAATCGATGAACAGAGAGAAAAGTGGATTGATCCAATGTTCATACTGGTAGGAGACTTAAATTGTTCGTGCCTGAACAAGGACGACCAATCAGAGCATGACATAATAACAGCTTCAACAAAAGAAAAAAGAGGAACAATGTGGAACCGTATGGTACAATCAAGGGATTGTGTAGTACTGAACGGAAAGGTGAAGGGGGACCAATCAGCAAAACCAATCTGGAAGGGAACACAAGCCGTAGAGATCCTGGACTATATTTGCATCTCAAGCAATTTGTCAGATAACATCCAGACCTTGGAAGTAATCCCAACAGTAGAAAGTGACCACAACTTGTTAAAACTGACGTGTAAAAACATCAGCAATAACAAGACCGGAACTTACAACCAGAAGTTGGTCACAGACCAAAAAGGTACTAAACTAAGGATCAGACCAGAGAAAACAAAAGAACTAAACCATAATTTAAAACACGCTTGAAAATGAACAAGGCCAAAAAAGGATTGACTACACCCCGCTTTTCAGATCATTTGTTACAGAAAGGAAGCTCGGAAGTAACCATCAAACAACACCCCACCAACACCAGTATGAAAGTCATATACAAGAAAAGAAAAAAGCATTAAGGAGAGACATCAGACGACTAAACAAAAGTAAATACGACAACTGGAGTAAAGAGATACATAAGCTAAAACAAAAATACAGAAACTGGTTACATTTACATAAGAAGACCTTGCTAAACCAGGACGCAGAAAGAATGCTGGGAAAAATAAGAACTAAAAATACAGCTGAAATCTGGGCAATCATCAACGAAGTGGAGAAGCCTCAAGCAATAAGTCAAATGAACCCAATTAGTGCTTCATCATGGATTAAGCACTACACAGAGCTGCAAGGAGAAAGTTACACTGACCCAAAGCGGAAAGCAACGACAAACAAAAATGAGGCAAAAATAGATATCAGTATTGAGGCAATTGAGAACATCCTAAAAAAACTGAAAGACTCGAGAGCCCCTGGACCCGACGGGCTGACGAATGTAATACTGAAAAGTAACAAAGGCGAATGGGCTAAATTTCTCCACCTTCTATTTAATTACATATTAACAACAGAAAAAATTCCAGATTCCTGGCGAAAGGCAGTAGTGGTGCCCATTTTTAAAAAGGGTCCCAGAACATCAGCAGACAATTACAGACCAATCGCATTACTAGACGTGGTGGGGAAGGTCTTTGGGTCTACACTACTGAAAGCATCAGACCATTGGGTACAGCAAAGTGGACGACGTGATCCTTGGCAATCAGGTTTTGTGAAAGGGAGAGGCACAGCACTTAACATCTTTCTGATTAACTTAATGAAAGCCAGAACACAAAGGAATAAAAACCAAGGAATCTACATTGCGTTTGTAGATTTGTCAAAGGCTTAAGATACCATAAAAAGAGCTAAACTATGGAAGAAAATGGAAAGCTGGGAATGTCTACAGTTACTGGTGGAGAACATCAAAGACTTGTACACGGATACAAGCATTAGAGTCAGATTGGACACAGCGGGTACATTAACAGACGAAATTCAGATAAAAATGGCCTTAAAACAAGGATGCCCGCTGGCTCCGGAACTGTATAACCTGTTCACATCGGACCTGGAGGAGTCATTTGAGTCCACTCGCTGTTTTCCACCAAAAATAGCAGGAACGCCGATTGGGAGACTGCTTTACGCAGATGACATCGTCCTGATAGACCAAACCCAAATCGGCTTGCAAAGACAACTCACAACATTACAATCGTACGTGGACTCAAATGATCTGGTAATAAATCCAGAAAAATCGAGAATTCTGAAGTTATGCCCAGGAGGTAACAAAAACAGAGGGAAAAAACTTGGATGGTCTCTGAAAAACAAAAAAATCTTGGAAGTTGAAGCGTTCATGTACTTGGGAGCCTGTATAGACAATACGAAAAACAACACGCCAAGAATAGCGGGGCTAAAAAGGAAAGCAACCAACCTAGCTGCCCAAGGGAGAATTCTGCGTAAAAGATACTTCAGATTCACCTTATCACCTCTAATATCCTTTTATAGGATGAAAGTGGTGCCAATATTAACATATGGGGTAGAATCACCAACCGCCCCTACAAGCTCAAACATGGTCAATCCTGGAGGGCCTGTTTTGGAGGAAAACTTTACAGCTGCCCAAATCAGACCCAATACAGCAAATAAGGAGAGAGCTGGCATTGACATCACTCAAAACAATAGCGGTATGGAAGATGTTAAGCTTCTACCGAAAATGTCTTGAGGAAAATACCACGGGAGGATTTGGGATGCTGAAAAAAGCCCTAAAAGACCAATCTGACACAATCTTAACAGACTGGCAAAAGAAATGTTGAGGGATCCTAGTGAACCTCAGTGGGTCAGAGGACGACTTATGGATCAACCCAGACAAAACTAAAAAGAAACTATACATAGCAGACTGGATTGAAACCCAAGAAGACAACCGCAAATACAAAGGTTACGAAAACTTCTGGGCTCAACCACGAAAACTGAGCCAGATCCCGAGCTATCTGACTCTATTCCCTAACTTGTACTTCCGAGACCTTTTTCTGAGATTCAGATTGAACATTTTACCAATGGGAGAAATACTACAAAGAAGAAAAAGGTTGGACATCCGGGAGAGCTGCAGAATGTGTAAAATAAAAGGAGAGACAGAATCTCTGAAACATCTCACACTTCAGTGTACCGGTTTAAGGAAAGAGCAAGAGCAGTGCTTAGGGGACATCATTAGAAGTCACATGACAAGGAATGTCGATGAGTGGTGGAGGACTCTTGTAGAAGGAGAAAAAATGAAAATAACACTAGCACTCTTAAGGCTAGTGATTCTAATTCTCAAGAAGAAACTACAGGCGATCAACAACATGACCCAGATACAATAAGGTGTTACCAAGCTCTGCTATCAGGATACTGCACATCAAACTGAAGACATATCATGGAAGAATGGACATGTTCAGGTTAAAGGTTTCAAATATGGAAACCATATAATCTGTTTAAATAAAAAAAATAAAAAAAATGTAAAAAAAATAGGACTATGGGGATTTTTGGCACCAATAACGTCGAAAACAGCCAAAAACGGGCATAAAGCTGGATTTTTACCTCCAGCAAAAAACTGGAGGTAAAACTCCAACTTACCGCCCAACTCCTGATTGGCCCAGCACTTAAATACCACTGTATTAGCGTTACCACCACATTTAAGGGCTGAAGCCCAACTCGTGTTTATTTGTTTACATTTATAAAGCACACAGAGGCCCTGGGGCATTGTGGGGCTGTTACAGAATTCTTGCTTGGTTGAAATTGATTCAGTTAAATTACAGTGCAGACCGTAGTGAACAAAGGAGAAATGACAGTACAGGTTCCTTGGTTACAGTGGACCAGAATAACAAGACTGGTCAATTGATGCAGGTTACAGACAGGTGGCGGAGAGTCAGCAGGCATAGTTAATTGAAGAGTTTGGTTTTCAGTGCTGTGGGAAGGGAGTTCCAATTTATGGTTGCTAGTTGTTGGAAGCTAGAGCCTCCTGCTTTGGATCTTTTGAAGGCTAGAACGTAGATCTGATTGGCGAGGTGTGATCTAGTGGGTCTGGGTGATGTGAAGAGTGTGATCCTTTCAAATAGGTAGGGGGCGGCATTGCGTGAAAGGCACTTGTTTGTGATAGCCATGGTCTTAAAAAGGATGCGCTCTTTGACTGGCAGCCAGTGTGCATCCCTCCTTGCTTGGCACATGTGCTCTCTTTTAGGGATACTCAGTGCTATCCCGAGGCCATTGTTTTGTGTGACTTGTAGCTTATTAAGGCTTTTGGAGGAAGTGCCCAGGAAGAGGGCATTACAGTAGTCGAGTTTGGTGCCGACTAGCCCTGGCAATAGATAGGCAATTTTTGGTTGATAAGAAGGGTTTGACCGCGTTGATAATTTTTGTGGTGAGTGCAGCCGAGGAGGCTATGGCACTGACCTGGTGTGTCATGGACAAGGAGGAGTCGGGGTATACCCCTGGTGTTTTGACTGATGGTGGTACAGTGATTGGTGTATTGTCAATGTAGAAGGTACTGTATTGTGGGGAGAGTTTATTGACTGTCTCTTTGGTGCCTACCAAGAGGATCTTTGTTTTATCTCCATTTAGATAAAGACCATTAGCTGCCATCCATGTCTGGATGGCTGCGTAGATGTTGGCTAAGGCAGAAAAGTCTTGTTCGTAGGAGCCGGTTATGGGGATAAAGACTTGAGTGTCGTTGGCATAGTTTGTGTAGGCTGTGCCACAATGCTGCAAGTCATTGAAGAGTGGGAGGGTGAAGATGTTATATTGAGTGGGTTTTGCTGTGACTATAGCTTTCTTGTATTGAGTGGCTAGGGTTTTGTAGGCAGTTAGCGTGGAGTCCTGTGGGGATCCTTGCCATTTGCTCAGGGCTTTGCGCTTGTGTTTTCTTTCTTTTGCTTTTTTGTTCTCTAGTGGTGCAATGATATCCACGACTGTTTTGAGCGCTGTGTTGTAGATATCCGCCAGCACAAAGGGGTCTGATGAAGATGGGTGGATGAGCCCTGGAGTGTCTAGGTAGCGGAGGATCCTTTGTTTAGTAAGGTTCTGTGCACATCTAGCTAAAGCTAGAGGGCTGAGTGTTTTCGGTGTGTTGGATCTGGTTGGGATGAGGAAGTGTATAAGGTTGTGGTCAGTCCAGGGGGTGGGGGTAATGGAGCTGATGTCAACACCGCAGTTGTCATCTACTACCCAGTCTAGGGTGCACCCTTTGCAGTTAGTGGGAGTAAAGATTGGTTGGTGGATACGGAGTTCCTGTAGTGCTTTGTCTAGGGCTTTATATAGTTTATCTTTCTGGTGATTTAGGCCCAGATTGAAATCACCTAAAATAACAGTTTTTGAGGAGGTTTTCAGAGAGGAGATGGATGAGGTTATCATGGATGTCCGCTATTGGTACTGTAAGGATATTTGGCGTGTTACAGCACAGAGTACAGCACTACTGCACAGGTAGCAATTTTTTTATGCAGCACCACCACATGGGTGCGGTGCATTGCTATATGTGTTACCAGATTAACATGGAAAGACAGGCTATTCAGTCAAAAACGATTTTGACATATAAGATGCAAATCTATTTTTACAGTTCAAAGCACACGTGCACATTCAAAAATGCACACTATTTTTCACCTGAAATGCCTATGGTGCAAGAGACACATTTGAAAATTAATAACTAACATTATTCATAACTAACCTGACTAATAAAACTGAATTTAACATAACCCACTAATAAAAATGTGTCTCCACTGCAGAAATAGGTTTACTCTGAAAGTGAACTTTTAAGCGCACATTCATTTTTTTTTCTTTTTCTCTGCTGCTCTGTCCACATAACTTAGGAAGCCAAGGGCCCGAAGATACAGGAAATCAGTTGGTTACAAATGGTTACTGTAAAAAGGAGCCATTGTGTAGAGAGGGAGGATGTGGCATGATTAATTTCTGATTGGAGCAGCGTCATAGTAAGTATCATGCTAGAGGCAGTGATGAGGTTTTTGCTGGGGGGAGTTTGAAGAGTGAGGGAGGACAGTCGGGATTTGGAGAGCTGGGAGAAGGACCTGTTTTCCTGGTTGGAGCATTTCTGATGAAAAAGCTGAGAGCTCCAGGCAATAACCCCGGTTTGAGAACGAAAGACGCTTGTTTTCACCGGGGTTAATCTTCAAGGGAGCCACATTCAGAAAGAGAACAGCTGAAGAAAACTCGGGCTGAACAGATAAGGTAATTACAGAAGTGTGGGGGCTGAGTGTGTACGAGAATATTCAGTCAGAGTAGGAAAGGAGATTCCTGTGCCTTAATCACATGTTAATGTTGCAAATTGAGTTCTTTTCTCCGCCACTCTCTTTTCGGTGTATCACAGACAATGCTGTTACTGTGCTATTTTATTTATTTCTGTAAAGAGTGAGATCGTGTTTAAATGCAACTTTTATAATACAGAAAAATATTTGAAAGCAGACGGGTGGTGTGTTTTATATTTACCAATACAGTGCTGATGATGTGGGGAGATTTTTAAACAGTGCAATTGTCATTTTAAGACAGATGTGTGCATGATCATATTCAGTATGGACAGTTGTGAGTGACTGTTTGTAGCATAGCTCGTTGGAGGTACATGAGCCAACGGGAAGAGAGACTCTCTGGACATAGTTCCCTACCGTATATAAGGTAGTGGAAATTACCACAAAATTACCACATGTAGCTCTCTGTCGTAAATAAGTCAGTGAGATCGCCCATGGTGGCACACTAACACTAACACTGAAAATGTGGTATTCCTGAAATGTAGGCCTGAGGTCTCTCTAGTGATTACACGAAAAATCTAAGCAAAGATAAGGGATTCTGGACATTGGGGCCACAAATAAAACAAGGGAATTATGCTCACCAAAATACCACCAACCACGCATACCAACCACGCATACCAAATATGCATGTCTGGGTGCTGAAATAATGCATGTCCACTGTATTATTGTTGTACATGGCCCAATCTGAATACAAGGAGTGATTGTTGCTAAGTTATTTTTCAGCGGTAAGAAAATACCGTCAGGCCCCAAATCTCCACAAAATACCCTACAGTACTGGAGGGCGGTAAGCTATGTGAATGGTAATGGTGGTATTGCATATATGTCCACATCCCATTATCCCCATCTACACACGGGGAGTTTGTGGAGATGGCGACAGGGTGACACTGAACATGTGCATGTGCATACCTGAGCACACGCCACAAAATATGCACATCCTGCTGTGGAACAGTTGCAGTGACAAAGCACCCCCCCCCAGTGACCAACATGCTAGGTGAAACAGCATACACACATAGATGCTCAAGCCCCATGATGCTTCTTGTAAGGTACATGCAAGTGCAGCAAGAAGACTCACACCTATACCATCAGATGGTGCAGGACCAATGTGCGTCCTGTCACTTGACATGCAGGCACTGACACCATAGGAAAGAAGGATGGGCTCCAGAAGCAACATATCACACATACCCAGTTGCACGCAACTTGCATGTGAGTACATACAGCCCAGTACAACAGTTCACTGAACACATGAGCGAACATGTCATGTACCACAGTCACCCCACCCCACGTGCCACACCCAATCCCATGACACCAGAATGCACTGCGGAATGTGAATGGAAATGTGAAAAGAGAGTAAGACAATGCAGTAATGCCATGCCAACATTTATCAGCATAATACTCATCTATCCGCAATGCAGCACGCATAAGGTGATAGCTCCACACAGCCATAGAATGCACTTCCTCACACATGGCCTGTGGTAAATGCCTGCAGCACCCACTCAACACCATGCCCACACACAAATGAACAGACAGCTTGATGACAAAGAGCTGAGATAGGTGGTAGAGGACGGGGACATGTAGGGGAGGTCGTCATCATTTTCCGGCATACATGACTGCGTACACCCATGTTAGATAAGACAAAGGCAAATGTCATGAGAGTGCACTCCAGAGTATACAAATGTGAAATTGGGGATTGCTACCATGTGATGGGAGCAGCAGTAATACTACCTACCCACTCCTGTCATCCCTTAACTATAGACATATGGAATAGCACGAAATGCCTAGGGCATTAACAACAGGGCAGATACAGGAATCTGAGGCATATCCCCACTATTGCAACATATGGCACATACAAACTTGGTTCAACAATGGGCAGCAACATAGTGTCAGGGACATGATTGTGCATTGTGATGTTGCATATGGGCAACTCACATCGTTTGATATGCACATTACTGTGTGTACTCATTACTCTATTAAAATGACTACTCAGAGGCCCCTTTTCAATGGTGCATAACATGAGAAACATGCATAAAAGCCTGAGGTAAGAATGTTATGAATGTTTCTTACATCACATCCCATTTTCTTGAATGTGTATGGCAAGAGGAGGAGCAGAACGCAACTTGTGTTTCCCCCACTCCCTCTTTGGCATACAAATACTCCCAGCATTTGTGCCGGAATGGATTTTCATGCCAGTGCAAATTCTGGAGATCCCTATGGAGTCCGATGCTATTTTGCAACATCAAAAAGTAGGCAGACTCCATAGGGATCCATCGTAAACACTTCCTGTCATGCGTACATGGCAGGCAGCGTTTATTCAATTTGCAGGTGGAGTGCAAAAGGGGAGGGAAAAAGGCACTGTTCATGCTTGTACTCACCCTTTTGTCATCAGTTTATGCACTCCACCATGCAAATGAGGAAGAGTTTGTTGCAGGACCTGGCTATGTGCAACTCTACACGTAACGGGTGCTGCCGTCAAATTACATGGGGACTGGAAAATGACCCCCTGTGTAGGCAGCACATTTCTGTATGTGTGTATGTTGCCCATATTCCCAGATGTTGCCTTCTCATTCCCAGGGAATGGAGATGGAATGGAGGAGAAGAATGTGGAAGAGGATGATGGCGACGATACAATGGAATGGGCAAGCCAACCTGGCCAATATGAGACAGTGGCGAGTGACCCTCCAGACATCCTTGCCACGTCCACATGACACCATCAAGCCTGGGGCCCTCAGCCTATGGTACAGCACTCACATATGGCCACAGTGACCAGGACACTGTCATCACTGTCTGCACCATGGACACTATCACTTTGGCCGTATGTGACATCCCCCTATTGAGGCCTGGGAGCACCGTTGTGGTGGTGGAAGACATCACCTCCCTTCCTATAGAGCTATCTTTCCCAAGGCCGGGTTGGTAGAGTGTTGCACATCTTCCAGGGAATTTCCGGTAATCTGCCAACTGCAGTCCATGCATCCAGAATTTCTGACCCACATCCTGTTCCCATGAAACCTGCCCCTGTGGCTGCCGGTCTCTTGGGAGACATCATTGAGAGATTGACAGTAATGGAGGCAGCCTAGCACAGTTAGAGGCCATTGGGAAGGACATTCTGGAGGCCCAATTATCATTTGGGCCAATGTTGGGGGACCACCAGCAGTTCCTGGAGGATGTACACCATAAGCTTGTAGCTGCCAGCAGGCTGAGGGAAGACCAGCAGGTGGAGGCACTGACATCAAGGAGAGACAAGGGAGGATACTGGGCTTGCTAGGGAGAAGACGGCTGCACTGGCCTCAGAATGCTATGCTGGGGCCTGGGAGGATGCCCGGCTTTTCAAGGAACAAGAGGGTGCGCTGGCATCAGAGGGCTACGTTGGTACCAGGAAGGATGCTCGGCTTGCCGGCGAGCGGGTGGCTATGCTGCCATCTGAGGGCTATGCTGTAGCGAGAGAGGATGCTTGGCTTGCTAGGGAGCAGGCAGACGTGCTGGCAATTGAGAGCTGGGACAGGGAGGATGCCCGATTGGCTCGGGAGTAGGCATCCAACAGACACAGCCAGCCTCTTGCAATGCTGCCAGTGCCTCATTAGAAGCAATGCGCCATTTGACCTGATGTATGGGTACCCTATGCCACCAGATCGATGCCAGCCTGCAGCATACACAGTTCCATACTGGCAGCTTTTTTTTTTTTTTCTTCAAGTACTTCAGGAGCCACCAGTTGAACTGATGCACGAGTACATGGGCAGGGATTCATCCCTTTCCACCGCTGTCCCATCCTCGGCACAGCAGTCACCTGCAAGGCCTGCCCCTACATGGCACCTCCACCATCTTCGAGTTCCCCAGCCACCTACTCCTACCAGACAGGACCTGCAGGAAAAGCAGTCACACCAAGGTAAGTGACCCACACCCAAGTTTGGTGCCATACACTCATTTCCTTTTCCCTTTCCATATTGGAATTGCATTTGTCTTGTTTATGATGCCCGTCTTTCCCCTGTTGTGTTTTTCATCACTGGGTGTGACCTGCACATCTCATCCTTGGATTTTTCCTGTGACTTTTCTTTGTGACTTTGTACTCTTTTGGAAGGGCCTTAGACTTTAAGTTCAGCTTTCTGTAACTGCATGGCACAGGATGCCTCTTGTTCACGCCCCACATTTTATTTTTTGTCCAATAAATGGTGTTGCTTGGAAATGTTGTGTTTAAATGGAGCTTTGTTTGAAGGTGTGGGATGGTCGAACAGTGGTATGTGCCATTATTTGCACAGATAAACTCACCTTTACCGGAAGATGTTTTGTACTAGTTCATCACACAGCATCAATATTGTCCTGCTGCTTCCCGTGTCCTCGTGGCTGTCTCTGGATACCATTGTCCTCATCATCAGACTCATCATCTATAATAGCATCATCGGCAAGGAGATGTTATGTCGGATAGCCACATTATTCAAGAAGCAGCACATGCCTATGATCTGGAACATCTTTACTAGGGTTTACATAAATGCGCCACCAGATTGGTGCAGGCAGTGGTTCTTCAATGCACCAAAGGCCTTTTGAATGATGGTCCTGGTGTGGGCATTTTTGTAATGGTGATTGCTGCTGATTGTTGGGATTGCGCAGTGGCATCATCAATTGGGGGCGGATTAGGTATCTGGCATCACCTGGGGAGGGCAATGGACAGACCACAGTCTATTGCATCCTTATGTTTTTATACATGCATATTTGACAGTGCAGCCAAGTTGCTTGTGTGTTGGCATCTGCAGTCACCCCCCACAACCATGTGAATGGCCTATGGGCCCTTCCTATCTGGGTGACATTCAAGGTGTGTTGTCCTCTTGTCACATGCAGTGGCAAGTATGATTGCATGCATTGGTATGGTGGTGTGTTGTCTTGTACATTCCCAGCAGCTATGCCCGGGCTTGATGTAGGTTGCTCTAGTCCACCATCATGGAGCGATGCGTGGACCCTGGAAATCTGACACAGACGTGTGTGAAGCGCATGTCTTCATCACAGACCATTTGCACATTGATTGAATGCTGCCAAATGACAATTGGCAGTGAAAGTCAGTAATATCCACAGCGATAGTACGTTAACTTTTGGTTAGCAAAAAAGGCAGCGGGTGTCTAGGGGGTGTGGGTGGACTGCCAATCCACTAGCACATTAATTGGATACAGACAAAGAAATGCCAAGACACACTGCGCCAAAGATGCAAAATTGTTGAAGAATACAAAAATGTATTTATTGATGTAGAATGGTGAGCCTGACACGTGTTTCAAGCCAAACCCTGCTCTTCAGCTGAGACTTATTGAAGGAGGATGGGTACAAAACGTAGAGGCATAAATTGCCAAAGTACTCTAAAGCTTCACAATTGCGGCAAAGAAAACTGGCCGTATACAGGAGGACAAGCCATTTTTTCTTGTCCTCCTGTATACGGCCAATTTTCTTTGCCGCAATTGCGAAGCTTTGGAGTACATTGGCAATTTATGCCTCTACATTTTGTACCCATCCTCCTTGATTGAATGCTGCATGTGTCTATTGATGTAGATAAGAGCTTGTGCTCTGGGTGGTATGATGGCCACATGCATGCAGTCCAAGGCTCCAACACATTGGAGAAGCCTGAAATGGCCTACAAGATGGCCTTGATTGGGATGAGCACTGTAGGGTCTATGGGGCAGGCAATGTGGTTCTGTATCCGTTTCATCATGGCAGATGAGACCTGTGAGAGGATGCACAAGATGCAGGACTCAGTGATGCCATGTGCCAGGGCACCAGTAGCCTGGAAACTGACGGAGGTGCAGAAACTGAGAACAGTGTGTAGCTTCAACAGGGGGAATGGAGGTGACTGCACCCCTGTGTGGCTTTATGTACTGCTTGATATCTGCCAGGAACCTGAAGATGGTAGACATGTCCAGCAGGTAGGCAGTGAGGACCGGCTGTTCTGTGAGGTCATGGTACCAAATGCCAGTCCCAAACATCCTCTGTGGGGAATGCCTTTGGGACCTCCTACCCTTCTTCCTGTTCTGACGCTGCTGCTGGGCTGGGGGCTGTCCTGCAGGCTGATGGGCTGTCTGAGCTGGGGGCTGTTGGGCTGCCTGGGCTGGGAACTGAGGGGCTGCTTGGGCTGCGGCATGCCCTGTATGCTGATGGTTTGCCTGGGCTGGCGGCTCATGGGCTGCCTGGGGCGGGGGCTGCCCTGCCGGCATGGGCTGTTTTACTCTTGTGATTTGCACCTGCTCTGAGCAGGTGCATTTTATTGGTGTAAATGTAGCAGCGAAAGGCAGTGCAATGTTTCAATAGCATTGCCATTAACGTAAAGTCATGGTGTAAATGTTATGCCTAAAACCATGGCGTAATTTGCATTGCATAAAATAAGCCATGGTTTTACACTTTACGCTCAAGGTTGTTACACTTGTTTTTCTGGCGTAAAGTCAGAGGGCATTTGGGTCCATGACCAGCAAGTAAAATCATGACATAAATGGTTTACGGAACAGTTTTGCGCCAGGACTTCACATTCCGCTATCATCGATAATCAGCTCCATAACACTCCCATTTTCTCAGAAACAATCCATTGCCGGATGCCATTGTCATAGTCTAATCTGCAGCTGACCCATGTGGGGAAATTGGCAATCAAAAAATGGGTCAAAAGGTGTGCACTTGGCAGAAACATCCTTCGGGAATCATTTTTAAACTGAGGCTATTTTGCAATGTCAGTAGCCTCACTCCTACATAGCACTCTAAGATCATCTTGTTCCTTTTACCCCATATTTTCTTTTGACATGCATGGGGGGAGGGGTTCAAACAGATAATGTTTAGTTTTCACCTGGAGCTATATTCTCACTCTTATCATCATTTAGCTTCTGCTGATTGATGCACGTGCAGGAATACATACCTTGAGCAGACAGCATGTCTGAATAGGATGAGTGGCATTTGTACGCACTCACTTTGATGTGCCACTGTAAGTGTCCATTTGTCAAGATCTTTCCTGAAGACTGCCCAGGCAACAGCTGAGACCTGCTGCAAATACCAGTTTCAAACCTACTGAATACATATGCGGATGGCGTGTGCAAGTGTTTTCACCGATTTAGTGGGGAGTTATATGTGTTGCCCCTTCCAACTTCTACCGTTTGTACAAGAGCGGTGTAGGTCTTTTTCAGCAGCCCAGCTATCCAGGAAAAAATGAATCATTCTCAGCGTGCATCTGTCTGTACTGCACATACTACATGTTGAAGGGTACTTGTTTATCTAAAGTGCGTATAGAGAGTTCTTGTGACACAATCACTGTATTCCCTTATAACCCAGTACGGTTTAAAGTGATTTTTTCGACAGGCAAAGTTTCTAAATACAAATGTTTGGACACAAAAGCATCAACAAAAAAAAGTTTCGATGCATTTTTTTTAAAAATAATGAATTAAGGGGGGGTTCCCCCTCAACCTCCCGTTGTCTTTTTAAAACAAACTTTTTTTCTATACGAAACTAAAATAAAACCTGTAACATGAAAAACAATGCATTTGAATTTTTGTTTTTTCGAAACTTTGATTTCAAAACTTTTGTATATAGAAACTATTTTCCCGAAAATATAACAGGATACCCCCAGTACTTTACAGGTGTGGGTTTATCAATCAACTTGTATCCTCACATAGACTTTGCAACTCATATTTGGCTGCTCACTATCATTTGTCTTTAAGAACTGAAATCTCCTGCTCATTAGACACAAAATGAGACTGGCCTTCTGACTTTAAATGCCCATAGGAATTACTGTTGATTACTACTGCCACAGTTCTAATCAGAGCCTCAATATTACATGACCATGTTTTATAGTTTGGTAGAAACACTTTCAATGTGTGTGTCCTAAATGTGGACAACATCTTTTATTACTTTTAAGTGATATTATTTGAGGTTACTTCTATGCATTTTATAGGTCTGCCTGGTTCCTGGGAACATCTCTAAAATGAAATCCTCTGATGAATTTGGGAATTCAGCAACTAGAAATTCAAGCCAGGCATAATATAAACTAGCTATGCAGGTGTACCATACACCGATATAGCACTTTGTGCCCCTCTCTCTCTCCCTCTCCCTCTCTCTCTCTCTCTCTCTCTCTGTCTTGCACTCTCTCTCTCTCTCTCTGGCTATCTCACTCTCTTTACTTTCTTTTCTGTTACCCACTCTCTCTGTCTCATGATATGCATATGTCTCTTTCCATGTTAGGTGGTAGTTATCTTGTCACTTGTCCATTTGTTAGAGTCCCTGCAGTCTTTGCTGACAGGTGTATGACCAGAGAAAAATAAAGAGAGACCCTGGGGCAGAGGTTACTTTCTTACAAATATAGAGGTGATTAGGGGGGAATTCTCGCTGAGAAAAAATGAAAAGATCATAATAAGAAGGAAAGTTAAATATTTCGCTCATTTATCAGATACATGCAACCATCTCATCATTCTAAGAAAGACAGTTTAGTACACTTGTATTGCGCTCTTTAAAATTCCCCCAAAGATAGTAGGTAATGGGACGAATAGCACCATTTAGGCTCCCAGCTGCTATGGAAAAAATCAAAGAATATTTTGGGAGCATAGAAATGAGCACAAAGCTTAACATGTTATAAACATGTCTATAATACAAAGCTGTATGCTTGAATGACCAAGTTCATTTATTTAGCTGGGGATGCTCGCTTCCAGGGCTTTGCTGACAACAATTAAGAAAGTAAATGACACATGTGAACTTTCTGACTTGTTCAGCTGGTGCTCAAAAAGTATTTCACAAAGGTTCGGTTTCAACACCTATCTAGTTGGGAAGGCCTCTTGGTGGTTTAACCCCAAAACTAAAGTGAATAAGAAAACATTGTATTGGCCTCACTGGCGTTTTATAGGGGTTGACAAGATAGAAGCTTTGTTTGTGGATGACAAGTGGTCATCTTTTGGTATGCTAAAAGGGAGGAAAGATGTGAATGGTTGTTCATTTAGTGAATATAACTTCTGAAGAGTGTTATTTTTAAGGCAAATGAAGCTCTGAATGTAGAGGTGGGGAAGACGGATGTAGGGAATGTCTTATTAAGAGTTTTTGAAGAAGGACATGCTGCCTCAGCAGTGTATTCCTTACTCCAAAACACAGGTCAACACAACCCGGCTCTCTTAGCAATATGGTCTGAGGCACTGGGTCAGGATATATCTGAAGCTGATGAATTGTATTTGTGAATATTTCATTTTCATTGTTTGAATCACAGAAAGTTATGTGAGATTGCTGTGCATTTCATGTCTTGTTTTGATATTTTGCATAATTCTAATCTTCATTAAAGAACTAAAGAGAAAGATGAATTAGCCTCAGTGTACATATTATGTGTTCTGATTTCTTGGGTTGGCATACAGATTGTTGCAGCACAGATTGTAAACTCATTTTACCATAGGCTGTAGTTCACTTTATCACATGTGGTAAAATACAGAACAAAACTGGTCACTGTGAAGTGGGTCCTTCTCAGGCATTGTCTATATGAATGACAGTATTCTGTTTACATCGTCTGTTCTGAGATACCGCCAAAAGGACATAACGTGTTATTGTAAATAAAATACCACAGGAAGATGAAAATATGAGTTAGAATATATAAGTTCTGGTCTTGGCTTATGATTTACTATCCCGATAATAGAAAATATATAAGGCAGTTCTGTATTTGCAGCTCACCACCATACCACAAAATGCCCCAAAAAACTCACAAATAAATACTGCAAAATACCTCCACAGGTTGTAGGCACAGGAAACGTTCCATAGAACATATATTGTGTGCATGTTCTAAAATTCTGCTCTGATGTAGTGACTTCTATTAATACAATACTGCAAATGAATCTCAAATTCTCATTTGACAAATCATTTTGGGCAAAGATAGTCAGTTGGAAGAGGTATCCTTTGCTCAGAAGTGTTTTTGTGTTCGGATCAGCTTCAATGGGCAATAAACACATTTTTAAGGGTTAGAAGGCTGTACATTCTAAGATGGACTGGGTGCTGAATTGCACAGGATGTCGTTAATTGAAAGAGTCCTTTGGAAGATTCGCAAGAAGATTACCCTGTATGAAGATATATGGTCTAGCTTTCTTGATATGGAATATTAATGTGTCCCGTAGGGGTGGAATTTGGGAGCGCTTTATGTTGTAAATATTATACTTCTTAATGACTAAAGAATCACTTTTTGGATTTGAGCATCTATAACGATAGTGGTAAACTTAAGTGCAGTTTGTACAGAAAGAATACAGACATCATAGAGGGGCAGATGAATAACGTCATTGATTTAGATTAAGACATTAGCAAGAAAAGGGGTTTCAAAGTTAATAGAACACACAGTAAATCAATTTCCATTTGATTGTTTCAATACAAGGTCCAGCCAAGGTCCTGACAAAGGTGGTGGATCAGGAAATCCGCCGAAACGTCTAGCCAGTAGGAGTACAAATTGATAACTCACTTATGAGGTGACGATGACCCTATAGCAAAGGACCCTACTTTATTGTCTAGAGGTTCAGCAGAAACACAACGCCACTACCGAAACCAATGGGGAAGTCCAGTACAGTTGAATAAATATAGGAATGTTTCATGTTGTCTGCACACTTCCGTATGGTATAAAAAAAATAGAAGAACAAGAAATTAATATTTCAGAAGGCATTACAATGTTAAAAGCACATAGGCACCTTATTTTTAGACTCATTTTGTAATAATGTTATATGCAATGTTTTGTGTTGTACATATAAACATGAAGCTAAAATAACTGAGGCATGTTAAAATGAAAATGAAAATGATATTTTATGTATATCGCGCTCATACACAAGTGTTTTAGAGTGCAACCAGACTATGGGAGGGGAACAGTGGAGAACAAACAACGATCTTACTAGGCCCAGGGACATTAAGATCGCGCAAGTGCATGGGAAAGGGAAAAGGGGAAAGTGCATGGAAGGAGAGAGAAGTGGAAAGTACGGAACACAGAAGAGACAGAATAAATAATAAGTGAAATAAATAAATAAAGGTGATAAACATTGGTAGTGCAGCCGACAAGTGCTTGGTTAAGTGGATACAGTAAATTTGATAAGTGCAGAAGAAAGGTGGCGGTGAGACTGTATGGGTACAGATACAGACCCTGGTGCAAAGGGTGGCCCGGAGGCAGTGCAGGAGGGTGGCAGGGTGAGCAGGTACCTGGGCCCGAAGGACAGAGGGTGGCCAGGTGCACAGTGCCTGAGAGAGAAGACAGATCAGCAGGGGAGAAGAGGGGCAAAGGCAGAAGCGAAGAGGAAGGTCTTGAGGTGCTTCCAGAACCAGAGATGGTAAACAATGATCATGAAGAAATGAAATGATTGTGAAAAAAATACAAACGTAAGAAAAATAAATAATATCAATAAATAATATACATCTTATCCAGACTGCCTGAGAAATCAAATCAGCATTGAACTGCCAAATTCTTGTTTTGGAGTAAATGTGAAAACAGAGTTATGCCAGGAAAATACTTTGTGCTATATACAGGTCTGACCTCAGTTCCTGATATTAGGGGCTTTCCCTTTAGAGTATTAGTGATATATTGCATTTTTCACCATACTTGGGAACAATGTGTTAGTATTCAGGTACCATACCCATTTGAGACCATACACTATTCATTATGCCCTTCCGAGGCCAGCCCAGCACACTAGACAATAATAAGAATGATACTCAGAGTAAGGGTGAATTTTCCTCTATGAACTATGGCGGAGAACAGCACACTTAGACAAAGGAACAAATAACTGAGGTAATGAGGGGGCTGTCAATGTTTACCCTATGGGCACAGAACAACTATTGCCAAATAAACCTTCAGGGGAAGACTTACTTAAAACTAAGAACATTATTTTATTTATTTATTTATTGAACATTTGTATGGCGCCTATACAGGGGAAAGGGGAACAGGGAGGATAATTACCAATAAACATTCCTACTAGACTTGTGATATTCAGATCGTTTAAGGGCAACAAAGGAATTCCAGGAGGGGCAGATCAGGAGGAAGGGGAGGGGGGAGGGAGAAGAAGGAGTGATAAGAACTAGGGGGGGCCTGTAGGGCAAGTGCTAGGTGGGGTCTGGAAAGCAAGTGCAATGGGTATGGGATGAGGGTCAAGTAGTACAAACAGATCTCCACTGACACTTTCTGAGAGAGGGCAAATATTATCTCGACAGGGCTCATTGTTAAGAATTAACCCATGCTGTTTCTGGATGACATGGATTACAGGACAGGATTCAGTCACATCACAATAAAGTGCAGTTGCGACTTCATGATATTAACCATTATGATTGCACAAAACGCTTACGACAGAATACAGCAAGAATTAGACGCAGACGGAAGAAGGTTTTGTGAAAATGCAGCCATAACAAATGCAAGGGACATGTTAAAAGGGGCTAGTACACAACAGGATCAATTTAAAGCAGCTACACTTAATAATAAGACAAAAGAACTCACCAGGGACATATGGGAATGTAAGATTGCATCAGTGTTTCCTTATTTAGCAGAAAGCTATTTGGAACAAAGTAACTCCGAAGGAGAATAATCCAAATTTGATAGGCAACAACCTCACAGAAGATGTGGGATGTTTTAAGATCCCTCAATGTCTGACTAAACCAGTGGGATTTCCAGGATTACAATGATTACTCCATGGGATACAACAGAGTCCAACCATGTCCTTTTTTAAGATAAGGAGACCCCAGAGGGTGTCCCTGGGGTCCCTTTCAAACAGAATCAGCAGGAGGTTCCACCAACGGAGGAGACGTCCGCGGTGGTAGACTCGCAAATTGTGGCAGTGTTCAATATGTCAAGGACAGACCTCTCAGCAGATGAATACTCCATCCTAGCCAAAGATTGAACATTTGTACTCACCAATCCCACAAATTGGTCTTGGTTGAATCAGAGATGAAATACTTTTTTCAAACCATCAGATTAAAAGCGTACTTCATGAATTTGGTATGATAGATGAGGTTGAAGACACTGGTCTAAGGGCAAAATCCAGCTTCAACCCTGCGGAGAGCTAAATAGGCAAAGAAATGATGAGCCAGTGTGGGTGGGGGCATCCCATAACTTGGAGGCTCATAACACAATGTCTGAGCTCAGCTGTGCTGAGTCTGCCCCAATTCCAGCTTTACAAGTGCCTTTCTGGCCTCTAAATCCTGCCCATACTCTTGGCGTTGTAGAGATGAGGCCCTGCTCAAACCAACTTTCCAGTCTTGAAATGTTGTTTGGCAGGCAGAGGCCTGATAATTTTCTGTGCTATATGCAGAGCCAGAAACATGTTGTGGGGTCCCATGACAGATGTCAGTTCTTGGGGGACCCCACCTGACCAAAGTTACTTTCTTCTTACAAGACTACCCAACCACAGGGTAGTGGATTTAAGGAGTCTGGATTCCCTCTACTGTCTTAGCAGTTGCTTGTCAAGACTGGACGGCGCACCCTTTTTCTGACATTATTACATCAACCAGTGGCCAGTAAAAATGTATCTGACAAGATGTCAGATGTTGCAATCACCTCTAAGTGACGTGTAAGTCCCAGTCACTTCGATGTGTGTCAGTAGCCAGGAAGCTCCTGTGGGCTGGCTGCACAACCAACTACTGGATATACCCTGCCTCAGAAAAGAATTCTTGGGCTCACTCTCTGTGAAGAGCGCCAGGCTTTGACCTTGCACCTATTGCATGTTTTGCAATAGGCCCGGGCTCTCGCCCTGTGGCTGTTCCCCTTCTTGGAGAAGATCATGGCTTCTGCCCTTCACCTGCCTGTTTGCCTGCTTCAACAGACCTAGCTTAGTGGCACAATCCCTCTGTAACTGTCAAAAGTTAACCTGACCTGGGACTCCAGCTGAAGACACTTAGTTCTGGCAAGTCCTTTAGGTCTTAAAGTACCCTGCCCACCATCCCAGGTTACTTTCCTACACTAGTAGGTAACCCTGAGATAACTGAATCAGTGGCCACTCAGCCCTCTCCCACATGAGTAAGCACCAGAGGGGACTTCATGTCTGTACTGGGAATTACTGTGAGGATGTCCTCTTGCACTCTCCAGCTGAGGAGGCCCCAGCTCCTAAGCCCACAAATGCCCCCTTCACTTCTCCCAGAGCTTGCACACTAGCTATGACCTGGACTACGGGCCTCATCAGGACCTTGGCGGCCACGTAATGAATGGTGCTGGTAAGAGACAGGCACCATTCATTACGGGCCGCCATATTATGAGGACTGCTGCGGGTCCCACTAAGGAACGCCTGGTCAGACCAGGTGTCCTTAGCAGGACCCGCTAGCAGTCCAGGTTGCTAACAATGGGCCCGTCATTAACAAGCCCTTTGTTAGCATCCTCCCCATTCCCATTGAGCCCTATGGGGGCTCAATGGGAATGGGGATGTGCCGGGTCCGGTTCCGGCAAAAGGGATTTACCCGGCCCTCCAAGATTGGAATGGCCCAGTAAGTCCCCTTTTCGGGACCCGGACCTGGTACCCGGTATGGGGGTAGCCCTGCCACTTTTAGTGACATGGCTACCTCCATACTCGTAATGAGGCCCTATGACTGGGTGAGAGAGATCATTATCCAAAAGACACCCTACTGGAATGGAGTCTTTACTTGCAACACAGTGCAGGGAAATATTAGCTCCCAAACTGAGCTCTACTGTTGCCTTGTGGCAGGATCTAACACCATCAAATCCCTTACCAGCCGTTTTTGTCCTGGGGTGTACGGTCCATCCTTCTACCATTGTCATCTGACAGTGATGACACTAGCAGCAGTGTCACGTAAAGCAGGAGACATGCTCCAAAAAACCTGAGTACTGGTAGGAACTGGAACCCCTTCCAGTGATCTGGTACTGTTCTCACTCAGACTTAGGGAACTCATGGACATTACGTGGCCTAGTGCAAGGGTCAGAAAACTGTGGCTTTCCAGAAGTTTTTGACTACGACTCCCATGATTACCCACCATTCACCTTGCTGGCTAGGTTTGATCAGTATTGTAGTCCTAAACATTTGGAGAGCCAAACTTTGAGAACCCCTTGGCTTAGTGGGACTTCATCTGTTGAGATGCACACACTGACTATGGCCACCTCTGTGAGACTAGCATCCACAATGGCCTGTTTTGGTTTGGTTTTATTCCATTGTCTTGTAAGAAAATGGGCTGCATCCTATTCTAACCCTGCAAACACAGTCAACCCGTACCACTTGCTAACTCAGCTTCCCTTATACCCCTCCAGACACTCAACTCCACTATCACATTAGCCTGCCGGTCCATCAATTCCTTCTTCCATAAAACAGTAGGCTCCTCAAAGAAGTCCATCATCTACATCTACTTCCAGCATTCTTCAGGTACCATGTGGCGAAATAGTTAAGATCTAGATCAGTCCGTGCGTTGTCTTCCAGTCTCACCTTCCCTCAGGATAGAGGGAAGTAGGTCCACCTCCCATTATGTACTTATCCTCTGGAAGAAAGTCTGAAGCTAGATAATAGCAGTTCACTCTAAGCATGACAGCTAGGTGTCCTTCACCCAGTGCCCCTAAACACCTGGAAAAGGCTGAGCAGCGCATGCTCTGTTAACTATCATGTGCAAGCATGCTCTGTTAACTATCATGTGCAAGCATTGTCAAGTGCAATATGCCCAGTGGACAAATCCTAACCACAGCCTGCTAAGATTTAAATCAAAATGATAATCACTCGGCCCATAGTATCATAGGCAACGCAAATATCCCTCCCAATATATTAATTTGCTCTCCTGCACTCTATTATGGATCCATGATGATGTCATATCATTTTATATATTTATATATTCAGAGGAGGAGATTGTTACTGCTGACAGATTTCCCATTGCAGGCCAGGCCTTCACTTCTGTGTGTCGAATCCCCACACAGAAACAACCTCTGGGCGTTGAGGGTGTGGGTGTCTCAGTGCTAGAGGTGCCCTCACTCTTCCTTTATGTGGGTGATGACAAACCATGGAATAGGGATTTCTCTTTACGTTTTGGGGTGCCTTTCTAGTGTTTACTATTATCCGATGTCCTGTCATCTACTTTGGATATAGTCACCTGAATCGTTTTCTGGCTCACATATCTGTCTTCTACCTTTGAAATCTCCTGAAGGTCTGTAACACTCTTGTCCAATTAATGCTGGTGCCACTCCACCCCACAATTTTCAAGGATATTCACATATGCAACTCAATTATACATGTCCTTAAAATTGTCAATGTTATCAAATGTAACTCATACACTCACAAATTTCAAGGACCAATGTGCAAACTCTTCAAAGTTTTTGTTGAGCTGTCTAAAGCTCCTGAGGCAATGGTGTTTTACAGAACTTCCTGAGGACAAAGCTTTTATTTTCTCATAAATGGATCTATCTGCAGGATGAACAGAATGGAAACATCGATTACCATCAACACTGTTGGTAGATGGCTTGTAGTGGCTGCTCCCCACAACTCCTCTTCCACCTCGAGGAGGTGAATAAAGAACTCAAGTGCTGCATAACAGTCAATGATATCCTTACCCACCTAACATGGCTGGACTCCGTCCTTGGGGATGCATTGTCTAGGTTGTCCTTGAGACAGCCACTGGAGGTAATTCACTGCCCAATAGAAGTTTGCTTGTGGGCCTTCGTTTGATACCCAATTGCCAGCTTGTGCAGAGGTACATTGTCTCTTTGTTTCTGCTCTGCTAAAGCACTGTCTCCCCCTGTTTCCACTTCATATCCCTCTTCTTCTGCTCTCGTAATGCCATCCTCCATTCCTCTACATGGACCTTTCTAGTTGCCAGGTCCTTCCCAGTGAGATTCACTTGGGACCTAGCGGCAGGATTGGACCTCAGTGAATAATGGGACCCAACTGAGGCCTGAGACAGGTGCAATATTTGAGAACTATGGGAAACCACACCACATGCTTTATGGTTTCCCCAAAAGCTTGGAGGATGCTGAGCAGTTCAGCATTCTTAACCTTACTACCACAGGGGATGCCCCTTTCTTGACATACCTCACACATGATGCTTTACCTCAAGCCCTGTGTGGAGCAGATGTTGAATTACATTGTAGCAATAAAAAATGCCTGTCAGTGTTTCTAAGGTCAACTGCACACTTTATTATTTTGGATGACTATCCACTAGACATATCAAAACAAAAGGGAGGATGGCTGGAAGGTTTAGAATAAATCTTAATCTCTGGCATTGCTCTGGGCAACACCGCAGACCATCGTTCTTCGACTGCCAAGCCATCACAAAAGGGGAACAATCAAATGCAGATAAGGTTTGGTCCCACCACAAAAGGGCCAGTCCAGCCTGAACTGCTTGGTCACATCCCTTCTGCACGAGACCACAAGCATCCCCAAACATGTTTCGGGCTTGTTGGGCTTCATCAGTGAGGAGTAGCTTGGGTCTCTAGGCTCAGCAGGCACGAGATCCACATCTAGACATACCCGACAACTCAGGGTGACTACAGCAAAACAAAAGGGGTGATGGCTGGAAGGTTTAGAATACATCTTAACCACTGGCATTGCTCTGGGCAACCCTCCATACCATCGTTCTACACCTGCCAAGCCATTGCAAAATGGGAAAGACCATATGCAAATCAGGCTTTGGGTTGCTTTTGTGTCCATGCACATGGTACCTGGCCTACCAGTTCGAGCAGTGCTGCTCCCATTGGTGGCAGTACCTGACTGATTTGCATATGGCTGATTCCCTTTTGCAGTGGTGCAGATAGGCTAATAAACAGTGGCGTGGAAGGTTGCCCAGAGCAATGCCAGTGCTTCAGATGAATTCAAAACCTTACACTCATCACTTGTTTGGTTTAAGCTGTAGGCATATTCTATTTTAAATCCCAAACACTGCCCACCAGTGTGATGAAATTTCTACTGTTCTGCAGGATTACAGGGATGCGTAGTGTCTTAACCACCTAATCAGCCCTCTCACTACTACAAACCAACAGTGCTCCCAATCATAAACGTGAAACAAGCACAGTCAAGAGATAGACCTCCTTCACCTTTCGAAGTAGCGTGGGTCGGGGGTATGCTATACTCTTAAGAGGGGTGTGCATGCGATAATGGTAACGACCCAACAAGCAATAATACTGCAGCTCATCAAGTTTCTATAAAAATATATATACTTAAACACACCATATGCAATATAAATGTACTAGAAAATCACTAACAAAAACTCACCCCTGTTCAAAGAACACAGAATATGTAGAATGTAGATGATGCAGCCGTGCTGGGTAAATAGCAGGAGGCAAGGCAAGAAATTGCACACAATATCACCAAAAGAATATGCTTTGCTGAAAAAGGTGCAAATGTGTGGCTTAGTTGACTATAGAGGCCCAAATGTGGACCAAGGGTGCTGCAGACTCTCAACCTTTCTCAGTTCTTGGTGGTTCGCCAGCATCAAACCAAAGGCAAGCTGGTTGCTTGAAATTAAGAGGTGATGTGCTCTGCTTGGTACAATATAGCAATTCGAAGAAGGTTCAAAGACGTGCAAAAAGCAGTATTGCCAGCCCTGGTGGTTCGAAGCTGCTCAACACAGTTCGAAACTGTACAATGCAGGATACTAGCTGCTTTTCTTCTTTGGGTGCTGTGAGTCTCAATCCAGGGACTCAGGGTCAAGTTTTGGTTTTGTTGTTTTCACTCCCACCCATAGCACGAGAGATAGCACCTGCAGGAGTCTGTTAACTCCCGTGAGGGGCCAGTGCTGCTGGCACAGTGTGCAGTTCTAGGTCCAACAGCAGTTCATCCCCAATGCACCCTGTGGATGGGCAGGGAGCAGAGCTTGCCTCTACCTTGGAACACCTGCCTACTCCTCACAACTGGGGGACTTTGGAAAGTACTGCTCTACCAACCGGGCCCAAGCAAATTCTTCTCTTCTACTTGTAGAGGCCCAAATGGATCAAGGAAGGAGTGGGAGATCCCTTCATTACAAGCAGTAAATGCATCCCAGGATTGGATAAAAGCAAGCCTGCTTTAAGGGGTCTGATCCCTCTAAAAGTAACAAGTTGGTTTTGCCTTCTTGCATCATACCCAAAGTGCTTTGTTCTGTATGAAATGTAGGAGACAAGACGGAAACAGAACCCCATGAAAATCAGAAGGAAGGCATCAATTAGTCATTCTGCTCTGTCTCACTGTCCTAACCTTGTCCCCTTCCTAGTCATGCAGCTTTAAAGGCCCTTGGGATGCAAAACCATGATGTAAGGATGGCCCTTTTGCTATAGGTGCCCACTATGAGTTTCTGCTCCTAGGAAGCCTCTGCCTGGGGTTTCCTGGACTGTAGAGGTGTTACCCAACCTCCCAAAGGCCTAAAAGAGATACAGTCTCCATTCCCACAGTACTGCTGGCTCAGCAGAGAGAGGCCATCTGGTTAGAATCACCATAACCGTTTCATGACTGGCCTGGATTCACAAAGTTGGCTGGCATGTGTGTGATACAAATTAGATGTGGCTTTAATAATTGTTGACACTATCAGTCCTCATACCAAAACGCATGTGTGGCTTATTATTAGAGAGTACCCTGCCACAAGACTAATAGTTCAGCAGTATTATTATGGTTTTGTGCCAGAGGTACAGATTTAAATGCAACCTCTGCCTGCACACTATTCCTCTGGCATGGAGCTTTCTGAAAGGGTGGTCTGATTAGCAGACCACACGTTCTGAGATGGAATGCAAATTTAAAAAATCTAGGGCATACGCACTGTTACCAGATGGCAATTCCTCGCACATATATGAAAAGATAGAGGCTTAATTGGTTGTGTCTCAAAAAATCAAGAACCAAGCTGTTGATACTTGCTTATGGAAACATAATCCATGAGTCCTTATTCTGGTGCCATCATCAGATGCACAAATTACAACCTGAGACTGTTGTTCCAGTTATCTGTCAGTGGACAGTTGCACAACCATTGTACGTGCCTTCATAGCGACCAAGGATAATTTCTACAACATGCTATTCCTTAAAGCTTTCCTAACAGTCCTAATCCTCCTCCAACTCCTTCTCAATTCTGCTGCCATAATTATTACTAACCCCACCATATATAAACACATCTTGCCAATTCTGAGAAGGTCTCAGTGAATTCTGATCAAATCTAGAGTAATGTTTAAGGCACTTACTTTGACTCAAAAGTCCATACATACCCTGATGTTGTTGTAGAATACAAACAGGTCCACATGACTGGTATGAACAACATGATTGATTGGCATAATATATGCTAAATACAACTCAAGATGTCCAACAATAACTATTCTGGCATGTTGGCATGATTGACTGGCATAATATATGCTAATGCAATTTGTAGATGTTTAAGATTAACTATTTGCTTTTTACATTTGGAGCAATTAAAGTCACTAACACCTATGACATCAAAGATGACATCACAAATGTCATTGATGACCTATCAATGTGTGTAGGAACGGACGTTTGTGCGTAGTGCAAGTACATGCATGTGTATCTGTTCATCTGTGTCCTGGTAACATCGCCACTGTGTAGCATATGCAAAGGAATGTTAATTAGGTTGGAGCGTCCCACCCACGTCCTACAGGTAGCTATACAGATAAACATCCCACCTGCTGTACCCTATAAATAGCCAGCATCTCCCTAAATGGTTGGCACACATGTGGCACACTTTTAGTCAGTAGAGAAGAGGCAATGGTGTGCATAGGACACCATGCACGTGTGCACAATGTATTCTGCTCAAAACGTGTCCAGTGGACAGCCGTCCCAAAGGAGAACAGTAGTGACGTCACCATGCGACCGCACCTGTGCTGCGCATGAGCCCTTATCTCGGGGACAGGAGCCGGACCCGCAAACAGTAGTAAAGTGCAGGGTTTGCAATGTACAGAGTGTTGTATGGAAAGTACACGCTTACAAACACACCACAATGTGCCGTTGCACATGTATGTATGTTTAGGAACAATGTTAGGCCTGCTTTCCGGGTGAAAGTTGTCCACAGCAACCCTACAAAAGGGCACACCCCAGAGGTGCTGTGCAATCTCTTTGCAGCTTTTCAGAACAGTGTAGCAGGCCACATAGGTTTGGCCTGTAAGTAATGGTGCACCAAATCTGCTGTGCTACAGTGTGTCTGCAACTAATAGCAACCATGTTATTCCGGCTGAGTACACACAGTAATGGAGAAAATGATGAACAGGCCTTGCTGTGACCCCCACACGCAGCTGTGATAGCCATTGTCCCAATCTCATGGGTAGCTAGCGGCAAAGGGCAGTATGCGCACATGCGTTTCCCCAAGGACTGCGAGGGCTGTGTCCCAATGAAGCAGAAACATTCCTTCTTCCCTTTCTAGTTTCTTCTTTGCATCACGCTGTCATTGCGCACTGTTAAAAAGTCCCACACGCTTCCACCAATGACATTGAAGAGCTCTCCATGTAACAGTATCCGTTCTGTACACACCACACCCAGAAACATTGTTGCGTAACCACTGTGGCTCCACAGTCCCATTTCCATTGCCGCCATCCTGAAGATCCCCGAATGTGGCTGCAAACAGGTTAGGGGGAGTTTGTTGTAAGGGGCGGCTCTTAAAGGAGCTTTGTTTTTAGATGCTTCTAGAGGAACACCTTTTTTCACTTTTTTTTATTTTGTGTTTTCTTGTGGGGATATTGTTACAGTAAACCAGTAAACTCTTCACTGCATCTAGACGGGCAAAAAAAAACAGTACCAATGGGCGACAAAGAAATGCCATTTGCTTGGAAAAATTCTGCTTTTCCACAACTAAGGAGGTAATTGTTGCAGAAGAACATCCGAGCAGCGGACAAAAAAGTATACATGCTTCTGTTGATGAGACACCTTCCTGGTTCTGGCTTGGGGCAACTTCCTGGAGCAATGTCCCATACTCTTTGTGGTGTTATGGATGAAAAAAGTATCTTGGCAGTGGGAAAAAGCCTCTTCACTAGATTTAGCAACCTCTTCAGTCAACGGAACAAGCCTAAACAAACCTACACAAGACATGTAAACCAAATGCATGCGGCCATAGTGGACGATGATAACATCGGCTCTAGCAAAAGTGGCCAGGTCTTTGCAAAGTGCATCCATGTCGGCGAAACTGCACTCGTAAAAACCGTTCCACAATGCGACCACTTTTCCAACCCAAAATTGACATCAAAGTTTCTTTCTGGGGCATACTTGTGCAGATCTAGAAGAAAGACATCACCTATAGGCAACACAATGGGTTTCGCCATGTCAGCCATCCTCACTACGCAGAGTATAATGTACAGCAGTTTGACCGCCCCTTCCTGTGAACCACACCCACAGTACCTGATTGGATAATCCTGAAAGTCCCATGTCCATTGGACAGCAACCTAAGAAGCACAGATTGTGGCACGTGTAGTGCCCAAAGTACTGTGAGGGCCGCACCCCAGTAAAGCAGGAGCATTCCTTCTTCCCTTTCCACTACCTTTTGTCCAGCACTACCTCATTGGGTACGAGTAAATGAGCACACACAATTCCACCAATGTCATCCAAGATGTTACCATCTAACACTGTCAGTTACAAATTCAGCCTGCTAGTGTACTGTCACTGGACAGCACGTCCAGTAGAAAGTTCAGTAAATGATTGCATCCACATTCATCCACTTGCGCACCCATCACCACAAAATGGAGGTACAGAAACTTTTTCTGAACTATGTGTATGACTATGTTATAAGTGCCTCTGCGCATGGTATCTGCCACTGAGCGGCCATTACGTTCTTTAAAAGCATACTGTTTTTTTCCCCATCCCCTACCATGAAGTGGCACTTCAGTGATATGTGCTTGCAACATTCTCATTTACCCATATCGTACAGTGTAATATCGACACAGGAACTCCCTGCTTTTCTTCTGACAATCCTACAAAGTATTTTCCCCACCAACCTATCTCCTACATAAATCGTAAAATTATGCCACCAATAGCAGCATTGAATGTATCGTACCAAGCGACAGCAAATTACCAAAAGATCACTGTTTGCACAGCTGTACTTCTGTGTAGGTTGCACTATTGCAACAGGCTCTTTTACAATCTGCCCCCTTCTATTCTACGCCCTATGGAACGCATCCGGAAGAGGAGTGTGCGACTTGGGTTTGTATCTCTCCTGCACTGAAATGTCAGCAATAGCTCCCAGGGGCTGCAAGGAATAAAGTGAGAAGATTCTGAATTATGCAGAAGGCCTTCTAGCCCCTGGGACCTCAATACCTTCAACTCTGACTCCCTATATCTGCATGCGCAAGCTCTTCCGTCCAACTCCCTCAGGGTCAGGCGCTACTGCAAACAACCAGTTGGTGGTAGGTGTGCTTTTTCACCTGGGGCCTCTCTCCGCAACAGCCTTCCTGCCTCCCTGACACTTGAAGGGAACCACTGCTGGTTCCGTTAGCACCTCAAAGCCTTTCTCTTAGCGTCTGCTGTTTCTGCTCCTCTTCCCAGCTAACTGCCTGACATAAACTGATTCTGCACTACTTACCTGGTGACTCTGTGATGTTGGACCCAAGTTACCTCCCCATGCCAGGCAAACCCCTACACTGGCTTTCTAGCACACCACACACTTGAGGACTGTTTTCTGTATGCCTAATAGTGCATCCACCACCTGTTGTGTGCACTTATCCATGCACTTGGCACAATTGGCCCGTATTTTTACTTATTGGCCCTCATTACGACCCTGGCGGATTTTTTCCGCCATCGGCGGACTTTTCCGCCATGGCGCAAAGTCCCTTTACGCCATGGCGGATGGCGGACTTACCGCCCCATTCCGAGGTCGGCGGGGCGGTAAGTCCCCATTGACCCATTTACCCTTCCCCATTCCCATTTCGGCCCCATAGGGCTCAATGGGAGTGGGGAAGGAGTTAATTACGCCACCGTAAAGTACGGTGGCGTAATTAACACCAAGGTCCCAGAGCGCCATGGATTTTTCCGCCCGCAAAAAGCGGGCGGAAAAATGACCATGGCGCTCCGGGAACTCGTAGTTGGCGGTAAGGGGTCCGCGCAGCTAACGCTGGCGCAGACCCCTTAGCGCCAGGGTCGTAATGAGGACCATTGTCATTTGTTCTTCTTCCCATGCACTGTACCTTCTCCTCCCTCCACCCATGTACTTGGGCGATCTAAGTCACACCTGGCCTAGTAGGGTCATTGTCTCTGTCTCCCCTCTGTTTCCCCTCCCTTGCCTCGTTGTGCTTTGCTAGACGTGTGTGTAGGTGCATTAGGAATGCCGTAGCATACAATTGCACATCATATGATATCATACACACAGTGCATGCACACCAGTAGGATGCCTGCCACTTACTGTGTACACTGCAAAGGTGTGTTTTGTTTTCTGCAGTACCCCATTTACAGCACACTTTTAAAAATATTGCACACTTGCAGCTCAGCTTGCATGTTACTAACTGCAAACAAATACATACAGTTCATGCATACACCCAGGATGCCTGCCCCTTACCTTGCACACCTCCACCATAGCCGTCTGCACTTCTTTGTGCAAAGAGACCTTCTGGCACAGTGTTTTCGTACACACCAGACCCACCAACCTTATAGGTCAATGTCTTTTGCTCCACAGTTTCCTTTCCATGGCTCCCATCCAGACAATGGCTGGATGTGGCATGTGGAAGTGTGAAAGTACAGCGTAATCCGCTGAGTTTTCATGCTAGGGAGGGAGGGAGACTGGGGGGGGGGGGGTAAATGTAAAATAGGATAGGGGTTTGGGTCTATAGTACTGTCTCAAAAAACAAAAGCTTTTTTAGTTTTTTTGTTTTTGTCCTATGTTTGTTATGTACGTGCTTGCATACAAATTGTTTTTAATCTCTTCCAATGAGTTTCTGTTTGCTTCTCCTCCTGACATTTGTATGGACTGAAAGTCAATGCTTCTCTTACAGTTCTACAGGATTGTATGCAATGCTGCGTGCAGAGTGGCAAACAAGACAACATTGCCAATGGAGGTAAAAAAATGACATTTCATTGGAACCACTGCAAATCTTGCTCGTTAATGCTGTCATAGTCAGTGCAAAACATCCCAGCACTGCACATAAAGTCACACACCTCCCGACCTCTGGCTGTGGGCAAATTACACCGGCATGGTCCCATGCACCCCTTGGTGGAGGAGAAAATCACCTTGGCAGTGGGAAACATCTGCGTCACTGCTGTCATCAACTTCTTGAGGTGACGGAGCACACATGAGCATGACATGTACCTCAAATGTAGTGCCCCATAATGCACAACCACATCATCCACACTACCACCAGAGGCCACACATCTACAAACAGAACCATTGCTCTGAAACCCCACTCATTCACTGTGCCCCAAAAAGCCTCCACTCCTTCCAACTGAAAGTTAGTATCAACACCTCTTTCCACGGCATACCTGTGCAGATCTTGCACAAAGGTAACACCCACAATGAGCCCTCTGCATCTGTTCATCTCTGTGAACCTCACTGCATCGAGGTTTGGGGAAATATATCACTGCCCCTTCCTGTAAACCACACCCTCAACAACTGATTGGATAATCCCCACAGTTCCATTTGCAAAGGCGCATTGCTCAGAAGGGCAGATTGTAGCATGTGCACCTTCCCAGCTACAGTGAGGGCCACCCCCCAGTAAAGCACAGGCACTGCTTATTCCATTTCCACTATTGTGTATGCAACACTCCCGCATTAGGTAGTATTCAATAGTCGCACACGCATGTACCGTTCACATCCAAGCCTATGGGCTACAGCCTTTTGCCATACACCCAACAGTGTAGGCCTTGGCCACACCCAGGACAACATAACAGAGTCATGCAGATGAACAAGTGGCCAGGTACATGCAGGCCACTCCTAGACACTTCTAAGCATCCACTACCTCACTACTGCACCCACAGGACACACTAGAGGAGTCATCACTCCATCAGATCCAGACATTTACTACACAGTGTAAGAATTGCAACCAATCCCCACAACCATGGAAGCAACATTTTATGCAATGATTACAAACCGCACACCAAAGTCAACATTGTAAAACCTACTTCACCCTATGGCACATATTTGGCGGTGCAAGGTGGTCACTCATTCATTGAAGAGGCTACGGGCTTAGCACACGCAACACACTGTACTGCAGTGTACGTTTCAAGTTTCATGTGGTCTTCATTGTACTCCTCTCCTGCCATTGCTCTACCATCACTGACCGCTAGGGCCTCACCACACACAGCAAACCCTAGTACAACCCATGTTTACTTCTCATGGCATGTGTAATGCACTCCCCATCTGCAATTGCGCCTGCTAACTTTCACCCTGCCCACACATTTACATGCATGGCTCCATGACGTTGTGTTGCCTGTGCTGAACCGTATGTGAGTGGCTGTGTACATTGTCCATATTCCAACTTTCTGATGCTGATGACTTCCTTTCATGGTGCAATATGTTCAAACACTTTCTCAAGCAAGCGTCTTATAACAGGCTAATCATAGCAAATGCAAATGGTGACATCAGGCTCCGTATTGTGCAACAGGGGTAATGATGAATACCATAAGCTAATGTACGCATAGCAACTCGCTTCTGCTGTTCCACCAAGTGTACAATGTACTCCGCACTCACCACAACATAACAGAGCCATGCAGGTGACCATGTACGCATGTGCCAAAAATCACAAAGGCAATATACGCATCAGCACTTCCACCCAACCGCCGCACTATAAAGCAGGGAGGCAAGGACACGTGTTCCACTTACCGTAATTTAGAAACATATCGCTGTGTTTGGCACCGCTACCCACTTCCAATCACAAAGCATTATAAGCATGCCAACTTAGCTCAAAGTTGGGGCAGTGCAGGATGAGGTGAATCTTCTCCGGCAAGATGTAAGGTCACTAGCTGAGCGTACGTGTGACCTGGAAAAAGAGGTGGCCCCGAACACGGTGGACTGTGCAGCCCATAAATTGGAACTTCACGCCCTAGTGTAACGCGTGGGCAACCTGGAGAGCAGGGCAGAGGAGGCAGAGGGACGCACCCGAAGAAACAATATTCGTATCGTTGGATTGCCGGAAGGTGCCGAGGGAACCAACCCCACAGAATTCATTGAGTTTATGCTGTTGCAAGAGATAACTGGGGAGCCTTGTCCCAGGGGTTTGCTGTGAAGAGGGCACATAGGGCCCTGATGAGGAGGCCCCCGCCGGGAAACCCACCAAGGCGGTTATTGCTAAGATCGTGAACTACCGAGATCGTGAGAAAATCCTTGAGCACTTTCAGAAGGGTGGTACAAAACAAAGGGGGTCGGCAAACATAACGGCATACCCGGATTATACCTTGCAGGTGCAGTGCAGTTGCACAAACTTTGGATCTGTGAAAAGAAGATTGCAGGAAGCAGGCCACAGGTACATGTTGATCTATCCAGCAAAATTGAAGGTGTTCCACAAGAGCAGGGTTGGAGTGCAGTGGTTTGAAATTGGGGAATGGGGGGGAGGGGAGTTTGTTTGGAGGGGAGCGAGCAAACTTTGTGTCATCAGGGGTTGGAGGGGAGACTGGGAGAGAAGGCGGGATATCAGATATATGGCGTCGGGTAGCCTCAGAGTGGTGACCAGGAATGTGAGGGGCCTCAATAGTTACCTAAAGCGCAATAAAGTAATGATGTACTTAAGAAGGATGAGGATTGATATAACATTATTACAGGAAACCCATCTCACTAGAGAGAAACTGGAAGTGGTCAAGAGGAAATGGAGGGGGGGCATCACGCGAGCTACATTTTCAGTTTACGCTAGGGGAGTCATCATATGGGTGGCACCGCATGTACCGTTTCAGCTGACTCGGGCGACGGTGGACCCGAAAGGCAGAATGATTGTAGCGCCGGGGATGCTGGAAAACCGAGAAGTGAGCATTGTAAACTTATACACCCCTAATCATGATACAGCGGCTTACTTTATGACTTTATATGGCAAAATCAGCCCCCTGGTGGGTGAAGCGATCCTATGGGGAGGGGACTTCAATTGTACATTGAACCCCAAGATGGACAGATCAGATGGTAAGCTAGACAACCCCACCCCGGCTGCAAAGGAGTTACAGGCCCTGCTGACGGACTTTAAGCTCGAAGATGTCTGGAGGCGGCTGCACCCAGTAGACAGGCAGTATTCACACTATGCAGCGCCACATGGTCTGCACACGAGGCTGGATTATGTGTTTGCCGCGGCAGAGATAGCGGGAGAAATGGTGGGCGCGGATTATAAGGCCAGGGTGCTTTCGGACCATTCACCTTTGGTCCTGGAGTGGCGATACCAACCCCCTAGGGCGCGGATCCCGACGCGGAAGCTAAGAGCGGAGGCTCTGCAGGACTCGGGATTCCGGGAGGACCTGAGGGAGGCGATCACTGAGTACTTTGATATTAACACTGGTAGCGTGCAATCGGTGGGGACAGTGTGGGAGGCATTCAAGGTGGTGGTGCGTGGTGTAGCCATATCAAAATCCAGAGGGCTCCAAGGAGGCATAGCACAGAAGTTACGAGAGCTGGAAAGGGACCATGATGCATAAGGGCAGTGACTCTCGGGAGGAGGGGGAGAGGATGACACTGCTGCAGCAAACTAGCAGTGAGCTTTGGGATAGATTATGTAAACTGAACTATAAGAAATATGTGGAAAGGCAGCATGCAGGAGGTGACAAGCCGGGCAGATTGCTGGCCTGGTTATACAATAACGAAACACCACAACCTGTGATTAGAGAAGTTAGAGGCGAGGAGGGCCAGATCTGGGATACTCAAAGGAAATAAATGAGGATTCTGTAGATACTATAAATGCCTGTATGAGGAGGGGGGGGAAATAGGGACCAGGAGATCCAGGAAACACTTGAGGGCATAGGCTTGCCCTCTCTAGACGACTTGGAACAGGCTTACCTGGATGCCCCAATCACCTCAGATGAACTGGAGACAGTGATCCAGCACCTGCCCACGTGCAGAGCTCTGGGATTGGATGGGCTCCCCAGTGAATTCTATAAAACATATAAACAAGAGTTGCTCCCGCCTCTAATGGACATGCTTAATGAGGCTTATGAAAGTGGGGGGCTGCCAGAATCCCTACGGGAAGTTGTCCGCCCCTGAAACCAGGCAAGCCAAGCACAGACTGTGGGTCATATAGGCCCCTATCAATGCTCAATCTGGACAGCAAAATCCTTACAGCTGTGCTGGCTAACAGGCTTAAGAGAGTCATTGGCAAATTGATACACCCTGACCAAACGGGCTACGTTCCGGGTAGGAATATAACAATCATAGGAGATTACATCACATTATGGACCAAACAGAGAAAGACCCCAGCGAGCTGGCAATTGTCTCGCTGGATGCGGTCAAGGCCTTTGATTCAGTGAGGTGGCCTTGGTTGCTAGCGACCTTGAAAGGTTATGGGATGGGGCCGGGGTATCTGAGATGGGTTAAGATGTTGTACAGCTCCCCCATTGCAAGGGTTAAAAGGGGTGCCATAATTTCAGACAAATGGCAACTTAGCACGGGTACTAGACAGGGATGCCCCTGGTCGCCCATGTTGTATATCCTAGCATTAGAGATGCTAGCAGTGTGCCTTAGACAACAATACGGGGAGATAGGGATCCGCACTGTGGGTGGTACTCACCTTATATCACTGTATGCCGATGACATGCTTTTGTATCTGCGCTTCCCGGAGGAGAACCTTCAATATGTCTTGGAGGTGATGGAACGTTATGCTATCCTCTCGGGCATAGCAGTGAATCCCAGGAAGTCTAGTGTATTCCCTCTGGGGAGGTATAAAAGCACCCCACAGAGAAACCTGCCCGCCTTGCCAATACCATGGCGAACCGAGACGTTTCGATACCTAGGTATCGATATATACCACTTGACTGGGGCAGAACATAAATACAATACAGAGAAGACAGTTGATGGTATTAAAAATAGCATGGGATTCTGGTCCAGATTGCCCCTGGCCATGATGAGGAGGGCGGCTTTGCTTAAAATGGTAGTCCTGCCTAGATTCCTACACTTTTTTGTAAACATCCCGTATGTGATCCCTAAACGCTTTTTTGTCAAACTCCACAGCCTGTCCAGGGGTTTCATCTGGCATAATTCCAGAAACAGGGTTGCCCTCTGGAAATTACAAAACTCGTGCGACGGGGGGGGCATAAACCTGCTGAACTTCGAGTTATAATTCATGGCGGGTCAGCTGCAATATGTGGCGAGGTGGTTGTCTGAAGAGGAAACGGCCAAAGCTCGACTGTTGCATAGGGATCCAGCTCCCTACTTCCTCAGAGGGACAGTGTGGCTGCCTAAATCAAAGGTATCAGGAATGGCGGGGCTGTTGGTGCTTGGATGGGAGGTATGGCGTAGAGCATGGCAGAATGGGAGAGACCCTGCCCCGTTTTCCCTGCAGGTGCCGTTGGTGGCGTTGTGTGGGGAAGACTCCCAACTGATAAAAGTGGTCCGTAGGTACTGGGTACCCTTGGCGATATATGGCAAGAGGGGGCGTTAGTGGACTTTCCGAATTTAGTGGAGGACACCGGGGTGCACAAGGGCCAACCCATCACTTATTCTAGAATTATTAAATTTGTGAGAGAAAGATGGCCTAGGCAGTGCTTGCGGAACAACCTGATGCCACCATAGAGATGATGTATGATGTCTCAGAGGGTGGGCACGAAATATCCCGCATACATGAGCTGTTGAGCACCAGGGTGGGGAGGGAGTTGCTCCAACTAAGGCGAGATTGGGAGGAGGAGGAGGGCGCACCCATGATGGATGGACAATGGGAAAGAGCCCAAAGATATCATAAGAAGGTGTCCCGAAACGCTAGACTTCAGCAGATCCAACTATATGTCACTCATAGGGCATACCTAACCCCCAGCAAAATAGCCAGGTTTGGCAGCCCGGAGACACAGAAATGACCTAGGTGTGGGGAGGTAGAGGCTGGGCTGCTGCACATGTTTTGGGCTTGCCCGGAGGTGAGTAGGTTTTGGACAGAACTGAAAACACGATTAGCAGACAAACGGGTCACGCTGAATGTGGAGTCGGCCTGGGCATGCATGCTTGGGGGTTTCACCAGCCTCATAACCTGAGACACATTAGCAAGATGAAGGACCTGGCCTACATCTTAGCCAAACGGAGAATTGCAATGTGCTGAAAAGTGGCCCATCGGCCCAGAATTGAGATGTGGTGGGCGGACCTCTTAAAGTGGGCAGAAGCTGAAACGGCCACCTGGTATGAAGCTGTTACCGGGGGGGGAAGAGGTGGCCCCCCTAATAGCATGGAGACAACTGGTGGCCTCAATGGTGGGTCCCTCCCAGGCTAACCACAGTGATGATGGCATGGAAGAGAAAGTGATAGTGGATACGCCCGAAGAAGTATAGGTGGATGGCATGGATATCATGGCTCAAGTTCGTGGGGTGGGTGGGAGGAGGACCGAAGAGTGCATTCTGCAATATAATGTTTGAAGCTTAATCATGAAAGTCCTATTTGTTTGTAATATTTGAAGTGTTGTTTATAAAATAATATAAACTATTCAACAAAAAAGAAAGCATGCCAACCAAACAAGACAATTTTCACAACATTGGGTCTGCTCCCAACACTCTAGTACGTGCATAGAACCAATGGTGCGTAGTGCACTGCAACACTTACTAATCTGCGCAATGCACACTACACAAGCACATATAAGAACCAGTTGCACCGTGACCTCTTACATATATACACTATTCCGTACACACTGGATGACTGGTCACTGCACAGTCTCCACCCTTACACTGACAACTGTAGGTTGTTCTACCAATCACCACACCCATGCAACCAACATTGTGTGCACTGCAGCCAAACCACACACAATAAGCAACAATGTGGCACCTACTTTCAACCAGTGGACATATCTTTTCAACCAGTGGACATACTTTTCTGTGCTAGGGCTGCAGCCATGCATCGAAGGGGCTACGGACTTACCTCACACAACACTCCATAGTACATGCTATGTTTAAATCCTCATGTCTCGTGGAATGCACTCCCATTCTGCAAATGCGCCTGCCACCATTCATCACAGAAAGACATCGCTGCTGCTGCTCACAGGCCATAATGAAGGCTGCCTGCAATGACCAGATAAGATTGTTGCCTGTTGAGGTATCCGTGCATCGGCGGAGCATGCACGGATAGTGCTGGCACACCACTGTCTTCTTCTAATGAGATATATCACTTGAAGCACTTCTCACTCCTTCACCCTTTCCATCCCTTCTTCCCACCACCAGATGCCATTCACTATGTTTTTCATACCCTTTCGCCGCTGCATTGTCCTCCGATACAACATACCGCTGCCATGTAACACTTTTGACACACATCCCATTACCGCACACTGCAGTGCAATAAAAATGTTGACCGCTCAGCGAACAGGGAAATGGGATGGCGGAACAGAGCCAGATATGACTAATTTTAGTGTGCACACTGTTATGTACAAGAGGCCCAGCCATGCACACAATAGCTTAGAGCCGTGCCACACACACCACAACACTATCCTCCCATACACCATGGCAGCGTTTCCCAAAACCTTTGACACACAGCACACTTCCCTCCAGCCAACCACCGGCTGCGCCTAATGTTCACCGACATCACGGTGTACTGAAGGCCAATGAGACTTTTGTCCACGGAGCGAACAGGGAAATGGACGTACATTTCAGTTCTTTGGAACTAAAGTACTGGTTGGATTTCCACCAAATACACAAAAGCACGCTTTCTGACCCAACCCCCTGCTCCTCCCAAAAATTTGGTGAAAATCCATACATCTGTTCAGCCTGTAGCAGTGCACACATTTTTTCCACATTCAGTCTTTGGAGAACAAAAAATGTTTGGGACCCTCCTATAACTTTGCCCCACCTGCATGAAACCGCACCCAACTGTGGTAAACACATTCAGAGCCTTCCATATAATTTTTTTGCAAAGTTAGGTGACGATTCCTCCAGGGGGAGCAAAGTTATAAGCCGCCGAAAAAGTGGTTGTCCTATGAGTTTAGCAACTTAACCATACCACTTACTGCGGAACATGTAATAACGAATATGGTCACCTTGAATTTCATCATAAAGCAATTTGGTTTGGGTCTCTGCTGTTAGTGGTTACCATGGAAATGGCCTTTGGAATTACAATGCAGTTCGTTTTTCATCCTGTTCTAAAATGGCTGATATTATGTACGTGGTTCTACCCTGCATAACTAAACGCACCTATTTTGATCGCGGCGCGGAACTGTGATGGGTGTGCTGCAGGCGTAATACTAACATGAGTGATAGCATGCGTGACGAGTGACTTAAGCTGACGATTAAGTACATTTTTCTGCATGCATTTCTGTTCCGATTAGGTTTCATCCCATCAGAAGACGAATGTGTCAGTAACACATACACATTGCTTCATAAGCTCCGGGATTTAGACAGACGTATGTCCTTTTTCTGTTGTCCTGTTGACAACCCGTATGCCGTCTCAGCATTAATTATTCATTCAGAAGACAGATTGGATTGAAACAATTGCTTGCTCGATGCCGTTTGTGCTACCTACATTTCCCACTTCCCATAAGATTGGACAGACAAGCGTACAACACGCGTACAAGTGAGTACGCCTAGCTTTCTACCTTGTATATTATTCAAAACCTTGAGTATAATCGTACATCAGGCTCTTCACAATTTTGATCATTAACATGTGTGTGAATTGACTAGTAGTTGTACTACAGTCTATTTCGACAACCAGTCACTGGAATACTGCATTCTATTAAAGATTGTATGTGATACGGATGATCTGAAGTGAGCAATAGGTGTACCAAAACGATCCATACTGAAAAATTCACTATCCACACCACGAGTATCCTTCCAGACTCAACACAATATTCAAGTAAGTTCAAATGGGTGTGTGCATGCCACCTTTATGCACCAGTTAGGTGACTGTTGGAGAATAACCTGCAGGTTGAGAGTTGTTTAAAAATAGTGTATAAAACTAGTGATCAGTGGTCACTCATTTTTGGTCCATATCTCTATGCATCTTTAGGTAGGAAGCTGTATGGAGGATTGAGACCCACAGTTGCACTACCATTGAAAGTTGTCAAAATAGGTGAGTGAGTGCTGAGTTTAGTGAATAAGACGCTTATGCGTATAGCACTCAACTTTATCGAATAATTTTAATTCAACCAGTAATAAGTTGCTTTTATTTCTGTTCATATTACAGAGTATCACAAATTAAGTAAGAGCAAGATACACAGTTCATAAAGATCGGTGGTGACAAAGAAACCTAGCAGAAACCCCTGAAGAATTTCCCACAATTGTACATACTAATGACTGTTTGGGAATGAAATACGTTGGGTGATTTTAAGCCATATTGATTATGCCCTATGAATTCGGCAATCTTGTTAGCGTTTTTGAGTTTGTGTTAAAAGGTTTTAATGATTAACGTGCTGTTTTTTTCATTATTGTGAGTGTTGTTAAATATATTGTTTTTTTGTGTTTTGATAGGTAGACTGTGTTTAAATACCACAAGAGTGCAAACAACCAATTGACATATCTTATCAGTGTTTGTTCTATGTTTTCTCAAATTGTGTGTTCTTAAAATATGAATTTTTGAAATTATATTATTCAATTAAAATTCACTATGTTTTTCATAAAACCACAGATAAAAACTCACTCCTGATTTATCATAGTTTGCACTCTAGACATGTGCGGGAAAATGTACCAGTTGGACAATTCTTAAGGTTAAAACGGAACAGTACAAATAGAGAAGAGTTTCAAAAAGAAGATAAAGTACTAAGCACAAATTTGAAGGAAAGAGGGCATTCTACGAACATTGTTAAAAGAGCCTTCAAAAGAGCTTCAAATAACATCCGGGAAGGCTTACTGGAATATAGACTGAAAAATGAGGACAAGACTGCATTGTTTTTGTGAGTACATTTAATGCCTTGTCGAATCAGATCAAAAGAATAGTGTCGAAGGGAACTAAACCTGTCACTATTCCATGATGTGCTTTCAAAAGAAGTAGGAATTTGAAAGAACTAATTGCCAGGAATGATATATACGAACCTACCAACAGACAGACTACCCTAACAGAGACATGGGGCCTAACCAAATTAACGGCCATAGTGCTTGTGGGAACTGTAGATGTTTTAGTTCTACAACCAGAACCACAACGGTAGACGTTGGTCTAAATAGTCCTTGGCCTCAACGACAATTTAAAAATTGCAATACCCCATGAGTTATCTATATGGTTTGGTGCCCATGTAGCAAGATCTACATTAGAAAAACAGAACAGCCAATTAAAGTACGGATTGGTGAACATAAAATCTGCATCACAAATAGACTATTAACAGCTCCAATGGTAGGACATTTCCTGATTGCGAGACACTCTTGTGATGACGTCAAGTGCTCAATACTAACTAAATTACACCAGAGCCACACTATACAAAGAGAGAAGCAAAGGGTAATAAGAAAAGAGACACGTATGATCTTTTTAACAAAGAGTCACATGACCGATATGAACAACATGATTTATTGGCATAATATATACTAAATGCAACTCAAGATGTCCAAGAATAACTATTCCAGCATGTTTGGCATGATTGACTGTCATAATATATGCTAATGCAATTCGTAGATGTATAAGATTAACTATTCGCTGTTTACATTTAGAGCATTTAAGGTCATATAATGAATATAATGAATGTGGGCACCCTAAGGGGCCGATTCATGGAACAAAGGTGCGCCGAAAATCTTCGCGCAAGCATGCGCAAGCGGAAAAAAACAGGCGCACGCGCACGCGTGCGATTCATGGAAGTCCCTGCGCGTGTTCACCGCGGGATGTGCGCCAAACCCATGCATGGCGCACAAGTCACTGCAACATCGCGAAAGGCGTGCGCGACGCGCACAGTGAAAGCGCACAACCTCAGCGCACACACCAGAAAGTGGGCGGGACATGGGGCGTAACGCGCGGAATGGGGAACAACACGGGAAAATAAGGGCGTAACTGGGGATGTACTGCAGGGAAGCAGACGGAACGCCCACACGCACTCGAACCACACGTATTCATGGAATCGAATAGGGCAAAGCCACGCACAGCCAAAGACACGCACAAGCTGAAACACGGCCGCCACACGAAGGCAGGCGGTAGAGTCCCAGCGCATCAAAAAAGTGGCGCGCGGGAAGTCAAATACGCGATTGAGCGGGGTACGTGGATTTCAGGGGTGCGCGAGAAATTCTACACGCGATTGGCCTGGGTACGTGTATTACAGGGGTGCGCGAGAAAATCTACATGCGATTGGTCTGGGTATGTGGAATACAGGGGTGCGCGAGAAATTCTACACGCGATTGGGCTGGGTACGTGTATTACAGGGGTGCGCGAGAAATTCTACATGCGATTGGCCTGGGTACGTGTATTACAGGGGTGCGCGAGAAATTCTACACGCGATTGGCCTGGGTACGTGTATTACAGGGGTGCGCGAGAAAATCTACACGAGAATGTGCTGGGTACGTGTATTACAGGGGTGCGCGAGAAATTCTACACGCGATTGGCCTGGGTACGTGTATTACAGGGGTGCGCGAGAAATTCTACACGCGATTGGCCTGGGTACGTGTATTACAGGGGTGCGCGAGAAAATCTACACGCGAATGGGCTGGGTACGTGGATTTCAGGGGTGCGCGAGAAATGCTACACGCGATTGGCCTGGGTACGTGTATTACAGGGGTGCGCGAGAAATCCTACACGCGATTGGGCCTGTGCGAGTGGGGCAGTGTATTACGTGGGTGTGCGGGAAGTTGAAGAGGTGAATTGCCAGTGTGGGTCCTCCCAGGTCTCCCCTCTACCCCCTCCACGACCTCTGCAGGCAGCCCACACCACAGGGGACTACCCTGCACCCCTGGTCATGTCCCGCAGGCAGCACATCCACCATGGGCATGCCCCCCAGCCAAGCCACATGTCCCCTTGCACCCCCACCCCCCAGCACTGTGGGGCACCTGCCAGCAGGCCCCCAACCATGTCCCCTTGCACCCCCACCCCCCAGCAGGCCCCCACTCATGTCCCCTTGCACCCCCACCCCCCAGCACTGTGGGGCACCTGCCAGCAGGCCCCCAACCATGTCCCACTCATGTCCCCCTGCACCCCCACCCCCCAGCAGGCCCCCACTCATGTCCCCTTGCACCCCCACCCCCCAGCACTGTGGGGCACCTGCCAGCAGGCCCCCAACCATATCCCCTTGCACCCCCACCCCCCAGCAGGCCCCCACTCATGTCCCCCTGCACCCCCACCCCCCAGCACTGTGGGGCACCTGCCAGCAGGCCCCCAACCATATCCCCTTGCACCCCCACCCCCCAGCAGGCCCCCACTCATGTCCCCCTGCCCCCAGGTCCTGACGAAACGCAATCATGGCAGTAATGGGCAGCATACCCAGCACAAACACCCAGCCAAGGATTGCATCCACCCACATAGTAGATGCAATTACATGATACAACCCCAATGGCAAGTATGTAAATGAACACATGTCCGTCACACACACATACACAATGGGTGCAAGTGAATGTCAAAACCCATATCATGACATGCATGAAACCAATGAGAAAATACCACAAATGTAAGTAATAAATATATGTATTAAAGATGAAAATGAAGTAAAGAAAAAAAACACACAACAATGGGGATGACAAATGGTCCATGTCCGAGAACTAATAGAAAAAATCAAAAAACAAAGGAATCCAAAAACTAATGTAGTCCAAAGCAAAATAATGGGGGGAAAAAATAAGGAAAAACCATTGCCTCATGGTGAACGGAAATATAAATCCAACAAATGTTTTCCAAACATCAAACTATGTACAAGAAGATCCCAGGGTCCATGAGCCCAACACCATAAATGAAACCTACTACTACTAACTAATGAAAAAAATATATACAGAAAAGTGGCCATTGTCCGAGCGGTCCAAAAAAAACATAAAAAATAAAGGAAACCTAACACTAACTAACTAAAGAACTATATACAATGGCAGCAGGCAAGTCCTGCGGCTCACTCTGTGATGTTGCCGGCCAGGGCATCATCGAACTCCATGTCGATGTCCCGGAGGCGGGACTCTGTCCTGGCCCCGAGGTCTCGCAGGGACAACCCTGTGTCCACCTCAAACTCCCTGCGAGCTTCCTCGAGGCACTCAGCCCGCCTCAACACCCGACGCATGGAGAACTGCGCCCTGACCATGGTGAGCCGCTCCTCTTCCGCCCGCTGCCGCTCCGCACCTATCCGCTGGACCAACTGCTCCCACACGGAAGACACTGCCATCCCAGGGTTCTCCTGCCCTCCGGCCGATGCCTGCCCCTCTGATCTTGATGGCCCCGAGCCATGATGCCTCCCACGTCGAGCCTGCTGCTGCCTCCGACGCCACTGCCTCTGCCAGCACGACGGCATCCAGGCTGATGGAATCCACCGATGCCGTCGTGCACGTGCCCTGCCAGATGATGCCGGCACATCCTCCATCTGCAGGGGGACAGTTGCTGGTGTGTCCACCCCTGCTGGACCTTCGACTCCCGACTGTGGCAGGGATGGGGTCCCCACCGAGCTGGCTGCGTTGGTCGGGGCAGGTCCACAGGGGGCCCTGGTGGCACCTGGGCCGGTAGACGGCATGGAGCACGACTGGCGCATAGCCCCCACAGAGGAGGAGAGGGTCGCCAGAAGGCCACACACATGTAGGAAACCCCCGACCATGGCGGCTCCCAAATGGTTCACGTACGCACGGTGCTCTTCGTGATGATGTGCATGCTCCTCCCGGGAAGCATGCACCTCATCACGAATGCCAGCCGTGCGCAACGCGACACCAATCAGGACCCTCTCCACACGGCCAGGGGTCCCCTCGTCCGCAGGTAGAGGAGTGTCAGATGACATGGAAATCTCCCCTACCTGCGGACGGGCCTGGGATGGGGCATCCCTGCTGGTGCATGGTGGTGCAGTCACAGTGTCAGGGACAGTGACATGCACAGGCACCTCCACGGCGACCTGTGCTGCCTCCTGCCCCTGGCCCTGGACTGCACCACTTGCACCAGCGGGGATGCCCCCACCAGGCCCCATGTGTGGCTCAGTAGCGGCCTCCTCCCCCTCTGTGGAAACCACCAACCTGGATGTCTCCACGCCGTCTTCCGCCGGTGCAAGCCCCTGTGGGGGCTCACCCACCCCTTCCGCTGCAGCCGTGGCGGCATCCCCGCCGCTCTGCTCCACAGCGCCTTCTCCGCCCTCTTCTTCACTTGCCACTGTGTAGAGGGAGACATAGAACACAAGCATCAGGGTACTGTACAATGGTCCCCTAGACAGGAAGCAACAGCAGATGAGTGGCACTGTCATACATCACTTCCATCATGTCCCTCCACAACACATGGGTCAGTGCAGGCAAAACACATACAGTAACAGGCATGGGGCAGGCCATGGACATTGGCATACATGACCAAGGGCCTCATGATTTATACAATGTTGGTTTCAAACTCACATGCATCATGGGTCTTTCCATCACATGCACACACCTCACCGTAGTTCCATCCATCTGGCCTCGTGCACCACAGACGCAGTGGATACAAGGATGACTAGGCTGCATCAGTGAATCTGAACATTGTCACAGACATGTGTCATGCATCCATGGCGGTGACAAGTCACAGACACGCAGGTCAGACACACACACATGGACACCATACGTGTACATGGGACCAGCACCCATCCCTCACCCCCACCCATGTCCAGGAACAGAGACTGCCATGCTTCCATGTGTCCATTCCGCACAGAGCCCCCCATGTTGCAATAGAACACATCACTGTACTCACATGCCTGACCATGATGTCCCTGCACACACACATACGTACATGGCCTATGTCACACATACAGGCAGGTATCAGACAACCAGCACACTGCAACATGCCCTGTCTCACACAGCAATGCTTGGCCACTTACCGGCCAACTCCAGATGGGTCTGCCTCCGAAGGATCTGGGCGTGGAGCGCTGGGTCTACGCGTTCCAGGACCCTCATCTGGATGTCACTCAGGCGTGCCCGGCCCCCCTCCGCGAGGCGCCGGGCCTTATTGAGGGTCCTGGCCCTCAAGTCCTCCCAGCGCTTCTTGATGTGCTTGATGTCGCGGGTTGCCACCCCCTCCGCGTTGATGGCAACCACTACATCGTCACAGATCCTCTCCCGTCCTTCCTTGTTGGCGCGTGGTCTTCCGAAGAGGGCATCATAATGCCCCAGGACATGCTCCACCAGGACACCAACTTCCTTCTCACTGAAGCTGGTGGCCCTCTGCCTCTCTGGCTGGGGGTCGCCACTGGTCTCAGATGGTGCTTGCCCCGACATGGCGACCCCCGAGGCAGGCGTGGGTGGGCAACTGGGTCCTGGGGCTGGGCTGTGGAGCGATGGTATCCCAGTCGGGAGTCTACTGTTCCAGCAGGGGTGGACACAGCAACTGGACCCCTGCAGATGGCTGATGTGCAGGCACCAAATGGCAGGGCACGGTGGCAGCAGGCAGGCAGGCAGGCAGGCAGCAGCAGATGGCACGTGGGAGGCTGCTCGGGGCACTGGGGGGGCAGTGATTCGGCCTTCTGGGCAGGAGCGTGGTCTTCCGTGTGTATTCGCGTGGCCAGCTTGATACGGAGTGATTTGGCACGTGAAAAATCTGCACGTCAGCGTGTAATTCGAGGAAAGGCCCTTAGCGCGTAAGCGCGTCTGCACGCATACGCATTTTCATTGGACCAAAGGCCCTCAGCGCGTGAGCGCGTCTGTGACGTCACGTGCGAGGGTGTATCCCTCATTGCACGTGATGACAGAACACACGTGGATTTCAACCAATCGCGTGTGAAAGTTCACGGCACCCCGGAACACACGTACCCAGGCTAATCGCGTGTAGGATTTCTCGCGCACCCCTGTAATACACGTACCCAGGCCAATCGCGTGTAGAATTTCTCGCGCACCCCTGTAATACACGTACCCAGGCCAATCGCGTGTAGAATTTCTCGCGCACCCCTGTAATACACGTACCCAGGCCAATCGCGTGTAGAATTTCTCGCGCACCCCTGTAATACACGTACCCAGCCCAATCGCGTGTAGAATTTCTCGCGCACCCCTGAAATACACGCGCCCAGGCTATTCGCGTGTAGAATTTCTCGCGCACCCCTGAAATCCACGTACCCAGGCCAATCGCGTGTAGAATTTCTCGCGCACCCCTGTAATACACGTACCCAGCCCAATCGCATGTAGAATTTCTCGCGCACCCCTGTAATACACGTACCCAGCCCAATCGCGTGTAGAATTTCTCGCGCACCCCTGAAATACACGCGCCCAGGCTATTCGCGTGTAGAATTTCTCGCGCACCCCTGAAATCCACGTACCCAGGCCAATCGCGTGTAGAATTTCTCGCGCACCCCTGTAATACACGTACCCAGCCCAATCGCGTGTAGAATTTCTCGCGCACCCCTGAAATACACGCGCCCAGGCTATTCGCGTGTAGAATTTCTCGCGCACCCCTGAAATCCACGTACCCAGGCCAATCGCATGTAGAATTTCTCGCGCACCCCTGTAATACACGTACCCAGCCCAATCGCGTGTAGAATTTCTCGCGCACCCCTGAAATACACGCGCCCAGGCTATTCGCGTGTAGAATTTCTCGCGCACCCCTGAAATCCACGTACCCAGGCCAATCGCGTGTAGAATTTCTCGCGCACCCCTGAAATACACGTACCCTGCTGAAATCGTGTGTAGAATTTCTCGCGCACCCCTGAAATACACGCGCCCAGGCTATTCGCGTGTAGAATTTCTCGCGCACCCCTGAAATACACGTACCCTGCTGGAATCGCGTGTGGAACTTCACGCGCACCCCTGAAATACACGCGCCCAGGCTATTCGCGTGTGGAACTTCACGCGAACCCCTGAAATGCACGTAGCACGCTCCCCCAGGCCCGATCGCGTGAAAAAGTTCACGCGAACCCCTGAAATACACGTAGCCCGCTCCCCCAGGCCCGATCGCGTGAATAAGTTCACGCAAACCCCTGAAATACACGTAGCCCGCTCCCCCAGGCCCGATCGCGTGAAAAAGTTCACGCGAACCCCTGAAATACACGTAGCACGCTCCCCCAGGCCCGATCGCGTGAAAAAGTTCACGCGAACCCCTGAAATACACGTAGCCCGCTCCCCCAGGCCCGATCGCGTGAGTGACTTCACGTGAACCCCTGGAATACACGTAGCCCGCTTGCCGTGCTGGTACAGGGTTAGCGCAGCTCTTTGCGCTGGATTGGGGATTTTGATGGCTTTTCCCTGCGCGGAAGGCGTTCTTGGGGGCGTAACTGGCGCTGCTGCAAGGTCGCTGCGCCACTATGCGCCACGGCTGGTTTTGGTAGCTGGAATCCATGAATACGCTGTGCGCAGAAATGGGTTTTGGCGCACGCGGCTGGCGCAGGGATTCGCACGCGCACACTGTGCGCCAGCCGCGTGCGCCACTTGTGCGCCGAATTCTATGAATTGGCCCCTAAATGTCATTATAAAGCAATTTGGTTTTGGTCTCCGCTGTTAGTGGTTACCAGGTCAATGGCCTTTGGAATTACAATGCGGTTCATTTTTCATCCTGTCATAAAATGGCCGCCATTATGTACATCAGGCTGCATAGTAACGTGGTTTAGATCACAGCGCAGAACTATGATGGGTGTGCTGCTGTAGGAAAACTAATATGAGGGGAAGGATGCTGGACGAGTGACTTACACTGGCGATTAAGTAAGTATTCCCACGTGCATTTCTGTTCCGATAAGGATCCATCCCATTAGAAGACAAATGTGTTAGTAACACATACACAGTGCTTTATAAGCCCCGGAATTAAGATAGAGGCATGTCTCTAGTCTGTTTTCCAGTTCACATCCCATCTGCCATCTTGCATTAATAATTAATTCAGAAGACGGACCAGATTGAAACAATAGTTTGCTTGTTGCCGTTTGGGCTACCTTATATTTCCCACTTCCCATAAGATTGGACAGACACGTGTACAACACACGGACAGGTGTGTACGCGTAGCATTCTACCTTGTATATTATTTGAAACCTTGAGTACAATTGAACATCGGGCTCTACACGATTTTGATCATTAACATGGGTGTGAATACCGATGCTCTGAAATGCACAATAGGTGTACGAAGACGATCCGTAGTGAATCATCCACTATCCATACCAAAAGTTTCTTTCCAGACTCAAAACAGTATTCAAGTATGTTTAAATAGGTGTATGCATGCCATCTTTGTGCACCAATTAGGTGACTGTGGTTGAATAACTTACAGGTTGAGCGTTCTTTACAAATAGTGTATAAAACTAGTGACCAGTGGCCACTAATTTTTGGTCCGTATTTCTATGTCTCTCTAGGTAGGAAGCCGTATGGAGGATTGAGAACTCCAGTTGCACTACCCTTGAAAGTGATTACAATAGGTAAGTGAGGGAGTGCTGGGCTTAGTGAATAAGACGCTTATGCGTTTAGCACTCAACTTTGTCGAGTAATTTGAATTCAACCAACAGCAACCAGTAATATGTTGCTTTTATTTCTGTTCATATTACAGATTATCACAAATTAAGTAAGAGCAAGGTACATCGTTCATAAAGACCGGTGGCGACAGAGAAACCTAGCACAAACCCCCTGAAGAATTTCCCAAAATTGTACATACTAATGACTGTATGGGCATGAGACATGTTGGGTGATTTTGAGCCATATTGATTATGCTCTATGAATTTACACAATCTTTTTTGCGTTTTTGAGTATGTTTTTAAAAGTTTTAATGATTAACGTACTGTTTTTTGATTAATTGTGGGTGTTGTGAAATGTATAGTTGTTTTGTGTTTTGATAGGTAGACTAAGGGCCTCATTACACGGTAGGCGGTAAACCATGGCGCTATTAGCGCCATGGTTCATGCTGGTAATTTACCGGTACCGCCTTGGAGGAAAGGGGAATTACCGCCCCATTCCAAGGTTGGCGGGGCGGTAATTCCCCCTTCCACCATTGCCCTTCCCCATTCCCATTTTTGCCCCATAGGGCTCTATGGGAATGGGGAAGGCGCTAATTACGGTATCGCAAATTGCGGTACCGTAATTAGCTCCACTGTTCCCTTTACGGGTTGGTTTTTAACGCCTGCAAAAAGCAGGCGTTAAATTCCCCAACCCGCAAAGGGACCTCGTAGTAAGGCGGTAAGGATTTACCGGTACCAGTAAAATACCGGTACCGGTAAACCCTTACCGCCTACCGTGTAATGAGGCCTTAAGTTTAAATACGACAAGCGTGCAAGCAATCAATTGAAATATCATATCAGTGTTTGTTCTGTGTTTTCTTAAAATGTGTTTTCTTAAAATATGAATTTATTTATTTCTTCTTTATATGCACTCTATTCGTGATTCTCTCTATTTAAAAGAACCTGAGCATCCAGTCCTTTTGCGATGTTATACCCAGGGTTTACCGGTTTGCTTCTCTCCCTGGAGTTCCCCTTTGGTGTATTACAAACAAGTCCAGCCTGTGCTCCTGAGCCAGAGCCCTTTGTTCCTGATGTAAATATGTTGTTGCCACCCCTGGTTTTGAGCATATGAAAGGTCTGGGGACTTTGTGACAGGTCTAAAGCACCAACGTTTTTAACTCTCTACTAGAAGAGGTCTGTATGGTCCCTTAGTTTCTGACATTCAAATGCAGAATTGAAAAGAAGTTACAATTGTAAACCTCTCTCTCATCCTGATTTGCGTATACTTAGGTGAACATCATAGTTCTTACCACCATAGAAATAACACACAAATAAATAAATAAATAAATAAATAGATAAATAAATAAATAAATGAACACATGTCAGTGTATGAGTGTTGACAATCTCAGATGTGAGACTATAATGATCCATTTGCCTCTTAAATTATTTAAGGCTCTATCATCATGCTGAAAATAATTATGGCATGAAGGTGGATTTGTCTTGACAGCATGAGAGTCAAAAAACATGTTGCAGTCTTTCAAAATAAATGTATTTAATGTATTTAATTGTGATTTATAAGGCACTATCTTCTAATGTTCTCTTTTTGAAGAGACCACAAATGTCACTGGGAGTGTGCATCCTGTTACTGACATTGATCGGTATAGGAATTGTGCTACCTCACACTTTCCTTGTACCCAGAGAGGGACAAATTAACCTGTTCCAGTTCTGATACACTGACCACTGACTGTACACAATGCGGCATGATATTCTGGTAAACCGTGTAAGATGCATCAAACAGGCAGATCAGCTTTATCTTGGATAGAGATTCAGTGATAGCTATGTTGACCAAGTTGCCGTACATTGTGATCAGTGCAATCTCTCTGTTGAGACTAAACATGAAACCTGGCTGCTGTGCTATTTCTTTGGGAGTATGTGGGTTTAAACGTGGACATGGAGTGGGGTGATGGCTACTTGTACTGAGATATCCCCGCTGACCCACTCAGGGGAGGCAGCTATTTGGTGGTTCGATTACTAGTTCTGCTAAGTTTGAAAGAGGCCTTTCTAGTAGTATTTCAGATCTAAAGATACACATGTAGCTTGTGGTACACTATTCACAAATGTAGTTACTGCGCAGATCTGGGTGTCTGCAATTTCTGTGTGGGGTGTAATCAAAGGCCCCAAACTGAAGGTCCATGTGAAAATGCCTACCTGTCATTACCAAAGGAAAAGCATCAATTTGTATTCACAAATGAAGGCGACATTCAAGGGTCCCTTTCACATGAAAAAACAGTATTTTTAAACACTGACACAAAAAAGGCTTTGCCTGTGTATTTGCAAGTTAAAAATGAAGGGCCATGAAAAAAAGGCCTACCCGTCGTTAGCAAAGGAAAAGCAGCATGTTAATCCACAAAGAAAGAAGGAATTCAAAGGTCCCTTTCACAGGAAAAACAGGATTTTTAAACACTTGCACAAAAACGGCTTTGCACTCGTGTTTAAAAGTTAAAGCAGTTTGAAAGTGAACATTTTACCGCTGCTAAAATAGAAATTTCAGGAAATAAGACATGGCATGTGTTGACAAATAGTAATGTATATTTTGTTTTGCATGCAAAATACCAGCAGACATTTTAAAAGAAAAGTCCACTTTATTTTCATGAAAAAGTTTCTGTAGGCCCGAGGCAAACCCTTTGCTTGCTGTGGGACAAATGTCAAAAAGAGCTTCCCCACGGAAAGCCTGCTTTACAACCCCCAACTATTTTACAACTGCAATAAATTGTGGCTTGCCTGAAAAGTGTGGAAACCAAGCGCCCTTTAAACTTGCTGTCTTGGCTGGAGCATGACCCAAATGTAAGCAGGAGTTGTGAAAACAGGGGCTAAAATTAAAGGAGGCTGAAACTCCAACTTCAAAGAGCAAACAGCCAACTTCAAGGAGACTAATAAAACAACTCTGGTCACAGGGTGGCCCAGAGTGGCAGATGGCAAATGGCGTGGAGGAAGGGAAGCCCATATTTGCACATATGCACATTACATTTGTTTAAAAGGACTATAATCATTTAGGCCCTTTTTTCAGCAACCAAAAGTTGCACTGATTAAATGTATGTATAATTCTATAGGTAATTTCTAGGCGATTTTGGTGATATAAAAGTCATTCACTTACGACTCAGGGAACTGTAATGGCCATCTAAATGGGTTACTGGCTGATCTCCAAATATTCCACATTTGGGAGCTGGTGAGCGGGTGGAGGGTGAAATTAAGAATATGTGGAATACATTGCATGTTCATAACTGTTATGCGTTCTGTGAAAACAGTGGAAAATTGTCACACAGCTGATCAACACTGTGAGGGCCTGGCTGTCTTCTTATTTAATTCCCCATGATTAGCAGAAACAGAAAATATGTACATTAAGGCAGTTATTAGTAAAATTATGAAGTTTTGCTACATAACTAGCTTTTGCCAAAAATGTGGCATGGGAAGGAGAGAGAATAGTAACTGTCCAATACTAGTTGCGAGAACTCTTGCAGGGTACTCCCCAAGATTGTAAACATGAAGGTGTCATCACTGCTATATAAGGCGGAATCCACTATGAGGAAGGAACAGAATGGCTCAAATTTACCATCGGAGAGAGCTGCTGAAACTTACCATCTGACAGCTGCAAGGAGACACCAAAGGCTATTGCTGAGAGTGCATCTGGGTGGAGCTGTCTATTTCTAGGAAGGCCTAAAAGCTGATTGGGTCCTATGGTGTCGAGGAAGAGGCCATCCTTGAGAGTGGAGTGACCAGACCACTGCCCTATTTTTCCAGAGGGTCCTGACATTAAGGTGGCTGTCCTGAACTTTAAACAGAGGTTTTCAATGTAGGTGGACTTGAGCCCTTTGTAACCGAAAGGTGGGGGAATCTGCTGACCTTAAATCCTTTCCCTTTATAGTGTGTTCGGGGGGGGGGGCAACATTGTGTAAATTAATTCCCTTTGGCTGAACACTACGGGTGATTTTTGTTAAAATTCAAAATTAACTAAGCTCACTTCCAAGTGTGTGCTGAAAAACTATAGCCTATAATGTAATTGGGTAATCCTTTTTGTCATGTTAACTGCTACGTATTTAAGGAAGAGGGGTGTTTTTATTCTCAATATTTTTGTCCAATTTTTGCCAACACAGGCCTTTCAGTGGAGGGAGGTCTGAAATCTCAAATTCTTAAATCGTCTTTATTTTTCGGTCAGACTTCCCTAACCCAGACCAAAGTACAGGGCGTCTAAAAACAAACTGGGGTAATTCATGGAATATATGTGCACTGAAATCAGTGGCGCAAGCAGGCGCAAGCGTGAAAAAGCCAGCGCACACGTGCGGATTGCACGAGTGCTATTCATGGCAGGACCTGCACGTGTAATTTCCGTGATGTGCGCCAAATCCACGCGTGGCGCACACTGGTGCACGTGTCATTTACACATCCCAAACTCCATACGAGACGCGCACAGCGAAAGTTCACAAAGTCAGCGCACACACCAAAAAGGGGGCGGAACATGGGACGGAACACATGGAATGGGGAACAACGTGTGAAAAAGAAGGCATAACTGGGGAAGTACTGTACGGAAATACATGGAACGCCCACACGCACGTGAGCTACACGTATTCATGGAATCGAATAGGGGAAACCCGCACATGGCCAAAGACACGCACAGGCCTCAACACGTCTGCCACACGAAGGCAGGCGGTAGCTTCCCTGCGCATTACAAATGTGCACGCAAACAACACCTATATACAGCCATGATGAATGTCCCATTCTGTGGCCCCCTAGGAGAAATGACGTGTCACGCAACGCTCAGGCATCCCAAAAAAGCACGAAAAATAGATACGCGACCCCTGTAGCCAACGTGCATGTAAAAAAACACACACAGTACACTGTGGCAGCCAGGAACACAATAAATGCATACGTGATCAACACGTGGGCTAGTATGCCCAGAAAAAAGGGTTACGTGACCAACCGGGACACCTGCAGTACGAAAAATAGCATGTGTGTGACTCACCGTCTGCCTTGCGTGTAGAAGAAGAACGCACAGCCAACACCCACGCCAAAAGAAGAAGTATGCACTGTATCCGCTGTGAAATATTCGCGTGTGAACCCCAACGCCTGGAAAACACATGCACCGCTTCCCACGAAAAGCAAGTACAGAGCGATGGAAATCCACGTGGGACCTTCAACCCGTGCCAGGGAAACACCCGTGCGCACGTTACGTCACCTACGCACTAATGCGCCAAGGGCCTTTCTTCGATTTACACGCTGACGTGCTGTTTTTTCACGTGCCAAATCACTCTGTATCAAGCTGGCCACCATACAACACAAAGAAGACCACGCTCCTGCCCAGAAGGCTGAATTACTACCCCCCAGAGCCCCGAGCAGCCTCGACAAGGAAGGACAGAGGAGGATCTGGACAGACATAGTGGGTGCCATCAACGTGGAGGGGGTGGCACCCTGTGACATCAAACACGTCCAGAAGCGCTGGGAGGACTCCGAGTCCAGGACCCTCAAGAAGGCCCGGCACCTCTTAGATGCAGCGGATGCAGTGGGGCGCTGGGGCCAGCTTACCAACCAGAAGATGAGGGTCCTGGAGCACATTCGCCCAGTGCTTCACCACCAGATCCTCAGGATGCAGGCCCGTCTGGAGTTGAGCGGTAAGTGGCCATGCATTTCTGTGTTAAACAGGGCATGTTGCAGTGTGCTGCTAGTTAGCTATTTGCCTGTATGTGTGACATGGGCCATTTATGGATGTGTGTGTGCAGGGACATGATGGTGCTGCATGTGAGACCAGTCATGCGTGAACCACATGGATGGTATATGTTTTACAATGCAATATGCGGAGCAGCATGCGGAATGCACACATGAATGCATGCCTGTCTCTGTTCTTGGACATGGTTGGGGTGTGAGAGATGGGTGCTGCTGTCATGGACATGTATGGTGTACATGTCTGTGTGTCTGAGTAGCGTGTGCGTGACTTGTAAACGCCATGGATGCATGACACATGTCCGTGACGATGTTTCTGATTCACTGATGCAGCCTAGTCATCCTTGGATCTACTGTGTCTAGGGTGTACGAGGCCAGATGCATGAAACTACGGTGATGTGTGTGCATGTGATCAGTATGACCCATGATGCATGTGAGTTTCAAACCACCATTGTATGTTTCAACAGTTCCTTGGATATGGATGCAAATGTTCAATGTGCAATGCCTGTTTCTGCATGTGTGTTGCCTGCACTGACCCATGTGTTGTGGAGGGACATGATGGAAGTGACGTTTGACAGTGCCACTCATGTAGTATTGCTTCCTGTCTAGGGGACTATTGTTCAGTACCCTGATGCTTGTGTTCTATGTCTCCCTCTACACAGCGGCGAGTGAAGAAGAGGGCAGAGATGGCGCTGTGGAGCAAAGTGGCGGCGGATGCCTCCACTAGCCGGCGACGCAAGGCCCAGTCACGCTCCCAGGAATTAACATCATCTGGGAATGAGGGGACTGGTGCCACATCTGCCACTACGGCTGCAGCGGAAGGGGTGGGTGAGCCCCCACAGGGGCTTGCGATGGCAGAAGACTGTGTGGAGCCATCCAGGTTGGTGGTGCACAGAGGAGGAGGAGGGCGCTACTTAGCCGCACATGCAGCCTGGTGGGGGTGGTACCACTGGTGCAAGTGGTTCAGTCCAGGGGCAGGGGCAGGAGGCAGCACAGGTCGCTGTGGAGGGGCCTGGGCATGTCACTGTCCCTGAAACTATGACTGCACCACCATGCACCAGCAGGGATGCCCCATCCCAGGCCCGTCCGCAGGTAGGGGGGAGGTCCACGTCATCTGGCACTCCTCTACCTGCGGACGAGGGGACCTGTGACCATATGGAGACCGTCCTGATTGGTGTCGCGCCGGTGGATTCCATCAGCCCGGATGCCGTTGTGCTGGCAGAGGCAGTTGCATCGGAGGCAGTAGCAGGCTCAACATAGGAGGCATCATGGCTCGGGGCCATCAATATCAGAGGGGCAGGCATCGGCCGGAGGGCAGGAGGACCCTGGAATTGGAGTGTCTTCCGCATCTATCCGCTGGCCCAGCGGTTGGGCCAGCGGATAGATGCGGAGAGGCGGGCGGAGGTGGCACATCTCACTATGGTCAGGACAGAGAACTTCATGCGCAGGGCATTGAGGAGGGCTGAGTTCCTCGAGGCAACTTGCAGGGAGTTGGAACAGGCCATGACTGCATCCCTGCGAGACCTCGGGGACAGGGAAGAGGCCCGCCTCCGGGACATCGACGTGGAGTTCGATGATGCCCTGGCCCGGAACATCACAGAGTGAGCCGTAGGACTTGCCCGCCGCCATTGTATATAGTTCATTAGTCTTAGGTTTCCTTTGTTTTTCTTTTATTCTGGAGTTAATTGACATTGCTCCACTTTGTGTATATAGTTTTTTCTTCATAGGACTTTTTTTGTAGGTTTCCTTTTGTTTGTGGATCATGGACCATTTGACTTCCATTGTACATAGTTGCAGACTTGTACATACTTTCCTTCACTATATTCCCATAGATCAATTTTTTTTTATTTGGATTATGGTTTATTATGGACATTGGCAATGGACCACTTTTTATTGCACATGATTTTTCTCTTTTTTACTTCATTGGATTTACAATATTTTTATTCATAATCTGCCATTGTACATTGATTTTCATTTTACAATTCCTCCAAGTCAGTTCATTATGTTTTTAATACATTTTTTCTAAATTCTGAATTGGTGTTGTGTTCTGTCATTGGTTTTTTGCATGTCTCATTGAACATTTCCTCAGTCATGTGTTGCCACTGTGTGGCTCCGTTCTGCATTCCTGCATGGGCATGGTGGTTCATTTAGACTATCATGGCATGGGTAATTTGGGATTGGGTTCTGTGGATGGTTGCATGCTTGGATTGGGGGGCAAGGGGGATTAGGGTTGGCGTTAGGGACATGGGTCTGTTTTGTTAGGACATGTTGTTTGTTGGGACATGTGTCAGGGCCTGCTGGCAGGTGCCCGTCACTGGTGGGTGGGTGGGGGTGCAGGGGCACATGAGTCGGGGCCTGCTGGCAGGTGCCCGTCACTGCTGGGTGGGTGGGAGTGCAGGGGGACAGGTATTGGGGCATGCTGGCAGGTGCCCATAAATGGTGGATGGGACATGTGTTGGGGCTCACAAGTGCATGGTGCCATGTGGGCTGCCTGCGGGGCATGCCCAGGGTGGATGGGCTGCCTGCAGGGCATGGCCAGGGGTGTAGGGTAGTCCCCCGTGGTGTGGGCTGCCTGCAGGGCCTGGGGAGGGGGGAAGGTGCACACCCGGGAGGACCCACACTGCCAAGTCGCATCTAAAACTCCCCACGCACCCCATAGAATACACGTACCCCTCTAGCACTAGTGAAATCGCGTGTAAAACCCCCTGCGCACCCCTCAGAATACACGTACGCCTCTTGCGCTAGCGAAATTGCATGTAAAAACTCCCTGCGCACCCATCAGAATACACGTACCCCTCTCACGCTAGCGAAAACGCATGTAAAACTCCCTGCGCACCCCTCAGAATACACGTACCCCTCTCGCACTAGCGAAAATGCGTGTAAAACTCCCCAATACACGCATGCAGCCCATCCACCCTTCCCATGCCCCACAGGCAGCCCATCACCCCAGTGCATGCCCCACAGGCAGCCCACACCACAGGGGGGACATTTCCCACGCGATTTTGCTAGCGCGAGAGGGGTATGTGTATTCTGATGGGTACGCTGGGAGTTTTACATGCGTTTTTGCTACCGCGAGAGGGGTACGTTTCTTCTGAGGGGTGCACAGGGAGTTTTACATGTGATTTTGCTAGCGCGAGAGGGGTATGTGTATTCTGAGGGGTGCGCGGGGAGTTTTACACGCGATTTCGCTAGCGCGAGAGGGGTACGTGTATTCTGAGGGGTGTGCGGGGAGTTTTACATGAGTTTTCGCTAGCGCGAGAGGGGTATATGTATTCTGAGGGGTGCGCTGGGAGTTTTACATGCGTTTTCGTGGTTGGGGGGCTGTATGCTGGTCCACTGGCCTTTGCGCCATGTACTGTATTTGTGCGCCGTTCATGGCGCACGGGGCGGGGTTAGGGGCATAACTGGTGCTGCTGCAGGGTCGCTGTGCCACTCTGCGCCACGGCTGGTTATGGATGTTAAAATCCATGAATACGCTGTGCGCTGAAATGACGTGTCACGCAACGCTCAGGCATCCCAAAAAAGCACGAAAAATAGATACGCGACCCCTGTAGCCAACGTGCGTGTAAAGAAACACATGCAGTACACTGTGGCAGCCAGGAACACAAAAAATGCACACGTGATCAACACGTGGGCTAGTATGCCCGGAAAAAAGTGGTACGTGACCAACCGGGACACCTGCAGTACGAAAAATAGCATGTGTGTGACTCACCGTCTGCCTTGCGTGTAGAAGAAGAACGCACAGCCAACACCCACGCCAAAAGAAGAAGTACGCACTGTATCCGCTGTGAAATATTCGCGTGTGAACCCCAACGTCTGGAAAACACATGCACCGCTTCCCACGAGAAGCGATGGAAACCCATGTGGGACCTGCAACCCGTGCCAGGGAAACACCCGTGCGCACGTTACGTCACCTACACGCTAATGCGCCAAGGGCCTTTCTTCGATTTACACGCTGACGTGCTGTTTTTTCACGTGCCAAATCACTCTGTATCAAGCTGGCCACCAGACAACACACAGAAGACCGCGCTCCTGCCCAGAAGTCGAATTACTACCCCCCAGAGCCCAGAGCAGTCTCCCATGAGCCATCTGCTGCTGCCTGCCTGCCTGTTGCCACCGTGCCCTGCCATTTGGTGCCTGCACATCTGCCATCTCCAGGGGTCCAGTTGCTGTGACCACCCCTGCTGGAACAGAAGACTCCCGACGGGTATTACATCGCTCCACAGCCCAGCCCCAGGACCCAATTGCCCACCCACACCTGCCTCGGGGGTTGCCATGTCCGACACAACACCATCTGGCACCAGCGGCAACCCACCAGCTGAGAGGCAGAGGGCTGTCAGCTTCACTTCCAATGAAGTTGGCATCCTGGTGGAGCAAGTCCTGAGGCATTATGATGCCCTCTTCACACCATCACCCACCGACAAGGAAGGACAGAGGAGGATCTGGACGGACATAGTGGATGCCATCAACGTGGAGGGGGTGGCACCCTGTGACATCAAACACGTCCAGAAGCGCTGGGAGGACTCCGAGTCCAGGACCCTCAAGAAGGCCCGGCACCTCTTAGATGCAGCGGATGCAGTGGGGCACCGGGGCCAGCTTACCAACCAGAAGATGAGGGTCCTGGAGCACATTCGCCCAGTGCTTCACCACCAGATCCTCAGGATGCAGGCCCGTCTGGAGTCGAGCGGTAAGTGGCCATGCATTTCTGTGTGAAACAGGGCATGTTGCAGTGTGCTGGTAGTTAGCTATTTGCCTGTATGTGTGACATGGGCCATTTATGGATGTGTGTGTGCAGGGACATGATGGTGCTGCATGTGAGACCAGTCATGCGTGAACCACATGGATGATGTATGTGTTACAATGCAACATGCGGAGCAGCATGCGGAATGCACACATGAATGCATGCCTGTCTCTGTTCTTGGACATGGTTGGGGTGTGAGAGATGGGTGGTGCTGTCATGGACATGTATGGTGTACATGTCTGTGTGTCTGAGTAGCGTGTGTGTGACTTGTAAACGCCATGGATGCATGACACATGTCCGTGACGATGTTTCTGATTCACTGATGCAGCCTAGTCATCCTTGTATCCACTGTGTCTGGGGTGTACGAGGCCAGATGCATGAAACTACGGTGATGTGTGTGCATGTGATCAGTATGACCCGTGATGCATGTGAGTTTCAAACCAGCATTGTATGTTTCAACAGTTCCTTGGATATGGATGCAAATGTTCATTGCATGTGCAATGCCTGTTTCTGCACGTGTGCTGCCTGCACTGACCCATGTGTTGTGGATGGACATGATGGAAGTGACGTTTGACAGTGCCACTCATGTGGTATTGCTTCCTGTCTAGGGGACTATTGTTCAGTACCCAGATGCTTGTGTTCTATGTCTCCCTCTACACAGCGGCGAGTGAAGAAGAGGGCAGAGATGGCGCTGTGGAGCAAAGTGGCGGGGGATGCCTCCACTAGCCGGCGACGCAAGGCCCAGTCACGCTCCCAGGAATTAACATCATCTGGGAATGAGGGGACTGGTGCCGCGTCTGCCACTACGGCTGCAGCGGAAGGGGTGGGTGAGCCCCCACAGGGGCTTGCGAGGGCGGAAGACGGTGTGGAGCCATCCAGGTTGGTGGTGTGCACAGAGGAGGAGGAGGCCGCTACTTAGCCGCACATGCGGCCTGGTGGGGGTGGTACCACTGGTGCAAGTGGTTCAGTCCAGGGGCAGTGGCAGGAGGCAGCACAGGTCGCTGTGGAGGGGCCTGTGCATGTCACTGTCCCTGAAACTGTGACTGCACCACCATGCACCAGCAGGGATGCCCCATCCCAGGCCCGTCCGCAGGTAGGGGGCAGGTCCACGTCATCTGGCACTCCTCTACCTGTGGACGAGGGGACCTGTGACCATATGGAGACCGTCCTGATTGGTGTCGCGCCGGTGGATTCCATCAGCCCGGATGCCGTTGTGCTGGCAGAGGCAGTTGCATCGGAGGCAGCAGCAGGCTCAACGTAGGAGGCATCATGGCTCAGGGCCATCAATATCAGAGGGGCAGGCATCGGCCGGAGGGCAGGAGGACCCTGGAATTGGAGTGTCTTCCGCATCTATCCGCTGGCCCAGCGGTTGGGCCAGCGGATAGATGCGGAGAGGCGGGCGGAGGTGGCACAGCTCACTATGGTCAGGGCAGAGAACTCCATGTGCAGGGAATTGAGGCGGGCTGAGTTCCTCGAGGCAACTTGCAGGGAGTTGGACCAGGCAATGACTGCATCCCTGCGAGACCTCGAGGACAGGGTAGAGGCCCGCCTCCGGGACATTGACGTGGAGTTCGATGATGCCCTGGCCTGGAACATCACAGAGTGAGCCGTAGGACTTGCCCGCTGCCATTGTATATAGTTCATTAATCTTAGGTTTCCTTTGTTTTTCTTGTATTCTGGAGTTAATGGACATTGCTCCACTTTGTGTATATCGTTTTTTCTTCATAGGACTTTTTTGTAGGTTTCCTTTTGTTTGTGGATCATGGACCATTTGGACTTCCATTGTACATGGTTGCAGACTTGTACATACTTTCTTTTTCTATATTCCCATGGATCAATTTTTTTTTTATTTGGATTATGGTTTATTATGGACATTGGCAATGGACCACTTTTTATTGCACATGATTTTTCTCTTTTTTACTTCATTGGATTTACAATATTTTTATTCATAATCTGTCATTGTACATTGATTTTCATTTTACAATTCCTCCAAGTCAGTTCATTATGTTTTTAATACATTTTTTCTAAATTCTGAATTGGTGTTGTGTTCTGTCATTGGTTTTGTGCATGTCTCATTGAACATTTCCTCAGTCATGTGATGCCACTGTGTGGCTCCGTTCTGCATTCCTGCATGGGCATGGTGGTTCATTTAGACTATCATGGCATGGGTAATTTGGGAGTGGGTTCTGTGGATGGTTGCATGCTTGGATTGGGGGGCAAGGGGGATTAGGGTTGGCGTTAGGGACATGGGTCTGTTTTGTTAGGACATGTTGTTTGTTGGGACATGTGTCGGGGCCTGCTGGCAGGTGCCCGTCACTGCTGGGTGGGTGGGGGTGCAGGGGGACATGAGTCGGGGCCTGCTGGCAGGTGCCCGTCACTGCTGGGTGGGTGGGAGTGCAGGGGGACATGTATCGGGGCATGCTGGCAGGTGCCCATAAATGGTGGATGGGACATGTGTTGGGGCTCACAAGTGCATGGTGCCATGTGGGCTGCCTGCGGGGCATGTCCGGGGTGGGTGGGTTGCCTGCAGGGCATGGCCAGGGGTGTAGGGTAGTACCCTGTGGTGTGGGCTGCCTGCAAGGCTTGGGGAGGGGGGAAGGTGCACACCCGGGAGGACCCACACTGCCAAGTCGCGTCTAAAACTCCCCACGCACCCCTCAGAATACACGTACCCCTCTAGCGCTAGCGTAATCGCGCGTAAAACCCCCTGTGCACCCCTCAGAATACACGTACGCCTCTTGCGCTAGCGAAATTGCATGTAAAAACTCCCTGTGCACCCCTCAGAATACACGTACCCCTCTCACGCTAGCGAAAACGCATGTAAAACTCCCTGCGCACCCCTCAGAATACACGTACCCCTCTTGCGCTAGCGAAAACGAGTGTAAAACTCCCCAATACACGCATGCAGCCCATCCACCCTCCCCATGCCCTACAGACAGCCCATCACCCCAGTGCATGCCCCACAGGCAGCCCACACCACAGGGGGGACATTTCCCACGCGATTTTGCTAGCGCGAGAGGGGTATGTGTATTCTGATTGGTACGCTGGGAGTTTTACATGCGTTTTTGCTACCGCGAGAGGGGTACGTTTATTCTGAGGGCTGCACGGGGAGTTGTACATGTGATTTCGCTAGCGCGAGAGGGGTATGTGTATTCTGAGGGGTGCGCAGGGAGTTTTACACGCGATTTTGCTAGCGCGAGAGGGGTACGTGTATTCTGAGGGGTGTGCGGGGAGTTTTACATGAGTTTTCGCTAGCGTGAGAGGGGTATATGTATTCTGAGGGGTGCGCTGGAAGTTTTACATGCGTTTTCGTGGTTGGGGGGCTGTATGCTGGTCCACTGGCCTTTGCGCCATGCACTGGATTTGTGCGCCGTTCATGGCGCACAGGGCGGGTTTGGGGGCGTAACTGGTGCTGCTGCAGGGTCGTTGTGCCACTCTGCACCACGGCTGGTTATGGATGTTAAAATCCATGAATACGCTGTGCGCTGAAATGGGTTTTGGCGCACGCGGCTGGCGCAGACTGCCGCACGCGCACATTGTGCGTCAGCCGCGTACGCCACTTGTGCGCTGATTTCTATGAATTACCCCCACTGATAAATCAACCTGCATTTATTTTAAACCAAAAGTGTGGGTGAAATCATAATTTCCATAGGCATTTGCTCAAAACTGAAAAACCAAACTTCTAGCCTTTTTTTGAGCGCACAGGAAAATCGAAGTTGCAAAGCACTACATTTGTAAATTGTGTTCACTGACCAGAGCCAATTATTTCTTGAAGTGAAATTTGTTCAAAGTAAAGAATTGTGATTTGTGTTTTTTTCAACTCACTTGTGTGACTTATTTATGTTGTGAGACGTTTATTGTGTTGGTCCACGGATAAAGTAATGTTTGACATTTCAGTGTGAGTTTGGTAACATCTAATTCAAATAAATAAAAATATCTATTATCTCAATGGTTCTTGGCTTAGTGTGGCACAGGGGCAGAACGCCTTAATGATATTATGTGTTGATCAGACAGGGCTAAGCAATCTCAATATTACAGAAATAACAGTGTTTGGTCTGGTGCTTTTTCGGGGTGGGGGAGGTCTTTCCCGTGTTAATAGTGGTCCTCAATAGATACCGTTACAGCTACACGATTAGTGGTTTGGGTTGGGGATCCCCCATTTTAGCAATACCTTCAAAGTAACTTTGCAATTTAAATATAGCCTTTTGAACATATTGATAAAAAAATAATTTACCAATTTGGCTGCATTAAAAAGTACACGTTTGTTAAACTAGCGCATTATTGACAAATGTTGCTTTCCACCATTTGCCCAGTAAATTAAAAGGCACCTATATCAGAGGTCTTTGGAGAAGGAAAAAATACACTTTCCATTAACAAACTCGACAATTACATGGCAATTACATGGCAGCTGCATTCTTTCGTAACTCAAACATACTCATCGTACGTGAAGGGCAGAACAAAAAAGAACAGAAGAAATCCAATGTAACAGGTTAATGGTAAAAGTCCTATCTGAGAGAAGATGTTTCAGTCTCTTTGGGGTCCATGGGGCCTACTGCCACGCGCAACCATTTGATTGATAAGGGACAGGAAATAAACCAATGGATGCATCTGATCTCAGTGGATTCGGTCACAATCAGACAGAAATAGCACGAGTTGTGTATGCTGCGGCAGGAGCATGCCCTCATCATATTTTTGGACGCAGCAACTTTATGACCTAATAAAAGTGTTAATAATTGTATTGCTCGAGGTTAGCCAAAGGTGCACTCCAGTAGCTAAAAATGAAAGGGACAGCAACGTATGCATCCACAGGGGCTTTTAGTCATCTCTATCCATGTGTAGCTTGGAACATGACATGCAAAGAGTTTGATGTCAGACACGTGAGAACATAGGTGCACTTTACGAAAGAACTGAACATCAGATGAACTTGTAAAGGCATGAATGCAACCATATTTGTGAGGGTTCTGAGAAGGAGATAAGAAATCAACGTTTCTGTGATTTTCCAGGTATGCAATTTCTGAAATTCTAATTCCTCAGGGCCACTGTATTTTTGAGTGCAGGTGAGCATCAGAATTCTTCGCGGAAGCAGTGCTAGTAAAGCCTCGTGTCCGTGTGTTTTGGCATATTTCCTTTACACGGCAATGAATGCCCCTTTCTAAACCTTCTCTTTGTTGGTCTTGTCATCACGTGTTTGGCTAAGTTAAGAACCCCTGACAATCATCGGGTGCCACAGAGTCATGCCATGCCCATGTTACTCTTCTGTACACACAGCATTAATATGAGCAATGCTGCCAGCGGGACGAATAGGCATATCATGCATTCTTGGCATGCGGCTGGCTCAGCCCAAGCTGGACAAGTGTTATCTTGGGTAAATGGTGTGCATTGAGTCTCCTTATCTAATATCACCAACCTGTAAGGTACTCATAAAAAAAAATAAAAAAAAAAAATAAGATAAGCTGAAAGGCAATGCCTGCCACAAACTCTCCATACTGTAATATCACACAACCCAGTGCTGCTTATTTTACCGACTCCTGACTGATGAAAAGTAGACCGAGGCACGCCAAGCATTTCATTCTTTGTCCATTGTCTGCAATAGTACTAGCACTGGAGCGTTTGGTGTCAATTGTTTGTAAGGTTGCTGAATGCTAACCTTGCAACATGCAGTCAAACGGTGAGCTATTGCCAACAAAGGACGTAACTTTTTATTCTCTCGCGGGTGCTTGATATATATTTAATCATAACGCATCTGGCAAGATGGACGCTGTATAAGACCACTTAACATTACACTACACTAGATTACATACGTGCATGTGTGCCACCTGCCAAAAATACCATTTCAGAGCACACTAATCCGGGTGCTGCGAGTAGGAAAAGGAAGTGGATGACAAACATGACGGGGAGGATGGAGGAGGAATGAGGTAGGTTTCTTTCACAGCATGGCCCCAGTCACTTTCCAACCGTCAGAGCACACAATCATAAACAGTGCGTTGTAATGCAAAACATGGAATACGGCCTTGTCGAGTCATGCATGTTCAGTGAAGGAGTCTATGAACAAGCCTAATTTGTTTCTCCGACTTGCCTGTTAGGCACATAGCCAGGTTTTGGCCTCTGGCACAGGCAGCTTGTTCAGGTGCAATGGCGTGTTGGAGAAGGAGGGAGTTCATAGACTTTCTGAATTGAATGTGATTCTTCTCCAAACGTAGGCTCCCTGGTCTTGGATTCCACACCTCTAGGCTTAGGTGGGTGATGAGCCTAAAGTCAGTGTTTGTGCGGGTACACACTCCATTAGGAAAAACGGTGCTGTTAGATACAATTGAAAACGTATTTAGAGACTTTAAGCTAACACATGTATATTCTTGCAAAAATGCGAATAGTAAAATATTGCAAGATATAGTTGAACAGATCAAAGTAAGTTAGCTACGCAGAGCAGTGAAAATGGTGCTTTCAACTTTACGTATTGCTTATGGACTTCCTCTTGGTATAAGCAGTAATAACCTCAGAAAATGGTGTGCTTTTGAAGCTCCAGGTCTCATTAAAGCAGATGACAGTGGAGCAGTGGCAGCTGGTGACATTGTATGGTGGTGGGGTGTACACATCAAGGGAGGTGCAGGGGTTTCTCCCCGTGAACATTTTGGAAAAATGGCTTCCAAAATGTGTAATTTACTTTCCAGTTCCACGCATATGTAACCTGAAAAGCATTATGTTTGAAGTACTGGTGATTGTACATTAGTCTTACATGTGCAAGTGTGTATTTAACAGCAGCTGGTATTGAGAATAGCAAGTACTATGTTATATGCATACAGGAATTCATCATATAGATACCCAGTAATGCTGGAAAAATATAATTATGTCATGCTGTTACTGGCATTCATTTGCGTTCATCTTCTTACTAAGGTGGGATTTTAGGCATTATGTGAAAGTGGAGAAACTAAGGTAAAATATTGTTTACCACTTAATTAATGCAACATGTGTCCTACCTCTAATGCCTTCCTGCCTCGTTGAGTCGCCATTGCTTCGGTTGCTGAAAGTTGAAACATGTGGATTCAGAGGTCATAGAAATATCATTTTGTTATGGAGCCCTAAGCAGTGGAGGGTATATTGGGCCTCTGAAAGAGCTCTGGCAGTGAACACCTTTGTCAAAGCGGGGAATGAGCAGAAGCAGAGTTCCATCTGGCATGTCATGGTAATAAAGTGCTGCTTTAGTGGGAGTGTGCACTCATTTTAAAGGCACATTAAACACTTCTCATGGAGACAGGAGACAAGACTGCTGACTATATCTCGGACATGTCATTGTCATAGGCAAATGATTGTGGCAACAGACATAGCGATTGAAGACTATGCCACTTACAGATCACAAATATACATGTCTCTTTGCAGATAGAGTAGGCGAGCAGTGAGCGTTACGCGCGCCGATCGCGAGAAACAGGTCAGTCACTGTCCTAGTTAATTAGCACTCTTCTCTCCTTACACATAGCTGCACTTAACCACGGTGGCACCCTATCTGATAATAGATATCAGCAAAATAATAGTAAGACCATGAAGCGAAGGTATTACACCTACACCTTCAGCGATTGAGGGATACACGAACCACATAGTAATTTTAATGAGATGGTTTCACAGGCAGAGCTGAGCATGTTGAACACAAACAGTAATCGTTTAGAAGAGAATTGAGTTTATAAAAACAATCATGATGTGTAAGAATGGAGTTATTTGATATTCTTTTCATTTATGTTCTCTCCTACATGTCTTTCTTAATGTGTTTGGACGTCTGATGTACGTCTACATTGTGGCCATTGAATGTTTTGTTAATATACTGGAATGTTTTTTATTGGAATAACTATGTGCTTAGAACCCAATTTGAATTTCCTACTGGATCCACATGCGAATAATTAATGACCTGTGTATTCTTGATATTTAACTTACATCCCACTGATCGGTATTCTTATTTCATGTGTATGCATCAAATTGTTACTGATGAGTCAGTCCACTTCTGTATCTGATGAATTTATGATCAATGTTATGATTACATTTTTGATCAGGTGAGGAGAAGGAGCCCTGACGGAGGACGGTCATGTCCGAAATGCATAGGCCATTACTCGCAATTGCAATTAAATCTATATCCATCAAATAAATCACAAAATGTCATCATTTTTGAAGAATCATTTACTTTGGTGGAAAACACAAATAAGCAAGAGATTGATTGACCTTGATATTCATACAAAGCAAACCCCCAGTGGGAAATAGGGTGTGCGGCCCACACCGAAGGCTAATCAGCTTAGGTCCCCGTCTCTTTCATTGTCATAGGCTTGCCATCTCTTATTATTTTAACATAACATTAACATCAAACACATCCCAGTTTTTACGACTGTAAATCTTCAGAGGAAGGTGCACTCTCTGTTTCCAACACTACATTTGACTTAAAAAGAACAGTTATAAGATAAGATTTAAATTCATTTTCTTAACAATACGTGCCTTATTAAGAAAGATATTTCACATTGTGAAATACCCCGTGCTTTTTAAGGCACTTCATTTGTTGTCAATTCTTCTGCCATACCTCTGAGCTCCCTCGGCAGGGGGCTTCAACAGAAGTGGAGCGGTCACTGGCATTGCTTTGAAAGCAGACAGATGGAGGCGTGATAGGCTAATTGCACTGCCACAATACACCTTTGGATTGAAATGTTGAAGAACATTGGAGACATGCATTCAAAGAAATTGCATTATCCAAAGATCCACCTTTTCTCAACATAAATCCAGGCAAAGCCTGCAATGACATTCTTTTTAAAAAAAATGTTTTAATCTATCTGCTGGCTCAGCTTGTCCGTCAGTATTGCTTGGCAAAAATGTTTAACACCACCACACAATGCAATGGTGATTCACAGGTTGACAAACTGACCATGTGGTTAAGCCTCAGTGTTTGTAAACAACATCATGGGTACCCCTAGCTGCCACCCATAGATCTTCCCGATGACTCTGGCGAGAGGCTGGCATCTTCAGATTCCTCCCTACCCCTAAGTTAACTAATTTGCTAGTTTGGTGGACATCAAGTTAACCAAACCTAAAAAGGAAAGTATTGGTGGTGGGCATATTGTAACCAATACCTCCGCGTTCAGGGTTATCATTTCAGGCCATGTGACGGCAGGTTGTGTACTTCAGATCTTTACAGTGCCACTCACCATCACTACTGAAATCGTCCCTGTACACGGCATAAAACAGCCCGTCACACCGTTACAGTGGTACATGCTGCATAGCCGATGCACACACAGGAATGACTAGTGCAGCATTCACTGTGTCCCAAATAGGCTGCAGTTGAGTGCATCATTCGACTCAGTCGAATGATGCACTCAACTGCACGTGTTTGCTTGTGCAGAGGAAGAAGTCCACTTGACTTTACGCATGACCTGCTGAGCTTGCTGTTCAAGAGTAAATGGCTTTCATGTGTTATTTGATATACGCTGATTGTATTGGGATTTGTTATGGATGTTGTGTAAATAAAGTTTTTTAAAAAAAAGAGTAAATTGCTATGCATGGTGGCCCATGTTACTGAAACTTTTCTTCGGCGTGGTAGTGTTTTGTGGTTAGTTGCACAGGTGCAAACACGCATTGACCTTAAACATATTTGTTCTATGCACATCAAGGTGCATGATTGTTATGGTCACCTACATGGGAGATTTTTTCATTAAGGCCCATTCTTTTGAGTGTGCATTGCGGCTAACGGGAAGCACCTGTAGAACGTAACCAACCTCACCTCATCCCTGTTGTGTGAGGTTTCATCAAAAGTATAACATGGTTTAACTGCTTTGAACAGTATACAGTAGTTGGGCTTTCATGAGCCAAAGTTATTTCGTGCATAAGCTCAGATGACGGAAGAAAGAGCTCGACCAAGCGGCTGTAACCGTGTCAATACCTTCAGGATGCCAATAATAACACTCATTTCTACTAGCACATTTGAAAAAAGCGGCTTCAGAGCCTTTTCGTTTGTTTCGTTTGTCCTGTGTGCCTCGGTGCCTGCCAGCATAACAAGCCACTGCCACCACTGTACCATGCAAATGCAGCGCATGTTGTATCCAGCTCTCAGTCTGAGCAGCATTTCAACGATTCCTTTTGTGGAGGCACTGCCTTCCAAAGGCTATTATCCCTCAGAGCCATGCACCGATTTCAAAACTTTTTCCAGACCAATTGATTTTGAGATGAATCAGCCATCAAACTGTGGATTTCAGATGTACGGCTCAATGTGGCACAGAGGGAACCAGGGGTAAAAGTGGCGCATGCAATTCCTGTCAAACCAGCTCCCACTGTATTCAATGTATTTTTTACACAAAGGTTTATGAGGCAGGGCTATAAAAATGAGTTAGAGTTCACATTTTATTGTTGCAAGGGGCTTTGTTCTGTTTTACTCCTGCGCCCATATCTTGAGGAAAAGTCTGCTCCTGTTCTTAAATGTTTGGCTTTTTCTTTTAAAACGAGCAGCATGGTAATTAGATGATGGCTGTTTCCGCGGATCGCAGCTGGAAGGCCACGGGACAGACACACGTGCACATGCTATTTTCTAGGACACTTAAAGCAGGATCCCACAGTGGCCGGAAACAGTAGAGAAGATCTCAGAAGTACCCGCGCATAGAACTTTATGCAAAAGCAGGAAATCTGTGAAACAGTAATTCGCCGTTTTCAAAGACATGTGGCTATATGACGCGCTTTTAACAACAGAGACTCACTGTTCAGAACTCGCAGACTCTTAAATTAAAGCTGTGCTGAGACTTTAATCCCTTCATTTGAGAAGAAAAATAAGAAAGCCGTTTTGAGCAACAGTGTGTTGCTGGGCCTGGCAAGTGTGCGCATTGCTGTTGTCTTGCATCAGTATAACAAGTCAGGCCTCTCTGGGGGAGGGGGCAATGGTATGAAGAGCCCAGATACAGATGTAACATGCAGAACGCAGTGGTTAAGATCAAAGCAAAGACCATTGTATGATGTTTCATGCTTTTCTTAAATACAGATAAATGCAGATTGCCTTCCACTATCCATTTATTTAATTTTTTTAATGAAAAAGGCCAGGACAACTGTGTGCGAGAACTGGTTTGATCACCCCTCTCCCCCCAACCATGACCATGTTGTCACAGGGCGGAGACAGAGAGCATCGAAAACTAGGACCTGGAGCCCTGGCATGTCCTGGGGAATAGAGGCCGTACTGCAGCTGGACGGTATCCAGTGATTTTACCGAAATGTAAATAACAAATTAAATACTACCGAAAAAATACTGAAAAATAAATATGCAGGTGGCGGGGGTAAAGGATTTAAAGGTGTGGGGGTGGTTCAGGGTGGGGTTACAAGCATGGAGAAACGAAGGGTTTGGGAGGGGGACCCCCATTTAAAAGAAAAAAAGAAATTGATATTTTTTTTTCGGTAATATTTCATTTGTTGAAATGCATTTCGGCAATATCACATGGGACCCGGCTGGACTCCTGGTCCATAATCCAGCCGCCTTTGGGCATACTTTTCTTCTTCTATCACACCCAGGCGGTAAGTTACCGCCTGGGCCGTGACTTTACCACCATGGCGTAAACTACGTTTACGCCATGTTGGTTGGCGGACTTACCGCCCCATTCCGACCTAGGCGGGGCGGTAAGTCCCCAATCCCCATTTACCCTTCCCCATTCCCATTTTTGCCCCATAGGGCATAATGGGAGTGGGGAAGGCGTTAATTACGCCACCATAAATTACGGTGGCGTAATTAACTCCATGGTCCCTTAGCGCCATGGATTTTAACACCTGCTAAAAGCAGGTGTTAAAAGCACCATGGCGCTAGGGGACCTCGTAATCAGGCGGTAAGGGTCGGCGCTGTTAACGCTGCCGTAAACCCCTTACCGCCTGAGTTGTAATGAGGCCCTGTTCGGAGTTGGCAAGGCGAGGCCGTGCACGTGGGCCATGGCTCTGCTCTGTTCTCTTGGCGGCCAACCACACCCTGGCTCCTGACTGCAGTGAACTGTGCAACAACTGAAATGAATGAAAAGGTGGCACCGCACACACGCGCCCATTACCCCTCCCACTCTTATCATTAATGAGTTTCATTGGCTGGCAAACAGCCAATGAACACTCAGTAAATTTTTTTGCTATGCTGTTACTGACTGTATGCAGAAGATCAGAGCCATCCTACAGACACACTGCGCTCTTTGCGCACAGATAAATACTGCAGAGCCACCAACCTATCGCCCCGCCAGCCTCCTAGATTATGTACTAGATAATGGATTAAGTAAAGTGCATGGTGCTACTAGCTCCATCCATGCAGTGTACACGAAAACAGTGTGAAATGGGACGTGTCCCTCTGTGGTCAGGCCCAGTCTGTGCCACAACAGGGGATACTTATTTATTTATTTTGTACACATTTGCCGCCACGCTGCGCTGCTCGTAACAAATTAAATGCAGATTCAGAAGTAAACATTGTTTAATCTCTGCACACTTCCTTGGGGGGGGGTGGTGGCACCCCCACCCTAAGTAAGCAGCCTCCACTGCAGTATAGCTTTCCTTGGAAGGAGCAGGTAATGAAGACAACAGTTAAACATGGGTTAAATCTGAAGTTGACCTTGGCAGAGGACTTGCTGAAAAGTGTGCATTAGAAAACTGGTATGAAAACCATCCTTGACAGTGGCAGCAGAATGTGTTTTTTAGACATGCATTGGTATGCACTTGAATGAAAGGCTAAGAGAGCGGTGAAACCGATATAACCCCTTTATAAAAGATTGATCCCCAGCTGTCTTAAGTAGAAGGTATGTATTACTGACTAATTTGAACAAACCACATTTTTTGCACAGCAATTTGACAATCTGCTAGCAAGTCAGACATTTTGCAGTTGGGTCTTGCATATCGTTGGGATACATGAGAGTACTGATAGACAATGGGGGTCATTACGACCCTGGCGTTAAGGGTTTAACGGCGCCGTAAAAGGTGTCGGCGCCGTTAAACCCTTAACACCTGATTACGAGGTCCCTTTGCGGCTCCTGACCTTAACGGCTGGTCTGGACCAGCGGTTAAAGTAGGGACCCGCAAAGGGTCTTCCGAGGAAATTACAGTACCGCAATTTGCGGTACCATAATTCCCGCCTTCCCCAGTCCCATTGAGCCCTATGGGGCAAAAATGGGAATGGGGAAGGGCCAATGGTAAATGGGGAATTACCGCCCGCCAACCTTGGAATGGGGCGGTATTTCCCCATTTACCATTGGCGGACTCGTTACAATACCGGCAGCAACCATGGTGCTAATAGCGCCATTGGTTACCGCCGGTGTTGTAATGAGGGCCAATATCTGTATATATCTGAACCACTATTTAGAATACAGACACAGGGGGTCATTCCGAGTATAGCGGTAGGGGGTTAACGGCACCGGTAAGGATGCCGGTGCTGTTAACCCCATACCGCCGCATTCCGAGGTCCCTTAGCGGGTCCCACTAGGGCCTGCTGGTTTTACCAGCCACCCTTAGCAGGACCTGTTAAGGGACCATGGAGCTAATAACGGGCCCGCAATTTGTAGGCCCTTTATTAGCTCCTTCCCCATTCTCATTGAGCCCTATGGGGGCTCGAATGGGAATGGGGAATGGTTTTCGAAATGGGGATTTACCGGGTCTGCAAGTGTCGGAATCTCCCGGTAAGTCCCCATTCCGACTACCCAGACCCGAGTTTGGAGGCGGCCATGGTGCTAGTAGCACAATGGCTGCCTCCAAACTAGGAATGACCCCGATAGTTGGTTTTACAATTAGGTAGTAGCGCTGGACAAGGGTTTATGGTCATAAAACCGAAAAAAAAAATCCAGAAAAAAGAAATCTCGAAATGAAAAGGCGAAAAAAAAAAAGTCGAATTTTTTTTATGACGTTTTTTGTTCGAAATGGGGGGGTTCCCCCCAACCCCGCTTTTTTCATTTTTTTTTATTTCACCCCTTTTTTTTACTTACCTGACCCCAAAAAAGCATATAATTAAATAAATAAAAAATTCAACTTTTTTTTTTTCGATATTTTTTTTTCTAGATTATTGTAATTCGAGATTTTTTTTTCGGTCTTTTGACTGACCACCCTGGACAAGCTTTTTGTAAACATTCTCACAAGATTTTCGAATCACAATACACTGTACACTGTAATGTGATTCGAAATGTCTTGCGAATATACCTCAAGCTTTTTAATGGGGCCGATTGATGACTCAAATCTCGAGCTGACTCAAAATGCTTTGAATCAATAGAGCTGTACATTGGTTTGGAACGTTTCTCGTGCATTTACGCTGTGGGTCGTACACTTTGTCTAGTGACAGAGCTCGGATGGATTTTACTTCTTTGATCCCATAGGCCCCTACATGTTTGAAGAGTATTGATTCATCTCGACCCATCAAAGTCACTGCCTTCATGAAATGATCAGTAGCATTAACAGCTCGAGCCAATTCGACATGCTTGGAGCTCATATCCACCATTGGGCTTGAATTTCTTAGTGTTATTGTTACCCACAGTGTATTATAATATTAACCACAGAGTAGCATTAATTATATTACCATATAAGTATAATACTATTATATATAATATTCACTGAAAAAACTTTGTTAAAGGGACATTATGGTTAAGTTGGACTAATAAAAACCTATGAAATTCAAAGAAAAAACTTTGTTAAACGGACGTTATGGTTCCAAGTAAAACCGAAAAACCTCTGGAAATTCGCAGTTATGGTAAGCTAAGCAACCATAACTCGCGCCACCACCGTGCACTGCCAAGACTAACACCCAGGACATCAAAGATGACATCACAAATGTCATTGATGACATCCTGCACCCTACTATCACACAAGGGCACTTGCACCATTTAATCAATTTAAGATAGACACTGACAGCCTATCTCTTGCTTCCTGATTGTCTGTAACATCCTCACACTGTGAGTGTCATGTGAGCATGCCAACAATAGTGCAAGGTGCACTGAGGCATTCTCTGCTCCTCCCTACACCCAAGGACACTTGACAGTTCTCACAGTTCAATAAATGTTATGTCATGACTCCCTGAATACCTGCAACCACGTGTCACCCATAGGCACCTGCATAGTGCACTCAGTTCAAGGGATGGTCACTGATATTTACCTCCTACCTTCCTAAATATTGTTAAGATTGGCGGAATTGGTTCCCATTTACAAAAAGGTGGCAAACTGCCATCCAATCTCGCTTTTAAATTGTTCTGGGACGTGTTTGCAAAGGTGATTCTTAACCATATTCAATCATGGGCTGACAGAAATCGCATTATTAGCACTGTTCAAGTGGGATTCCAAACGGGTAGTGGCACTATCAATCAAAGTTTTCGGCTGCATTTAATAATTAAAAAAAAACTCTGTCTTGTCAAAGATTACATTATATTCAGTGTTTGTAGATTTAAAAACGGCATTTGGCAGTGTTCCTCGAGACCTGTGGCAGGTATTAAAAAATAGGAATATTCCATGCCAAGTTAACATGTGTCCAGTTACTCTACAATAACAACAAAGCTTAAGTGAGGTGTGGCCTAGCAGGGGAAATAACATCTGAGGTTGACGTCTCTAAGGGTGTAAGGCAGGTGTGTGTTCTAACCCCAATGCTATTCTGCATCTTAATTGATAAATTAATAAAGGCCCAGCTATTGAATTGTGTAGACCCTCCGAAATTGAATCGCAATATCTATCACGCTCTTTTTTGTGTGGACAATGCTGTTTTATTTCCACATCTCCACAAGGTTGTTGGGTCACAATGGCAGCTTTCACAAGAATATGTGAGGAGCTGAAATTGTATCTACATATTGGCAAGACCAGATCTTTGATCTTCAGACTAGAATTTGCTAAATGCCAGGCCGTGGACATAATGGTTAACAACCACAAGTTAGATCAGATCAACAGGCCGATTCATGGAATAATTAGCGCGGCGCAAGTGGGCAAAAACGTGCGAATCGCAGTGGAATAGCGAAAATCGCAGTGCAAGTGCGAAAATCGCACGAAAAGCAGCGCACGTCGATTCATGGAAGTCCGTGCGCGAGAAAACCAGCGGATGTGCGATAAAAAAGTGCGCCGCGCACGTTGGCGCACAGGCCATCTAACAGCGTGCGCCAGGTCACAGCGAAAATCGCACAGGCCACAGCGAAATTCGCACATAGCGCGGCGCACGCAACAAAAGTAGGCGTAACACGGGCGTAACACTCGGAATGGGGAACAACTTGCAAAAACGTGGGCGTCACGGGGGAAGTACAGGGCACAAGTGCGCGGAACGCCCACACGCTCGCCTACAACACGTATTCATGGAATAGAATAGGGCAAAAAAGCGCACGCTCAAACCAGCGCACAGGCACAAACACGACCACCACAAGAAAGCAGGCGGTAGCGTCTCTGCGGCTGTAAGAAATGTGCGCCAAAAGGTGCGCCAACAAATAGCATCTATATACTGCCATGATGAATGTCCTATACTGTGGCCCTCCAGGACAAATGACGTGCAAAGGGGTACCCACAAACACGGACACCCGCTGACAAAAAATACGTGTGCGTGTATACCGGTGTGCGCGGGAAGTCTCACACACGATTTGTCCGGGTACGTGGATTTCAGGGGTGCGCGGGAAGTTCCTCACGCGATTTCAGCAGGGTACGTGTATTTCAGGGGTGCGCGGGAAGTTCCACACGCGATTGGCCCAGTGCGAGCAGGGTACGTGTATTTCAGGGGTGCGTGGGAATTTCCACACGCGATTTCAGCAGGGTACGTGTATTTCAGGGGTGCGCGGGAAGTTCCACACGCGATTTCAGCAGGGTACGTGTATTTCCGGGGTGCGCGGGAAGTTCCACACGCGATTTCAGCAGGGTACGTGTATTTCAGGGGTGCGCGGGAAGTTCCACACGCGATTCGCCCAGTGCGAGCAGGGTACGTGTATTTCAGGGGTGCACGGGAATTTCCACACGCGATTTCAGCAGGGTACGTGTATTTCAGGGGTGCGCGGGAAGTTCCACACGCGATTTCAGCAGGGTACGTGTATTTCCGGGGTGCGCGGGAAGTTCCACACGCGATTTCAGCAGGGTACGTGTATTTCAGGGGTGCGCGGGAAGTTCTACACGCGATTGGCCCAGTGCGAGCAGGGTACGTGTATTTCAGGGGTGCGCGGGAATTTCCACACGCGATTTCAGCAGGGTACGTGTATTTCAGGGGTGCGCGGGAAGTTCCACACGCGATTTCAGCAGGGTACGTGTATTTCAGGGGTGCGCGGGAAGTTCCACACGCGATTGGCCCAGTGCGAGCAGGGTACGTGTATTTCAGGGGTGCACGGGAAGTTCCACACGCGATTTCAGCAGGGTACGTGTATTTCAGGGGTGCGCGGGAAGTTCCACACGCGATTTCATCAGGGTACGTGTATTTCAGGGGTGCGCGGGAAGTACCACACGCGATTGGCCCAGTGCGAGCAGGGTACGTGTATTTCAGGGGTGCGCGGGAAGTTCCACACGCGATTTCAGCAGGGTACGTGTATTTCAGGGGTGCGCGGGAAGTTCCACACGCGATTGGCCCAGTGCGAGCAGGGTACGTGTATTTCAGGGGTGCGCGGGAATTTCCACACGCGATTTCAGCAGGGTACGTGTATATCAGGGGTGCGCGGGAAGTTCCACACGTGATTTCAGCAGGTTACGTGTATTTCAGGGGTGCGCGGGAAGTTCCACACGCGATTTCATCAGGGTACGTGTATTTCAGGGGTTCTGGGGAGTACCACACGTGAATTGGCCGTGTGGGCCCTCCCAGGTGTACGCTCCACAACCTCAACGGACCCTGCAGGCAGCCCACACCACGGGGGACTACCCTGCACCCATGCTCATGTCCCGCAGGCAGCCCATCCACCATGGGCATGCCCCCCAGCCAACCCACATGTCACCTTGCACTACTGATCAACAATGCATGTCTACCACCACCCCCACCCCCCTGCCACCATGGGCAGCCTCCACCAGGCCCCCACTCATGTCTCCCACCACCCCCACCCCCCAGCATCCAGGGTCACCCTCCACCAGGCCCCCACTCATGTCTCCCACCACCCCCACCCCCCTGCCACCATGGGCAGCCTCCACCAGGCCCCCACTCATGTCTCCCACCACCCCCACCCCCCAGCCACCAGGGGCAGCCTCCACCAGGCCCCCACTCATGTCTCCCACCACCCCCACCCCCCAGCAGTGCAGGGGCAGCCTCCACCAGGCCCCCACTCATGTCTCCCACCACCCCCACCCCCCAGCAGTGCAGGGGCAGCCTCCACCAGGCCCCCACTCATGTCTACCACCACCCTCACCCCCCAGCATCCAGGGTCACCCTCCCCCAGGCCCCCACTCATGTCTCCCACCACCCCCACCCCCCAGCATCCAGGGTCACCCTCCACCAGGCCCCCACTCATGTCTACCACCACCCCCACCCCCCAGCAGTGCAGGGGCAGCCTCCACCAGGCCCCCACTCATGTCTCCCACCACCCCCACCCCCCAGCATCCAGGGTCACCCTCCACCAGGCCCCCACTCATGTCTCCCACCACCCCCACCCCCCTGCCACCATGGGCAGCCTCCACCAGGCCCCCACTCATGTCGACCACCACCCCCACCCCCCTGCCACCATGGGCAGCCTCCACCAGGCCCCAACTCATGTCTCCCACCACCCCCACCCCCCAGCAGTGCAGGGGAAGCCTCCACCAGGCCCCCACTCATGTCTACCACCACCCCACCCCCCAGCATCCAGGGTCACCCTCCCCCCGGCCCCCACTCATGTCTCCCACCACCCCCACCCCCCAGCATCCAGGGTCACCCTCCACCAGGCCCCCACTCATGTCTACCACCACCCCCACCCCCCAGCAGTGCAGGGGCAGCCTCCACCAGGCCCCCACTCATGTCTCCCACCACCCCCACCCCCCAGCATCCAGGGTCACCCTCCACCAGGCCCCAACTCATGTCTCCCACCACCCCCACCCCCCTGCCACCATGGGCAGCCTCCACCAGGCCCCCACTCATGTCGACCACCACCCCCACCCCCCTGCCACCATGGGCAGCCTCCACCAGGCCCCCACTCATGTCTCCCACCACCCCCACCCCCCAGCAGTGCAGGGGCAGCCTCCACCAGGCCCCCACTCATGTCTACCACCACCCCCACCCCCCAGCATCCAGGGTCACCCTCCCCCAGGCCCCCACTCATGTCCCCCACCTTCCCCACCCCCCAGCATCCAGGGTCACCCTCCACCAGGCCCCCACTCATGTCTACCACCACCCCCACCCCCCAGCAGTGCAGGGTCACCCTCCACCAGGCCCCCACTCATGTCTCCCACCACCCCCAACCCCCAGCAGTGCAGGGGCAGCCTACACCAGGCCCCCACTCATGTCTACCACCACCCCCACCCCCCAGCATCCAGGGTCACCCTCCACCAGGCCCCCACTCATGTCTCCCACCACCCCCACCCCCCTGCCACCATGGGCAGCCTCCACCAGGCCCCCACTCCTGTCTCCCACCACCCCCACCCCCCAGCAGTGCAGGGGCAGCCTCCACCAGGCCCCCACTCATGTCTACCACCACCCCCACCCCCCAGCATCCAGGGTCACCCTCCACCAGGCCCCCACTCATGTCTCCCACCACCCCCACCCCCTGCCACCATGGGCAGCCTCCACCAGGCCCCCACTCATGTCTCCCACCACCCCCACCCCCCAGCAGTGCAGGGGCAGCCTCCACCAGGCCCCCACTCATGTCTACCACCACCCCTACCCCCCAGCATCCAGGGTCATCCTCCCCCAGGCCCCCACTCATGTCTCCCACCACCCCCACCCCCCAGCAGTGCAGGTTCACCCTCCACCAGGCCCCCACTTATGTCTCCCACCACCCCCACCCCCCAGCAGTGCAGGGGCAGCCTCCACCAGGCCCCCACTCATGTCTACCACCACCCCCACCCCCCAGCATCCAGGGTCACCCTCCACCAGGCCCCCACTCATGTCTCCCACCACCCCCACCCCCCTGCCACCATGGGCAGCCTCCACCAGGCCCCCACTCATGTCTCCCACCACCCCCACCCCCCAGCCACCAGGGGCAGCCTCCACCAGGCCCCCACTCATGTCTCCCACCACCCCCACCCCCCAGCAGTGCAGGGGCAGCCTCCACCAGGCCCCCACTCATGTCTACCACCACTCCCACCCCCCAGCATCCAGGGTCACCCTCCCCCAGGCCCCCACTCATGTCTCCCACCACCCCCACCCCCCAGCATCCAGGGTCACCCTCCACCAGGCCCCCACTCATGTCTCCCACCACCCCCACCCCCCAGCAGTGCAGGGGCAGCCTCCACCAGGCCCCCACTCATGTCTCCCACCACCCCCACCCCCCAGCATCCAGGGTCACCCTCCACCAGGCCCCCACTCATGTCTCCCACCACCCCCACCCCCCAGCATCCAGGGTCACCCTCCACCAGGCCCCCACTCATGTCTACCACCACCCCCACCCCCCAGCAGTGCAGGGTCACCCTCCACCAGGCCCCCACTCATGTCTCCCACCACCCCCACCCCCCAGCAGTGCAGGGGCAGCCTCCACCAGGCCCCCACTCATGTCTACCACCACCCCCACCCCCCAGCATCCAGGGTCACCCTCCACCAGGCCCCCACTCATGTCTCCCACCATCCCCACCCCCCTGCCACCATGGGCAGCCTCCACCAGGCCCCCACTCATGTCTCCCACCACCCCCACCCCCCAGCAGTGCAGGGGCAGCCTCCACCAGGCCCCCACTCATGTCTCCCACCACCCCCACCCCCCTGCCACCATGGGCAGCCTCCACCAGGCCCCCACTCATGTCTCCCACCACCCCCACCCCCCAGCAGTGCAGGGGCAGCCTCCACCAGGCCCCCACTCATGTCTCCCACCTCCCCCACCCCCCAGCCACCATGGGCAGCCCCCACCAGGTCCTCACAATCCCCAATCATGTGCGTAATGGACAGCCTCCACAGCCAAAAAGCCCTACCCAGTAACCCATTCACCCACATGGAAATGGAAATCACATGTTACACCCCCAATGTTCATTAAGCTAATGAACCCATGTCCGTCACACATAATGGTTGCAATTGAATGGGAAAACACACAACATGACATGCATGAAACCAATGAGATGATACCACACAGTGAAGTATGGAAACAAAATTGTATTGAAAAAAATAAAGAATGCTAAAGAAAGAAAACAAACTACAATGTGAATGAGAAGAAAAAAGCTGCATGTCCGTATAAAAACACAAAACTGCAAATCAGAATCCAAAAAATATTTGCCCAAAGTCAAAAGTTAAAAAATCTCCATGCAATAAAAAACTATGTAAAAAACTACCAAGGGTCCATGAGCCCAACTGAACAAAGGAAACCTACTAAAAAACCTACCTAAAAATCAACTATATACAAAAAGTGGAGCAGTGTCTGTCGACTCCAAATCATAATAAGAAAGAAAGGAAACCTAAAACTAAAGAACTATATACAAAGGCGGCGGGCAAGTCCAGCGGCTCACTCCGTGGTGTCCTGGGCCAGGGCATCATCGAACTCCTGTTCGATGTCCCGGAGGCGGTCCAGTTCCATGGCCCCGAGGGTCCGCAGGGACGACGCTGTGTCCTCCTCCAACCCCCTGTGGATTGCATCGAGGCACTCGGCCCGCCTCAGGGCCCTCCGCATGGAGTTCTCCGCCCTGACCATTGTGAGCCGCGACTCTTCCGCCTGCCGCCGCTCCGCACCTAAGGCGTGGCCCAACCGCTGCCACACGGAAGACACTCTCTGTCCTGGATCCCCCTGCCCTCCGGCCGATGCCTGCCCCTCCGATGTCGAAAGCCCCGAGCCTTCATGTCTCCCACCATGTTGCTGCTGCTCTGCCTCTGCCCGTGCACTGCCTCCTGCTGCCTGCACATCCTCCGCCGGCTGGGGTGCAGTTGTTGATGTGGCCACCCCTGCTGGACCTCGGACTCCCGACTGTGGCAGGGATGCCTCCTCCACCAGCCTGGCCGCACCGTCAGAGGCAGCTCCACAGGGCACCCAGGTGACTGATGGGTGGGAAGATGGCACAGAGGACGACTGGCGCGTAGGGGGTCCAGCTGAGGAGGGGGTCGGAGCAAGCCCCATCAGATGGAGGAATCTGGCCTGGGTGACCTGTCCCAGCAGGCTGACGTGGTCAACAAGCCATTCGAGATGACGTGCAGTCTCTCCATGAAAAGACTGCAGGTCACCTCGCATGGCCCGTTGACGCAACGCCACACCAGCCAGGACAGGCTCAACCCGGACCTGGATGGCCACGTCCGCAGGCAGAGGAAGGCCAGTTGACGTCAGCTCATCCCCTGCCTGAAAACGGGTCTGGACGTAGGCATCCCTGCTGGTGCAAGATGATGCAGGGACAGGATCGGGGACAGGATTGCACACAGGCACCTCCGCGGCCGCCTGTGCTGCCTCCTGTCCCTGGTCCTGCACTGCACCACTAGCACCAGTGGGATAACCACCTCCAGACCCCGTCTCTGGTGCTTGCACGGCCCCCTCCTCCACCAAACCCCCCACCAACCTGGATGACTCCGTGCCATCTTCCCCTGTTGGGCCCTGTGGGGTCCCAGCTGCCCCTTCTGCTGCCGAGGAGTCCAACTGCAACCTCCGCCTCTTGGACCTCCTCACGGCAGCTGCGGCCTGGGAGGCAGCACCGGACTCCTCACTCCCCGACGAGATGACAACACGGGAGGGGAGCCGGGCCTTGCGTCTCCGGCTGGCGGTCGGATCCCCGCCGCTGTGCTCCACAGCACCTTCTCCGCCCTCTTCATCAGTTGACGCTGCAGACAGGGAGAAACAAAACACAGGCATCAGGGCACTGTACAATGGACACATACACGCATGACAGTTGCACATGAGTGGCATTGGCAAACCTCAGACATGTCATCACAATCCCCAACACACATGTCATTGCAACTCACACACATGAGCCATACCACAGCCATATCACAATTGCCACCACCATCCCTACACATACAACAGCATCAGCAGCCAAAGGGGAGCCAGACATCACATGCAACACAGGAAGTGCACCACACATGTACACACAGCACCACACTTGCATGCATGTCTACACCTCTGCCAAGTGTTGCACTGTTCAGACGGGCATCCATGTCACATCTGCCAATCAGGCTTCCACATACCGCTGTCACATGCATCCATGTTGCATCACTGTTGCACCCTTGACAAATACACACACATGCACATGTACACAGTGCTCATACATGCAGCCGAAAACAACATACATGCCTGACATCACGGACATGTCTACTTACATACACATTCATCCAACCATGTGTGCATGCACAACTGCATTTGCCATGCAAGCCCACACACACAAGCACCATCCATGTCTCACACATTACAGCCCTCGCATGTGTCAGACCCACGGCCCTGTACACCCCCACCCATACTCGACCCCATACAAACAGATGTGCAACCGGCACAATGCCGAATAATCACCACACGCACTGCTCACAATCAGGATGCATGTACACTCACCGCTCGACTCCAGACGGGTCTGCTTCTCTAGGACCTGGACGTGGAGCGCTGGGGATATGCGTTCCAGGACCCCCATCTGTTCTTCCGACAAGTGGCCCCGGCGCCCCCTGGCATCCGCTGCCTTCAAGAGGCGCCGGGCCTTGTTCAGGGTCCTGGACCTGAAGTCCTCCCAGCGCTTCCTGACATGTTGTAAGTCCCGGACTGCCACCCCCTCCGCGTTGATGGCAGTCACGATGTCAGTCCAGATCCGAGTCCGTCCTTCCTTGTCACCGCGGGAACTTCCGAAGAGGGCATCATACTGCCCCAGGACTTGCTCCACCAGGACACCAACTTCGGTGGCACTGAAGCTGGTGCCCCTCTGCCTCTCTGGCCGGGGGTTGTCAGTGGTCACAGAGGGTGTTTGCCCCGACATGACAACCCCAGAGGCAGGAGTGGGTGGGCAACTGGGTCCTGGGGCTGGGCTGTGGAGCGATGGAATTCCAGTCGGGAGTCTTCGGTTCCAGCAGGGGTGGTCACAGCAACAGCACCCCTGGCTGATGTGCAGGCAGCAAATGGCAGTGCACGTGGCCAGCAGGCAGTCAGGCAGCAGCAGATGGCAGGTGGGAGCGTGCTCGGGGCTCTGGGGGGCAGTAGTTCGGCCTTCTGGGCAGGAGCGTGGTCTTCCGTGTGCTTACGCGTTGCCAGCTTGGTACGGAGTGAATTGGCACGTGAAAATCCTGCACGTCAGCGTGAAAACCGAGGAAAGGCCCTTAGCGCGTAAGTGCGTCAGCACGCATACGCGAATCTATTGGACCAAAGGCCCTCAGCGCGTAAGCGCGTCTGTGACGTGACCCGCACGGGTGTTTCCCACACAGCACGTGATGACAGAGCACACGTGGAAAGACTGCACGTCAGAGTGTCATCGCGTGTAATTGGACAGCACGGCAGAGTCTCATTGCGTGTAATTGGACAGCACGTCAGGGTGTCATCGCGTGTAATTGGACAAAAGTGCGCGTACACGCGATTGGCCTATGTACGTGTATAACAGGTGTGCGCGGACACTTACACACGCAAGTATGTCAGCGCACCTGTATCCCGGTGTGCGCGGGAATTTCCACACGCTATTGGACTGGGTACTGGATTTCAGGGGTGCGCGGGTCACACGCTCGCCTACAACACGCGCGACGCATTAATTTGCGCGCTAAAAAAATAACAAGCTCAGACCCAGGATGAACATACCGTTCCTAGCAGCAGTGGGCGTGGCCTACCAAAGGAGGAGGAGGAGGAGGATAGTCAGGGCCAGAATATTCACACCCAGAACCAGCCTTTTCGGGATGCCTGATGACCAGGTGCATGGGAGGTACAGGTTTCCACCACACATCATACTGGACCTGGTGAGTGAGTGGGAGGATGACCTCACATCACCCACCCTGTGCTCCCAAGCACTCAGCCCCCTGGAGAAGGTCCTCAATGTACTGCACTTCTTAGCCACTGGATCATTTCAGCGGACAAGTGCCATTGTGGGTGGTGTATCACAGGCCACCCAGTCACGCTGCCTACACCAGGTCTTGAACATCATCACTGCACGCCCATCAGTCCGCAGGCACATATACCTGCCCAGAACCCCTGCAGAAAGGCATGCTGCCGCCCTGGATTTCTACGCTGTGGCACGATTCCCCAAAGTGCTAGGTGCCATCGACTGCACCCATGTGGCTCTACGTCCCCCCAGGGCATCTGAGCACATCTATAGGAACCGCAAGCACTGGCATTCCATCAACGTGCAGGTAGCAGTAATGTCAAGGGAATCATCACCTCAGTATATGCCAACTATCCCGGGTCCACCCACGACAGCTTCATTTACCGAATGTCCACCCTAAGCCGGGACCTAGAAGCTGGGCGGCATGGCGATACATGGCTGCTTGGTGAGTATGAATGCCACTGCACATGCATGCATGTCAGATACTGAGCAAGGTCACAACCCCACCAATGATACCAATCACCACCTCCACAGGGGACAGTGCCTACCCTCTCAGCCCCCACATGATGACGCCAATTCGGAACCCCACCACGCCACCACAGGTAAGATATAACGCAGGCCACATTACAACCCGGGGCATAGTGGAGCGCACATTCGGAGTGCTGAAGTCACGCTTTCTTTCCCTTGACCGTTCTGGCGGGCAGCTGTTGTACGCTCCCCCAGTAGTGTGCAGGATCATAGTGGCAGCATGTGTCCTGCACAACGTTGCAACACTCCGGGGCCTGGCCGTGGACATGGTGGTGCCCCCCCATCCCCAACCACATGCACAGCCGCTGCGCATGGGAGGGGAAAGGGCACGGGGGAGGCAGCCCGTACACAGCTAGTGGCTAATTACTTCACATAGAAATCACACCCCTGTGGAGTGCACACTGCCCTGGCACATTCCATCTGACAATCAATGATGACTCAACCTGACACTGACCCTGAATGTCTGGAGAAAGAACCGTGAAAACCATATCAGCCTGAGATTTTTCACCTGGAAGTGTCACAATGTGTGCATCCCTACCCACACAGACACCACCAATGCAGTTTTGTGAAGTTACACATTCAAGCAGCTAAAATGAATACCCACTTGCAAAATGCAACAAGAGGACAGTGCCATGTCAGCCAACCCAACCCCAGCACCGCCACACCACACACCGTGCCATGTCATGCTATTTGCAGGTAAACACAGTAATCCCCACAACATGACACTAGTGTCACAATGTACAGTGTCCCTATTAGATACTTGCAACACCTGAAATGCTCACAGTAATGCCGGACCAACAACAAACTTGAGCACGTACTACCATTAACATGACATCACTAATGTTAAATATTAGTAGTCTCACCACCTGGAAATGCCTGCACTCCCACCACTACCAACTGTGCAGTGTTGGCGCCAGGTAGAGTTGTAGGTGCACTGCTGCCAACATGGACCACATCTCCAGACTAGAGGTCCTTGTGTAGACATGAGGAAGGGACCTGCAAATTGGGAGGTAGACACAGAAGATGAGTTACACATCAATGCAACATGCAGTGTACAACACAACAGCAATATGCACTAGGAATGTATACACAGTATTGACTACAGACTGCCCACACAGCTCATGGGAGTCCAACGTCACTGTGTAATTCACTGTCACTTGGGCACACCCTTTGCAAGCCCATGGAAACGGGAAGCAGGAGGGGTGTGTGTGACTCAAACCCAAGCATCTGAACCAAATACATTACAAGCCTGCATGTGCCCAGCCACAATGCAGCGTATGCCCACAGGAACCACGGAAGCCAACAAATCGTCCCAAAAAAATTGGGAATAAAATAAATAAAAATGAAAATAAAAATAAAAATAAAAAAAAATCAAAAATGGCCATTGAAGGGCCCGGGGGGGTTGGGGAGGCCACCCAGGAGGTCCGAGGACAGGATGCACACCAGAACCCACCTGCGTGGATCCTGGGAAAAAAAAACACCTCCATGGGCTCATGGCCCACACGGCTACCCTATTGTGGGAGTATCACTGCTGTCGCTATTATCACCCTGTGCAGCTGCATCCGGAGGTGGTTGCACTATGGGAGGCAGCCAACGCAAGGCCCTAGTCTGCTCCTCCATGGCTGCAAGCATGCGGGTGTGGTAGGTCTGGTTCTGGAGGATGAGTGTGCGGAGGTCCCCATGCAACAACTCACGGGATGCCCGGACCTCCGCCCTCGTTGCCTGCATCTCAGCTGAGAGCGTAAGGGTGAGACGTTCCAGCTGCTGTTCTGTCCTTTGGTGTGTTGAAGCCTCAAGCTCAACAAGAGTCGTCCTGAGGTGAAGGAGCTCCTGCCTCATGGCTTCCCTGTGGCCCTGGGACTCAATGGAGATGGCCTCCTGCAGAGTCGCCAGTGCCGCCCGCCTGTCCCTGTTGGACCCCAACATGTCCTCCCTGTGTGACTGGCAGATGGAGTCGGTTGCCTGCTCTAGTCGCTCCATCAGCCTTTCAGGGGGGACAATGGAAGGGCCACCCTATCCATGGCCTGAGCCATCATCTCGGATGATGCTGCCTGTTGGGTTGCCATACCGTAAATGGATTGCTCCCATGCGGTATTGCCAGGTGGCGTACGGCCACCACGTCGGCGGGCACCACACCTGTCTGGGGCAAGACGAACTGCGCCTTGCTGTGCCGGCACTGCCTGAGGCTGCAGGACTGCATTCCCCCTCTGATCTGCTGGCCCAGGAACAGGATCAGATGTCGCTGAGTGTGACCCTGCATCCGTAACCACCAAAGGCGTAGCTGCCAACACTGACATCCCCATTGAGGGTTCTGACCCTGGTGCAGGTGGGCGAGACAGAACAGAATCCCTCCCTGGAACACTCACCTGCGACGGCACGTAGGTCTCATCCGAATCAACACCTGAGTACAGCTCGGGGGAGGTGCAGCCAGAGACACCCCTTGAGAGCAGGACCTGCAGCACTTGTGGGTTCTCACCCACCACCACACCACGTCCCTCACTGGTGGTTGGTCGGCCCTCGGACCCCTCCTGGGTCTGCACCATCTCCACAACCCCAGCAGTATCAGGTGCGTCTTACCCTGCAAAGACATAAAAACAAAGAAATGGAAACAGGCATTAGCACCATGGCACACAATGAGGGCTGAGAAGCAAGAGAACCAGTACTTGTTTGACACATGTCCCACATGACTAAAACCCTCCCATGCATGCACCCTCACTGCGTATGAAGGGCAGGCAAATGGCACACACTGATGACACCAAGATGGAAGATGAACACATTTTCTGCATGCTGCCTGGCAGTGGCATCACACATTGGCCTGTGATTGGCAGGTGAAACACACATGCCATCACACAGATGGCATGTACCATTGCTATTGAGTGAAGATGGAGAGGAGGGCAGCACCTATTCATTCAGTCCAGTTCCTGCATGTAATAGCTTTTCTAATTCAAACAGGTCAGATTCTTCACCTGGAGCTGCCAGTCCGAAATGGTGCAATTGCACAGGGACATGTTTGTACAAATGATATCCAGGTAACAAAGTCACTCCACTTTACCATAGCCATGTCAGACATGTGACTAGAGGACTGCGACATGCCTAGTAATAGTGGTGGAATGCAAACAATCTGAATAAATGAACAGTGAAAAATCAAGCAACAATGTTGTGGCAAGGTGACACTTCAAGGGCAACTGGCGTGCAGTTGGGCTAGATGTCTACTGTTGGCAGAAGGGATACTGCTATGGCCAAATGCAGCTGCGCAGGATGTATTGCATGAAGCACATGGCTGACCCATACGACTCAGGCGCACACACTCTCACCTGTCACACAAACAGAAGCCCTCACACACACCATGCACATGGATGACACACACATGCATGTGCACTCACCGGACAATGCCTCGTAATCAGCCAAATCTCCCACGCCTTGTATCTGTTCCTCCGTGACGTAGGTCCCAGCGACTGACTCATGTGGAGTGAGTTCCATGTCTACTACTGGAGACCCACCTCCAGTCACTAGAGTTGCGGCATGACTTGAGGCCAGCTTACTCTTTGCCCTGCGCTTTAGGTCATTCCAGCGCTTATAGCAATCATTGGCTGTGCGCCTCACGATTCCAAGGGCACTTACGATGTCCGCAACGGTCTGCCAGTGTGCCTGGCGTTGTGCAGGTGTGGTCTTGGATCCTGCAACAATGACCATCTCGTTGTCATGTGCGGACACATACTCGACAAGTGCATTCAGTTCGTCATCCGTGAAGCTGGGCTTACTGGATGGGCCGGACTGTGTAGCCGTGTCTGGGGCATCAGCCTGTGCCGGACGAGCACTCTTCCTCTTCCACTTGGAAGGTGGTGGTGATCCTGAGTGTCCTGCGCCGCTCTGGACACTAGGGGCAGGAGCCCTGGTGGACTCTGTATCAGGAGTGTGGGATTGCACACTCAGCATGGGAGTTGGTGCAGGCATTGGCTCTAGTGTGATGGTGTCAGGGGGAATGTCAGCAGCATGGACTAGGACCGACACTGTCCTGGCTGGGTGTGTGAGGGCTGGGGTGGATGGAGCCGCAGCTGCCCCTGCAGCCTCTCCGCCCTGCCTACTTGGTGCAGCAGATGACCTTGCTGCCCCAGATGCATGTGGCATGGTGACATCAACGTGCACCAGCGCACGTGTCATAGGCCTGCTGACCTGGAAGTCAGCCATGGAGTCAGCCAGGTCTGGTGCCACAATGGGCTGGTCCAACAAGGGCTGAGCATGGATGGTGTCAGCCACATCAGCCTCAACGGGAGGGGGGGGGATTATGGGTGCCCTTGACTGGTCCTCCACACATGGGGGGACAGGCTCACCCTGCAAGTAACGACCACGTCCCCTACCGGATCCACCACGGCCACAACTTGTGGCTCTTCCACCTTTGCCACCCTTACGGAATCCTCGCCTCCCAGCCATGGCACTGATGTTAATGTGCGTATGGGAGTGGCTGTAAAATATTGTCCTGGGCAATTGGGGGTGAAAGGGGTTGGGTACCAGATGGTAATTGTACCCTAGTGCTCTTGCAAGGCTGATTGTAACCCCTGGGGAAAGATGACGGGTCACGCTACGCACAGGAGCCCCAAAAAAGGGAGATGACGTGCACTCAACCCCTCCTAGACCACGTGTGCAGAAAGAAAAACCTGCACTACGCTGTGGCACCCAGTAACACAAGAATGAACGTATGCGTGTCACACGCAGCCTAGAATGACCTCTGAAGGGGTAGGCTACACACGGGGCAAGCACAGATGTTAGATACGTGCGTGACTCACCGTCTGCCAGGTAAAAGAGCGTGAAAAAGGAGCGCGTTTGGTTGGCAACACCCCCGCCAAAAGAAGATTTGTACGCTGTCTGAGGAGACAGGACAACAGTAGAAGGGAACACTGTTTGAGGGAACAGGCCCAGGTAAACCAGTAAAAGAGAAAAAAGAGAAAAAGCTGTCAGAGGTAACAGGGAATACGAACTTGAAACGCCGTGAAGTAAATCGCGTGTGAAACGACAAGAAGTACAGAATTCACCCACTCGCTCTCCACGAAAAGCACGTACAAGGAAATGGTGTTCTATGCGTACCTTTTATACAGGCCCACATGTCCAGCGTCACTTACGCGGCGTGTAGGCGCTAGGGCCATTTCCACCAATTACACGCTTTGTCACTTCTGCGTGTAGGGCCATTTCCACCAATTACACGCTTTGTCACTTCTGCGTGTAGGGCCATTTCCACCAATCACACGCGATTACACTCTGACGTGCAGTCTTTCCACGTGTGCTCTGTCATCACGTGCTGTGTGGGAAACACCCGTGCGGGTCACGTCACAGACGCGCTTACGCGCTGAGGGCCTTTGGTCCAATAGAATCGTGTATGCGTGCTGACGCTCTTACGCGCTAAGGGCCTTTCCTCGGTTTTCACGCTGACGTGCAGGATTTTCACGTGCCAAATCACTCCGTACCAAGCTGGCCACGCGTAAGCACAAGGAATACCATGCTCCTGCCCGGAAGGCCGAACTACTGCCCCCCAGAGCCCCGAGCACGCTCCCACCTGCCATCTGCTGCTGCCTGACTGCCTGCTGCCCCTGCACTGCTGGGGGGTGGGGGTGGTGGGAGACATGAGTGGGGGCCTGGTGGAGGCTGCCCCTGCACTGCTGGGGGGTGGGGGTGGTGGGAGACATGAGTGGGGGCCTGGTGGAGGGTGCCCCTGGTGGCTGGGGGGTGGGGGTGGTGGGAGACATGGGTGGGGGCCTGGTGGAGGCTGCCCCTGCACTGCTGGGGGGTGGGGGTGGTGGGAGACATGAGTGGGGGCCTGGTGGAGGGTGCCCCTGGTGGCTGGGGGGTGGGGGTGGTGGGAGACATGGGTGGGGGCCTGGTGGAGGCTGCCCCTGCACTGCTGGGGGGTGGGGGTGGTGGGACACATGGATGGGGGCCTGGTGGAGGGTGCCCCTGGTGGCGGGGGGTTGGGGGTGATAGGGGACATGAGTGGGGGCCTGGTGGAGGCTGCCCCTGCACTGCTGGGGGGTGGGGGTGGTGGGAGACATGGGTGGGGGCCTGGTGGAGGCTGCCCCTGCACTGCTGGGGGGTGGGGGTGCAGGGGGACATGAGCAGGTGTGCAGGGTAGTCCCCTGTTTTGTGGGCTGCCTGCAGGGGCCGTCGAGGGTGTACAGGGAACACCTGTGAGGACCCACCCAGCCTAATCGCGTGTGTAACTTCCCACGCACCCCTGTAATACACGTACCAAGCCAAATTGCGTGTGATAATTCCCGCGCACCCCTGTAATACACGTACCTGGCCAAATCGCATGTGAGAATTCCCGCGCACCCCTGAAATACACGTACCCTGCTGAAATCGCGTTTAAAACTTCCCGCGCACCCCTGAAATACACGCGCCCAGGCTATTCGCGTGTGGAACTTCCCGCGCACCCCTGAAATACACGCGCCCAGGCTATTCGCGTGTGGAACTTCCCGCGCACCCCTGAAATACACGCGCCCAGGCTATTCGCGTGTGGAACTTCCCACGCACCCCTGTAATACACGTACCAAGCCAAATCGCGTGTGATAATTCCCGCGCACCCCTGTAATACACGTACCTGGACAAATCGCATGTGAGAATTCCCGCGCACCCCTGAAATACACGCGCCCAGGCTATTCGCGTGTGGAACTTCCCGCGCACCCCTTAAATACACGCGCCCAGGCTATTCGCATGTGGAACTTCCCGCGCACCCCTGAAATACACGTACCCTGCTGAAATCGCGTGTAAAACTTCCCGCGCACCCCTGAAATACACGCGCCCAGGCTATTCGCGTGTGGAACTTCCCGCGCACCCCTGAAATACACGCGCCCAGGCTATTCGCGTGTGGAACTTCCCGCGCACCCCTGAAATACACGCGCCCAGGCTATTCACGTGTGGAACTTCCCGCGCACCCCTGAAATACACGCGCCCAGGCTATACGCGTGTGGAACTTCCCGCGCACCCCTGAAATACACGCGCCCAGGCTATTCGCGTGTGGAACTTCCCGCGCACCCCTGAAATACACGCGCCCAGGCTATTCGCGTGTGGAACTTCCCGCGCACCCCTGAAATACACGTACCCTGCTGAAATCGCGTGTAAAACTTCCCGCGCACCCCTGAAATACACGCGCCCAGGCTATTCGCGTGTGGAACTTCCCGCGCACCCCTGAAATACACGCGCCCAGGCTATTCGCGTGTGGAACTTCCCGCGCACCCCTGAAATACACGCGCCCAGGCTATTCGCGTGTGGAACTTCCCACGCACCCCTGAAATACACGTAGCACGCTGGGAGACATGAGTGGGGGCCTGGTGGAGGGTGGCCCTGGCGACTGGGGGGTGGGGGTGGTGGGAGACATGGGTGGGGGCCTGGTGGAGGGTGCTCCTGGTGGCTGGGGGGGTGGGGGTGGTGGTAGACATGATTGGGGGCCTGGTGGGGGCTGCCCCTGCACTGCTGGGGGGTGGGGGTGGTGGGAGACATGAGTGGGGGCCTGGTGGAGGGTGCCCCTGGATGGTGGGGGGTGGGGGTGGTGGGAGACATGAGTGGGGGCCTGGTGGAGGGTGCCCCTGGATGGTGGGGGGTGGGGGTGGTGGGAGACTATAGTGGGGGCCTGGTGGAGGGTGCCCCTGGATGGTGGGGGGTGGGGGTGGTGGGAGACATGAGTGGGGGCCTGGTGGAGGGTGCCCCTGGTGACTGGGGGGTGGGGGTGGTGGGAGACATGGGTGGGGGCCTGGTGGAGGGTGCTCCTGGTGGCTGGGGGGGTGGGGGTGGTGGTAGACATGATTGGGGGCCTGGTGGGGGCTGCCCCTGCACTGCTGGGGGGTGGGGGTGGTGGGAGACATGAGTGGGGGCCTGGTGGAGGGTGCCCCTGGATGGTGGGGGGTGGGGGTGGTGGGAAACATGAGTGGGGGCCTGGTGGAGGGTGCCCCTGGATGGTGGGGGGTGGGGGTGGTGGGAGACTATAGTGGGGGCCTGGTGGAGGGTGCCCCTGGATGGTGGGGGGTGGGGGTGGTGGGAGACATGAGTGGGGGCCTGGTGGAGGGTGCCCCTGGTGACTGGGGGGTGGGGGTGGTGGGAGACATGAGTGGGGGCCTGGTGGAGGGTGCCCCTGGTGGCTGGGGGGGTGGGGGTGGTGGGAGACATGAGTGGGGGCCTGGTGGGGGCTGCCCCTGCACTGCTGGGGGGTGGAGGTGGTGGGAGACATGAGTGGGGGCCTGGTGGAGGGTGCCCCTGGATGGTGGGGGGTGGGGGTGGTGGGAGACATGAGTGGGGGCCTGGTGGAGGGTGCCCCTGGATGGTGGGGGGTGGGGGTGGTGGGAGACATGAGTGGGGGCCTGGTGGAGGGTGCCCCTGGTGACTGCGGGGGTGGGGGTGGTGGGAGACATGGGTGGGGGCCTGGTGGAGGCTGCCCCTGCACTGCTGGGGGGTGGGGGGGTGGGAGACATGGATGGGGGCCTGGTGGAGGGTGTCCCTGGTGGCGTGGGGGTGGGGGTGGTGGGAGACATGGGTGGGGGCCTGGTGGAGGCTGCCCCTGCACTGCTGGGGGGTGGGGGTGGTGGGAGACATGGATGGGGGCCTGGTGGAGGGTGCCCCTGGTGGCGTGGGGGTGGGGGTGATAGGGGACATGAGTGGGGGCCTGGTGGAGGCTGCCCCTGCACTGCTGGGGGGTGGGGGTGGTGGGAGACATGAGTGGGGGCCTGGTGGAGGGTGCCCCTGGTGACTGGGGGAGTGGGGGTGGTGGGAGACATGGGTGGGGGCCTGGTGGAGGCTGCCCCTGCACTGCTGGGGGGTGGGGGTGGTGGGAGATATGGATGGGGGCCTGGTGGAGGGTGCCCCTGGTGGCGTGGGGGTTGGGGTGATAGGGGACATGAGTGGGGGCCTGGTGGAGGCTGCCCCTGCACTGCTGGGGGGTGGGGGTGGTGGTAGACATGAGTGGGGGCCTGGTGGAGGCTGCCCCTGGTGGCTGGGGGGTGGGGGTGGTGGGAGACATGAGTGGGGGCCTGGTGGAGGGTGCCCCTGCACTGCTGGGGGGTGGGGGTGGTGGGAGACATGGGTGGGGGCCTGGTGGAGGCTGCCCCTGCACTGCTGGGGGGTGGGGGTGCAGGGGGACATGAGCAGGTGTGCAGGGTAGTCCCCTGTTTTGTGGGCTGCCTGCAGGGGCCGTCGAGGGTGTACAGGGAACACCTGTGAGGACCCATCCAGCCTAATCGCGTGTGTAACTTCCCACGCACCTCTGTAATACACGTACCAAGCCAAATCGCGTGTGATAATTCCCGCGCACCCCTGTAATACACGTACCTGGACAAATCGCATGTGAGAATTCCCGCGCACCCCTGTAATACACGTACCCAGCCGAATCGCGTGTAAAACTTCCTGTGTACCCCTGTAATACACGTACCCAGCCAAATCGCGTGTGATAATTCCCGCGTACCCCTGTGATACACGTGCCCTGGCTAATCGCGTGTAAAACTTCACGCGTACCCCTGTAATACACGTACCCTGGCCAATCGCGTGTAGAACTTCCCGCGTACCCCTCTAATACACGGACCCTGGCTAATCGCGTGTATAACTTCCCGCGTACCCCTGATATTCACGTTACCCGCTTTGCGTTCCTTGTTTGGCAGCCCTGTAAACTGGTCCAGGGTTAGCGCAGCCCTTTGCGATGATTTAGCGATTTTGATGGCTTTTCCTTGCGCGAGGGCGTTCTTGGGGGCGTTACTGGCGCTGCTGCATGGTCGCTGCGATACTCTGCGCCACGGCTGGTTTGGGGGCCTAAAATCCATGAATACGCTGTGCGCGGAAATCGGTTTTTGCGCATGTGCCTGGCGCAGACAATCGCACGCGGACACTCTGAGCCAGCCGCTTGCGACACTTTTCTGCGAAATTCTATGAATTACCCTGCAAGCATTTGGTTCTGTGAAAATGGCCAATAGTCATCACAATTGCTTAAAGCCTGTACAGTACTTGAAAAATATAATGGCACTACCAGAGCATTCTTCAGTAGACACAGCAGGGGCTAGGTAAAAACTGCCCTGGATTAATATGGGAAACAGGATGTTGTAGCTGCTACTTGTTAAATTTGGCAAACGTTTAGATCAATTTCTAAAACATCTGCTGAGGTTGTCTCAGTATGCTGATTTGGAATTTGGTTTTGACGTCTACCTTGACCAAGTTACTCCATCTCTTGCACAAGCCCTATTCGTTAATTTTAGAATGGGTAATCTTATGTTGGCATCTTTTACAAGATCGTTGGGCTCAGATAGCTCTGCTATGTGCCCGTTGTGTGGTAGTAGTGGAGAAACTGTAATTCACTTTCTTTTTTTTCTGCCCTCAGCTTAAAGTGTTGAGAAGTACTTATCTTCAGTCAATCCTGAGAGTATCTGGTATTAGATCATCCAATATAGCTCTGGAGTTCTGTAAGCAAACAGATGACTAGATCAGAGTACACAGAGTGGGCAAATGTATTCATTGCGCATGGCTGCTCAGAATCAAACACATTTAGGATATCTCTAGGCTAATGTTCTTTTAACACTGTATGTTAGATTACTTGTTCTATACATTTTACTTTGATTTTTAAACAAAACTATCTTTCTTTAGGGGCTGGGAGTGTACTCTCCTCTCCAGTAACATATTCTTTTATTATCGTTTTTTTATTACATAGTTTGTATTGTTAATATGTTTTGAAAGTGTATACAATGGAACCGTTTTTTTATTGTATTATATCAACTCTGGTTTTATGCATGTAATTGATAAGACTAATACTTAGATGAAATGTTTCTTGTTGTATGTTTTTAATGTTTTTATGCCTTATACATGTATAAATGAAATGAAAAAAATATATATCTTTAACTTTCTCCCACCACATCAGCATGTCAAAACAACAGCACAAGCTGCGCATCGGGACACTCTTCTCATCCCTCGACCCGCCTGTCACCATAGAACACATGCAATGTGCATTCACTCCCTTGTAGACTCTCTGGGGGTAATTCATAGAATTCAGCGCCCAAGTGGCGCATGCGGCTGGGGCACAGTGTGCGCGTGCGAATCCCTGCGCCAGCCGTGTGCGCTAAAATCCATTTCCACGCACAGCGTATTCAGGGATTCCAGCCACCAAAACCAGCCGGGGCGCACAGTGGCGCAGCGACCCTGCAGCAGCGCCAGTTACGCCCCAAGAACGCCTCTCGCGCAGGGAAAAGCCATCAATATACCCAATTCAGCGCAAGGGGCTGCGCTAACCCTGTACCAGCACGGCAAGCGGGGTACGTGTATCACTGGGGTGCGTGGGAAGTACCTCACGCGATTGGCCCCGTGCGAGCAGGGTACACATATTTCAGGGGTGCACGGGAAGTTCCACACGTGATTTCCGCAGGGTACGCGTATCTCAGGGGTGCGCGGGAAGTGCCACACGTGATTTCAGCAGGGTACGTGTATTTCGGGGTGCAGGGCAAGTTTCACACACGATTTCAGCAGAGTACGTGTATTTCAGGGGTGCACGGGAATTTCCACACGCGATTGGGCCCGTGCAAGCAGGGTATGCGTATCTCAGGGGTGCACAGGAAGTGCCACACGCGATTTCAGCAGGGTACGTGTATTTCAGGGGTGCGCGGGAAATTCCACACGCTATTGGGCCCGTGCGAGCACGGTACGCGTATCTCAGGGGTGCGCGGGAAGCGCCACACGCGATTGCAGCAGGGTACGTGTATTTCAGGGGTGCGGGGGAAGTTTCACACGCGACATCAGCAGGGTATGTGTATTCGAGGGGTGCGCGGGAAGTTCCACACGCAATTCCATCAGGGTACGTGTATTTCAGGGGTGCGCGGGAAGTTCCACACGCGATTGGGCCCGTGCGAGCAGGGTACGCGCATTACAGGGGTGCGCGGGAAGTTCCACACGCGATTCCATCAGGGTACGTGTATTACAGGGGTGCGCGGGGAGCACTACAAGTGAATTGCACGTGTGGGTCCTCCCAGGTGTTCCCTCTACACCCTCCACGGCCCCTGCAGGTGGCTCACACCACAGGGGCCTACCCTGCACATGTCCTGCAGGCACACCATCCACCATGGCCATGACCCCCAGCCAACCCACATGTCAACTTGCACTACTGCCCACCAACGCATGTCCCCCTGCACCCCCAGCCACCAGGGGCACCCTCCACCAGGCCCCCACCCATGTCTCCCACCACCCCCACCCCCCAGCAGTGCAGGGGCACCCTCCACCAGGCCCCCACCCATGTCTCCCACCACCCCCCAGCACTGTGGGGCACCTGCCAGCAGGCCCCCACCCATGTCCAACTCATGTCTCCCACCACCCCCACCCCCCAGCACTGTGGGGCACCCTCCACCAGGTCCCCACCCATGTCTCCCACCACCCCCACCCCCCAGCACTGTGGGGCACCTGCCAGCAGGCCGCCACCCATGTCTCCCACCACCCCCACCCCCCAGCACTGTGGGGCACCTGCCAGCAGGCCCCCACCCATGTCCAACTCATGTCTCCCACCACCCCCACCCCCCAGCACTGTGGGGCACCTGCCAGCAGGCCCCCATCCATGACTCCCACCACCCCCACCCACCAGCAGTGCAGGGGCACCCTACACCAGGCCCCCACCCATGTCTCCCGCCACCCCCACCCCCCAGCACTGTGGGGCACCTGCCAGCAGGCCCCCACCCATGTCCAACTCATGTCTCCCACCACCCCCACCCCCCAGCACTGTGGGGCACCTGCCAGCAGGCCCCCACCCATGACTCCCACCACCCCCACCCCCCAGCAGTGCAGGGGCACCCTCCACCAGGCCCCCACCCATGTCTCCCACCACCCCCACCCCCCAGCACTGTGGGGCACCTGCCAGCAGGCCCCCACCCATGTCTCCCACCACCCCCACCCCTCAGCAGTGCAGGGGCACCCTCCACCAGGCCCCCACCCATGTCTCCCACCACCCCCACCCCCAGCACTGTGGGGCACCCTCCACCAGGCCCCCACCCATGTCTCCTACCACCCCCACCCCCCAGCACTGTGGGGCACCCTCCACTAGGCCCCCACCCATGTCTCCCACCACCCCCACCCCCAGCACTGTGGGGCACCTGCCAGCAGGCCCCCACCCATGTCTCCCACCACCCCCACCCCCCCGGCAGTGCAGGGGCAGCCTCCACCAGGCCCCCACCCATGTCTCCCACCACACCCACCCCCCAGCCACCAGGGGCAGCCTCCACCAGGCCCCCACCCATGTCTCCCACCACCCCCACCCCCCCAGCAGTTCAGGGGCACCCACACCAGGCCCCCACCCATGTCTCCCACCACCCCCACCCCCCAGCAGTGCAGGGGCACCCTCCACCAGGCCCCCACCCATGTCTCCCACCACCCCCACCCCTTTGCAGTGCAGGGGCACCCACCATCAGGCCCCCACCCATGTCTCCCACCCCCCCACCCCCCAGCAGTGCAGGGGCACCCACCACCAGGCCCCCACCCATGTCACCCAGCACCCCCACCCCCCAGCCACCAGGGGCAGCCTCCACCAGGCCCCCACCCATGTCTCCCACCACCCCCAGCCACCAGGGGCAGCCTCCACCAGGCCCCCACCCATGTCTCCCACCACCCCCACCCCCAGCAGTGCAGGGGCAGGCTCCACCAGGCCCCTACCCATGTCTCCCAGCACCCCCACCCCCCAGCCACCAGGGGCAGCCTCCACCAGGCCCTCACCCATGTCTCCCACCCCCCCCCACCCCCCAGCAGTGCAGGGGCAGCCTCCACCAGGCCCCCACCCATGTCTCCCACCACCCCCACCCCACAGCACTGTGGGGCACCTGCCAGCAGGCCCCCACCCATGGCCAACTCATGTTCCCCACCACCCCCACCCCCAGCACTGTGGGACACCTGCCAGCAGGCCCCCACCCATGTCCAACTCATGTTCCCCACCACCCCCACCCCCCAGCACTGTGGGGCACCTGCCATCAGGCCCCCACCCATGTCCAACTCATGTTCCCCACCACCCCCACCCCCCAGCACTGTGGGGCACCTGCCAGCAGGCCACCACCCATGTCTTCCACCACCCCCACCCCCAGCAGTGCAGGGGCACCCTCCACCAGGCCCCCACCCATGTCTCCCACCACCCCCACCCCCCAGCACTGTGGGGCACCCTCCACCAGGCCCCCACCCATGTCTCCCACCACCCCCACCCCCCAGCACTGTGGGGCACCCTCACCAAGCCCCCACCCATGTCTCCCACCACCCCCACCCCCCAGCACTGTGGGGCACCTGCCAGCAGGCCCCCACCCATGTCTCCCACCACCCCCACCCCAACCAGCAGTGCAGGGGCAGCCTCCACCAGGCCCCCACCCATGTCTCCCACCCCCCCCCCAGCAGTGCAGGGGCACCCTCCACCAGGCCCCCACCCATGTCTCCCACCCCCCACCCCCCAGCAGTGCAGGGGCACCCACCACCAGGCCCCCACCCATGTCTCCCAGCACCCCCACCCCCCAGCCACCAGGGGCAGCCTCCACCAGGCCCCCACCCATGTCTCCCACTACCCCCACCCCCCAGCAGTGCAGGGGCAGCCTCCACCAGGCCCCCACCCATGTCTCCCAGGACCCCCACCCCCCAGCCACCAGGGGCAGCCTCCACCAGGCCCCCACCCATGTCTCCCACCACCCCCACCCCCCCAGCAGTGCAGGGGCACCCACCACCAGGCCCCCACCCATGTCTCCCGCCACCCCCACCCCCAGCACAGGGTTAGCGCAGCCCTTTGCGATGATTTAGCGATTTTGATGGCTTTTCCTTGTGCGAGGGCGTTCTTGGGGGCGTTACTGGCGCTGCTGCAGGGTCGCTGCGATACTCTGCGCCACGGCTGGTTTGGGGGCCTAAAATCCATGAATACGCTGTGCGCGGAAATCGGTTTTTGCGCACGTGCCTGGCGCAGACAATCGCACGCGGACACTCTGAGCCAGCCGCTTGCGACACTTTTCTGCGAAATTCTATGAATTACCCTGCAAGCATTTGGTTCTGTGAAAATGGCCAATAGTCATCACAATTGCTTAAAGCCTGTACAGTACTTGAAAAATATAATGGCACTACCAGAGCATTCTTCAGTAGACACAGCAGGGGCTAGGTAAAAACTGCCCTGGATTAATATGGGAAACAGGATGTTGTAGCTGCTACTTGTTAAATTTGGCAAACGTTTAGATCAATTTCTAAAACATCTGCTGAGGTTGTCTCAGTATGCTGATTTGGAATTTGGTTTTGACGTCTACCTTGACCAAGTTACTCCATCTCTTGCACAAGCCCTATTCGTTAATTTTAGAATGGGTAATCTTATGTTGGCATCTTTTACAAGATCGTTGGGCTCAGATAGCTCTGCTATGTGCCCGTTGTGTGGTAGTAGTGGAGAAACTGTAATTCACTTTCTTTTTTTTCTGCCCTCAGCTTAAAGTGTTGAGAAGTACTTATCTTCAGTCAATCCTGAGAGTATCTGGTATTAGATCATCCAATATAGCTCTGGAGTTCTGTAAGCAAACAGATGACTAGATCAGAGTACACAGAGTGGGCAAATGTATTCATTGCGCATGGCTGCTCAGAATCAAACACATTTAGGATATCTCTAGGCTAATGTTCTTTTAACACTGTATGTTAGATTACTTGTTCTATACATTTTACTTTGATTTTTAAACAAAACTATCTTTCTTTAGGGGCTGGGAGTGTACTCTCCTCTCCAGTAACATATTCTTTTATTATCGTTTTTTTATTACATAGTTTGTATTGTTAATATGTTTTGAAAGTGTATACAATGGAACCGTTTTTTTATTGTATTATATCAACTCTGGTTTTATGCATGTAATTGATAAGACTAATACTTAGATGAAATGTTTCTTGTTGTATGTTTTTAATGTTTTTATGCCTTATACATGTATAAATGAAATGAAAAAAATATATATCTTTAACTTTCTCCCACCACATCAGCATGTCAAAACAACAGCACAAGCTGCGCATCGGGACACTCTTCTCATCCCTCGACCCGCCTGTCACCATAGAACACATGCAATGTGCATTCACTCCCTTGTAGACTCTCTGGGGGTAATTCATAGAATTCAGCGCCCAAGTGGCGCATGCGGCTGGGGCACAGTGTGCGCGTGCGAATCCCTGCGCCAGCCGCGTGCGCTAAAATCCATTTCCGCGCACAACGTATTCAGGGATTCCAGCCACCAAAACCAGCCGGGGCGCACAGTGGCGCAGCGACCCTGCAGCAGCGCCAGTTACGCCCCCAAGAACGCCTCTCGCGCAGGGAAAAGCCATCAATATACCCAATTCAGCGCAAAGGGCTGCGCTAACCCTGTACCAGCACGGCAAGCGGGGTACGTGTATCACTGGGGTGCGTGGGAAGTACCTCACGCGATTGGCCCCGTGCGAGCAGGGTACACATATTTCAGGGGTGCACGGGAAGTTCCACACGTGATTTCCGCAGGGTACGCGTATCTCAGGGGTGCGCGGGAAGTGCCACACGTGATTTCAGCAGGGTACGTGTATTTCGGGGTGCAGGGCAAGTTTCACACACGATTTCAGCAGGGTACGTGTATTTCAGGGGTGCACGGGAATTTCCACACGCGATTGGGCCCGTGCGAGCAGGGTATGCGTATCTCAGGGGTGCACAGGAAGTGCCACACGCGATTTCAGCAGGGTACGTGTATTTCAGGGGTGCGCGGGAAATTCCACACGCTATTGGGCCCGTGCGAGCACGGTACGCGTATCTCAGGGGTGCGCGGGAAGTGCCACACGCGATTGCAGCAGGGTACGTGTATTTCAGGGGTGCGGGGGAAGTTTCACACGCGACATCAGCAGGGTACGTGTATTCCAGGGGTGCGCGGGAAGTTCCACACGCAATTCAATCAGGGTACGTGTATTTCAGGGGTGCGCGGGAAGTTCCACACGCGATTGGGCCCGTGCGAGCAGGGTACGCGCATTACAGGGGTGCGCGGGAAGTTCCACACGCGATTCCATCAGGGTACGTGTATTACAGGGGTGCGCGGGGAGCACCACACGTGAATTGCACGTGTGGGTCCTCCCAGGTGTTCCCTCTACACCCTCCACGGCCCCTGCAGGTGGCTCACACCACAGGGGCCTACCCTGCACATGTCCTGCAGGCACACCATCCACCATGGCCATGACCCCCAGCCAACCCACATGTCAACTTGCACTACTGCCCACCAACGCATGTCCCCC